>NC_134085.1:214731180-215425046 GCF_000715075.1 Nicotiana tabacum
GTTCTCGACTGAGAACACTTGACTAAAGTCGGTTAAGATCTCAAATCTTTTGGATCGATTCCTAGGTTTTGTTCTTCTAGGGCTCGTGCGGTCGATTTAGGATTTGTCCAGTTCCGGCTTCATTTAAGCAAGACTAACATGGAATTTGGGACGAGGGAGGTCAGGTGGAATTGGGGTGTGAACTTGGGACTGGTTGGGGTAGGGTTAGGGTTTGCTCGAATCTTCGATTGAAGATTCGAGAAGCTAGAGGTTGATTCGAGGCAAACAGTTAACGGATTCGTAATGAGGGTGGTCAGAGGGTTCAGGGGTGTTATTTGGGTGACCGGCGGCGTCGTTGCCGCCGGGTTTCAGGCGAAGGTGTGGGGTGGCTGCTCTAGGGTTTCGAGGGGTCGTCTCTGAGAGAGACGACTGAATAGGGGGGTGTTTGGAAATGAGAGGGGGGTAATGGGTCTGGGTATTTTGGTACATTAGATTGAAGGGATTAATGTGATCCGTTGGATCAATGAAGATTGACGGCTAGGATCAAGGAGATTAACCAATACGGCGTAGTTTGGTTTAAGTAGGGGGTCGGTTTGAACTGGGTAACGGGTCGGGCCAGGGAATGGGTAAAGGAGACGACTTTTGAGCCGTTGGATCATGCAGGATCAATGGCTGTGATTGATTGCCGTTGAAACGACGTCGTTCGAACGTCTGTGAGATTTGGACCGGTCTGGGCATCTGTTTGGGCCTGATTTTGGTCAAAATAAAACGGCCCAGTTCCGATTTCTTTGGACTTTTTCATTTCTTCATTTTCTTTTAACTTCTTTTTAATTCCTAATTACCAAAAATTCTAAAATAAGTTGTAAAACCAAAATTAAATTAAAAATATTAATTAAACCTAAATAACAATTGACACCCAGGATTAAATATTAATAAAAAAAAACAAAATCACTCAATGGGATAATAAAACGACAAAAATGCAACAAATACATATTTTGTGATTTTCTTTCTCTTAAAAACAAAACATGGTTCAATTAATTCCTAAGTACACAATTAAATCTTAAATGTGCATGCAACATATATTTTTGTATTTTTAATTAATAAACAAAACGAACACTCACAGACAAAATAATTATGAAAAATGTCACGCGAAATTCTTAAACTTGTACCCAAATGACATTTATTTTATTTTTCGATTTCTTTTGGAGTAGTTTTCGTGAAGCAAAAATCACGTGCTCACAATAAGCATTTAAATAATAGCGGAATATGAGATTAAGCGGAAGACTTAAACGAAATAAACCAAAATAATACGGAACTCAACATATGCCTCTACCCAGAAACTGGTGTCACAACATTCACGGACTATCTATGATTACTACATACAAACCTTTGAAAGAAGGAACGTTGTCTGTCTCGGATACAATGATAACAGAACAAAATAACTGATAGAAGAGACGTCGGGCCTGCGAACGCCTACAGGACTACCTCGGAGTCTCGGTGGACTGAAGGCTGGCTCCCAAGCTACTGTTGTTGACCCGATGTTGCTCTGATAACTGCACATAAGTGCAGAGTGTAGCATCAGCACAACCGACCCCATGTGCTGGTAAGTGCATGGCCTAACCCCGGCGAGGTAGTGACGAGGCTAGGACCAGACTCCAGATAAACCTGCGCAGTTATATGATATACAGTGGAACGTAAAGCAGGAATAAACAAGTAAGGATGGGGGGGGGGGAAACATGCTTCGGGGAATAGCAGGTAAAACAAAATATCAAGAGAACTATAAAGGAATCAAAATCCAACCACTAACAAGGATAAGGAATACAAAGACGGATTTCACTTTTCACGTCTTGTTGCAGGCGTGCAACCCGATCCCATGTCCTGTATCTCGTGGCAGGCGTGCCACCCGCTCCCATTTCATTTATCTCGTGGTAGGCGTACCACCAACTCCCCTTTCATTATATCTTGTGGTAGGCGTACCACCCGCTCCCATTTCATTATATCTTGTGGTAGGCGTACCACCCGCTCTCATTTCATTATATCTTGTGGTAGGCGTACCACCCGCTCCCATTTCATTATATCTTGTGGTAGGCGTACCACTCGCTCCCATTTACAAGCCAACAATAATCACAAGGAATCCCGACAATGGTACAAGAGCAATATAACAACTTCCCGGCAAGGGAACAATGATATTTCAATAACATTCCGGCAAGGAAACAATAATATCAAACAAACATCCCGGCAAGGGAACTAGTTAAAAAATGACCTACAATTAATTTGGAGAAGAAATGTTATTTGAAAAATCACCTCTTATGTTTTTGAGGTTTTTGAAAAATGCAAAATAACTGAAAATCTCGTCTATTTATATCCCTCTCAGACCCCCTGTGCGGACCGCACAAAATGGACTGCGGCCGCACAGGCCTTCCCTGAGGGTACTGCGGTCCAGTGCCTGTGCGAACCGCACGAAATGGACCGCGACCGCACAGGCCTCCACCGCGCACCACACGCAACCGACCGCGGACTGCACTGGCCCCTTTCCGCGGTCGCACACGTTTTTGTGCGGACCGCATTGGCGGGTTTAGAGACCTGCAACATCTGGTTTTAAGTCTAAAACATCCCGAACCTACCCGAAACTCACCCGAGCCCTCGGAACTCCAAATCAAGTGCACACAAAACCTCAAGAACATCCTACGGACTTCTTCGTGTAATCAAATCACCAAAATATCATCATGACCATCAAATTAAACTTCGAGATCAATGAAATTTCTCAAAACTTCCTTAAACATCAATTTTGCAATTTAAGTCCGAATCACGTCAAATGACATCCGCCTTTCACCAAATTCCACAGAAACGTCTTAAATCATATATAAGACCTGTATCGGGCGCCTGAACCAAAAATACGGGCCCGATACCATCATGTTCAAAGCAAATTTCATTTCAAATTTCTTTAAACAATTTCAGAAAACAATTTCCTTTAAAAATTCATTTCTCGGGCTTGGGACCTCGGAATTCGATTTCGGGCATACGCCCAAGTCCCATATTTTCCTACGGACCCTCCGGGACCGTCATATCACGGGTCCGGGTCCGTTTACCCAAAACATTGACCGAAGTCAAATTTATTCATTTTACAGTCAAAACTTATTATTTTTCACATATTTTCACATTTAAGCTTTCCGGCTACGCGCTCGGACTGTGCACGCAAATCAAGGTGGTGCTAAGGGAGGTTTTTAAGGCCTCGAAACATAAAATTTCATTGCAACACAAGTGATGACCAATATATGTTTAGTAAAAATATAAAATATTGACAAACATATTATCTATTAAAATATTCTTATGAGAGAATTCTCTTAGTAACACATAATCAGTGGCGGAGCCAGAATCTATACAAAGGGGTATCAAAATCTAAAGAAGAAGCCAAAAAATAGAACTATGCTGCAATAGGGAATAGAACTTGCAACCTTCAGTCGCTTTTGACACCCCTTGACCGTTGCACTAGAAGATTGTCTTGTGTCAAAGGGTTGTCAACCCATTGTATATATTCAATTTTTTTTTTTAAATACCTATCTATACAGTGTTATTTTCCGGCGAAGGGGTGTCAGTTGACACCTCTCGGACAAGGGTAGCTCTGCCCCTGCACATAATAGTTATTTTTTTAGTCGTCTGACAATAATGTTTCGTTGATGTACACTTTCAAGGTTAACCGAATTTAGTAATTAAACATAAAAATCAATACCTAAATAATAATAATCACTTCACTTTTGAAAAAAATATAACAATTTAGTGGATATTAACATATGATATGAATATGGAAAAACAAAGAAATTGACGCATTTGAGTAACACTTGATGAGAAAGTGATCATACAACCCATTATTTAAGATTAATAAATATGGAGCACTTCATATACTATTAAATATTATATCCCGCAAGATAATTTCAAATATTTCTAGATATTTTTTTAAAGAAAATTCTATATAAAATCTTAAAAGTATATATAAAAATTATATATTTATATGTCGGTTTGATTCGGGTTTTTTTACTCAATACCAAATTAAATTAAACCAAATCTAATCGAATTTTTTAATCAATTTGATTTAACTTTTCGATTTAGAGCAGTTTTCTGATTCGGTTTGTACACCCCTGCGTTTCTAAACATGTTCTTTTACTTTCCGAGGTGGGTGACGTTGTTAAAGTCGGCTCGTCATTCTTTCCTGACTGTTTCTCATACATTTAGACCAAAAAACTATTTCAATAGAGTACTCGTCCTTAACTTGCACTCTCTCTTAATTCCCTACTCCTGCACCAATTTTTATGGAGCCACGCCAAAGAGCATGAAATGTAAAAGCTAAACTGTATCGATCTACAAAGAAAATACGAATAAAATTATATATGTGAAATGTAAAAAAAAAAAAAAGGATTTGATAGTATATGTATATATATTTCGTGATTTACAATTATTTTATAAATGAATGTAAGAATTTAGAATAAAATTTAATGTTTTTTTTAAAAAAATTGATTGCTCCAGTCTCCAGTATATTATACTGGAGTCAGCAAAGTATATCGGTCCAGCATAATATGCTGGAGTTAGGGGTGTTCAAACCGAACCGAAAAATCGCACCAAACCGAAAAACCAAACCAAACCGATTAAAAAACCCGACTAGGTTTGGTTTGACTTGGTTTGGTATTGAATAAAAAAATCTGAACCAAACCAACATATAAATATATAAATTTTATTTATATTTTCAAGAGTTTATAGTGATTTTTCTTTAGAAAATGTAGAAATATTTGGGATCCTCTCATGTATTAACCCTGGAAGCGTAAATTAACGAAAAATTATTGTTAGACGACTAAGAAAATAACTATCATGTGTTACTAAAAAAATTCTTCCATTAGAATATTTTAATAAATCATATATTTGTCATTTTTCCATATTTACTAAACATATATTCACTTATCAAAACTTTATCTATAATTTTAACAAAGTAAGATTGAAGTAATATTCATGTAACAAAAAAAAAACGAAAAACCGAAAAACCCGACAAAACCGAACCAATCCAAACCGATATAGTTGGTTTGGTTTAGTTTTGGTAAAAACAAATCCAACCCGGTCCATGTACACCCCTAGCTGGAGTTCATACACAGGTGCACCGAACTCCAGTATATTATACTGGACCGGTCTTTGTTGCAGCAAAATAGTGGCTATTTGTCATTGACTTCGTAAACGCTGGCTATTTTTGAATGACCAGTCTGAAAACTGACTATACCGTGCTATTTTTACAAAAAGTTGGTTGAGGAGAGGGTCTAAAGTTGTGTTACGCCTCCTTTATTATTATTTTTAGTGTCAAAGCTGATCTATATCCTCTGCATTAATCGCGCCTATTCTCACAGATGTCTATGAATTTTAAACGCTTTTCTCTAATTCTTTCTTTCTTTCTTTCTTTTGGCTTTCTTTCTTTGCAATTTTAGAAATTCTACTCTCAAAAATTGTCAACAAATTGTTGAGTCCCTCTTTCTTTGGCTTCCCCTTCCTAACTTATCAAGAAAAAGGTATAATTTCAACCCCTATTTTCCACCAAAATTATCATTTTTCTCTTTTTGTGAATTTTAAACAGTTCTTGAATCTGTTATTCGAAGATTGACGTTTTCTATTGAAGATGATTAGAATCCAAATGTTAATGATTCCCGAATTCTTCAATTGCCTGAAATTTTTGTTGTGCTTTGCTTCTTCACGTAATGTTTGAACAATACAATAGTTTCACAATCCAACGCCCGAACTAATCAACTTTCAATTCTCTTCGAATAGGATTTTTAGCTTTCTTTTTTCTCCCATGAGATGAAAAAACATACGTAAATGCGATGTCTATGGTGTTCCTTGTTTTTTCTTTGTCGTTCCGCCTGAATTCTGTTTCTGAATAATGGCAATGGTGTTTGGAATGTATAGCTCTAGGAAGTATAGATTTATATCAAATTTTCATAAAAGAACATTATAGAACATCTTATCTCTTGTTGAAAGGAAACAAAAAATGTTTTCTTTTTCTCATTGATTCTCGTAGGATTACTTCTGGAATATTGGTGGCATCTTACGTTTCCCTTTCTTATTTGTATAATAATAGGTGAGGATGTCATAAATTATTTCTATTATTTAACTTAGGTTAATAGATAGGAAGTATGATTTGGGATTCCATTGCTTTGCCAGTTAAAAGAATGTTTCTCGTTAAGTGCTTTGTAGAGCTTCTCTTTATAATTATTAATTTTTTCCTTTTAAAAGAAACACATTGGGTTAAGATCATAGTATTAATAGTTTGAAAGACGTTTTCCAGCAAGTCAATGACATGCATGCAGAGTAGATTTTTCAGGTCCTAATTGTCCACATTTCCCAGTTAGGCTCAACGATCAAATTGTATCAATTATTACCAAGTTTTGTTGGACACATTTCCCACCAAGCAAGATATATTCTGTTAAACTTACTGAATTGTGTGGTCAAAATAGTGCTACATTTATAATCAATCTCTAATTTGGAAGTATTAATTAGGTGACAGGAGTACCAGAGTAGTTTGAGGAACAGTCAGATGGAGGGAGAAATGCAAGCGGCAGAATAAGTAATTTATTTTCGTCATTGTACAATGTTCTTCCCTTGTACTGTTGTCATATTAGTGCACTTACATTTTTTATTAGCAGTTTTCTCACAGGTCTTTGTTTCTTTCCAATCAGGATGCCACACTGGTGAGGTTGAGGTTTCAATCAAAGGTCTCTGCTTATCATCAGTTTTCTATCGGTAAGTGCTCTTGTTTAACAGTTCGGAAACATAGAGAAAACAAGCATGTGTGATGCTTTCCTAAACCTCTCTGTTTTTCATAATATATCTGCAGTGGTGATAGTTTCATTGCTCTAGCTCAAAATGGGTGAGATGGTTGTTGGCATACCTGCACGTCTGGAGAAAATTGAGCGTGAAGTTGGCTTTTCGAGAAGGAACTCAACTGGCAGCTTAGGTATTCAAATTGCTAAATCCAAGGTCTTGTCCCGTTATCTGAGTGATCCAAAAGGTTCTTGCCATGAGGCTTGCAAAGGTGTGGAACGTGATCTTCAAACAACAAAAGCGAGGACTTCCCTGCTGAGAAGATCTACTATAGCAGCATCAGAAAAAACCCAAGAACTGGCTACAACCGTGAAGTTGCAGATAAGGAAGAAACCACCAAGATCAAGTAAGCTAGCTGTAAATTTCAAGAGGCATACAACTGGTAAAGCCCAGAGACAGGAGAACCCAGCATACACCAAAAGATTAGCTGTTTCTGTAAATCAACAAAATGATTTGAAGATGAAGCCTTTGCAAGAAAATGCTTATTCTATGTCAAGAAGCTATAAGCTGAGGAGAAGAGGATACAGTGACATTATCATACCAGGGGGGTCACCATTAGCTCGGGATTCTCCATTGGATGGTGCAACCAGCACACCAAACAAAGGAAGCCGGATGGACAAGAACACTGGATCTTCTAAGTTGAGCAACAAGAAGACTGTTGGGAAACCTGCAAACTTGGAGAAAATTGAGAATGAAGTCGGGTATTTGAGAAGGAACTCAACTGGAAACTTAGGTAATGAAATGGGTGACTCCAAGGTCTTGTCACGTCATGTAAGTGTTCCAACAAGTTCTTGGCTTGATGCTAGCAAAGATGGTGTGGAATGCAACTTTAAAACAATAGCAAGGACTCACATGTCCACAAGATCTTTAACATCAGGAGAAAATTCAAAACTGGCGACAACTATGAAGTGGCAGATATGGAGAACAACTAAATTACCTGCAAATCTCAGAAGGTTGACAACTTCCCACGAAGAGGAAATGCAAGCATGCACCAAAACATTGGCTGTTTCTGCAAGTCATCAAAGAGATTCGAAGCTGCAGCCTCTGGAAGAAAATGCTTATTCGGTATCAAGCAACAAAAGCAGAAGAAGATACAGTGACGTTATTATAACAGGGGGTTCAGCAATTCTTCAGGGGTCTCTATTGGATGATGCAACCAGCAAACCAAACACAGGAAGCAAGATGGATAAGGACACTGGATCTTATGAGTTCAGCAAGAAAAAGGATGTCGGCGTTCCTCCCAACCTCGACAAAATTGAGACTGAAGTCAGCTATTTGAGAAGGAACTCAACTGGCAGCTTAGGTATTGAAATAGGTGAATCCAAGATCTTGCCATATTTACTGAGTGTTCCAACAGGTTCTCGCCAAGAAGTTTGCAAATACGCAGAAGAAAGTGATCTTAAAACAAGGACGAGGACTCTCCAGCCCACAAGACCTGTAACAACATCAGGAGAAGTCCCAGAAATGGCTACAACTGTGATGTTGCAGATAGGGAAGAAACCATTAAGCTCAAGTAAGCTACCAAAATTCAAGAGCCGGACAACTTTTCGAGCCCAGGGACAGGAAATACCAGCATCCACAACTATTTCCCACTCTACAAGATTTTCTGTGAAGAGGGTATCAGGCAAAAAGCCAAATAATGATTCCCCAAGAATAGTATCTCAACGTAATAAGCGGACTAGCCTTCCAAGCAAAACGGACAAAGTGAGTCATGAAGATGATCCAAACAAGGTGTCTCAACTTAATAATTTGACTAGCCTTGCACGAATGAAGATAGAGCAACCAAGTAATGAAAACTTTCCAAACAAGACATCTCAACTTAGAAAATGGGCTAATCTTAAACGAGGCAAGATGGAGCAAGGAAGTCATGGAAGTGTTCCAAACGAGACATTGCACATCAGAGAATCAAAGACTAAAAGCCAGACCATAAAGCTCTCCCAGGAAACTCGAATGGCCAGAGTCTCCTCCTTTGATAGACATGGCCCAGAAAGAGGGAAGAGACCGTCACCCCTTCTCTCCCCATCCTCTTCTCTACACTCGGATGGCAGTATCACCAGAAACCTTGGCAACAGGAAATCTTCACTACATGGCCCAAAAAGAGGGAAGAGACCGTCATCCCTTCTCTCCCCATCCCCTTCTCTGCACTCAGATGGCAGTAGCTGCAGAAACCTTGGCAACAGGAAATCTTCCCTATCATCAATTTCTGCATGCGAGTCTTTTGATGGCGATGCAACAGTCAGCAATTCCAGAAAAAGTGGAACCACAAGCCAAAGCCAAGATATAAAAGTTGCAAGAACTGCAATTTGCAGTCCTAAAAACCTCAAGTTCAGGAGAGGAAAAATAATCGATTTTCAGTCTGAGAAAGTCAGTCCAAGGAGACTAAAATTCAGGCCAGTCAAAATACTAGATTACAACGAAAATGGAAATGCTTATGCTAGAGGAAGAAGCTCTCGGAGACTTATTGCTAATGGAAAGTCAAATGCTGCTAAAGATGAAAATATGAAAGTTAATCTTCGACACCAAGCTAGAGGAAACAAAACAGAGGCTCCAATATTGTTCAACAATGTGATCGAAGAGACTGCAACCAAACTTGTCGAGACCAGGAGAAGCAAGGTCAAGGCTTTGGTGGGTGCTTTTGAAACCATAATCTCCCTTCAGGATCAAAGATCCTCGCCACCAATTATTTGGAGATGATAACAAGGTGCTTTGGCAGAAGGAACCTGTATATATTAACAGCTAAATCGAGTTACGTAACTGAAGCAGTAGGTGCAGGATTTCAAGCACCATTCTGTCTTATTATATATACTTTCTAATTGATTCTACGGGAAAGGGCCTAAAATGCCCCTTTACTATATGAAATAGGACAGGCTAGCCCTCCATTAAAAGTTGGTCTCTATTCTGCCCTTGCCGTCAACAAATGGGCTCGTATATGCCCTCCATCACTAACGGAAGACTCATAAAGCCACGTGGAATATATGTGAGGGCAAGTTAGACCTAGTTCGAATTGTACAGGGGCATATATGAGTCAGTTATAATAGTAATTTCTCAAACACTTCACAACTTCATATCAGTTTACTTAGACACCTATTTGACAACACCAAACTAATTATCACAACAAATAAACTAAGTCATAGACACAAACATTCAAATGAACGGCAATGACTTCATTAAATCCTAGTATCTCAAAGGGGTCGAATCATAACAAAAGACAATGTCGGAATGTTCTAGTAGCTCAAATGGGTCGAATGGGAGGTGTCATTACGGACTTACTGCCAATTATTTCATGGCATGGACACCTTTAAGTGCTAGGAGAAGGTTTTTCACGTGCCCGAAGCATGAGGTAAATAAATTTTTTGATGGGTTCTTTTAATTATTCCGATTTGTTTGTAAATTTGTTTTATTTATTTTTGGTTTTTAGGATGAAAAGAGCTTCCTCCTAGAGTTTCAAATCTCATGTGCAGTTTAAAGAAGGAAAATGAAGCTCTAATCCGTGAAAGAAATGCTCTCCCAAGGAAAATTTGATCTTGAGAATGTTATGATGCTCGTCGATCATGGAGGAATAAAAACCTTGAAATTGGAAAGAAATGTTCTAATGAAGAAAGTGACCGATTTTCATATATGTTGACTTTTGAATTTCACTGTAATGATACAATTAGTTTAAAAATTGCTTTAGGTCACAAATTCCAATCTTTTTGAGGTTCAACCATTGAAGAGAGAAATAACTCCATGTGTTGATAAGAAAGGACTTTGCTAAAACGAATAATTCTCATTCGCCCATTCTATTCGACATTATTCATTCGTGTATCATAAGTTCAAGATGTTAATTCAAATGTTGTGCTGCTATTACAGAATTATAACCATAATTAAAAGTAAATTAGTGGTTAGAAATTTATTGATAGCTAAGAAGTGCATCATATTAATGTTTAAAATTTAAATAGCTAAGTGAGTTTTTAATTGAAGTTTGTATAAAGTACACTACTAGAAACACATTATTTTTCCACGGAAATTTCCCATGGAAAAGTTTTCAGTGGCAAATTCCACCGAAATACAATGAGAAAATTAAAATTCTTTTTCCTAAAAAAATAATAACATTTGCCATTGACTATCCGTGGGAAAGTTTTGGCGCAAAAATGTGCGGGATTTAGTTCCCTCTGATTCTGTGGGAAAAGTTATTAAAAAATAATTATATAAAACTGAAAAAATTTCCTAGTGAAGACAGTGGGAACTTAAACAATAAATAATTTTTTTTTTTTACATATTCCCATAGATTCAATGTAAACGGATATTTTTACATTTTTCTTATAATTATGAAAAAGATTTCCCACAAAGATTTCCTAGGTAGTAGTGGGAAAGTTTTATTATTATCCACAAAACCTTAAGTTTTCCCTCGTTCTATTCACATCGTGTTTTCCCCTCTGTATCTTCCACTCTAGACGCTTCTCACTTCACTCAATTCCCAAGTAATTCGACCCCTCCCTCCCTCCGCCTCTCTCTCTCTCTCACCCTCTCCTTTTTCGTTTTTTATTTCCCCCAAAGTACTTTGAAACTTAGGAATTTTTTCAAATCCTAGGTTTTAAAAAATTAATGTGAAGCGAATCAAGTTGCCCTTTCTTTTCTTTCTCGATTTCTTTAATTTCTAGGTCTCAATTTTCCAATTTTCGTAGTTGTTGATGGAGTTATATAGTGATAATGTGATTTCCACTTTCAAGATCAAACCTGTTTCTCAAATTTTACAGTTGTACATTCGATTTTTGTATGCTTTTTGAAGAATCCAAGCAATAGGAAGAAAAATCATAAAATAAATCATAGATTATATGAAATAGTTATTCAACAATCTGTAACAGGTAAACGCTCAAATCATAGATGATAATCTTGAATGGATTTTTAAGAAATAATGCCCCAAAAATTGGACTGGGGAGTTCCTGGTTTGTTGATTATTACATACCAAGATGCGAGATTTTTTATTTGGCCATTCACTGTTCTCTTGTGCATAGAAAAACTTAATGGTTCTTCTCCAGGTGTGATAGGGTAGGGGTTATTTTTTATTTTTGTAATTTTTGGAGTATAAGCTGATTGGATGTGATTTTTTCACATAATATTAAAGAACATCTTGTGTGGTGCTTATAATCAGTTAATTTCATTAATCTATTAATGCCATTTAAGATTTGCCTGCAAATTTTAGTATCATTCCGAGTAGTGTAAGTATGTTTCGGTATATTGGAAGTAGATTGAAGAACTTGAAGTTCATAAGTTTGATTCAATTGGTTTTAGGGTGTGTTTCACAGTTTTAATGTTGTTTCAGGCGTTTCGAGGGCTCGAGTGAGTCTGTTTTATGATTCTAAACTTGTCGGTATGTTCGAGCGGGACCCTGGGAGCCCCGAGCGTCAATTGGATGAGGCTCGAGCTAAGTTGAAATTTTGAGAAGGAGTTGAAGTTCCAGATTGTTGTCATAACCGCACCTGCGGTTGGCCAGCCGCAAGTGCGAGCCCGCAGAAACGGCTAAGTCATCGCAGATGCGGCCCAAGGGGAGGAGCCCAGGTTCCGCAGATGCGGCTCCTCTTCCGCACAAGCGGCCACCCGACCACAGATGCAGCCCCAGCTAGCCCGACCAAATTCCGCAAAAGCGGATGATCTTTTGCAGAAGCGAGACCGAAGATGTGGTCCCCTCATCACAGATGCAGAAATGCTGAAGGCAGTGGCCTTCATTTAATACGGGAGTTTTGTCATTTTTGACATATTTTACTCCATTGTTGGGCGATTTAAAAGCTTCAAAAGGGAAGATTTCGACCTAGCTTTGTGAGATAAGTTATTTCTACTTAATGTGAGTTTAATACATAGTTTATGGGAAGATTACAACATGTAAATTAGTGAAAATTATGGGTTTAGAGTAAAATCTAGGGTTTTGATAAGAATGAGATTTAACCACGAAATTTGTTATGGAATGTAGTAGAAATTGTATATTCTTGATCCTTAGATTATGAGTAACAACTTTCTTCGAAAATTTTCGGAATCCGGACACGTGGGCCTGGGGATGAATTTTAGGAACCTTGCATTTAGGGTTGAGAAATTACATTAATAGTTAGAATATGAACTCTTGAGCATGTATTGATTAGTTCTTACCCTATTTGAATAGTTTTGGATCGTTCGGCTCCGATTTGAGAGTTTGAGCGCATTCTTGAATTTTGAAGTAAGCTTTGAGGCAAGGTAAGTCTCCTTTCTAACCTTGTAAGAGGGAATTATCCCCATAGGAGCAATAGTTTAATATGTGTCACTAATTACGGGGGCTACGTACGCACAAGGTAACGAGAGTTCATGCGTAGCTACTATTATGCTTAAGTCCGGGTAGTCTAGGACCCAAAAGCATGCTTTACTTGTCGTACTTGTAATTTGTTGTCAATTTAAAGTGCGTAAATCATATCGAATTTGGAAAATGAATGTCTAAAAAGTTAAACATCATTTTTTTGACAGTTAAAGAGAAGTTAACATTACTTTAGGTAATTGCTTTCCTGATGAATTTTTGATTGACTGTTTGATGTGTTTATTCTTATTTGACTGTGTCACATGTATGATTCGCGAGCGGGGCAACAGATGCATCTATGGTTCGCATCGTTCGACCCTCCAGCAGTGCACACTTTATTATTATGTTGGATCGGGTCGTTCGAGCTCGGCATTATTTGCGCATGTTGCTTGCTTGGTACTTTCTGTGATTTGAACTGCTTTAAATGCCTTGAAATATAGATTGTTAACTGAAATATTATTTATGAAAGAACCTGCCACTTCCTGTTATTTATTCATGACATCCATGCTTAGCATAATACTTAAATTATATTATTATTGACCTTAGTAAGTGTCAAGTCGACTCCTCGTCACTACTTCTTCAAGGTTAGAATGGATACTTACTGGGTACGCGTTGATTTATGTACTCATACTATGCTTATGTACTTAATTGTACAAGATCTGAGGCAGGTGCATCTAGCTAGGCATCCGGCACGCGGTCCTGATACTTGACCGAGATCCCACGGTGAGCTGCCCCTTCTGAGCTGTTCAGCAGCATGCCGGAGTTTCTCCCTTTTGTTATTACTGTCTATTCTATTTCTGGCAGTATGATAGTTATATTCTTTTATACATTCTACTAGTTGCCCTAGTACTTGTGACACTGGATCCTGGCATACACATTAGTAGACTATTATTTTTGGGTTGTATTCCTGTTATTATGATTCCCTTTAGTCTTTCCCGATTTAGTTGCCTTATATATTTATTAATTATCGATTGTTTTAAATTTTAGTTAAATAAATGTTTAGATTGTTTATTAAAATAAATGAGAACTCACTAGTTGATTAGGGTTGGCTTACCTAAGAAAAGTGTTGGGTGCCATCACGACCTATAACGGAATTTGGGTCGTGACATAGGCTTCCCTAGAAAATTATTTTTGGATATCACTTATATTATATACAAAAAAAGCCAAGACAGATATCCACCTGATTAGGAGGTTGGTGGAACAGTACAGAGATAGGAAGAGGGATTTGCATATGGTGTTTATTGAACTAGAGAAGGCATATGACAAGGTCATTAGGGACGCTCTTTAGAGATGTCGTGAGGTGAAAGGTGTACCAGTAGCTTATATTATGGCGATAAAAGATATGTATGATGGAGCTAAGACTCATATTAGGAATGTGGGAGGTGACTCACAACCGTTTTCGGTGGTTATGGGGTTATACCAAGGATCTACGTTTAACCCGTTCTCATTTGCCCGGGCGATGGACGCACTGATACACCATATTCAAGGGGAGGTGCCTTGGTGTATGCTGTTCGCTGATGATATAGTTCAAATTGATGAGACGCGAGGCACGTTAATGGGAGACTGGAGGTATGGAGTCAAGCCTTGGAGTCTAAAGGTTTCGAGTTGAATAGGACCAAGACGGAATATTTGGAGTGTAAGTTTAGCGACGTGTCGGAGGAAGTGGACGTAAAAGTGAGGCTTGACTCACAAGTCATCCCTAAAAGAGAGAGTTTCAAGTACCTAGGGTCTATTATCCAGGGAGATGGGGAGATCGGTGGGGATGTCACAGACCGTATCGGGGTGGGTGGATGAAATTGATGTTAGCGTCTGGAGTCCTGTGTGACAAGAATGTGCCACCGAAACATAAAGGTAAGTTCTACAGAGCGATGGTTAGACCGGCCATGTTGTATGGGGATGAGTGTTGGCCAGTCAAGATTTCACATATCCAGAAGATGAAAGTAGCAGAAATAAGGATATTGAGATGGATGTGCGGGTATACTAGGATGGATAAGATTAGAAATGAGGATATTCGAGAGAGGGTGGGCGTGGATTCTGTGGATAACAAGATGGGGGAAGAGAGGCTTAGATGGTTCGGGCACGTACGGAGGAGGAGCCTAGATGCTCCGATTAGGAGGTTTGAGCGAATGGCTCTGGCAAGTACGAGAAGAGGTAAGGACAGTCTAAGAAGTATTGAGGTGAGGTGATCAAGCAGGACATGGCGCGATTTCAGACTTTCGAGGACATGACCCTTGATAGGAAAGTGTGGAGATTGAGCATTAGGGTTGTAGGTTAGAGGGTAGTCGAGCGTTTTTCCTCGCTGTGCCGGCTAGTCTGATAATGTTTTGTCTAGGACTACTAGCAGTTTTTGTTGTGTTTCACATTTGTGTCGTCTTTCACATTTTGGCCTTTCTATTTATTTGTTGTATTTTATGATGCTGATAGGCCCCTTACGGCCCAAGCGCAATATCAAGCTATCTCGTGGCATAATCAGTAGGCTCTCAGCCTCATATCAACAAGCCACCTCGTGGCGTACAAATCTCAGGCCCTTGGCCTCATAATCATAAATTAGTGTATCCTCACAACATAGGCCATCGGCCTTACTCAGTCAGAATCTCACAAGCCACTCGGGCAACAGTAAAACATGGTGCTCAGCCCAAAATATCAGTTAAAATATCATTTTAAGTGTTAAAGCAGAGTAGACATGGTTGAGTTATGAAAACAGTAGAATATAGCATGACTGGGTTCAAGTATAAAGTCAAAACAACGAGAAAATATCAGTAAAAATCCCCTAAGGGTTCAAATAGTTGGCACAAGACCCAAATATGGTATTCAGCCCAAAACATGATGATAACAAATAGTTTTCAGTCAAATACGCGGTAAAATAGTCATTCGGGATGGACTAAGTCATAATCTCCAATAGTGTACGACCCCACGCTCGTCATCTAGCGTGTGTGTCACCTCAATATAGCACAACGATATGCAATCCGGGGTTTCATACCCTCAGGACATCAATTACAATCATTAGTCACCTCAATCCGGTCCAAACTCTAGCCCGCGACACCTTTGCCCCTCGAATCGGCCTCCACTCGCGTCGAATCTATCCAAAATCAGAATCACGGCGTCAAAATATGCTAAGGGAACGAAGCCCAAGTAAAAATAATAAATTTACAACATAAATCCCGAAATTACCAAAACCCGACCCCTGGGCCCACGTCTCAGAATTCGATAAAATTCACATTAATAGATTCCTCATCTCTCCACGAGTTTATACATATCAAAAGTACCAAAATCCGACCATAAATGGTCCCTCAAATCCTCAAGTCTAGGTTTCCAATACCAAGCCCTAGTTTTCCCAAGCTTTTGATCCTTAAATTCCATTAATTACAAGCCTAATCCGTGAAATAAGACCATAGAAACGAGTTTTAGGTCCAAAATCCTTACCTCAATGAAGTTCCCTTGAAATCCTTCTTCAAAATCGTCCAAAAAGCTCTCAAGCCGACTTAGAAATGGTGGAATAGCTCAAAAATCGCGAAGGAAACAATTTATACTTTCTGGCCCAGGAATTTTGCATCTGCGGCCAATTACCCGCTTTTGCGGTCAATGGACCGCTTCTGCGGTCATCACTTAAATGACCAATTTTCGCTTCTTCGATCCTTTTCCCCCGCACCTGCGCTATCGCAGATGCGGCTCCTCAGCCGCTTCTACGGCCCCAGCCTTTCTAGGCCCTTTTCGCTTCTACAGTCCTTTTCATCGCATCTGCGGCATCGCACTTGCGGCCCCCATCCGCAGGTGCGGAAACAACAGAAGCAGAAAATCTGCAGTTTCACCTAAATTCCAAACTTCTCCGTCAACCATCCGAAATCACCCCGAGGCCCCCGGACCTTAACCAAAAACACAAACATACCCTATAACCTTATTCAAACTTATACCAACCTTCAAAACACCTCAAACAACATCGAATCAACCAAAACACATCGGATTCAAGCCTAAGTTTCCAAAATCTTCTGAATTCCGCTTTTGATCAAAAACCCAACCAAACCTGAAATGTTGCACACATATCCCAAATGACACAACAGAACTACTGCAACTCTCTGAATTCCATTCTGACTCCTATATCAAAATCTCACATATCAATCGGAAAACGCCAAAAATTCACTTTCGCCAATTCAAGCCTAAATCTACTTCGGACCTCCAAAACACATTCCAATCACGCTTCTAAGTCCCAAATCACCTTCCGAAGCTATTCGAACCATCGAAATTCACATCCGAGCACTCTAACACATAAGTTAACATCCGGTTGACTTTTCTAACTTAAGCTTCCTCAAAAGAGACTAAATGTCTCAAACCTTACCAAAACCTTTCTGAACCCAAGCCAACCAACCCGATCACATATAGAACCGATAGACAAAGCAATAATAAGCAGAAATAGGGGAAACGGAATGGTAACTCATGAGACAACTGGCTGGGTCGTCACAGATCTACTACGCGCCTTTATCTCACTGTAAGCCTCGCCGGCATGAGCTCTAACGCGAGCTTGAACTCTCGCGTCGCTTGCTACTTCATTTACAAATTTGTTGCCTAACCTTTCAATTTTACGTGTTCTCTTCTTTTTGAATTGTTCTTTAGTCTTCTTTTGGTTTGTCTTCAATCATTGCACAATAATACATCATAATATTTTCCGTCATCAAATAACCACTGTGAGCACGTGATTTTTGCCTCACACAAATTACTCCAAAAGAATTTCCAAAATTAAGTTTTTTCTTTAATTATGTGTTATTTTAAGAATTATTGTGCAATTTTTCTGATTGTTTGCATATGTTTGTGTGAATGTTTAATTTTATTAATGCATTAAAAATACAAAAAATATAGCATTTGCATTTAAGATTTGATTTTTACATTTTTTGGAATTAATTAATAATTAGGAGTTTTATAAAAATGAAAAAATAATAATAATAATAATAATAACATATTTTTAGTCAAATTGTGTGCTTTTCTTTTAATTTAGTGTCTAATTATTCATGTTAATTATAATTTAGAGTGAATTAGTATTTTTAAGATTAATTTTGGTTTTATAACTTAATTTAGGATTTTAATTTTTGAAAATAATAATAATAATAAAACAAGAAAAGAAGGAATTAATTTGAAAAGTGAAGAAATGAAAAATCAAAGTTTGGGTTGTTCTTTAAACCCAAATCTGCAGGCCCAAAAAAATACGCCCATACCCGGTCCAAACTTTTAGGTCTATGAGACCAGCGAAACGACGTAGTATAGGGACAGAACTATGTCGTTTTGATTTCAACAGATCTCAACCATCCATTCATCTACATTCAATGACCAGAACTTCGCCCCATCACCTGTATCTGACCCTGAACCGCCCTTGAACAGGTCTTGCCCCATGAAACCAAAACAACCCCGTTTCCTATTTACGATTTAATCAGAGCCGTTAGATTCCAATCATCCAACGACCCTAATTAAATCAAACATTTAATATATCAAACCCCCCCAAACCCGACCCTTCCCATTTCATCCCCCTCATCTCTCATCAGAGACCAAACATAACGCCACCACGAACCGCCGCCTTCCGCCCACCGGAAATCGCCTCACGACAATTCCGGTGGCCCAAATCACCCCATTTTACACCATAGAATCCTCTCAATCCCCTTTTCCTGAATCCACAAACCTTATCCCTCAAATATCCCTGGAATCCCATGAATTTCAGATCAAAGGGATGAACCCTAGCGCCGCCCTAACTTCCTCCGGTGGCGGCGCCACCTCCAACCAGCCCCAAAATAACACCACAGAACCATCAAGACCCCCTCTTCCCAAATCTTTACTCTGTTTCCCTCGAACATGGCCTGAACCTTTCAAATTTTAAATCTAGGGTTCGAGCCATAAAAGCCCAAAGCCAAATTCAGACATGCAAGACTACTCCTTCAAGTTTTCTCAAGTGTTCTAGACGGTTTGGTCACAAAATAATGCTGCTCGTTTGTTCTTGGAAGAGAACAAATGATCGACATTATTTGGGGACCAAACTGGATTATCAGTTGCAAGTTCAAGTGTAGGGTGAGTTCGTTCCTATTTTATGATTATTCTTATTTTTGTTTTCCCCATCTTTGTTTCTTTTCTCTGGTCGGTTTCAGTTGAAATTCGACTAGTTCTCTGTTTTAAAATGTCTTCTGTTCACTATTTTATTTTTCAAACTGCTTTGTTGTCGGCTTGTTTAAAATTCTAAAGTCGTAGCTTGTTTAATCACTTAGTCAATTTAACTGACATTAATCTGATAATTTCTTGTTGATAAGAATTGATTAGTGTAAGTTTGATTCAATTGTTTATCTAACTTAGGAAGTTTCTCAATAGTGGTAGGGTATAAATTTCACTACTGAATTAATTAAAGGCACTAGGCTAGTGGAGACAATTAAGAAATAAAAAGCTGAAATTGATAATGGGAATGACACTAATTGATTAATTTAGAGAAAATACGTTAGTGGGGATAATTAAAATAAGAGAAGGGACACTCGTAATAGGGATGACATTAATGGAATGCCTATAAAAGGACACAGACAAGAGAACATTCTAAAAAAAAGAGAGGACCATAGGAGAAGATAATCTGAGAAATACTGAAAAAAATAGATTTTTATTGTTCCATTAAAATTTACGAGATTTTGAGGCTTTTCATTTATGAAACAATTCCTGAATAATCACAGGTTAAAATGATTTGAATGTGCTGGTTTTCAAGTGTTTGGTATAAGTTCTGACTGTATTTTGATTACTAAGTATCAGTTGATCCTTCTACTGGGCTGAATTTGGCTAAAAAACTGGTTTCCTTTGGTTTATTTTACTGCTGAGTCCTGTTGATGCTACTGCTGCACCTTACCCCTCTTTACTTTCATTTCCAGGTATTCATCTCACCTCCCAATGTATGAGAATGGATGAATATGAAGATTGGTTCCCTTAAATAGAAATTTGTACTAATGCAGTTTGTTATTCAAATGTTTCTGCACTTTCGAAACTGTTTAGCTTAGTTTAATCTTATTATATTTCTTTCTGTTCGTTCCGAGTATGGACTGCTGTAGTATTATTGGTTGGGTAGTTCATTGTGGAGCATCAAAGGTGCATGAAAGGTCATGTTAAACGTTTGGCAATGTTTGAAAGTCGTAGGTATCTATGAGATTGGATAATTAGTACATTTGGTGATCGGTATGTAGGCCAGCTTCTATATTTATATTGTTGAAAAGAGTATGTTCAAAGTTAAGTTATAAATGTGATTAAGTATAGAATCCATGTTAGAAAGGGGAGGTGTGATTATATAGTTAGTTGTTTCAGTGGTGTTTCAATTCTTAATATGTGAATAACATCTTGTGAATGTGTTTCATGGCTGTCGATTGAATGATATTCATGCCAATCCATATCTGCAGTAGTTTAGTGAGTTTGATCTAAATGTACCTTCCATTAAATATGTATTAAGTAAGAGCTTCTTAGTTTGCCGTAATATATTTGGATCTACTATGCATAATGGATGTGTAATTACTTAAAATGAAATTTGATTTATTAATTTCAGGGGTGTTCTAGCTTAGTGGTATCTATGTTTATACAATGTTGTAATTTTTTATTATTTTTTTTATATGTTCAAAGGGCTGTTGGTGTAATTGTACGTTTAAAATTAAATTTGAAAACCTATGAGTTGATCGTGTTGCTGCAGGGATTCAACCTGCGTGGCCATTACACCGTGTCATTGAATTGGGCTGGCATTGGTAACATGATACTGGGCTCCCTTTGGGCCCAGGATTTAGATAGTATCTGGACTCATTAGTAATTAAAATAAGGTAGGCTGTTGGGCTCAGGTTTGAGCCTAAACTGGGCAGCCTTGTGTTAATTAAACCATCAGTCCGTTAATTGAAGAAGTATAAAAGAATGGGCATTAGTTGGGTTGTAGGGATTACTTCCGAATGAGACAGGAATCCGGGTAATTGGAAAATGAACGTGTTGAGTTTTGGTCATATTATGCATCGGGCTTAATATCAACTTTATTTTTCTTTCTTCATTTACACTAGTAGTATGTTTATTTAAGGTAAATTACTTGCATTTGAATGTTAAATATTGTTTGGTTTATTAATTATGCGAGTTTGCTTTAGGTGGTTTAGGCTAGTCAATATAATAAAATCTGGGTGTTGTAGTGCCATGATAAAAGTCATTTAATTGTTGGAATTTTACATCTCAAGCCTAAGGCTCAAGAATGCGAAAGGTGGTTATTCTCGTAAATGTCTCTACCTTAGTGTAAGGCTAGTTATTCTTGCAAATGGTTGTTTAATTAATGAGTAATTAAGGCTGCAAATTAAAATAGTTGGTGCAGTTTGATAGGTGTGGAGCGAATTAACTAATTAGTGTAGGAATTTAATTGAGGTGCGTCATGCCGAACAAAAATGACAATTGCGTGACCCTCACTTTAATTAATTTTTAACTCAACCTTAGAATTCGAGGCGTGCCATTTAACAAATTTCCATGGCACTCGCGAAGTTAAAACGCGTAGTTGCTTTAGGCGCGTATTTTAATAATATTACCTTCCTAAACTCGGGT
Source organism: Nicotiana tabacum (assembly GCF_000715075.1). Taxonomy (NCBI): domain Eukaryota; kingdom Viridiplantae; phylum Streptophyta; class Magnoliopsida; order Solanales; family Solanaceae; genus Nicotiana; species Nicotiana tabacum. Next base: position 214,752,866 of record NC_134085.1, read on the forward strand.
GCACATTTATGTGACCCAAATCATAATCTTAACAACGTTAAATAAAATATGTCGCGAATCACGGGTGCATTTCATGTGGCATGATTACGGGTTCTAGAATTAAGACCAACGTATGCGTTCGCGCAACGTTGGGCGAAACAATCTTAATCTTAATAAAATACTATCGTGGTTGTGTACATGTTCGCGTGACATAATTACGATTCTAAAAGCAAAATCGGAGTATGCGCAACTTTGGCCAATTTTCTTAACATTAATAAAGTGTTATTAATTGTGGACACATTCGCGTGACATGATTTTTGACGCACCAAACAAAGGGGTATACGTGCGCGTAACCCGTTTCAAGATAATTTTCTTGATTAAAAAGCGTTGAAAGGTTAATGCAGATAGGTTTTAAAATCAGTAATTAAATAATTTTAATAAGCCAAGTATGATCAAAGCGACCGTGCTAGAACCACGGAACTCGGGAATGCCTAACACCTTCACCCGGGTTAACAGAATTCCTTACCCGGATTTCTGTATTCGCGGACTGTATTACAGAGTCAATCGTTCCTCGATTCGGGATTTTAAACTGGTGACTTGGGACACCATAAATCTCCCAAGTGGCGACTCTAAATTTAATGTAAATAATTTCGTTTTGATTGTCCTTTAATTGGGAAAACTCCTTTATACACTCCTTCCCGGGTGTAAAAAAAGGAGGTGTGACAGCTCTAGCGACTCTGCTGGGGAAAAGAACCTAGAATCTCTGGTTCAGGGTTTAAGAATTTGAGCTTATAATAATTGTTATATTTGGCTTTATTATTATCTAATTTTTACATGTTTGGGCCTAATGTGCTAAATATTGCTTTTTACCGCTTTGATATTATCTGAACTGTATATATAAGTTGTTACGCAATCCTTTTTCTTTCTGAGTCTTCTGAATTTATGGTGCACACGTGCGCGTGGCCCACCTTTCTGTTAGAGGTCATACCAAATAGAACGAAGTTGGGCCAAGTAACTAGGCCGGGTAGACTTTCGTGCTCCCGGTACGTTGCCCCCACTTCGGCTCGAGCTGTCTGCTTGGGTAAGCCAAGTCTAGAATAGTATACCCCAGGTTTTACACTTAGAATAACTCAGCTTCATGTCGGATCCCTAGTAGGAACGTTTGTTTGCATCATGTGCATTTGACTTCGGAGACTCAACACAGGGGTTGGGTCTGTCTAGGACAGGTGTATCCGAAATGAAAAGACCATCCTGATGCATCTTACTTGCTACTTGTGCATTCATTTGTTTCGGATTTGCATGTTGACCAGCTTATAGGAAATGTTAGAAAAGGAAAATCAATGTGAGGACCGAGAAAGAAAATTGGCTGTTTTCGAAAAAAAACAATTTCCAAAATATTTTAAAATACTACCGGAATTTTGAAAAAAGAAGAAAAATTTTGTGTTTCTTTTAATAGTGGTCTTTTTATTACGAACTATGTAAGTTTGATTCTCGCCGGATGTGAGATACGTAGGCAACCCTCATCGGGCCCAACTATTTTAAAATAAAAATAAAAATAAATAGATAATAAATAAATAAAAATATGGGTACATAAATGTCACTGTATTGTCATAAGTAAGGCGATGCCATTCTTGTCCAAAATATGCCGAATGTCCCCAAAAGAGCGCTGGAAGGCTGTTTTTGCAAGAACAGCCGTCTTTGGTCGTTTTTTTTCAAAAAAAAAAATTGCCGGTTAGTAAACACAACCTTTAAATCTTCTTCATCGAAGTATTTTTTATATGAATTTTTTTAGAAATATTAATGATTTTTTTCAAAATGAGTCTTGATTTTGGTTTTTAAAATTAAAATCACTCACAGGTACAAAATGAGCACCATCCAAAACCACCGTTCACAGATATAGATGAGTTTCTATTTCGGCTTTAGATGTGGTGGTATGAATTAGGAGGAAATGGTCAGAAATGGGTCATTAATTATTTGGGAGCTCTCACAGATATTATGAAAGTTAAACCACGCGATGATTTGATTACGGCACTGGTGACTTTTTGGGACCCTGTTCACAATGTCTTTCGCTTCTCTGATTTAGAGCTTAATCCCACATTAGAAGAAATAGCTGGATATTCCTGTTTTGATGAAGATTTGAGAAATCAGAATCTTATATTCCCCAAGGCTCCCTCTGTACACCGATTCTTTGGTACATGTTCGCGTGACATAATTACGATTCTAAAAGCAAAATCGGAGTATGCGCAACTTTGGCCCAATTTTCTTAACATTAATAAAGCGTTATTAATTGTGGACACATTCGCGTGACATGATTTTTGACGCACCAAACAAAGGGGTATACGTGCGCGTAGTCCGTTTCAAGATAATTTTCTTGATTAAAAAGCGTTGAAAGGTAAATGCACATAGGTTTTAAAATCAGTAATTAAACAATTTTAATAAGCCAAGTATGATCAAAGTGACCGTGCTAGAACCACAGAACTCGGGAATACCTAACACCTTCACCCGGGTTAACAGAATTCCTTACCCGGATTTCTGTATTCGCGGACTGTATTACAGAGTCAATCGTTCCTCGATTCGGGATTTTAAACTGGTGACTTGGGACACCATAAATCTCCCAAGTGGCGACTCTAAATTTAATGTAAATAATCTCGTTTTGATTGTCCTTTAATTGGGAAAACTCTTTTATACACTCCTTCCCGGGTGTAGAAAAAAGGAGGTGTGACAGCTCTAGCGACTCTGCTGGGGAAAAAAACCTAGAATCTCTGGTTCAGGGTTTAAGAATTTGAGCTTATAATAATTGTTATATTTGGCTTTATTATTATCTAATTTTTACATGTTTGGGCCTAATGTGCTAAATATTGCTTTTTACCGCTTTGATATTATCTGAACTGTATATATAAGTTGTTACGAAATCCTTCTTCTTTCTGAGTCTTCTGAATTTATGGTGCACACGTGCGCGTGGCCCACTTTTCTGTTAGAGGTCATACCAAATAGAACGAAGTTGGGCCAAGTAACTAGGCCGAGTAGACTTTCGTGCTCCCGGTACGTTGCCCCCACTTCGGCTCGAGCTGTCTGCTTGGGTAAGCCAAGTCTAGAATAGTATACCCCAGGTTTTACACTTAGAATAACTCAGCTTCATGCCGGATCCCTAGTAGGAACGTTTGTTTGCATCATGTGCATTTGACTTCGGAGACTCAACACAGGGGTTGGGTCTGTCTAGGACAGGTGTACCCGAAATGAAAAGACCATCCTGTTGCATCTTACTTGCTACTTGTGCATTCATTTGTTTCGGATTTGCATGTTGACCAGCTTATAGGAAAAGTTAGAAAAGGAAAATCAATGTGAGGACCGAGAAAGAAATTGGCTGTTTTCGAAAAAAAAACAATTTCCAAAATATTTTAAAATACTACCGAAATTTTGAAAAAAGAAGAAAAATTTTGTGTTTCTTTTAATAGTGGCCTTTTTATTACGAACTATGTAAGTTTGATTCTCGCCGGATGTGAGATACGTAGGCAACCCACATCGGGCCCAACTATTTTAAAAAAAAATAAAAAAATAAATAGATAATAAATAAATAAAAATATGGGTACATAAATGTCACTGTATTGTCATAAGTAAGGCGATGCCATTCTTGTCCAAAATATGCCGAATGTCCCCAAAAGGGCGCTGGAAGGCTGTTTTTGCAAGAACAACCGTCTTTGGTCGTTTTTTTTCAAAAAAAAATTGCCGGTTAGTAAACACAACCTTTAAATCTTCTTCATCGATGTGTTTTTTATATGAATTTTTTTAGAAATATTAATGATTTTTTTTCAAAATGAGTCTTGATTTTGGTTTTTAAAATTAAAATCACTCACAGGTATAAAATGAGCACCATACAAAACCCACCGTTCACAGATATAGATGAGTTTCTATTTCGGCTTCAGATGTGGTGGTATGAATTAGGAGGAGATGGTCAGAAATGGGTCATTAAGTATTTGGGAGCTCTCACAGATATTATGAAAGTTAAACCACGCGATGATTTGATTACGACACTAGTGACTTTTTGGGACCCTGTTCACAATGTCTTTCGCTTCTCTGATTTAGAGCTTACTCCCACATTAGAAGAAATAGATGGATATTCCTGTTTTGATGAAGATTTGAGAAATCAGAATCTTATATTCCCCAAGGCTCCCTCTGTACACCGATTCTTTGGTACATATTCGCGTGACATAATTACGATTCTAAAAGCAAAATCGGAGTATGCGCAACTTTGACCCAATTTTCTTAACATTAATAAAGCGTTATTAATTGTGGACACATTCGCGTGACATGATTTTTGACGCACCAAACAAAGGGGTATACATGCGCGTAATCCGTTTCAAGATAATTTTCTTGATTAAAAAGCGTTGAAAGGTAAATGCACATAGGTTTTAAAATCAGTAATTAAACAATTTATTAAGCCAAGTATGATCAAAGCGACCGTGCTAGAACCACGGAACTCGGGAATGCCTAACACCTTCACCCGGGTTAACAGAATTCCTTACCTGGATTTCTGTATTCGCGGACTGTATTACAGAGTCAATCGTTCCTCGATTCGGGATTTTAAACTGGTGACTTGGGACACCATAAATCTCCCAAGTGGCGACTCTAAATTTAATGTAAATAATCTCGTTTTGATTGTCCTTTAATTGAGAAAACTCCTTTATACACTCTTTCCCGGGTGTAGAAAAAAGGAGGTGTGACAGCTCTAGCGACTCTGCTGGGGAAAAGAACTTAGAATCTCTGGTTCAGGGTTTAAGAATTTGAGCTTATAATAATTGTTATATTTGGCTTTATTATTATCTAATTTTTACATGTTTGGGCCTAATGTGCTAAATATTGCTTTTTACCGCTTTGATATTATCTGAACTGTATATATAAGTTGTTACGAAATCCTTCTTCTTTCTGAGTCTTCTGAATTTATGGTGCACACGTGCGCGTGGCCCACTTTTCTGTTAGAGGTCATATCAAATAGAACGAAGTTGGGCCAAGTAACTAGGCCGAGTAGACTTTCGTGCTCCCGGTACGTTGCCCCCACTTCGGTTCGAGCTGTCTGCTTGGGTAAGCCAAGTCTAGAATAGTATACCCCAGGTTTTACACTTAGAATAACTCAGCTTCATGCTGGATCCCTAGTAGGAACGTTTGTTTGCATCATGTGCATTTGATTTCGGAGACTCAACACAGGGGTTGGGTCTGTCTAGGACAGGTGTATCCGAAATGAAAAGATCATCCTGGTGCATCTTACTTGCTACTTGTGCATTCATTTGTTTCGGATTTGCATGTTGACCAGCTTATAGGAAAAGTTAGAAAAGGAAAATCAATGTGAGGACCGAGAAAGAAAATTGGCTGTTTTCGAAAAAAAATAATTTCCAAAATATTTTAAAATACTACCGAAATTTTGAAAAAAGAAGAAAAATTTTGTGTTTCTTTTAATAGTGGCCTTTTTATTACGAACTATGTAAGTTTGATTCTCGCCGGATGTGAGATACGTAGGCAACCCACATCGGGCCCAACTATTTTAAAAAAAAATAAAAATAAATAGATAATAAATAAATAAAAATATGGGTACATAAATGTCACTGTATTATCATAAGTAAGGCGATGCCATTCTTGTCCAAAATATGCCGAATGTCCCCAAAACGGCGCTGGAAGGCTGTTTTTGCAAGAACAACCGTCTTTGGTCGTTTTTTTTCAAAAAAAAAAATTGCCGGTTAGTAAACACAACCTTTAAATCTTCTTCATCGAAGTGTTTTTTTATATGAATTTTTTTAGAAATATTAATGATTTTTTTCAAAATGAGTCTTGATTTTGGTTTTTAAAATTAAAATCACTCACAGGTACAAAATGAACACCATCCAAAACCCACCGTTCACAGATATAGATTAGTTTCTATTTCGGCTTCAGATGTGGTGGTATGAATTAGGAGGAGATGGTCAGAAATGGGTCATTAAGTATTTGGGAGCTCTCACAGATATTATGAAAGTTAAACCATGCGATGATTTGATTACGGCACTAGTGACTTTTTGGGACCCTGTTCACAATGTCTTTCGCTTCTCTGATTTAGAGCTTACTCCCAAATTAGAAGAAATAGCTGGATATTGCTGTTTTGATGAAGATTTGAGAAATCAGAATCTTATATTCCCCAAGGCTCCCTCTGTACACCGATTCTTTGGTCTTCTGAATATCACTAATCAAATCAGAAAAAGCAACATTGTCAAAGGGTGTTGTTCTTTCAACTTCCTATATTCAAGGTTCGGAAAGCTTGATGGATTTGAAATTCATGAAAAGGGCCTTACTAACAAACAAAATAAGGACACATGGCAGATTCACCGTCGCTTCGCTTTCATGGTGGCTTTTCTGGGAGTCATGGTCTTCCCAAACAAAGAGAGGACGGTTGATATTCGCATAGCCAGAGTCGTACAAGTCCTCACTACTAAAGAACATCACACTCTTGCCCCGATCATTCTTTCAGACATTTATCGGGCGTTGACTTTGTGTAAGTCCGGGGCAAAATTCTTCGAAGGGTGCAATATTTTGTTGCAAATGTGGTTGACTGAACATCTCCGACATCACCCCAAGTTCATGCAGTATGGTCCGAGCAAGGACAATTTCATTGAGAGTTATGAAGAAAGAATAAAAAATTATAAATCTCCAGAAGGGGTGGAAGCCTGGATATCCCATTTAAGATCTTTAATGGCAAGTCAAATTGAGTGGACTTTGGGATGGCTCCCGGTAAGAGAGGTGATACACATGTCAACCTTAAAGAGTTATTTGCTATTGTTGGGTTTAAGAAGTGTTCAGCCGTATGTGCCACAGAGAGTTCTAAGATAGCTAGGGAGATACCAAGTGGTGCCTGATGATGAAGATTTGAGTGTGCAAGTGATTGAGCTACACCCCGAAGCCACACTCCCTGAGGCTTTAATCCAACGAATTTGGAATGGTTGTCGATACTTGAAAGATGATACCAAGTTCCATATCCTGTGAAAGATGATATAAATTCGGGTTATGCTAGGTGGTTTGAGAAAAGATCCTGTGTGGATGATGCACCAGAACCCGATCCCAGAAGGCCCATAAAAAGACCGCATGTTCAAGCCTTTGATGACAAAATCCAAGAACGGTTGGCTTGGGGTGAAAAGGAAAAGGGGTACAAAGCAACTATTCATGCCTTAGAAGAAAGCCTGAGGAACCTCAATTTGGAGAAAGACTTACAAACACAAGAAGCAAAAGGTGAAAAGAAGAGTCTGATTTGTGAGAATAAAGCTCTCCGCGCTCAGTTTCAATAGATGAAGAAAGCCTCTGAAGCTCCAGTGAGAAGTTGGAAAGATAAGAAAATCATTTCCAATTTGATGGAAAAGATGCAAGATTATGACTTCATTTTTGGCAAGAACCAAAAAGGCGTTATATAAAGCTAGGGAAAAAATCATACAGTTGAATGAGGAGGTCAAATCTAGTAAAAAATACCAAGTAATGAGATTTGAAGAAGAAATGGCTCAATTCGAGAAAGAGAAGGATCATTGGGTACGTTCAAAGGCTCAACTCCATGCACAATTGGAAGAAATGAGAAGGTACAACAGAGAACATCAGCATGCAGATATTGATAGGGAGATAGCAGAAGCAAGACTCGAGCAGGCTAGATTTCGAGCTCAATTGGAGTCAGCTTTAGATCGCGAGGGCCACATAAGAGATATAGCCACCACTTGCCAACAACAATTGCAAAACCAAGACCAAAATATCCAAGATTTCAGAGCACAAATCCATGATTTGGCCGTTTATACTTCTCAAAGTTATGTGAACTGCCAGGGGATGGATTATGAAAGGTTCTTAGAGCATGCACCTACTTTTGCCCGTCACCTTGCAGTAGAGATAGAGAGGATGTACCGTACATTAAGGGGTCAGCCGGGTCAAGCTCCGCCGTGAGCAGATGTTCCAGTGATTGAAAGAAAAAGATTGTGGAGTGAAGCATAGTCATAGTTGTTGAAACTTTTCATATAATAGTCATATTTTAGTTGAGTACATGTCGAGTCTTTGAAACCATTTTCTTAAAATATTATCCAAATGTAATGTCATTTCTGTCTTTGTACTGTTTCATTTGTTAAAATAAATAAAAGTAATAATAATTGTTTCCACCAGAACTACGCTCGGTCTGATTCATGCAGGGTCATGATACGTAGGCAGTCTTCCTAAGATTCGACCACAACCAAAAGAAAAGAATAAAATGAAAAAAGGAGGGGGGAGGGGAATAAAATATAGGCGTGAGCGACAATAAAAGTGAAAGGTCAGGAAAAGCTGGGATGACACAAGCAACCGAGCAAATACATGGTAGAAATGACTAATTGCCTAGGTGCATTGCATCCCTATGTGTGGTTGTTTATTTGTTAAAACTCTAATCACTAACAAGTTTGGTTGTTGTTTCTAGAATTCAAGCAGTTAGTACACCTAAGCATACTGGCAACCCACCCCTACCAAACCAGATCCAAAGGAGAAATAATCATATCTATCCCAGATGTAGACACCAGTGTTATTGAAGGATAAGAGTTGGATGTTAACGCCATAAAAGAAGAGATGTACAAATTAAAACAAAAGATGGCCGAAATGTATCAGGCCTGGGCTAAAGGACAACCGCCATCCGCCTACCTGGCTAACCCTACCTTCACTCCACCACCGGCTCAAACTCAGGATCATCCTGCCACCGATCTATCCCCGAGCTTTCCCATTTACAACCACTACCGGGGCACCACTTCTCATACACCATAATCTCCACCCCCTAAACCAATTCCATACCCTCCTCTACCAGTAACTCCTGTATTCGTAGCACCTCCACCAGCTACACTCCACAAATATCCTAGCGAGCCTATGTTCCAGGCCCAGGAAAACCAATACTACCCCTCGGAGCCCACTTTCAAAGCTCCAGAAACCCATTCCTATACTCCTCGTTTTGACCTCCCGATAGAAGCTGATAAACGAGTCAAAAATACCGAACAAGAGGAGATGTTCAGGAAAGTTAAAAGCTTAGAACAATCATTCAGAGACATGTGGGGCCTATGTCTGTTCCCGAATGTGCAATTACTGACAGGTTTCAAGATGCCCAAGTTCGATCTATACAACGGGCACGGTGATCCAGTAGCCCACTTGAGGTGTTTTTGCAGCAAGATGAGGGGAGCTGGAGGAAAAGATGAATTGTTAATGGCTTACTTCAGTCAGAGTTTGAGTGGATCAGTATTGGAATGGTATACCCGCCAAGACCATGGGAGATGGTACACATGGGATGATCTGGCGTAAGCATTTGCTTGTCACTTCCAATACAATCTTGAGATCATTCCAGATCGACTGTCCTTGACTAAACTTGAGAAGAAGTACAGTGAAAGCTTCAGAGAATATGGTTTCCGATGGAGGGAGCAAGCAGCAAGAGTAGATCCCCCAATGAAGGAAAGTGAGATGGTAGATTACTTCCTACAGGCTTTGGAACCTACTTACTATGGCCATTTGGTCTCAGCTGTGGGAAAGTCATTCAACGAAGTAGTAAAGATGGGGGGCATGGTAGAAGAAGGCCTCAAGTCGAATAAAATCATGAGCTATTCGGCTATCAAAGTGACTACTCAGGCTATTCAGGGCGACATAGGAGAGATTGGGAAGAAGAAGAGAGAGGAAGCAACAATGGTTGATTCAGGAACTTGGTCTGGATCCAGAGATTCACCTTACCACTATAATCAACCTCGACCCCACCAACAAACTTATCAGCACAATCCACCCCAACACTACTATCCCCCACCAGAACCTCATTTTTCCGTCCACCATTCACAAGCATACAACCAACCTCCTGCCCATACTCAATGGTGTGCTCCCGTCCTACAAAATACTTATCCACATCCATAAGCCTACCAAAACACTCCCAGACCAAATTTTCGGCCTAGGCAAGCATTCAAGGGTGAAAGGTTGCAGAAAAAGAAAACCTTCACTCTGTTGGGAGAATCACACACTAATCTGTTCCATAGGCTAAAACAACTAGATATGCTAAGGTCGATACAGTCCAAACTGCCAAATCCTCCTCCAAAGAATCTTGACTATACTGTCAGATGTGAGTATTGTTCTGGTACTCTGGGTCATGATACAGAAAAGTGCTGGCACTTGAAAAGTGCGATACATGAGCCTATTGATACCAATAGAATTGAATTTCAAGCTCCCGAGACGCCCAATATTAACAGGAATCCAATACCAGACCACCAGGAGGCAAATATGATCGAAATAGTGCATGCGGAGGGAGAGCCCAAGAAGCCATCACAGACCATCATGATGATTCGGTCTAGTGGAGTCAAGACAGAAGAACAATCAGCAGGTGAGAAGTTGGTAATCAAGCCAAGCAAAAAGAGTGTTGAGCCATCTGTGGCAGTTGAAAAGTGGTCTTTAAGCAAAGTTGCAACGAAACAGGAAGGGGTGAAAGTGATTGTACCAGGAGCGGCTAGCAAACCCGTCATAATCGCAGAAGGTGCTCGCGCAGATCAGGTTATTATCAATTCGGTAACCCAGTTACCAATAATCAACAGCAAGGCTATTCCATGGAATTACTAACGGGTAATAGTGATGTACAAAGGGAAGGAATTCAAAGAAGAAATCTGTGAAGTACAGGGTTTGACTCGCTCGGGAAGGTGTTTTACTCCCGAGGAGTTAAGAAGAGCTAAAGATAATCCAGTGCTAGTAAAGAAAGTCGTAACTGAAGAAGAAGCAGAAGAATTCTTAAGAAAGATGATGCTACAGGACTACTCTATCGTGGAACAATTAAGAAAGACGCCTGCTCAAATTTTCCTATTGTCATTATTGAATCATTCGGATGAGCACCGTCAAGCTTTAATGAAGATCTTGAATGAGGCGCACGTTCCCGATAAGATCTCCGTGAATCACTTGGAAAAAATAGCCAACAAAATCTTCGAAGCAAACAGAGTCACATTTTCTGATAATGAATTGCCTGTAGAAGGTACTGAGCACAACAGAGCTCTTTACCTCACAGTAAAATGTGAGAACTCTGTGGTGATCCGGGTATTGGTTGACAACGGGTCAAGCGCAAACATATGTCCTCTCTCTACTCTAAGCAAGTTGAAAATAGAAGATGAGAGGATCTATAAGAACAGTATTTGCGTGCGGGGATTTGACGGCGGAGGTAAAGATTTAGTTGGGGACATAGTGCTGGAGCTGACGATAGGGCCAGTTGAGTTCACAATGGAGTTTCAGGTGCTGGATATAGTTGTTTCCTATAATTTGCTATTGGGTCAACCATGGATCCACACCGCTAAAGCAGTCTCATCAACACTACATCAGGTAGTCAAATTTTAATGGGATAGACAAGAAATAGTTGTGCATGGGGAAGATAGTTTATGTGCTCGCAGCAATGCCATTGTACCGGTCATTGAAGTGGAAGATGACCAGGGACCAGGGGTCTACCAGGTTTCTGACACGATGTTGGTAGAGAAAGTTCCGGAGGGGAAATACATTCCAAATCCAAAGATAACCGCCGCATCAGTCATGGTAGCCTATGAGATGTTGAAGAATGGTTTTGTACTCGGTAAAGGTTTGGGCTCATCTTTGCAAGGCATCATACAGCCGGTGTCCCTTCCTGAAAACTTGGGAACATTTGGTTTGGGGTTCAAGCCCACTGCCACAGACATAAGAAAGGCCAGAAAGCTAAAACAGAAGGCATGGGTCCTTTCAAAGCCAGTCCCACGTCTTTCTAAATCATTTGTCAAGTCCGGTACCAGAAGTCGCCCAGTAACAGCAATTCCCAGTTCTGTGATTGATCCTGACAAGGAGTTAATTGAAAGATTTGAGAAGTTGTTCGACAGTGTGAACATGGTGGAAATTGGAGAGGGTTCTAGCAACGCGGAAGTGCAATTTGTCGGGCCAAAAACAAAGCTTAACAATTGGAAGGCTACTCCTCTCCCCACTCGGAAGGAGTCTTGGTAGTTTATTTTGAGTTTCCTTCAGTTTGTCTGGGTTATTCCAGGGTTGTAATCCAGATTTTTTATCTTTCAGTCTGTTTGAAGTGTGCAAACCTTGTTATCTTTCATCATTCAATGAAATGCAGTTTCCCTTTCTTTATCATTCCTGATAGTTTTTCTTTTGTTTTTCTTTTCTTTTCTGTACAGTTCTTTTTACGCTGGTTCTAATGACATGACATGCATGAGGAATCCTCAGCCCAGTCTTAAAAATCAATTTGATTTCGAAATAATAGTTCAAGAAGTAGATTGTGACTACGAATCAGAATACGATGAAAATGAATCCTTCGAAGAGATTAGTAAGGAGTTAATTCACTTCGAAGAAAAACCCAAACCCAACCTGAATGAAACAAAAACCGTTAATTTAGGAGACACAAACAATATCAGAGAGACTAAAATAAGTGTCCATCTCGAGCCAAAGATCCGGGAAGAGTTAATCAAAGCACTCATCGAATACAAAGATGTTTTTGCATGGTCGTATGACGACATGCCGGGTTTGAGCACTGATTTAGTGGTCCACAAATTGCCCACTGATCCAGCGTTTCCTCCCGTCAAGCAAAAGTTGAGGAAATTCAAAACTGATATGAGTGTAAAGATTAAAGAAGAAATCACCAAGCAGTTGGATGCAAAGGTTATTCAGGTCACTCGATATCCTGTTTGGTTGGCTAATGTTGTGCCTGTGCCGAAGAAGGATGGCAAGATTAGAGTATGCGTCGATTACCGCAATCTCAACAAAGCAAGTCCTAAGGATAACTTCCCACTACCCAATATCCACATTTTGATCGATAATTATGCCAAGCGTGAGATTGGATCTTTTGTGGATTGTTATGCAGGGTATCATCAGATTCTAATGGATGAAGAAGATACAGAAAAGACGGCATTCATCACACCATAGGGAACTTACTGCTACCGGGTAATGCCATTTGGTTTGAAGAACACCGGGGCAACTTACATGAGAGCAATGACTACAGTGTTTCATGATATGATACACAAGGAGATTGAGGTATACGTGGATGATGTGATCATAAAATCAAAGCATCAGGCCGACCCCACTGGGGATTTGAGGAAATTCTTCCTGAGACTTCGCAGGTACAACCTCAAGCTTAACCCTACCAAGTGCGCATTTGGTGTTCCATCCGAAAAGCTGTTGGGATTCATAGTCAGCCGGCGAGGCATCGAGTTGGACCCATCAAAGATCAAAGCCATCCAAGAATTGCCACCTCCGAGGAACAAGACTGAAGTGATGAGTCTGTTAGGGAGGTTGAACTACATCAGCAGGTTTATTGCTCAGCTCACGACAACTTGTGAGCCTATTTTCAAATTGTTGAAGAAGGATGTTGCGGTCAAAGTGGACTGATGAGTGTCAAGAAGCATTTGATAAGATAAAAGGATACTTGTCAAACCCACCCGTGTTGGTTCCGCCAGAACCAGGAAGTCCTTTGATTCTTTACTTGACAGTCTTGGAAAATTCATTTGGCTGTGTACTGGGGCAGCATGACATTACCGGCAGAAAGGAACAGGCTATCTACTATCTTAGCAAGAAGTTCATGGCTTATGAGGTTAAGTACACTCATCTGGAAAGGACATGTTGCGCCCTAACTTGGGTGGCTCAGAAATTGAAACATTATTTGTCATCCTACACTACTTACCTCATTTCGCGCTTGGATCCGTTGAAGTATATCTTTCAAAAGCCTATGCCGACAGGGAGACTTGCGAAGTGGCAGATATTGCTCACAGAGTTTGACATCATCTATGTGACTCGGACTGCGATGAAAGCCCAAGCATTGGCCGATCATTTGGCCGAAAACCTGGTCGATGAAGATTACGAGCCATTGAGAACTTATTTTCCCGATGAAGAAGTGATGCATATCGATGAACTGGAGCAAATTGAAAAACCAGGCTGGAAACTTTTCTTTGATGGGGCTGCCAACATGAAAGGAGTCGGAATAGGAGCTGTGCTTATTTCTGAAACAGGGCATCACTATCCTGTTACGGCTCAGCTTCGGTTTTATTGCACCAACAATATGGCTGAGTATGAAGCCTGTATTTTGGGTCTAAGGCTAGCTGCAGACATGGATATCCAGGAAGTCTTGGTCTTGGGAGACTCAGATCTTCTGGTACATCAAATTCAAGGAGAATGAGAAACGCGAGATTTGAAGCTCATACCGTACCGACAATACTTGCGTGATCTTTGTCAACGGTTTCGATTAGTGGAGTTCAGGCATATTCCAAGGGTCCATAATAAGGTCGCCGATGCTTTGGCTACCCTGGCATCAATGTTGCACCATCCGGACAAAGCTTATGTCGATCCTCTGCATATTCAAGTCCGAGATCAGCATGCTTATTGTAACGATTGAAGAAGAACTTGATGGCAAACCATGGTTCCATGATATCAAGGAGTACATCAGAATGGGGATATATCCAGTGCAAGCCACGGGGGATCAAAAGAGAACAATTCGATGGTTGGCAAGTGGATTCTTTTTAAGTGGAGGAGTTTTGTATAAAAGAACACCAGACCTTGGATTATTAAGATGCATAGATGCTAGACAAGCTACGGCTGTCATGTCCGAAGTACATTTGAGTGTCTGGGGATCATATATGAGCGGATATGTGCTGGCGAAGAAAATTCTCCGAGCAGGTTATTATTAGCTCACCATGGAGCGAGATTGTATCAGTTTTGTGCGCAAATGTCATCAGTGCCAAGTACATGGAGATTTGATTCATTCTCCACCATCGGAATTGCACACAATATCAACACCATGGCCCTTTGTTGCTTGGGGCATGGATGTCATTGGACCAATTGAGCCAGCAGCATCCAACGGACACAGGTTCATTCTGGTAGCCATTGATTATTTCACCAAGTGGGTTGAGGCCAAAACTTTCAAATCGATGACCAAGAAAGCAGTGGTCGAGTTTGTTCAATCAAATATCATCTATCGATTCGGAATCCCAAAGGTGATCATCACAGATAATGGTGCTAATCTTAACAGTAACTTGATGGAAGAGGTATGTCAACAGTTTAAGATTACACATCGCAATTCTACCCCATATCGTCCCAAGGCGAATGGAGCAGTCGAGGCAGCCAACAAAAACATAAAGAAGATACTTCGAAAAATGGTAAAAGGTTCGAGGCAATGGAACGAAAAATTACCATTTGCGTAGTTAGGATATCGCACTACTGTCCGTACTTCGGTAGGTACAACTCCTTATTTGTTGGTATATGGAACTAAAGCAGTAATACCTGCAGAAGTTGAAATCCCTTCCCTTCGGATTGTCGCTGAGGCTGAGATTGATGATGATGATTGGGTCAAAACCCGTTTGGAGCAGTTGAACTTGATTGATAAAAAAAGATTGGCAGCAGTATGTCATGGCCAGTTATATCAAAAGAGAATGGCAAGAACATACAACAAAAGGGTGCGTCCCCAAAAGTTTGAAGTGGGTTAGCAAGTGCTGAAACGTATCCTTCCACATCAGGTTGAAGCAAAAGGCAAGTTCGCCCCGAATTGGCAAGGGCCATTTATGTAACTAGAGTATTGTCCAATGGTGCTTTATGTTTAACAGATTCGAAGGAAAATGCATAGACATGGCTATCAATTCTGATGCAGTCAAGAGATATTATGTATGATTTCTTTGTGATAATTGT
Source organism: Nicotiana tabacum (assembly GCF_000715075.1). Classification (NCBI taxonomy): domain Eukaryota; kingdom Viridiplantae; phylum Streptophyta; class Magnoliopsida; order Solanales; family Solanaceae; genus Nicotiana; species Nicotiana tabacum. The sequence continues at coordinate 214,768,490 of NC_134085.1, forward strand.
TGATTGTTTGTACTTGGCATTGTTTCGAAGAATGAAATGACGAAGGCAATTTGTTCCGATATCTAAACAATCTACCCTTTGTTACCCCTTTTGATCCTTATTTATTTCTTTCATACCCCTCTTTTGGAATCAATAACGAAAAAGAGAGAAAATAAAGAAAATAAAAGAAGCAAAAAGAGAAAGTACAAGAAAACAAAGAAATTTGGGTGTGAACTACGTTTGACCTGATTCCTTTTAAGGATACATAGGCAGCCTCACGGCTCGGTCATAGTAAAATAAAAGTCAAAAGATCCCCAAGAAAGAAACTGGGGCAGAAGTTGTGATTGTAATAAGAAATGTGATTCTAACAGTTGTAATTCTAACCCATTTTAAAGTTGTTTTGAGCCCGTTTTATACCCTTTTCTTTCCAAGCATATTCTAAGAACCCACATTGTTGTCCAAAGAAAGACCTCCCGATCAGTCTTCGAGAGATACCAAGTTAAGCAATGTAAAGAGAATTCATATCAGGGGCAACACTCCGGTTCAAGCAAGAGAAATCAAAAAAAATGAGAGAGTCTTATTGGTGAAAACCCTCATGGGCACCATGAGGCGATAAAAGCCGAGAGAAAGTAAAAATGAGAGAGTCTTATTGGTGAAAACCTTTACAGGCACCATGAGGCGATAAGGAATCGAGGAATTAACAAATGAGAGAGGTTTGTCAGTGAAAACCCTTCAGGGCACTGCAAGTCGAACAAGGTCAGTAAGTTGGCGGAAAGTAAATTGAGTTGTGGAAATCTGGGAGCACAAAGTAAAACAATTGGAAAGGAGATTGGTTAAATAGATTGGGCTGATTAATCCAAAATGCATACCATGATCATTGGTGCCAGTGACTCCACTCAGATAAGTTCCTCTTCCTATCTCCAACAGTCATCCAAATTTGGATTTTCCTCTTTATTCTTAATTCTCAAAATCGTTGCATTTCATTGTTGTTAATTTTTACTCCTCTAAAGCTCTCCCAAGGTTAGCCTTGTTTCAACAAATAAGAAGGAATGTCAAAGTGTACTACCAGATTCAAAATTGCACAAAGCAAAATGCGGCTAGGACATAATAGAGATAGTAAGATGAAAAATGGGACATAGGGTGTAAGCAAAGGTTAAATCGGTGGAATGGTTCAGTAATGTCGTGGGAGATGTACGGGTCCAGGTAGAAAGGTCAAGAAGGGAGAATAACAGTTGGGAGATCCTGCAGTCAAGGATCAGTCAGAAGGTCAAAACAGTCTTTTCGACCAGTTCAAGTCAGTCGAACGAAGCAAAGCATGGCAAAGAGAAAACCACCCCCAGCAAGAATGCCACAACTAACTGCCACGTTTTAAACTAACAAGATTTTCTTTGAAACAGGGGAAAAGATGGCATTTTTCTCAGGAAGCGCCCTGTAAGGATAATAAGTACCATGCAGGTTTGATCGCATAATTCTCAGGACCCTCCTGGAAAATGGGACGTAGGTTAAAATCCAAAACAAACATAAGTAGTGAATACCAGACAAATGTGCACCAAAAGGAATAAGTTGTCTTCAATGTTCGCATAAGAGTTTTCAGGACCCACCCAAATAGTGGGACGTAACTTTAAGCATTCCATTAGATAAGTAAGTATTGTTATAAGAGAGTACAATTTAGAGTTGAAATTGTCATTCGTAAGATAAGCTTTAAATTGAAATTTCAGGACCCTCCTGGATAATGGGGAGTAGTTTAAGATTTTCTTAGATAACAAAATTTAGAGGAAGTCATACCTTTAAAAGATATAGCTTAGATTTAAAATTGTCGTTTAGTTGAGAATTGTCAGGACCCCCCTGGATAATGGGACCTAGCTTTCAAATTCTTAGTAATATTTGGTAATATGATCCAGTTTAACACTCACAGATGCGCTCAGCTACCAAACTGGGGCAGAAAATTTTCTTTTGTTTTGTCTATTTTTGTTGAAGTCAGGTGCCCATCTGAAGAACAGGGAGAACAACACGGATGTTAAAGATAAGAGCGTGACCAAGTACTAGCAATCAGGCGTTCACCTGGAGAACAAGGAAAAACAGTTGAAATATCAGCAATCAGGCGTCCACCTAGAGAATAAGGAACAACAGTTGAAGTATCAGTAATCAGGCGTCCACCTGGAAAACAAGGAACAATAGTTGAAGTATCAGCAATCAGGAATCTACCTGGAGAACAAGGAAGAACAGTTGAAGTATCAGCAATCAGGCGTCCACCTAGAGAACAAGGAAGAACAGTTGAAGTATCAGCAATCAGGCATCTACCTGGAGAACAAGGAACAACAGTTGAAGTATCAGTAATCAGGCGTCCACCTGGAGAACAAGGAACAACAGTTCAAGTTTTAGCAATCAGGCGCCCTCCTGGAGAGCAAGGGAGTACAATTCAAGTTTCAGCTTTCAAGTTCTTACTAATATTTGGTAACATGATTTAGTTTACACTCACATATGTGCCCAGCCACTAAATTGGGGCAGAAAATTTTCTTTGTTTTGTCTATTTTTGTTGAAATCAGGAGCCCACCTGGAGAACAAGGGAATACGTTTCAAGTTTCAGCAGTCAGGAGCTCGCCTGAAGAATAAGGGAATGCAATTCAAGCTTCGGCAATCAGGCGCCCACCTGGAAAGCAAGGGAATACACTTCAAGTTTCGGCAATCAGGCGCCCACCTGGAGAGCAAGGTAATACAATTCAAATTTCAAGTAATCAGGCGCCCTCCTGGAGAACAGAGGAAAGGAAATAATAGTCAAAGGAATACATTTAAAATGTTTAGCAATCAGGTACCCGCCTGGAAGAGAGGGAAAGCATCTCAAAAAATACAATTCAAGTTCAGCAACAAAGGAACTTCTAAAGAAAATACAAGTCAACAAGGCAACAACAGTCACAAGATCAAGTTTGAAAATAAATCTTTGTAAAGGATAGATTATAGCTTAGTCTAGCTTCTTCATTTTTGTCATGGTATAATAAGGAGGTCAGTAAGCAGTATCAGCAACAGCAGCAGTAACAGTGAAACCACAACTTCATGGTAGTCCCAGCTACCGAAACTTCCCGAACTACATTGACCTGATTCCTTTATAGCCAAGGATATGTAGGAAACCTTTGAAGCAGAGGTCAGGTCAAATCTTTCAAAAAATGCTTCCCACAGAGTATTCAAACAGGCAAAAATCGCTCGTATCCACTCACTTTATCTTTGCACGAAAACTCTTCGTGTTTCCGGGCAAAGAGGGGCGGCTGTGAGCACGTGATTTTTGCCTCACACGAATTACTCCAAAAGAATTCCCAAAATTAGATTTTTTTCTTTAATTATGTGTTATTTTTAGGAATTATTGTGCGATTTTCCTGATTGTTTGCATATGTTTGTGTGCATGTTTAATTTTATTAATGCATTAAAAATACAAAAAATATAGCATTTGCATTTAAGATTTGATTTTTTGGAATTAATTAATAATTAGGAGTTTTATAAAAATAAAAAAATAAATAATAATAATAACATATTTTTAGTCAAATTGTGTGCTTTTCTTTTAATTTAGTGTCTAATTATTCATGTTAATCATAATTTAGAGTGAATTAGTATTTTTAAGATTAATTTTGGTTTTATAACTTAATTTAGGATTTTAATTTTTGAAAATAATAATAATAATAAAACATGAAAAGAAGGAATTAATTTGAAAAGTGAAGAAATGAAAAATCAAAGTTTGGGATGTTCTTTAAACCCAAATCTGCATGCCCAAAAAAATACGCCCATACCCGGTCCAAACTTTCAGGTCTTTGAGACCAGCGAAACGACGTAGTGTAGGGACAGAACTATATCGTTTCGATTTCAACAGATCTCAACCGTCCATTCATCTACATCCAACGACCAGAACTTCGCCCCATCACCCGTATCTGACCCTGACCCGCCCCTAAACCGGTCTTGCCCCATGAAACCAAAATGACCCCGTTTCCCATTTACGATTTAATCGAAGCCGTTGGATTCCAATCATCCAATGGCCCTAATTAAATCAAACATTTAATATATCAAATCCCTCCAAACCCGACCCTTCCCATTTCATCCCCCATCTCTCATCAGAGACCAAACATAACGCCACCACGAACTGTTGCCTTCCTCCCACCGGAAATCGCCTCACGGTGGTTCCGGCGGCCCAAATCACCCCATCTTACACCATAGAATACCCTCACTCCCCTCTTCCCGAATCCACAAACCTTATCCCTCAAATATCCCTAGAATCCCTCGAATTTTAGATCAAAGGGATGAACCCTAGCGTCGCCCTAACTTCCTCCTGTGGCGGCGCCACTTCCAACCAGCGCCAAAATAACACCATGGAACCATCAAGACCCCCTCTTCCCAAATCCTTACTCCGCTTCCCTCGAACATGGCCTGAACCCTTCGAATTTTAAATCTAGGGTTCGAGCCATAAAAGCCCAAAGCCAAATTCAGACATGCAAGACTACTCCTTCAAGTTTTCTCAAGTGTTCAAGACGGTTTGGTCACAAAATAATGCTGCTCGTTTGTTCTTGGCAGAGAACAAATGATTGACATTATTTGGGGACCAAACTGGATTATCAGTTGCAAGTTCAAGTGTAGGGTGAGTTCGTTCCTATTTTATGGTTATTCTTATTTTCATTTTTCCCCATCTCTGTTTCTTTTCTCTGGTCGATTTCAGTTGAAATTCGACCAGTTCTCCATTTTAAAATGTCTTCTGTTCACTATTTTGTTTTTCAAACTGCTTTGTTGTCGGCTTGTTTAAAATTCTAAAGTCGTATCTTGTTTAATCACTTAGTCAATTTAACTGACATTAATCTGATAATTTCTTGTTGATAAGAATTGATTAGTGTAAGTTTGATTCAATTGTTTATCTAACTTAAGAAGCTTCTCAATAGTGGTAGGGTATAAATTGCACTACTAAATTAATTAAAGGCACTAGTTTAGTGGAGACAATTAAGAAATAGAAAGCTGAAATTGATAATGGGAATGACACTAATTGATTAATTTAGAGAAAATAAGTTAGTGGGGATAATTAAAATAAGAGAAGGGACACTCGTAATGGGGATGACATTAATGGAATGCCTATAAAAAGACACGAACAAGAGAACATTCTAAAAAAAAAGAGGACCGGAAGAGAAGATAATCTGAGAAATACTGAAAAAAATAGATTTTTACTGTTCCATTAGAATTTCCGAGATTTTGAGGCTTTTCATTTATGAAACAATTCCTGAATAATCATAGGTTAAAATGATTTGAATGTGCTGGTTTTCAAATGTTTGGTTCAAGTTCTGACTGTATTTTGATTACTAAGTATCAGTTGATCCTTCTACTAGGCTGAATTTGGCTAAAAAACTGGTTTCCTTTGGTTTATTTTACTGCTGAGTTCTGTTGATGCTACTGTTGCACCTTACCCCTCTTTACTCTCATTTCCAAGTATTCATCTCACCTCCCAATGTATGAGAATGGATGAATATGAAGATTGGTTCCCTTAAATAGAAATTTGTACTAATGCAATTTGTTATTCAAATGTTTCTGCACTTTCGAAACTGTTTAGCTTAGTTTAATCTTATTATATTTCTTTATGTTTGTTCCGAGTATGGACTGCTGTAGTATTAATGGTTGGGTAGTTCATTGTGGAGCATCAAAGGTGCATGAAAGGTCATGTTAAACATTTGGCAATGTTTGAAAGTCGTCGGTATCTATGAGATTGGATAATTAGTACATTTGGTGATCGGTATGTAGGCCAGCTTCTATATTTAAATTGTTGAAAGGAGTATGTTCAAAGTTAAGTTGTAAATGTGATTAAGTATAGAATCCATGTTATAAAGGGGAGGTGTGATTATATAGTTAGTTGTTTCAGTGGTGTTCCAATTCTTAATATGTGAATAACATCTTGTGAATGTGTTTCATGGCTATGGATTGCATGATATTCATGCCAATCCATCTCTGCAGTAGTTTAGTGAGTTTGATCTAAATGTACCTTCCATTAAACATGTATTAAGTAAGAGCTTCTTAGTTTGCCGTAATATATTTGGATCTACTATGCATAATGGATGTGTAATTACTTAACATGGAATTTGGTTTATTAATTTCAGGGGTGTTCTAGCTTAGTGGTATCTATGTTTATACAATGTTGTAATTTTTTTTTATTATTTTTATATGTTCAAAGGGCTGTTGGTGTAATTGTACGTTTAAAATTAAATTTGAAAACCTATGAGTTGATCGTGTTGCTGTAGGGATTCGACCTTGAATCCCTGCGTGGCCATTACACTGTGTCATTGAATTGGGCTGGCATTGGTAACATGATACTGGGCTCCCTTTGGGCCCAGGATTTAGATAGTATCTGGACTCATTAGTAATTAAAATAAGGTAGGTTGTTGGGCTCAGGTTTGAGCCTAAACTGGGCAACCTCGTGTTAATTAAACCATCAGTCCGTTAATTGAAGAAGTATAAAAGAATGGGCATTAGTTGGGTTGTAGGGATTACTTCTGAATGAGACAGGAATCCGGGTAATTGGAAAATGAACGGGTTGAGTTTTGGTCATATTATGCATCGGGTTTAATATCAACTTTATTTTTCTTTCTTCATTTACACTAGTAGTATGTTTATTTAAGGTAAATTACTTGCATTTGAATGTTAAATATTGTTTGATTTATTAATTATGTGAATTTGCTTTAGGTGGTTTAGGCTAGTCAATATAATAAAATCTGGGTGTTGTAGTGCCATGATAAAAGTCATTTAATTGTTGGAATTTTACATCTCAAGCCTAAGGCTCAAGAATGCGAAAAGTAGTTATTCTCGTAAATGTCTCTACCTTAGTGTAATGCTAGTTATTCTTGCAAATGGTTGTTTATTAATGAGCAATTAAGGCTGCAAATTATAATAGTTGGCGCAGTTTGAAAGGTGGGAGCGAATTAACTAATTAGTGTAGGAATTTAATTGAGGTGCGTCATGCCGAACAAAAATGACAATTGTGTGATCCTCGCTTTAATTAATTTTTAACTCAACCTTAGAATTCAAGGCGTACCATTTATCAAAATTCTATGGCACTCGCGAAGTTAAAACGCGTAGTTGCTTTAGACGCGTATTTTAATAATATTATCTTTCTAAACTCGGGTGCACATTTATGTGACCTAAATCCAAATCTTAACAACGTTAAATAAAATATGTCGCGGATCGAGGGTGCATTTCATGTGGCATGATTACGGGTTCTAGAATTAAGACCAACGTATGCGTTCGCGCAATGTTGGGCGAAACAATCTTAATCTTAATAAAATACTATCGTGGTTGTGTACATGTTCGCATGACATAAATACGATTCTAAAAGCAAAATCGGAGTATGCGCAACTTTGTCCCAATTTTCTTAACATTAATAAAGTGTTATTAATTGTGGATACGTTTGCGTGACATAATTTTTGACGCGCCAAACAAAGGGGTATACGTGCGCGTAACCCGTTTCAAGATAATTTTCTTGATTAAAAAGCGTTGAAAGGTAAATGCACATAGGTTTTAAAATTAGTAATTAAACAATTTTAATAAGCCAAGTAAGATCAAAGCGACCGTGCTAGAACCACGGAACTCGGGAATGCCTAACACCTTCTCCCGGGTTAACAGAATTCCTTACCCGGATTTCTATATTCGCGGACTGTATTACAGAGTCAACCGTTCCTCGATTCGGTATTTTAAACCGGTGACTTGGGACACCATAAATCTCCCAAGTGGCGACTCTGAATTTAATGTAAATAATCTCGTTTCGATTGTCCTTTAATTGAAAAAACTCCCTTATACACTCCTTCCCGGGTGTAGGAAAAAGGAGGTGTGGCAATCACGAATCATTCTTGTAGTATATAAAATACACTTAAAATCTCTACTTTGCTCCCAATTTCGTCTTCAACGTACCTACACATAAAATAAACTCAATTAAGCACAAATATATTATAGTTTAGCATTAAAGCCCCAAAAAGTTAAGGTAAGTAATGCACTAAAAATATATAATTATAGCCAAACATCACTACTCCACACTTAAATGTTGCTTGTCCTCGAGCAATCAAACTACACTTTATATAGACACGACTTTTTTAAACAATTCTCCTAACTCATCACACCAAGAATCTTTAAAATACACTAAGGACAAGAGTGTAACATCTTCACCTCAAGATTTGACTCACAAGTACCATACATTATTTACAACTCACTCACTTACTCTTACATAGAGGTCAATGACATTACCTTTTCCTCATAAATCAAGTGCCCTCACACAACAAACGACAGTAGTTCCACACCCAATAAAATTTAAGAACAATTAGGAACTCAAGATAGAAAGAATTCACTCACTCTTAGAAACAACATTCATATGCCACAAAAGATGCACCATAGGCTTGCCTGTAGTGTACTACTCTACTAATCGAGCTCATTCAGTCTAGGATTAAAGTAGGACTTTAATTGGTTGTAATGTAAGCTGCGGGTCGGGTAAGATACATATGGATATAAGAGCGACTACACCTCCCTAAGCACTTTAATACATACATTTTAACATTTAAATCTCATACTTATGTCAATCCATAAATTCACCTTCACATCAATGTATATTAACTCCAAACCATCCACCCCACACTTTAACTTTTACACAGTTCATATAATTCAAGTGCTCATGAGAGGTTAGAAGGTTCAAATAGATGGTTAATTCAAACAAATGGGTAAGGCTTGTAATGTGGTTGCCAAAGAAGCAGGATTACAGGCTCAAAGGGTTAACTACAATACATAACAATTGGGCGGGTAAAATATGTGTATCTGGATCAACAAAGAAACGCTTATATCACTTTCAAGGCTGAACAAAATTACTATTTCGCTTTGCAGACACACTGGGCAAATTCTAGACATTAAATGCAATCCACAGAATAACACATAAATCTCACACACACATGGCACATAACTCACTCAGGTTGGACTCATCAAGACACTCTAGTCAAAGCAGTTAAGCAAAGTTAAGATTATACAATTTAAGGTATTTATACAAGAGTAAAAAATTGTGTCTAAGCGTCACAACCAAAGTACTCACTATTCTCAAGGCATAACAAAGTCAAGAGATATTGCTTCAATTCAATTTATAGCACAATATCTCCTACTCCTAAAAAAAATAAAACTAACTACACCCGGTTCAAATAAAATTCTTACAAAAGAACCGCGGCACAAAGAAAAACCAAGGAAAAATTACCACACTACCTACAAAGAAAATCTTTTTGTCATTTTTCTTTAGACTTAAATCCCTCAATAAAACTGTCTAGGAGATCCATCGTCGGGAAAAGTATAATTTTTCTTCTTCTTTTTTCTTTTTTTGATATTTGTTCTTAGGAGCTACTAAAATATTACACAATTACGAAAACAAAAATAAGAAGTTAATATTTTTCTAACATACTACTACTAATTATCTAGAGAATTTCTCTCACCCTATACTTAAAGAAGTGCAGTGTCCCCACTGCACAAATAAAGTAAAATAATAACAAGGGTAGATAAGAAACTCACTGAAAGGCTAAAGGCCGAAGCAATCACAACTCACGACGTACTCAAACTTCCCTCAAGCATGGTCCTTTGTGTGGGCACCCCGCACTTAGTTCCAACCATCTAGCTCGCTTTTGAATTCTTCCAATGGTTTTGCTTCCGATGATTGTAATCCTATAAAATAGAAACAAATAATACATAAAAAAATTACAAAAATAAAAATAAAAGAAAGCAGTAAAGCTGGGTTGCCTCCCAACAAGCACCTAATTTAATATCGCGGCACAACACTACTACTATGCTCAGGCTGGGCGCTTTTTCTTCTTCTTTCTCCCATTAAGTCTAGCCTTTTTACACACTCTCAGAAGGTCTCTTCTTTCATCTATGGCTCTTTTCTCAATCATCCTTACCCACTCAGCGTGCAACACCATTTCCTATAACTTAGTTGTCCCATCCGAATCACTACAATTCACATACAGACTCTGCTCTATCCCCTTCAGTTCTACCACAGTAATCATGCACAAGTCCTCATAATGCTTAGGAAGCTTAAGTGTCTTGTACACATTAAAAGTAATTTTCTCATCGTCAACTCTCATCTTCAACTTCCCTTCCCTAACATCAATAATCGCTCCACTAGTAGCTAAGAATGGTCGCCCTAAAATAATGGGTACTTCCTTATCTGTCTCGTAATCAAGAACAAAAGAATTAGCAGGAAGAATAAACTTTCCCACTCAAACTAACACATCCTTAATAATTCCTTCTGGCATAACTAGTGACCTATCTGCCAACTGTAAAGCGATTGTAGTAGGTCTAAGCACTCCCAATCCGAGTTGCTTGAACAAAGAGGATGACATCAAATTTATACAAGCTCCTAAATCACACAGGGCTCTACCAACTTCTTATTTTCCAAGAGACAGAGGAATTGTGAAACACCCAGAATCCTTTAACTTAGGAGGAAGTTTACTCTGAACTATAGCACTGCACTCTTCAGTAAGTGCAACTATTTCAAACTCTGTATGTCTTCGCTTGTTTGCCAATATCTTTGAGATACCTTGCATACTTAGGCACTTCTCATAAAATTTCCACCAAAGGCAAATTCACACGCACTTAGCTCAAAACATTTAAGAATTTCTTTTACTTAGCGTCATCTTTTTGCTTTTGCAGTCTTTGTGGAAACGAAGGTGGTGGCCTTTTCACAATTACTGGCTCTAATCCTTTGTTCTCTTTCTTATTCTCCTCAACTGGCTTAGGAACTAATTCTCCTTCAGGACTAGCTATATACTTCTTTTTCTCTGGAACGTCTTCTTATACTCTTCCATTTCTCAAGGTAACCGCATTGACTTGAGCCTTAGGATTAGGCTTAGTATCACTCGGGAGAGCTCCAACAGGTCTAATATTTTGATTGTTAGCCATTTGCCCAAACTGACTCTCTAGATTTCTGAACTCTGTGCGCAATTGTTGATTGTCTATCAAGAGTTTTTTCATCATGTCAGTCAACCTCTCTTCTGCTTACTATGGGGGTTTAGGTGGTTGATTGTAGTTAGCTTGAGTCCTGATATTCTAATTTCCACCCCTAAGAGAAGTTAGGATGATTCCTCCAATTCGAATTGTATGTGCTACCATATTGAGCATTTTGATTTATCGACCCTCTAGCTTGTTGCCCTACGTAATAATGGATTCAGGATTCACGGGGCATATGTCAGTTGTGTGACCTTCACCACATAACTCACATCAAATAGACATATGTTACACATGTTGCATCTGTTGTGCTTGATGCATTGTCATTTTATTCATCTGATTTGCTAATCTCGCTATATCTGCCCTCATGGCTAAGAAATCATCAAGCTCGATCACACCTACTGCTTTTTGTTTAAGTGCTCTTCGTGGTTCCCCATCTCCTTGCCAATTATTATCATTAACAGTGAAATTATTTAGCAGGATATGGATCTCACTGTACGGCCTTTCCATGCAACTACCCCCACATGTTGAGTCAAGATTCATCTTTGATGCCTCGTCCAGCCCATCAACGAAAGTGTGACCCAGCACCTCATCAGTCTGACAATGGTGTGGGCAGTCTCTGAGTAGCTTCTTGTATCTTTCCCAAGCTTGTCAAAGAGTCTCACCATCTTGTTGTTGAAAACCAAGAATCTGGCTCCTCAGCGACTTTGTATTCTTAGTGGAAAAAACTTGATTAAGAATTTCCTTGCTAGATCATCCCAATTGTGGATTGAGTTCGCGGTCTCCTTTGGCAACCATTCCTTAGCTTTCCCCATCAGTGAAAAGGAAAACAATGTCAGCCCGACATAGTACTTGGAAACGTTCGAATAATTGTAAGTGTCTGTAATTTCCAGAAAGTTCTGAATGTGCCTCTGCGGGTCTTCATGAGATAGACCCATATATTGCCCTATGGATTGAATCAGTTGTACCATGTACTATTTGAGTTCAAAGTGACCTGTGATATCAGGCTTCACAATCGGCTGAGTCATTGTCACGACCCAGATTTCCCACCCTCGGGAGTCGTGATGGCATCTACTAGTGAAAGTTAGGCAAGCCAACCAACTAAACTATTTACCTTGTTTCCATTTTTAATCCAATAACAGTTAAGAGCCAACAATTAGATAATAACATAATGGAATAAGCGGAAGGCTGCATTGTAAAGTTTTAATAATACTGCTAATACCAATCCATAATAAATCTACCCAAGACTGGTGTCACAACTTCACAGACTGTCTAGAAGTACTACAAATAAAGGTCTGAAATAAATAAATACAACACTGTCTCTAGTAAATACATGAAAGAAATAGGAATAGTAGATAGAAGGAGACGCCAAGGCCTACGAACACCTGCAGGACTACCTCGGGTCGCTTGATGAACAAGAAACAACAATCTCACTGCGGTCCGAAGTCTACAGCACTGGGATCTACACAAAAGAGTGCAGAGTATAGTATCGGCACAACCGACCCCATGTACGGGTAAGTGCCTAGCCTAACCTTGGCAAAGTAGTGACGAGGCTAGGACCAGACTACCAAATAAACCTGTGCAGTCAAATCATATACAGCGGAAATAAAAGCAGATAATTACAGCTAAAGTTGGGCGGGGGAAACATGTTGCGGGGAGTAACAGATAACAACAGAATAACAGTAGAGAAATGTAAGGAACACCATAAATCAATTACCAGCAAAAGATAAGGAAATAAGAAACAAGTACACATGTAATACTGTTGCAGGCGTACAACCCGATCCCATTTCATATAGTCACCGTTGCAGGCGTGCAACCCGCTTCCATTTCATGTGTTACTGTTGTAGGCATACAACTCGCTCCCATTTTATGAATTACCGTTGCAGGCGTGCAACCCGCTCCCATTTTATTTATCAATACCAATCATAAAAGAATCTCGGCGAGGGATCAATAGTATAACAACAACATCCCGACAAGGGAATAATAACGTAACAACAACATCCCGACAAGGGAACAATAATATAATAACAACATCCCGTCAAGGGAGCAATAATATTACAACAACATCCCGGCACGGGAATAATAATATCACAACAACATCCCAAAGAGGGAACAATAATATCATAACAATATTCCGGCAAGGGAACAATAATATAATTCTCATATGAAGCACGAATAAACCACAACGGAGTCATAAAAATTACAATACAAGACTCACGGGCATGCTTGACACTGACGTATAGATACTCGTCACCATGCTATACGTCGTACTCCACAGTTAACCCGTAGCATAAAGACACAACTCTTAATCCCTCAAGCTAAGGTTACCAAACACTTATCTCGATGCCACGAACACAATTCAAGCCTCAACTATCATTTTACCTCTTGATTCCACCACCAATTCGCTCGTAACTAGCCACAAGTTACGTAACTATATCAATAAATGCTAAATGAATCAATTCCAATGCATGAAAATAGGTTTTCTAAAGTTTTTTCCAAAAAGTAAAAAATTGCCCCCGGGCCCACATGGTCAAAATCCGAGGTTCGAACCAAAACCCGATTATCCATTCCCCCACGAACCCCGAACCCAAATATACAATTTGTTTTGAAATCGGACCTCAAATTGAGGTCCAAATCCCCAAAATTTAAAAATCTTAGGTTCTACCCAAAACACCCAATTTCCCCCATGAAAACCTTTGATTTTGAGTTGAAATCATGACAAAAGATGTTAAAGATTAATGAAAACAAGTTAGAAATGACTTACAATCGATTTGGAAGAGTACTTGTCTTTGAAAAATCGCCCAAGAGTGTTTTGGTTTTGAAAGGGTTTGAAAAATGAAAGATTTTTGGCTAAGTTATGAATTTGTAGGTCGCAGATGTCGCAATTGCGACCAAGATTCAGTACCTGCTACACTCGCATTTGCGACCACTGTTCGCAATTGCGAACTCGCATTTGCGACGGGGGAGTCGCATTTGCGACCAAGGGGGATTTCTGGGCCTCTTCGCATTTGCGAAGAAATGATCGCATTTGCAATCAGCCTTGCCCAGGCCTTCTCTCGCATTTGCGAGCCAGACTTCGCAAATGCGAAGCCTGTAGACCTGCGACATACCAGCTAAAAACCTGCAACTTCCTAAGTCTAAATTTCACTCCGAGGCCTATCCAAAACTTACCCGAGCCCTCAGGGCTCTAAACCAAACATGTACACTAACCCAAAAACATCATACGGACTTGTTCGTCCAATCAAATCATGAAAATAACATGTAAAACTATGAATTAAACCTCAAAACTCATCATTTTCATTAGGAACACTTAAAGTTCATAACTCTTCAACCGGAGGTCCAAATCACGTCAAATAAACTCCATTTTTCACCAAATTTCATAGTTATCATTAAAATACTTTAACACGTTTGTAGCGAACTCCGAAACCAAAATACGGGGCCGATACCAATGGTTTCAAACATTAATTCTTTTCTTTATTTAATAAATAATTCAGTAAAATAATTTCTTTAAAAAATTAATTTCTAAGGCTTGGGACCTCAGAATTCATTTTCGAGCATATGCCCAAGTCTTATATTTTACTGCGGACCTCCTGGGATCGTCGGAACACAGATCCGGATCCGTTTGCTCAAAATATTGACCAAAGTCAACCATAATCAAATTTTAACTCTAGAAATTTTTATTTCTTATATTTTCACATAAAAGATTCCGGATATACGTTCGAATCACACACACAAATCGAGGTGAGGTAAAAAAAAGGTTTTAAGGCCTCGAAATGCTGAATTTGTTTTTAAAACAAGTGATGACCTTTCGGGTCATCACATGTATATCTCTTGGGATGAAAGAAAAATATAGAGGAAACTAAAGGTGTTTTTAATAGATTAATTAAACTAATTGATTATAAGCACCACATAAAATGTTCTTTAATACCCTGTGAAAAAATCACATCCAGTCAGCTTATACTCCAAAAATTACAAAAACCAAAAACAACCCCTACCCTATCACACTTGGAGAAGAACCATTAAGTTTTTCTATGCACAAGAGAACAGTAAATGACTAAATAAAAAATCTCATATCTTGGTATGTAATAATCAACAAACCAGGAACTCCCCAGTCCAATTTTTGGGGCATTTTTTCTTAAAAATCCATTCAAGATTATCATCTATGATTTGAGCGTTTACCTGTTACAGATTGTTGAATAGCTTTTTTATAATCTATGATTTTTTCTTCTTATTGCTTGGATTCTTCAACAAAGCATACAAAAATCGAATGTACAACTACAAAATTTCAGAAACAAGTTTGATCTTGAAAGTGGAATTCATATTATCTCTATATAACTCCATCAGCAACTACGAAAATTGTAAAATTGAGACCTAGAAATTAAAGAAATCGAGAAAGAAAAGAAAGGACAACTTGATTCGTTTCACATTAATTTTTTAAAACCTAGGGTTTGAAAAAACCCCTAAGTTTCAAAGTACTTTGGGGGAAATCAAAAACGAAGAGAGGAGGGAGAGAGAGAAAGAGAGAGAGAGAGGCGGACGGAGGGAGGGGTCGAATTACCTGGGAATGAAGTGAAGTGAGAAGCGTCTGGAGTGGAAGATACAGAGGGGAAAATACGATGTGAATAGAATGAGGGAAAACTTAAGGTTATGTGAATAATAATTAAACTTTCCCAATACTACCCTGGAAAATCTTTGTGTGAAATCTTTTTCATAATTATAAGAAAAAATTAAAAATATCCGTTTACATTGAGTCTATGGGAATATATAAAAACTTTTTTTATTTATTGTTTAAGTTCCCACTGTCTTCACTAGGAAATTTTTTCATTTTTATATAATTATTTTTTTAATGACTTTTTCCACATAATCAGAGGGAACTAAATCCCGCACATTTTTGCGCCAAATCATTCCCACGGATATTCAATGGCAAATGTTATTATTTTTCTAGGAAAAGGAATTTTAATTTTCCCACTGTATTTCGGTGGGAATTGCTACTGAAAATTTTTCTGTGGGAATTTTTCGTGGGAAAATGATGTGTATCTAATAGTGATACACATGTGCATCAATCTCTAGTATACTATGTTGAAACTTTCCATATTGCAGTAAAATGGTTGCTATTTTTCAATGATTTTAAAACGCTCGCTATTTTTTTAAGAACCAGTCCTAAAACTGACTAGCCCGTGCTATTTTACCTTTTTCTTTTGTTGGTTTAATCATTAGGTAACTAAACTAAGTCAAATGTGAGTAGTGTACGTCTATTAAAAGGATAAAATATTCCCTACTTAAAAGGCTTTTCATATCTCCACGAGCTGATACAAAAATCTTTGACTAAGGATCGATAAATCCCAGAAACATTTGCACAAATAAGCTTTTTATTTCTTTAACTTATGTCTCTCGATAGGAAGGTTTGGAGGTCGAGAATTAGGGTTATGGGTTGATAGGTAATCAAGAGTCTCTTCTAGTCATACTAATAATATCAGTACTAGTCTTATATTCTCCTATTTCGAGTTTCTTGTTGTTAGACGATGTGGCATTATTGATTGTAGTTTTCGCACTTCTCTTGTAACTTCGTATTTCTAATTTCTTTGCCATTACATGATGTGCTATTTGTTTCTGTTATCTTATTTCTTTGCCATTGTCACTGTTTATTTATTGTGTCATTTTCAATGTTCTTGAGCCGAGAGTCTATCGGAAATAATTTCTCTTTCTTAGAACCCACGTGTAGGATTGTACTTGATTTATTGTCGTTGTATATCTCTCGTGTCTGAGCTGAGGGTCTCCCGGAAATAACCTTTTTATTCCTCCGGTGTAGGGGTAAGGTATGCGTATACTCTATCCTCTCTATACCCCACTGGTGAGATTCTACTGGTTTTTTGTTGTTGTTGTTGTTGTTGTTGTTGTTGTTGTTGTATGTCTCTCGTAACCTCATTAACCGAGTCTCCAATAAACCAATTTTACTTTATTCAACTACTTTGGGATGATGAAATTTATTCCATTGAGCTAACAGTTAGCTACTCGCTCCGGTCCATAATAAGTGACCAGTTTACCTTTTTATTTTGGTCTAAAATAATTGTTCATTTACATAATCAAGAAGTAATTAATTTTATTTTTTAAAAAAATTGCCCTTATTAACATATTCCAATATGTCAAGGTAACAATTAATTAAGGTTAATTTAGTGAATACATCTTTTTTTCTCTAAGAGTTCGTCTTTCCTTAAAGTGTGTGCCAAAGGTAAAATAGTCACTTATTGTGGACCGAAGGGAGCATAATTTAGGGGTATTATCACTTTTAACCCACGTCAGAAACTATTTACATTTGATAGTCGGAAAATTGTATAAAATTTGTATAATTTTTATATATATAATATATAATTTTTTTATATTTTTCGACTATTACTTTTTACAACGGTTATACAATGTCATTTTTCGCATTTCAATAAACGCCATACCATGCAAATGATGCGATCCTAAGCAACCACTACACCTTTCGGTGGTTACACACTTGTTTTCTATTGTACGTAGTTATTTACAAACATTAACTAATCAATGCATGTTTGTTTGGTATATACTTCCTCCTTTCACTTTTACTTGGCATGTATATTAAAAGTTGATTTTTATTTTTACTTATCACTTTACGCATATCAAGAGAAGACAATTTTTTTCTCTTGTTATACCCACAATATTTATTACTCATTTCAAATCAGTTTCTCAAATTCAATAAAATATGCATCAATTAATATAGGTATCATGGTAAATTATGCACTTCATTTATTATTTCTTAAGGGCGTGAAAATTCAAAACGTGTCAAGTAAAAGTGAACAAGGAGTAAAAATGGTTTAGGTGAGAAGAAGGTCTGGGAAGGAGGAGTGAAAGGGACCTCGAGAGTAAATACTTACCCACACCGGGTGTTTACACCAAACTATATTAACTCACTATGATTAATTAATTTAATTAGATGAGAATGCATATAATTTAACATGGTTAAATGTTTGAAGTCTATGTGAAAGACACATGTCATGTATCTATTGGTTTGGTACAAATACTCAATGATGCGGGTAAATTTTTACGGAACCTCGAGACGAGACCTATTAATAAATGAGTGTTTGTAGCGTCAAAATCTCATTTTCACAACTAATGTAACTTGTGTATAGCGTGTGGACCACAACTTTGGCCATAGATTTTGGTGATTCCAAAATTTGGTGTAATATTTGAAGATTATTGCGATAAGTACTTGTTTACTTTTTCGTTTTGGAGATAAAGTAGATACATCACACCAAACTTTGTAATTTCTTATCTTCCAATTTTTTTAAAGTACATAATCAATGATAGTTGTGAAATTGTATTAAAGTACGCTGATTACATCACATCTCTTTGGAGTGTAATCCTTCTTCGGACTCTAAATGTGGTATGTTTTGTACAACAAACTACTATTTTTTATATGATAGATGACAATGAAGTAAATCTAAAGGAAAAAAAGAGAGAAAAAGATAGCAATGGAATATTACTTTTTTTGGGGGGTGGGGGGTGGGGGAGGGGTTCTCAAGGGAGAAAATATGGTAACGGAATACATAGGTTTTTCTCGGGAGAAATTCAAAAATAGCCAGATTTACAAGTGGTCATTCAAAAATAGCCATAGTTTCAAAAGTTATCGAAATTCAGCCATTTTTCATGTAAAGATAAATTTGAACGAAAACACTGTTTAAAATCTGAAAAATACTCCAGTATATTATACTGGAGTTCCAGCAAAGTATACCGGTCCAACAAAATATGCTGAAAGTTCATACACAGGTGCACCGAACTCCAGTATATTATGCTGGACCAGTCTCTGTTGCAGCAAAATAGTGGTTATTTTTTAATGACTTGGCAAATGCTGGCTATTTTTGAATGACCAGTCCGAAAACTGGCTACCCCGTACTATTTTAAAGTTGTTCTCCTTTGTCCCAAGAAGATCCAATTAGGGATGGCAATCGAGCGGGGCGGGGCGGGTTTGAAAAAACCCACAAAAAATTTAACCCGCCCCGCCCTGCCCCATATAGTTATTTTTTTAGTTTTCAACCCTCCCTGCCCCACTTAATTTTTTTCTTTTTTCTTTAATTTTTTTCTAGAACAAACTAGTTTGACATTTTATTATTTTATAAAAATGAAAAGTTTAATAAAATCACATAAACATAAAACTGAGATAGTATTACGCTGATCTTTCAAAATAAATGGGTTATTATCATTTCCTATTATTAATACGATATCTTGACTTATGTAATATCATTTTGGTGAGACTTATGCAAATTGGTTAATTATAAATCAAAATAATATTCGTGCTAGTGAAGAATAATGTGAAATTGTAGTTGTAATGGTTGCTTTGTTTCAAAAAAGATAAAATTCAAAGTTGCCCCGCATTAAACCCGCAACCCGCTCTGCTTTAAAAAATTTAAAAATTATTTTAACCAGCCATGCCTCGTATCCGTCCCGCCTCGTTGCCATCCCTAGATCCAATCCACAACAACAAAAAGGAGAGGGGTATGTAGCAAAATACAAAAGGTTGGTTTATATCATTGTACGTATGTATGTATGATAATCAGGACAAATTGTAAGAAATTTCGTGTTTGGAACAATTGAATATGTGGACTATAACTGAAATAGTTACGACATCAGAAATGGTTAATAGCAAAGGCATTAGAAGACTAAAATAGAAAGGTCATTGAGCTTTTATAACAAGTGAATATGAGGACTGCAGACACTTCATCTCTAGTTTTAATTCAACAACTTAAATTATAAGATTAAAATAGAAAGGTCGTTGTCTCGTTGAGCTTGCAAATGTCAAACTGCCAGACAACATTCGGCCTATAGTACAAGTTGGAGTTATTTTTCTAGCTTATTATCACAAAAGATCTGCACCATTCTCTCATAAAATAAAAATAAAAATAAAAAAGAGAGGAGAGAATGATAGTATTAGAAAAATAGTCGGTGTTTGAAAATTCTTTGAAAGTAGTCACCTTTAATATGAAAATTCGAACTTAAACCAGTAAACAAATTCAGGATATTGTGTTGATTTTTGAAATCCTTGATAGTGTCATTGATTCCGAACTCTAAAAGTGAAACTCGTTCACCATTTTAAGTGCGAAATCAATAACACTGTCATGAATTAAAAAATATGGCTATTTTTCAAAGATTTTTGAATCTAGCAAAAAAAAAGAGAAGAAGACTATATTCAATTACAAGGTCGAGAAATGGCTAGTTTTTTAACTTTTAACTTTTCCGAACAAAAAGGCCCAAAATGGGATGTATTATATTAAGAAGAATTAACATAAATAGCCGCTCACCCAACCATTTAAATTAAAAATAGCATGTGGATATATAATATATGTATAATTTATGTATTAAATGGGTATAACTATGTATAATTAATATATAATTTATGTATATGGCTGGAAATAGTAAACAATAAATATAACCGGCTATTTACGTAAAGATTCCATGTAGCCCCAATAGAATGAGGAACAAAGCCCATAAATACGGCCCATCTCCAATCTCCATTTCAGATTCCGTCCATAGCTCCGTTGATTCCAATTTCGACCTTTTCATATTCTTTGCTTTCTCCGGTACGCCTGCAGGTTCCTCAATAAAGGCTCTGAAACCCTAGATCTCCGTCATCGACCAGAATTCACAATTTTTCGAAGGTTTGATTCCCTAATTCTATCATGCTTTATATTCTTTCTTATTTTGGGAAAATTTAGCTGATTTTGGTTTAGATATTATGGAAATCTACGTGTGTTTTGATATGGTATTCTTATATATTCTCACAGTATGCTCAATTTGGAATCAAGTGGTAGTTATCGTGAATATGAAGTGATCCAATAGTGAAAAATTGTTGCTTGATTTGGTTTCTATAAAAAACGTAGTAATTCAGCTGGTAAACCAGCTGACCATGCTTGTCAATAATTATAATGCAGCTTATTCTACCCTATGAATATTGCTGCCATGAGGTCACGGGTTTGTGAAAGATTTGTGAAGGGGAGTCTCGGCGTAACTGGTAAAGTTGCTGCCATGAGGTCACGGGTTCAAGTCGTGAAAATAACCTCTTGCAGATATGCAGGGTAAGACTGCGTACAATAGACCCTTGTGATCCGGCCTTTCCCCGAACCCCGTAGCGGGAGCTTAGTGCACCGAACTGCCCTTTTTAATTCTACTCTATGATTCCTTGGAGGCAACAATTTTGGTCTAATATATTGCACATGTTGTTATATATACATACACATATCAGTTTGATATTCTGATGGATACCATGTATATGTGAACATTACGATAGATATATGTATATTTGATTGGAGTTCTTTCTTTATAAATGATAATGTGCTTTAAACATTTTACATCAAATATAAGATGCTTGAGGGGTGCTAGTGTGCTACCTACTCGAGCTGCACTAAATTTTACTCATTTGGAATCAAGTAAATTTTGTATTAAGGCAAATAAATTTTGCTCATTTGGCGTGAAGTAGTTGCACTATGTACAGCAAAAACAATCTCTGTGTTACAATTCTGAGTTATTTATTAAATCTACTTTACGCCAAAAACCTAAATGATTTAAACGTTTGGCTCTCACTGAGGTGATACTGCCTTCGAACAAACCTCCAATTCCTTTCTTTCTCACTGAGGTGATACTGCCTTCGAACAAACCTGCAATTCCTTTCTTTCCTGAATAGACCAGATTATAACAGCAGGGTACATTGATCCAAACTATCGTGAGTTTCTTCTTTGCCTTCACTAAATAAAAGCTGTTAGCTACTTCCGTCAAAGTACCTGCCACAACCCATTTATCCCCCTAATGCTTAGTTATATGTTCCAGATCTCTCTACCACTATACTGTATGTTTGTTGCTTATTTATGTAGTCCTTTGCTCTGGGTATTTAATTTATGATGTTATGGCCCGAAAAATGGGTCCTCGTTTTCGACTAATTTGTATTTGGGCTCATTTTTATCCTTCTCCTTCATGGACTTAGGGCTGTGACTTATGCTTCGAATGAATTCCGCAAAGACGGTTTTTGTTCAGTAGCAACACTAATTAACTTTTCATCATTAAAATACATTAGAATGCTGACAATGAGGTCCTTGTTTTCTTCTAATTTGTATTTGGGCTCATTTTTATCCTTCTCCTTCATGGACTTGGGGGCTGTGACTTATGCTTCGAATGAATTCTGCAAAGACGGTTTTTGTTCAGTAGCAACACTAATTAACTTTTCATCATTAAAATACATTACAGTGCTGACAATGAGGTCTGTTCAAATCTTAGCGGAGACAAGAAAACACTAGGTGATTTCTTTCCATCTGCCAAGTCTTGTTGGCTGAGTTATCTGGTACGTTCGTTGGGGTATCAAACCAGAACGAACAAAAATGTTGAATTGAATCGTACCAATCTCTACTGGAGGTTATTCAGAGTAATAGTTGAGGTGCGCACAAATTGGCCCGAACGCCACTGTCATGGAAAAAAAAAAAGAAAAAAGAATTTCTCTATATCTGTTTCACTCTTTTTAGGGCCACTTTGTTTCCAATAATACCAGTTTCTCTGCTTGCGCAATTTGTTATATGAAAAGTTATTAGTAACTGCTTCCATTGATCTTCAAGTGTTTAATAGCTGTGTATTTACGCAATTGCTTTATTTATTTACATGTTATTAACCTTCTAAGTTGCATTGTTGGGTCATTCTGAACACAATTTAGCTGATTTAGAAAGATTTTACAAATAAGTGAGATATGAGAACAGATTCTTGTGAAAGGAGATACTGATAATATTACAACATAATTCAGGCTATGGGCTTGTGGACATTGCTCGAGGGCTGCTTACTTCTTGCAAATGCACTTGCGATATTGAACGAAGATCGTTTCCTTGCTCCAAGAGGATGGAGCTTCCAGGAATATTCAGGGGTTAGAAGAAATTCATTCAAGGGCCAGCTACTTGGTCTTATTTATGCAACTCAATATCTGAGAGTTCTTCTCATACTCCTTAACACACTTTGTATTGTTGTAAAGTTTGTATCTGGATGATGATTCTTGCGTGAGGTATGCTTGTTTAACTTTGTTGCTACATTTTGGGATTGATGTGTGTATTTGGACCATTATTTCTGAGAGTCCATTCAAGGGCCAGCTACTTGGTCTTACTTATGCAACTCAATATCCGAGTGTTCTTCTTATACTCAACACACTCTCTATTGTTGTCAAGTTTGTATCCAGGTTATGAATTATGGGTGAGGTATGCCTGTTTAACTTGGTTGCTACATGTCAAGATTGAGTTGTATTTGGAAAATAATTTCTGGTTACAAATTAACAAAAGGATCGGTTGACAAGCATTCTGGGGAGTAATTAGAAATTGCTTTTCAACCCTCTAGGATTTACAGTGGGTGATATCCGGAGGCTACATTGTAGCATTTTTCTACTTTCTCTCATTTCCTTGGGTGGGAAGGGGGGGGGGGTGTGGTGTTATTTAGCACAAAGTAATCTTTTGGTGACCAGTTTTCTGAACTACATTTTCTTAAAGTAAGCTAAAATGCTTTATATCATGATGTTCGTTGCACTCATAAGGAGATTGAGTAATAATGTTTGCTACAGTCAAATAGGATCAACCATGAAGTTTGATGCATTTTGTATTTTTTAATAGCAGCATAAAATTGATCTCTTGATCTGTAGTAGACCATTCTTTTGTTGAAATGACTTTTTTTGTATATACAGACACTGAAGTTCATAGATGGAAGGGTTTAGAAAGCTTCCTGGAGGAAAAGCACCAACTCTAGTCGCATTTTGTTAGATACCCTGATACAAACTGTTCTTCTTCAATTAGTTTAGGATAGTAAATTATTTCTTGGTCTTTATGGACGGCTGTTGTAAAATAGGTCAGTGCCTACCTCTGCATGTTCTTACTCAAGAATCATGTTCTTGGAGTCTAAGCTCTCCGTTTTTGCATTGCTGCATCTTTTGATTACATATAAGATACTCTTCTTAGAGTTTGCTAATTGATGTTATTGCTCTGTTTCCAGGAAAATTACCTTTTTCCAAATATGAGTATGGGTGATGAAAACCAATTCTTGTGATAAAAGGGAGTCTTGTAGTTAGGATTGTGATACGATGATCAAGACCCAAGTCTTTCAACTTTAGGCTCTCATTGTTCTGAAAAACGTGAACCTTGTTATGTTGTTTCACAGGTCAACTGATATCTTCAGTCAAGACCAGCTTCTAAGCTGATTAAAGCTGTGCTAGTGTAGAATATGTGTGTACCCTTTACAAAAAAAGAAGAGTAAATATCCTAAAACCCGCCTAAACTATCACGTTTTTGTCAGATTCCTCCCTAAACTATTGCATATCCCCAAAACTTCCCTCAACTGTATCCTCCTTCATATTAAAAACCTCCCGTCGCCTTTTTAATGGTATGTATGATACACTCGCAAATTTGTAAGAAATGTGCCATGTGGCACTCCACATGGTTATTATTTAGCCTAATCAAAAAATAACTGAATTACGTATTTTAAATATCAACCCCAATTTATTAAATGGGTAAATATTATTCACCCGATTAAAACATATAAGAGGTCTGAGGCAAAAAACATTCAGTAAAATCCCTTTTCTCTTATCTTTCGATAATGGCTTCTCTTTCTCTCACGAGCGATTTTCTCCATTAAGTTTCGTTGTGACCTTCATTTCCCCCCAATAACCCTCGATATAATATATCGAGGGTTTTTATGTGGGTTATGTCCCTTGCATTATGAAAAGTCCATTGTTCTCATATATCTTGTTCTCCTCCAAATGTATTTCAGAAGCTTGAAGAGAAATTCAATAACAAGAGAGGGAGAATTTCATATGGAACCGGATGGAGAAATGGAAGGGAAAGGTGAAAAATGGAGAAGAAAGGTGGAAAATGAGGAAGGAGGGTGAAATATAATGAAAATGAGAAAAAAAAAATTAAAAAATACATTTTTTTTAAAAAGGGCTAATTAGCAATTAGACATTGCCATGTGGGCTATTTTGATGGATTTTTCTAGCCTTCACGCGCTATTTCACGAGTTATTACACACAATATGCCACATAAGCAGCGTATACGAAGGAGGATATAGTTCAAAGAGTTTTTGGGGACAAGGGATAGTTTAGATAGGGAACTGGTAGCGAATACTAAAGAGGATATAGTTCAGAGGGTTTTTGGGGACAAATGATAGTTTAGATAGGGTACTAGCTGCGGACACGAAGGATGATATACTGCAATGCCATCTTGCATTGCCGCGCATGCTAAGCAGTTGGTTCTGGGTTTCGTTGATCATTTGCAACTATACTCTTGATTAGAGTTAATTCTGATATGCTAGGGAACCACTTCTAGCAGCTTTCCTCATTCAACACTGAGTTGGGTCCAAAACTCAAGATAAAATGTACTTAGAGTTCCTAATTCATATTTCAACCTGTCTGTCTGTAAATTCATTAGCATCCCACTACATGGGCAAATATTTACCTGTTTAATTAACTAGGAAAAATCATAACAATCTTATTCTAACGGAGAAGCTGCATACAATTAACACCCTGAATATTCAATCCAAATAACATATATAGTGTTGAAGTTTGGCAAAATGCCAAAGTCCCACATCGGTTGGGAGAAGAGTTGGGGGGGATTTTCCCCCCTATAAAAGAAGGCCTAATGTTTAGGATTTATACACACCTCTCATTTGCCTTCTCATCTGTTTAAGGCATTTCTATCTTCTCTCTTTAGTATTATTTCATTTGTATTTTTGGAGTGGAATAAAATATTGGTTGTGTTCGAGGAGTAGGCAAAATTAGCCTAACCTCGTAAATTCTGGTGTTCCTTTTATTGTTGCTTTATTGTCTTATTTATTATTTGGTGGCTGTCATAATTTTTGGCATAGTAGTTGTGACTTATTCACACTATATACATTTGGCTTCCGCAACAATTGGTATCAGAACCAAGGTACTGTCTAAGTATGCTCTGTGGTTGCAGCATAGTCTGATCTTCCACATCAGAAAAGATTTATCTTGGTAACTGAGTCAAGGTTCTGTCTGAGTATGCTCTGTGGTTGCAGCATAGTCTAATCTTCCACATCAGAAAAGATTTATCTTGGTAACTGAGTCAAGGTTCTGTCTGAGTATGCTCTGTGGTTGCAGCTTAGTCTGATCTTCTACATCAGAAAGGAAATAATCTTGATTTGTGTCGTCAGCTATTAAATAATATTTGTGTCAAATATGGGAGACAATAAACAAGAAGAATCTACATCAAGTGTCAACAATACGTCATCATTGGCATCTTCGCTTATGACAAGAATTGTGTCAAATGCGAAATTTGCGGTAGAAATTTTTGACGGGTCCGGGCATTTTGGGATTGGCAAGGCGAGGTTCTAGATGTACTTTTTCAACAAGGGCTAGATCTTGCCATTGAAGAAAAGAGACCAGATGTTATTGGAGAAGAAGATTGGAAAATTTTCAACCGTGTTGCTTGCGGTACCATTCGATCCTACCTTGCTAGAGAGCAGAAATATCCATACACAAAGGAAACTTCTGCAAGTAAATTATGGAAAGCACTGGAGGATAAATTTTTGAAGAAAAACAGTCAAAATAAATTGTACATGAAGAAGAGACAGTTTCACTTCACCTATGTTCCTGGTACCACGATGAATGAACATATCACCAGTTTCAATAAGTTGGTCACAGATTTGCAAAATATGGATACAACTTATGATGATGGTGACTTGGCCTTGATGTTGTTGGCGTCACTTCCTGATGAGTACGAGCACCTTGAAACTACTCTACTCCATGAAAATGACGAAGTTTCTCTCAGAGAAGTTTATTCGGCTTTGTATAGCTATGAACAAAGAAAGCGAGAAAAACAGAAGGGCGGAGAAGGAGAAGCACTATTTGTGAGGGGTCGTCCTAAAAATCAAACGAGGACAAAAAAGGGAAGATCCAAGTCAATATCCAGACCCAGCAAAGATGAATGTGCCTTTTGTCGAGAAAAATAGCAATGGAAGAAAGATTGTCCGAAGTTGAAAAATAAGGCCAAACATAACAATGGAAAGGCCATTATGGATTCAAATGTAGCTGATTGTGATGATTCAGACTTCTTATTAGTTACAACAGAGTCATCAACATCATCAGACATATGGTTGATGGACTCGACTTGTAGCTATCATATGTGTCCCAACAGGGACTGGTTTGTGGAATTTCAAGAAGGAGAATATGGAGTCATCCACACAGCGGATAACAACCCTCTTACCTCAAATGGCATTGGTTCAATACGATTAAGGAACCATGATGGAATGATCAGAATATTAACAGATGTTCGATTTGTACCGGATTTGAAGAAGAATCTCATCTCTGTAGGAGCCCTAGAATCAAAAGGGTTCAAAATCATTGCAGAAAATGGAGTGATGAGAGTATGCTCCGGTGCACTAGTGGTAATAAAGGCTAATCGGAAGAATAATAATATGTACCGCTATCGTGACAGTACAGTTATTGGGACATCGACAGTGACATCCAGTGACGACAAAGAGGCAGAAGCAACCAAGCTATGACACATGCGCTTGGGACATGCTGAAGGAAAATCCTTGAAAACTCTATCATATCAAGGATTGTTAAAAGGAGTAAAGGCTTGCAACTTGGAGTTTTGTGAGCATTGTGTCAAAGGAAAACAGACAAGGGTTAAATTTGGTACAACGATCCATAATACTAAAGGCATTTTGAATTATGTACACTCTGATGTTTGGGGTCCTTCCAAAACACCTTCATTGGGTGGGAAGCACTATTTTGTAACCTTTGTTGATGATTTTTCCCGAAGAGTGTGGGTGTATACAATGAAAAGCAAAGATGAAGTGCTGGAAATTTTTCTCAAATGGAAGACGATGGTGGAGAATCAAACAGGCAGGAGGATCAAGTGTATTCGTACAGACAATGGAGGTGAATACAAAAATGATCATTTCAATAAGGTCTGTGAAAATGATGGCATCGTCCGATATTTCACTGTTAGACATACACCACAACAGAATGGAGTGGCAGAACGTATGAACCGGACCTTGCTGGAGAAGGTACGGTGTATGTTATCCAATGCTGGCTTGGGCAAAGAATTTTGGGCTGAGGCAATTACATATGCATGCCACCTCATTAATCGTCTACCATCTGCTGCTATTGATGGCAAGACACCATTTGAAAAATGGTATGGAAAGCCTGCTGTAGCTTATGACTCTTTGCACGTGTTTGGCTCAACTGCATATTATCATGTGACAGAGTCAAAATTGGATCCAAGGGCAAAGAAGGCTATTTTTATGGGAATTACTTTTGGAGTCAAAGGATATCGCTTATGATATCCTATGACAAAGAAAGTAATATTCAGCAGGGATGTTACCGTTGATGAATCTACTATGGTAAGTAAGGTAACAGAAGATACCAAACAAAATGAAGGTGCTTCTAAACAGGTGGAGTTTAAGGGAAAATTTATTTTTCCTACACAAGAAGCAGAGGAGGAAACAAATGAACATTACCCTCTAGAAGGAGAGCCTGTAGAGGAGATTCAACCTCAGGAACCTCAACAACAACTTGAATCAATAGCAACCAGCAGGCTAAAAAGAACAATAACGAAACCTGTTCGTCTCATAGAGACGGTTGCTTGTGCAACCTCAATTGTAGCTGATGATGTTCCTACCACTTATAAAGACGCTGTACAAAGTTCAGAAGAAGATAAGTGGAGGATTACCATGAATGATGAAATACAGTCCCTTCATCAGAATCATACATGGAGATTGGTCAATCTCCCGAAGGGAAAGAAAGCAATTGGGTAAATATTATTGCATATCCCCAAAACTTCCCTCAACTGTATCCTCCTTCATATTAAAAACCTCCCGTCGCCTTTTTAATGGTATGTATGATACACTCTCGCAAATTTGTATGTGCCATGTGGCACTCCACATAGTTATTAATTAGCCTAATCAAAAAATAACTGAATTACGTATTTTAAATATTAACCCCAATTTATTAAATGGGTAAATATTATTCACCCGATTAAAACATATAAGAGGTCTGAGGCAAAAAGCATTCAGTAAAATCCCCTTTTCTCTTATCTTTCGATAATGGCTTCTCTTTCTCTCAGGAGCGATTTTCTCCATTAAGTTTCGTTGTGACCTTCATTTTCCCCCAATAACCCTCGATATAATATATCGAGGGTTTTTATGTGGGTTATGTCCCTTGCATTATGAAAACTCCATTGTTCTCATATATCTTGTTCTCCTCCAAATGTATTTCAGAAGCTTGAAGAGAAATTCAATAACAAGAGAGGGAGAATTTCATATGGAACCGGATGGAGAAATGGAAGGGAAAGGTGAAAAATGGAGAAGAAAGGTGGAAAATGAGGAAGGAGGGTGAAATATAATGAAAATGAGAAAAAAATAATAATTAAAAAATACATTTTTTTTTAAAAAAGGGCTAATTAGCAATTAGACACTGCCATGTGGGCTATTTTGATGGATTTTTCTAGCCTTCACGCGCTATTTCACGAGTTATTACACACAATATGCCACATAAGCAGCGGATACGAAGGAGGATATAGTTCAGAGAGTTTTTGGGGACAAGGGATAGTTTAGATAGGGAACTGGTAGTGAATACTAGGGAGGATATAGTTCAGAGGGTTTTTGGGGACAAATGATAGGTTAGATAGGGAACTAGCTGCGGACACGAAGGAGGATATACTGCAATGCCATCTTGCATTGCCGCACATGCTAAGCAGTTGGTTCTGGGTTTCGTTGATCATTTGCAACTATACTCTTGATTAGAGTTAATTCTGATATGCTAGGGAACCACTTCTAGCAGCTTTCCTCATTCAACACTGAGTTGGGTCCAAAACTCAAGATAAAATGTACTTAGAGTTCCTAATTCATATTTCAACCTGTCTGTCTTTAGAGTTCCTAATTCATATTTCAACCTGTCTGTCTGTAAATTCATTAGCATCCCACTACATGGGCAAATATTTACCTGTTTAATTAACTAGGAAAAATCATAACAATCTTATTCTAATGGAGAAGCTGCATACAATTAACACCCTGAATATTCAATCCAAATAACATATATAGGATGAATTATAGATCCGTGAATGCATGGTAAGTTTTTGAATCCATGGCAATAAGTCTTACAGCAGCTATTAGTGCAGCAACAGCAATGCAACTAAAGAAGGCAATATTGAACGAATGCCAGGTTTTTTGAAGAATAAATTTGAGTATATGAAAAGATTGGGCATGAATTTATGCATTCATCAAATCAGAGCAAGAGTCCCAATCTATTATCTTTAACCAGAAAATGGCCTCTTTCTTTTGCCTTTAGACATCTGGTATATAATTTGGGTCACATTGTGTAGGGCCCACTAAAAGGGGAAGCTTTCTCTACTCCCTGGGTTCAGGTCTTGGGTTCAGGTCTTTGATTAAGGCTGGAGAGATCCTACGCTAGTGATAATAGAATGACATTGTTGAGCAAATAGGACGATGATTTGGATCCATATACCCAATGTACAGTGGCACAACTCCTATAGTAAACTGAAAATATAGGGCTTTCACCATGTTGTCAACAACAGTAGCCTGTCACGCAATGGATTATGAGGATCAAATGAAACTGAACAACATATATATAAGTGAAGGTGGAGAATTTTCGTTTCGTTATAAGAATACATATTAGTACTTATTTTTCTTTAAAAAGATGTACCACATCGATCAAACTGTGGCCATCGCGCTAATTACCTGGATCTCTGGGATGATTCCTGTGTTATATACAAAAACAAGATTCGCAGCAGCTCCAATAGTTGAGAAAGTTCTACTTGTTCTGGTTCCTGGAATGCTGTAGTCCCTTGTAGGGGTGCTCATAACAACCCGAAAAATCGAACCAAACCGACCAAAAAAACCGACACTTTCTAGGTTTGGTTTGGTTTTGGTTTTGAATTTTAAAAACCGATCAAATTTAGTTTGGTTTTGGTTTTAATAAAACAATAACCGGAAAAAACCGAACCAAACCGACGATAAAAATAACTATTTAAATATATTATTACACCTATATATATGTATATTTTTATGTAAAGTTTCTAAAATTTTATAGTACATATTAGTCATTTGTATTTTTAGTCTAGTTCTTTGCTTTTATAATAATCTAATTCATTGCTTTTACATTCTAGTTTGATTGGTTGTTTTCTTTTGCTAAATACAAAAATTTATTTCATATTAAAAACAATCGATTCATAATTGAGTACTTAAATATAATTCTACAATTAGGATAATGGTTTTAAACATTTCAAAACATCCACATATTACATATATAGATTGTGACGACTGACGGAAAAAGTATGAGTCGTGTAAACATGATGATAACAATTTTAGATTATTACTTAAAAAAAAATTGAGTGTAAAGGGACATTGTCAATAAAGTCAATTAAGAGTGATTTTCTCATTACCTACTTATTGTGATTGAAAACAAAAGGTCATAACTCGTGGAGAAGCTCCTCTGATTTCAAATTTGTGACCCATTTCGTACAAGTGAATTAATGCTCAAGGAAGAGAGGAATGTGTTGATATTTTGGTTGAGACTGAGAGTTGAGAATGACCTTCACCAAACTCATTTAAAAATAGCTTCTTCTCGCTAAACATTAACAAACTTTGTCGGCAGTTTTTATGAAACAGCTATTTTTTTTTTTAAATTTAATTGTTTGAGGAAAATAAGGACTTAGTGCACTGCCCTCTTCGGGAATAATGAAGCAAGGGTGCTATTTTGCTGATAATTTTACGGAATAAGCCCACAAGTTCTAAAGATACTTTCGGCATGTGCCAAAAATATTTATTTTTTTTTTAAAATTTTATATCTAGTCAAACACCGTCATATAAAATGAAACATATGAAATATTTTTTTTAAAGCTCTGTTCATTTCAGATGACCGAGAATATTGATCGATGACAAAGGTAAGAATTTTTCTGAAATGGTAGAATACTGAAATTGTTACACATGTTGATTGTCAAAAGTCTCACATCGGTGGGTGACAATTTGGGGTTGAGAATTTTTCCAGGCCTAATGTTTAGGATTTAAACACACCTCTCATTTGCCTTCTTATCTTCTTAAGACATTTGTATCTTCTCTCTTTAGTATTATTTCACTTGTATTTTTGGAGTGGAATAAAATATTGATTGTGTTTGAGGAGTAGGCAAAATTAGCCGAACCTCATAAATTCTGGTATTCCTTTTATTGTTGCTTTATTATCTTATTTATTATTTGGTGACTGTTGTGAGCACGTGATTTTTGTTTTCGCGACAATCACTCCAAAAGAAACGAAAATAATAGCAGTTGATCTTGCTGTACAATTTTTGGATTTTACGTGGCATTTTGTTAATTATCTATGATTTTGCCCATTTTATTTTTTATAAAACAAAATACAAAAAAAATGTGTGTGTGTCATGTGTAGTCGAACCATAGTCCGATTATTAAAAGGAAAATTACGAAATATGCATGTTTTGTCCTATTTGTCGCCTTGGTGATTTTTACTTATTTTTAATATTTGATATGGGTGTAAATAATTGTATTAAGTATTTAATTAATGGGGTTTAATTTTGTTTAAATAGGTTTTGTTTTAAAATGAAAAACAATATAAAAATAAAAGAAAAGAGTGCAAAGTTGGACTGAAATCAAGGTTGAGCCTATTCCCATTTAAAATCTGAGGCCCAACTCGAGCCCAAAACCTGTGTTTTGCCCGGTCCAAACCAGCTGACCCTAGGGGCGTCCAAACGACGTAGTTTTGATCTGGTCTGATCTGGGCCGTTGATCTCAGAATGATCAACGGCCAAGATCACATCCCCATACCCGCATACAGACTCGACCCGTTCAACCTCCAACCCAACCCAACCCGTGGCGTTTGAAACGACACCGTTCCCCACTAATTGAAAGATCCTGGCCTTTCATCTCACCTCATCCGACGGCCAGGATCTATTCAATCTTTAACTATATAAATCCAAACTCATACCCCACCCCCTATCCAAACACCCCTGCCTTTAGTTCATCCTCACCACAGGCCATAACCCACAGAACCCTAGCCGCCCCCTTTCCCTTCACCATTAATTCCGGCGGCATGGACGCCGGTGACCCCCACTTTAACACCATAGATGCACCTCACCATCCTGAACCCAAATCCACCAACCACTTAGCTCGAATCCCCTCCTACCTTCTCAAATCTTCATTTGAAGATTCGAGTCGGACCTTGATTTACACCGATCTACCCCAGCTTCACACCAGACAGTCCCCGGACCTCCCTCGTGACCAAACCATGCTTGGTTTGGTCCGAATCTAACCAAGGAAACCCAAAACCCAAATCTGCCCTCTAAGAACCCTAGGAATCCTCATGCCCGGTCTGTGTCCGTTTGAGCCGAGTGATTAGGGTCTAATGGACCTTAATCGAAGTGTTCTCAGTTGAGAACACTTCGATTAAAGTCCGTTCAACCCCAAGAAAGATCTATTCAAATCCAAGCTAAGGTTTTCTGATTTTTCAAAGTTTTAAGGTAATTTTTGTTTTCTTTATCAGTTCGTTTTGTCTGTTGTATTTGAATGTCTATTTATGTGTCCAAATGTTTTGTTTAATTTATGTTTTGAATGTTTATCAACTATTGTTGTCCACTTTTCCCGGACCTCTGTATATGGCCAAGTATTTCTTCATTCACTGATAATGTATGTATTGTGTAAACTGCACGATCAACCGAATTTAAAATGAGTCGATTAATTAGTTCCCAGGTTCATTTTTGTATTAACAGTGCAATCTGAACCCCTTGTTGATACTGTTAGATTTCTGATCATTAGCTTCGACTGTATGTGTTACCATTAGTATAGTCGAGTCGATACACATCGTCAATAAGTTCAAAGCTTTGAATGATAAATAATTTGATTGGTTTTTCTGCTGAAGTCCTACTTAAATCAAATTAGGAATTGAGTATAACTACTTATAGTTGTTGTATTTGAATCAGAAATTTAAGGGTCTGGTCTGTAACTGCAGTCTGAATTGGGGGGCATGTGCACTTGTGCACAACATGTGCATAAAGGCATTTGTTAAGATTAAAATAGTTTGACAGCATATGCTGTCAAATTATATTCTTGCTGCCCCTGGCCTGCTTTTAGTTTAATAAAATGTTAAAAGGGGACTGTCAGGGAATATGATGAGGGGTTCCTAATTTTAAATGTTTGAGTTGGAAAAACAGCTGAAAAGGAATAGGTTCTGAGTTGTTTAAACAGGCTGTGAATAGCCTGATGTTAGGCTATAAAAGGAAAAAGAACTTCCATTAGTTGGACGGGAATTTTGAAAAGAAGAGAGATATAGTGAGAGGGATATCATAGAGAGGCATATACAGACACATAAACAAGAGAGAAAAACGTACAAAAAATCAGAAACTGTTTCTTCCTACTATTGTTTGGGTTTCATTTGTTCAACCTGTTCAATCAATCCTGATTTCTTCCAAGTCTCAACTAAGTCTATTGTTTGGGTTGCATTGTTTGTTCTCCTGGACTTGGTTTTGTCTTGAAGCATTGTTTCTACTGCACTGGGTGTTGCTGTTGTGTTGTTACTACTTGTTCTATCGGCTATAGCTGCACTTTGTTCTGGGATTTGTCCTGTTGTTATCTGCTGTTACTGCTGCTGCGTTTGTTGCCATTGTTACTCTGCTGACTTCCCTTCTTCTTCAACTGTAAACACTTCCAGGTACACACTTCTGAAACCATGTGTTGTTGAAAGCTTGAAGTTTTGAAGCAGAAATAAAGAAATGAATGTTGTTTACTTCACAATGCTTGTGTTCAAAATATAGCCATAGTTTAAATGATAAGTTGGCCTGCATTTGTTTAACTTCAAACTGCAATTGCTCTGTATGAACTAACATACATTCTGATTGAGATGAACCATTAGATAGCATTGTTTGTTAGATCAGACGTATTTTAATGCATATAACCATTGGGTCTTGATTTAGTTATGACATTATAACATAGAATCATGGCAAGCATCTGTATGTATTCTGTCTAGACCTCTGAACTGTCAAATCTGTTGTATTTGATTCCGTTTGACTTCAGGATGAATGTATCCCAAACAAATTCTCATGTTGGTTACGTTAACAGTTCGGCCATGTACGCCAACTCTCTTGTTAGACTACTTGTTCCGATATAGGCTCGATATGGGCTTCGATATAGATTCATTGTTTCGAAATAATGCGACGACTTTTGAGGAAAACTAATAGGCATTTTTAAGTTTAATTAGTAGTAGTTTTCCTAATAAAACAGCCGATTCCACTAATCAAAGCCCAAATAAGCTAGTTTTAAAATTCAAATTTGAAGGTCGTTTAATGTAAGTTTAGTATATGTTATTAGTTTGTTTGCCATCTCCCTTAGCGAATTAACAAGCGTATTCACTCGTTGAAGACAAGTCATGAGGTAACTCTCATAAACAACCAATCACGTAATAATACAAAAATTCGGATTCGGCAAACATATTAAAAATTTAGCCTGTAGTTGCTTAAACAAGTAAATTTGGTATCTTCTTTCTTTTATTTTTAGTGACAAACGTAATAGAAAATATAGTCGCTATAGGTTTATCCTTTAAATAAAATTGAGACGAGCCTCGACAAACAAAAAAAAATGAACAAGCTGCGGGGCCCTCTAAATGTATATACTTAGAATTCGGGACAGGCCGTTTAGCGAATTTTACGGCCTTCCCAAAATAACAATACGTTAGTTGCTTTAGGCGCGACTTAATTAAATTACATTCTTAAATTCGGGTGCACATTGATGTGACCCAAATCCAAATCTCAACGAAGTCTAAATGTGTCGACGACCACGGGTGCATTGATTGTGACGTGGTTCGAGATGCACTTTCACGACGTTGCAATTCTATAAAAATAAAAATGACAATAATAAAAGCGGTTTAAACTTAATAAAAGCACATAAGTCACAACATGTATTTAAATCAGATATTTAGCCATTATAACAATTTAAGCGACCGTGCTAGAACCACGAGATTCGAGGGTGCCTAACACCTTCCCTCGGGTCAACAGAATTCCTCACTTAGAATTTCTGGTTCGTAGACTTCATTTGGAAAAGTCGAAAACATCCTCGATTTGGGATTCAAGATAAACCGGTGACTTGGGACACCAAAAGCCAAACCTTTCCCAAGTGGCGACTCTGAATTAAGTAAACAATCCCATTTCGAATATTGTCACTTAAATTGGAAAAACTCCCCTCGCGCATTTAACCCTTCGGGGCGGGCGCGCAAAAAGGAGGTGTGACAACTGTCATAATTTTTGGTATATAAGTTGTGACTTATTCACATTATATACATTTGGCTTCCGCAACAATTGGTATCAGAGCCAAGGTACTGTCTAAGTATGCTCTGTGGTTGTAACATAGTCTGATCTTCCACATCAGAAAAGATATATCTTGGTAACTGAGTCAAGGTTCTATTTGAGTATGCTCTGTGGTTGCAGCTTAGTCTGATCTTCCACACCAGAAAGGAAATAATTTTGATTTATGTCGTCAGCTATTAAATAATATTTGTGTCAAAGATGGGAGACAATAAACAAGAAGAATCTACATCAAGTGTCAACAATACGTCATCATTGGCATCTTCGCTTATGACAAGAATTGTGTCAAATGAGAAATTTGCGGTAGAAATTTTTGATGGATCAGGACATTTTGGGATGTGGCAAGGCGAGGTTCTAGATGTCCTTTTTCAACAAGGGCTAGATCTTGCTATTGAAGAAAAGAGACCAGATGTTATTGGAGAAGAAGATTGGAGAATTATCAATCGTGTTGCTTGCGGTACCATTCGATCCTACCTTGCTAGAGAGCAGAAATATCCATACACAAAGGAAACTTCTGCAAGTAGATTATGGAAAGCACTGGAGGATAAATTTTTGAAGAAAAACAGTCAAAATAAATTGTACATGAAGAAGAGACTGTTTCACTTTACCTATGTTCCTGGTACCACGATGAATGAACATATCACCAATTTCAATAAGTTGGTCACAGATTTGCAAAATATGGATACAACTTTTGATGATGGTGACTTGGCCTTGATGTTGTTGGCGTCACTTCTTGATGAGTACGAGCACCTTGAAACTACTCTACTCCATGGAAATGATGAAGTTTCTCTCAGAGAAGTTTGTTCGGCTTTGTATAGCTACGAACAAAGAAAGGGAGAAAAACAGAAGGGCGGGGAAGGAGAAGCACTAGTTGTAAGGGGTCGTCCTCAAAATCAAACGAGGACAAAGAAAGGAAGTTCCAAGTCAAGATCCAGACCCAACAAAGATGAATGTGTCTTTTGTCGAGAAAAGGGGCATTGGAAGAAAGACTGTCCGAAGTTGACGAATAAGGCCAAACATAACAATGGAAAGGCCATTATGGATTCAAATGTAGCTGATTGTGATGATTCAGACTTCTCATTAGTTACAACAGAGTCATCAACATCATCAGACATATGGTTAATGGACTCGACTTGTAGCTATCATATGTGTCCCAACAGGGACTGGTTCGTGGATTTTCAAGAAGGAAAATATGGAGTCATCCACACAGCGGACAACAGCCCTCTTACCTCATATGGAATTGGTTCAATACGATTAAGGAACCATGATGGAATGATCAGAACATTAACAGATGTTCGATATGTACCGGATTTGAAGAAGAATCTCATCTCTGTGGGAGCCCTAGAATCAAAAGGGTTCAAAATCATTGCAGAAAATGGAGTGATGAGAGTATGCTCCGGTGCACTAGTGGTAATGAAGGCTAATCAGAATAATAATAATATGTACCGCTATCGTGGAAGTACAGTTATTGGGACAACGACAGTGACATCCAGTGACGACAAAGAGGCAGAAGCAACCAAGCTATGACACATGCGCTTGGGACATGCTGGAGGAAAATCCTTGAAAACTCTATCAGATCAAGGATTGTTAAAAGGAGTAAAGGCTTGCAACTTGGAGTTTTGTGAGCATTGTGTCAAAGGGAAACAGACAAGGTTTAAATTTGGTACAACGATCCATAATACTAGAGGCATTTTAGATTATGTACACTCTGATGTTTGGGGTCCTTCCAAAACACCTTCATTGGGTGGGAAACACTATTTTGTAATCTTTGTTGATGATTTTTCCCAAAGAGTGTGGGTGTATACAATGAAGAGCAAAGATGAAGTGTTGAGAATTTTTCTCAAATGGAAGACGATGGTGGAGAATCAAATAGGCAAGAGGATCAAGTGTATTCGCACGGACAATGGAGGTGAATACAAAAATAATCATTTTAATAAGGTTTGTGAAAATGATGGCATCGTCCGACACTTCACTGTCAGACATACACCACAACAGAATGGAGTAGCAGAACGTATGAACCGAACCTTGCTGGAGAAGGTACGGTGTATGTTGTCCAATGCTGGCTTGGGCAAAGAATTTTGGGTTGAGGCAGTTACATATGCATTTGACAAGAGGGGTTGCTCTGATGGTAAGCAACCTCCACTTCCAACCAAGAGGTTGTGAGTTTGAGTCTCCCCAAGAGCAAGGTGGGAAGTTCTTGGAGGGAAGGATGTCGGGGGTCTATTTGGAAACAGCCTCTCTACCTCATGGTAGGGGTAAGGTCTGCGTACACACTACCCTCCCCAGACCCCACTAAGTGGGATTATACTGGGTTGACAAAGAATTTTGGGCTGAGGCAATTACATATGTATGCCACCTCATTAATTTCTTACCATCTGCTGCTGTTGATGGTAAGACACCATTTGAAAAATGGTATGGAAAGCCTGATGTAGATTATGACTCTTTGCACGTGTTTGGCTCAACTGCATATTATCATGTGACAAAGTCAAAATTGGATCCAAGGGCAAAGAAGGCTATTTTTATGGGAATTACTTCTGGAGTCAAAGGATATCGCTTATGGTGTCCTATAACAAAGAAAGTAATATTCAGCATAGATGTTACCTTTGATGAATCTGCTATGGTAAATAAGGTAACAGAAGATACCAAACAAAATGAAGGTGCTTCTAAACAAGTGGAGTTTGAGGGAAAATTTATTTTTCCTACACAAGAAGCAGATGAGGAAACAAATGAAGATTACCCTTTGGAAGGAGAGCCAATAGAGGAGATTCCAATTCAGTAACCTCAACAACAACTTGAATCAATAGCAACCAGCAGACCAAAAAGAACAATAACGAAACCTGTTCGTCTCATAGAGACGGTTGCTTGTGCAACCTCAATTGTAGCTGGTGATGTTCCTACCACTTATAAAGACGCAGTCCAAAGTTCAGAAGAAGATAAGTGGAGGATTACCATGAATGATGAAATACAGTCCCTTCATCAGAATCATACATGGAGATTGGCCAATCTCCCAAAGGGAAAGAAAGCAATTGGGTGCAAATGGGTATTTGCAAAGAAGGAAGGATTTCCTAACCAAGTAGATGTTCGCTACAAAGCAAGATTGGTGGCCAAAGGATATGCTCAAAAAGAGGGAATTGATTACAATGAAGTGTTTTCTCCAGTTGTAAAACATTCCTCCATTAGAATTATTTTGGCTTTGGTAGCACAGTTGGATTTGGAACTAGTTCAGATGGATGTAAAAACTGCATTTTTATATGGAAACTTGGAGGAGAAAATCTACATGACTCAGCCAGAAGGATTCAAAGTTGTTGGAAAAGAAAATATGGTATGCAAACTTGAAAAATCGTTGTACGGATTGAAACAATCTTCTAGACAATGGTACAAGCGATTTGACGAGTTTATGTTGCGGCAAGGGTACAAGAGAAGCAAATACGATCATTGTGTGTATTTGCGCAAGCTTAAAGATGGTTCCTTTGTATATCTTCTCCTATATGTTGATGATATGTTGATAGCTTCCAAGAATTCGGAAGAAATTGATAAGTTGAAGATTTAACTGAAGAAGGAGTTCGAGATGAAGGATCTGGGTGAGGCAAAGAAAATTCTTGGCATGGAGATAATAAGAGATAGACGTTCAAAGAAACTTTGTTTATCTCAGAAAGAATATTTGAAAAGAATACTACAATGTTTTGGCATAGATGAAAAGACTAAGCCAGTTAGTACTCCACTTGTTCCCCATTTTAAGCTTAGTACTACTATGTCGCCAAAAGATGAAGCTGAACGAGAGTATATGTCAAAGGTACCATACGTAAATGCTGTTGGTAGCTTGATGTATGCAATGGTCTGTACGAGACCTGACATTTCACAAGTTGTTGGACTTATTAGCAGATATATGCATAATCTAGGAAATGAGCATTGTCAAGCTGTGAAGTGGATTCTACGGTATATTCATAATACTGTAGATGTTGGGTTAGTTTTTGAGCATGAATGCAATCAGTCTGTAGTTGGATACTGTGACTTAGATTTTGCGGGTGATCTGGACAAACGAAGATCAACTACTGGTTATGTGTTTACTTTTGCAAAGGCACCAGTTAGTTGGAAGTCTACTTTGCAGTCAACAGTTGCTTTGTCTACAACAGAGGCAGAGTACATGGCTATTACAGAGGCTGTAAAGGAGGCAATTTGGCTTCAAGGATTGCTAAAGGAGCTTGGTGTTGAACAAAAAAGTATCATAATTTTTTGTGATAGTCAAAGTGTTATTCAATTAGCGAAGAACCAAGTTTATCATGCAAGGACGAAGCACATTGATGTTCGGTATCATTTTGTACGAGAAATCATAGAAGAAGGTGGAGTCACGGTAAAGAAAATTCATACTACAGAGAATCCTGCTGATATGCTGACAAAGGTGGTGACTGCGGTCAAGTTTCAACATTGTTTGGATTTGATCAACATTGTTGAACACTGAAGATTGAAGATGAAGACACAACTAAAATTTGTTATTGAGAGAAAATTGAAGATGTGGAATTTTGCCAAGGTGGAGATTTGTTGATTGTCAAAAGTCCCACATCGGTGGGTAACAATTTGGGGTTGGGAATTTTTCCCTATAAAAGGAGGCCTAATGTTTAGGATTTAAACACACCTCTCATTTGCCTTCTTATCTTCTTAAGATATGTGTATCTTCTCTCTTTAGTATTATTTTACTTGTATTTTTGGAGTGGAATAAAATATTGGTTGTGTCCGAGGAGTAGGCAAAATTAGCCGAACCTCATAAATTCTGGTGTTCCTTTTATTGTTGCTTTATTGTCTTATTTATTATTTGGTGGCTGTCATAATTTTTGGTATAGAAGTTGTGACTTATTCACACTATATACATTTGGCTTCCGCAACAACACATACGTACATTAAACTAACCATTTGTATTGGGCTAAATACAAAGTTTATACAATTGCACATCAATTCATGTCACTCTAGAAAGATATTCGATGAGCAATATATTGTCATTTAATAGCCAGAGATAAGAAGTTTATATCATAAAATAACACAAACAGTCATATTCTATTCCCTTTGACCTTGGATATTGAGATTTCCCTGGTTGAGTTTGTAGCCTGTTGTCTGCGTAGAGTGATTATTAGCTTGCTGTCGATACAAAGCTGCCATGTTGTTGAAGTACTCCATGTCCATTGGCTGTCGACATAGTAACCATATAATAAAACGTAAAACGAAGATTGTAAATCACAATAAAATCTTCTCAAAACTAGAATATAAAAACTATGTTAATTTTTTGAACATTCCATGCATCTAATTAAAAGCTTATATAAGTTGTTAAAAAGATCTCACGTCTAATTAGGGAGTACTTAATTATATAATATTAAGTTTTTATTGACCCTTGTAGTACTGCCCTTCCTCGAACCTTGCGCATAGCGGGAACTTAGTGCACTGGGCTAACTTTTTTTTAATTATGTAATATGTGATCAGGCACTGAGGTGTGAGAGGTTGGCCATGGAGAGTTTGAGGAGGGGTCGAGGTAGGCCTAAGAAGCACTAGGAAGAAGTGATTAGGCAGGACATGACGTTGCTTCAGTTCACTGAGGACATGACAATTGGTAGGAGGGTGTGGAGGTCGATGATTTAAGGTAGAAGGTTAGTAGGTAGTTTATAGTGTTCACCGATAGGCTTAGTAGCATGCATTTCCCTTCACATTCTTTGAATTTTATTACGGTATGTGGTTTTGTTCGCCTCAGGTATTGTATTCCGTGTTGCTATTATTGGATACTGTTTTCCTTCCTTTCTTCCCTCTTCTTCTTCCTGCCCTTCCTGAGGCGAGAGTCTATTGGAAACAACCTCTCTACCTGCATTAGTTAAGGGTAAGGTGTGCATACAGACTATCCTCCCAGACCCCACATGTTGGGATCAAACTGGATTTGTTGTTGTATGTAATATGTGATCAATATGCCCCTCATGCGGTTCTGAGCCTTTTCATGGGCCAAACATGATGAATTTCCTGTTCAATGACGATAAGATTCTTGTATATGCTAATAAATAATTAACCACCTTTGTAGAAAATATCTCGTCCAAACATTTAAATTATTAGTGAGAACACACTATTAATTTTGATTTATACTATGTCTCAACTTGTATTGATGATCTTCTAATTACTTTGCTTGATCTATACTAATTAACAATAACAATCAAGAAGTAATTAGACTGCTTACTTGCGTTGGAAAAGCGCTATAGGGGGGCGGTGTAACAGCAGTTGTCGCCCTGCCGACAGTATTAGCTTGTGCAGCGGAAGGAATAGCTGGTGCTGCAGGCATGGCAAAGGCTGGTGGGATGAATGGATTAGTGGGATTGGCGATCGGATTTGTATGAATGAGGGGATGCGTTGTAAGAGACTGATGAGCAGCAGCAGCAGCAGCGCGAGCTAAAGCAGTCATGTCAAACATTCCCATGCCCATGCCAAGACCAACGCCCATGCCCATTCTTGCTAGTAATGACATCTGAATATGTTGATGCATTCCGAGCGGCATCATCATTTGTGGCGCCATGTTTCTTACACTGTTCATCAACTGAACTTGTGCTTGTAGCTGCTTTAAGTAGTTTATTACCTCATCAAGCATTGATGCTTTATCTGTCTGCACTATTCAACATTAGTTGTATCAAAATTTGGGCAGCTGGGCTCAATTTAATGTTCACTACTGTTATATATAACGCACCTTACTTGCATTTGGTACCAACCGCTGCAGAGCTTTCATCTTTTGGTTAATTCTATCTCGACGTCTCTGTACCAAACAATAAAACAACAATATGCTATTAGTACGTAGCTATGTTCATGTAAGACCTGTATTTAGGTGGAGTAATTAATGCAAAGTATATATGTATGTACCCGCTCTGACTGATTATGAACAACTGCTGCTCGGCTGCGTCTTGATGAGTTGGATCTTTTTGTTTCATGTTCTTCCTCCTTGTTTTCCTACCACAAGCGAAATTCGATTTGCAATCAAATTTACATGACATATTCTCCTGAAGCAGATCCAGGATTTTAATCTTATGGTTTCCGAATTTTAGAACGGCGATTTCAAGTGTTGATAACTGGGTTTTAAACTTAATTTTCTTTTTATGTTTAATGAATTTCTTAATACAATTAAATTGTTAGAACAAAAATTATTGGATTCAGCCAAACACGTATCCGGGCTACTAGCTCCGCCCTTGATATTCTCTTTAAAGGTAGATATATTAATATGGTACAAGAAGATGTTAGTAGAATTTGCTTACCGAGCCACCATCATGACAAGCAGAATCCTCGTCACAACTGGTTTTGGATTTAATACTACGAGAAGATTCATCAAATGAAGGCCATGTCACCATATTGGTGTCATTCTCCCTACAGAACGTTGCGCTGGCACTTGCACATGCGCTAAGTTCTGCATATTCATCTTCTCCTACTAATTTTCCACCATATTTAGGGTCAGATTCTGATCTCATCCTCTTTTTAGCCAACACTGTTGCTCCTCCAGGAGGAGCCGCCATTTGATGTTGGGAACTCTCGCCCCATTTTCCTACACACATCCCGATTTTCAGATTCTGATTCTGGTCATAATTTTGAATTGAAGTCTGATTAATTTGCCCGTGGTATGTTGCTTGATGCACGATAGATTCTAATGTATCGCCGGCTCTTCCCAATGTTGGTTTTGTTTGGGACATGGAGAGGATACCACCAACTCCATGCCGGTTTTCCCATGTCAGCTCTGCAACTTTTTCACACTTGGACCTGAAATTTTTTGCTTATATTAAGCATGTAATTAATCGTCAAGAAAATGTAACCAGTGGAAAGCATATAATTAAACAACAAGAGGATGTAATCGGTGGCGGAGGCCGGATTTCCGCTAACGGGTTGAAAAAAGAAAAAAAAAGTTAAAGAATTTGTAGCTAGTGGGGAATTGAACCCTTAGAAAGGTTTTGAACCCCTTGACCACTAAGCTACGCTTTTGGACTATGTCAAGGTGATTCAAAATATAATATATAAAGGTAAAAAATAGATTTTGCCTTATATATACAATGTAATTTTTCGGCACAAAAATCCATCCTGGATGTAACAATATTGCTAGGAATATTTACTGAATGTTTTCCCAAGCACACTACACGTAAATCAAGAAAAGAATAAAGGGCAATCCGGTGTATAAAGTATCCCGCATTCACGTGGTGTCTAGGGTCACACCCTAAGAGCTGTGATGTAAACATTCTACTCTAAAGCAAGCATTAGTGCCTGTTTCTACAGCTTGGACATGTAATGAAGGATGAATTGAAAGCAGCACAAACTCGTCCAAGTTGTACGTAGTTCCAGTTTCCTTTTTTTTTTTGTCGGCTGAATTCACTGAACTTGAAAATATTGATCAAAGAGTGAATTTGATAGGAAGAAAGAAGCTGGAAAAGAAGCTCAAGAAAACTGTTCTAATTAAGAATTGAAGGGTAATTAAGGGAGCATATATACATGGGCATAAAATGATTAATCTGATTCTGCTGATTATGCACGTGAGGGTATTTGTTAGGCTCTTCTGCTTCTACTGCTTGTTCTTGTCTTTGGTGCCTTGGATTCCAAGTTGGTACCGTACAATGACTCATGATGATTCCTTTGAT
This sequence comes from Nicotiana tabacum, assembly GCF_000715075.1. NCBI lineage: Eukaryota > Viridiplantae > Streptophyta > Magnoliopsida > Solanales > Solanaceae > Nicotiana > Nicotiana tabacum. The sequence goes on from NC_134085.1 coordinate 214,813,428, forward strand.
TGAGTCTATTCCTTTTTTTTCTGTGCGAGAATGAATTTGGGCTTCAGTTTTAAGTTTGGCTTCCCTTTCTCTTTATATAATATAAAATAAAAAAAAATTGTTTTCTGGTCCCCTTTTGGATTGTCACATTCAGCTGAATAATTACTGAATAGTACACAACATGTGACAGAGCAAGAAAGCCTGGATTTCAAATGGATATGTTTTGGCTTCTTCTAAATACTCCTCCTATCTCTCTATATATGATCTAGGTGACAATTGTGTAGTTCTGCTTGTGTTCTTTAAGGGGTCGTTTGGTTCTAGTCTGAAATATTCAGGGTTAAATAATCACAGGATTATAATTCTGAGATTATTATCCTACATCCAATGTGTAGCTAAAACCAAGTTTTCTTGGTACAAAAACTTAAACCAGTATTAGCTAATACCTCATAACGGGTCAAGCATGGGATAAATACAATTCGAAATTTTATCTGAGATTAGTATCTTATCCCAATAATCAAACAACCCCCAGGCAAAAAGACATAATCTACCAACCAAATTATACAGCTGCAGTACCAGTAATAATTTTCCTCTTATTACCTTCGCTGCAATCAAGATTTCTTGAAGTTAGCTAGGTGGGGTTACAAGTACTCAATGCGATTAGATTTCTAGTGTCTCATTGTTTTTGGACCTACATAAATAATTAAACAATATACAGAAAGTACAAATATTCCTCCACCACAAGTTATTGTGGTGGATCCGTCAAAATTTAATGTTACAATAACCTGCTAGGATGGCCTTACAACTCTTGAGATCATGCCTTCAATCTTGGGACAGTTTGTTTATTGAGATATTCCTCAAGAAAATATGGTTTTAAGGCGTTACATTCTCTTTTGCGTAACGTGTGTTGATGCAAAATCGTCGCTAGGATACTATGGATGTCAAAGATGTGACGAATATTGGGTGTTCAAACTAAGTCCCACATTAGTAGTTAAAAATATTGAGAACATATATAAAATATAGAAATACTCTTAATTGTGTGAGACCGTCTAGAAAAAATACACGAGCTTGGCTCAAAACAGACAATATATTACACCATATTAGTCGTGTCTTTGGGATGATTGAGCCCACCATTTCAAGAGTGCTATAGCAGCAAGTAGACAAGGACACTAATTAATTTGATATATTTAGTTAATTGGCCTTAATTTCCGCTAGAGAAACATGATAGAAAACTAATTTGTTGAAGAGTTGGGGGGTGGGGGACCGAAGTTTTATCTGTCCACTTGAATACATACTCCCCAGTAGGCCGTATTACTACAGTCAAACCTCTATATAACAACCTCATTTGTATCGAATATTTATGGATATTATAGCGAAGTGCTGTTATATAAAACATATATTGTAACATAACATAAAAATTGGTTCCGAAAAATCTTGACTTTTATAGCGAAATGTTGTGATAGAAAGGTTTGACTATACAGTTGCGAAGTAGTGATGGCTGAGAAGCTGTGGATTTCGGCTGCTCTGACTTATGACCAAACAACTATCCAAATAAGCTTTTGACTGTATTTCTATGAAGCTTCAATCATTTAGATGTCATCTCCACCCCATACTTGGCTCCAAAATTCTAGCCTGGAAATCCTCTATCCTTTTCCATAGCCAGGCATTATAGTATTAAATTCCTGCATCAGTTGCCCAACACGTGGATCTTGTTATGCCTCACCACTTTTGATATATATCTCCTGTGGAGATTGGACGTCTCCTCTATGCTCATGTCTTGTCGCTCTCCTCACTGATTTCTTGCAAACGATGTAAAGATCTCAGCATTTAAAATTGAGAAGTTTTTGTCATTTCCTTATCAAATTTAAGTGCTTGAGTTCAAGGGTTAGTTATACTTTGTTTAATTTTTACTCAAACTAACTCATCATTGATAAAAGTAGTGACAATTATTTAGTTACGAATATGAAAAGGGTAAGAATGTTATAAGAGAACCAAAAATCAGTAATTCAGGAGATTAAGTTGACCTTGATTAATTATTTAGTTTTGTCGCCCAGGAAATTAAACTAACTTTTAATCTTAATATTATATGAAAATAATTCATTCAAGCCACAGGTTTGAGACCATGAGGATATAAGAAGAGGAATATCAGAGAACATCTCCATTGCTTCAATTTTTAGGTAATTGACAAGGCTATTCAAAGGATAAGGCATCACTGTACTGCAGGAATATTATGAGTAAATATATACATTAATAGTGTAAAAAAATCTTTATATAATCATGTTAGCTATAATGTAATTACTAATAAATTTACATAATAAGTATTAATAGGGCGGTAACCAAGGGCCGATTTAGGCCTAAAATAAGGCACCTAAACTCATGGTCTCTTTTTGTCAAACTAGGTATTTTATGTTGGCACCCATACTTAGTGGCGGATCCAGAATTTATATCAAGGGGTGTCAAAATATAAATAATTAGATACATAGAAAAGTCAAGGGGCGTCAATGTATAGTAAATATACATGAAATAAAAAAATTTATCTAGCAAAATAATGTAATTTGCCGGCAAAGAGGTGTCGCTTGACACCCCTTGCTTTAATGTGGCTCCGCCACTGCCCATACTCCAAAAAAATTGAGTGGTGCACTTGGTTCAAAGCTACCTTGAAGAACATGGATAAATTCCTACAAAAATACTAGATTCGTCTCTGAATATAAGTTAATAAAACTAATAATTAACTAACCGCTATAAGTCAATGACGATGGTGTAGAAGTTATTTATACTGTCATAAAACTAAGGGAAATTCCTTCCTTGGTAGCAAATAGAGAAAGATTCTAAAGGTTGCGTTACATGTATTAGCATTTCTCATATTCGGAAACAATGGCAAATATGTCGACATCCAATCACTTGCCAGCTTAGACACCAAAGAGATCAAACAGTTTTGACTTACCGCCATATCTTGCTTTTCCTTTATTACTATTACGTTCTGTCCTTACATCGTAAAAGTCAGGGTTAAGCTATAGAACTAGATACGTAAGAGAAAGTGCGGAGAAGGTACCTAGGGGACCAAACAGTGGCCGAGGCAGGATTTTTGCTAAGAGGATTCGAAAAAGAAAAAAAGTTCAATAAAATTATAGCTAATGAGAATTGATACAATAATGTCACAAAGATTTTGAACCCCCTTGACCACTAAACTATACTTTTGTGTTATGTCAAAAGGATTCAAAACATAATATATAAAGGTAAAAAATAGATTTTACCTTATATATGTAATTTTTCGGCGAAAGGGGTGAACTCCTTCCGCCCCCTAAATCCGCCCCTGCCAGGAAGGAACAGAGACTCTCTGTAAGTTAGCGTACACCCTTGTGGTTCAAACTTGTCAAATAGATTAGCAACATTTTGTCATCAAGTGCAAATTTGGCTGAAAATTTCATATAGCTAGGGGATCCTGCGTATTTAGGCTGGTCCTGTGTCCCTACTATGTCAATTTTGCAACTTGTTTCTGTAGTAGCATCACGCTGCATTGGCTATATTTTGAATGTTTTTTGGGTACAGAAACCAAAATTACCACAATTTTGTGCGTGTGCTTAGATTTAGTCTTGTGAAGGGTATGTCAGGTGGGCACCTAATAATTAATTCCAGAATTGGATTATTTTTTGTTTTCACACTTCATCTTTCCAATCATGTTTCTTGGAGCGGTATGGGAAAGATTCTTATCTCCAGTTTCCATATGATCCGTTGCTATTAACATGTTTTACCTATTGATAATTAGAGGTCGAAAATAGCTGCAAGTCTAGTCTTAATTATTGGATGTAATCAAGAATCTCTGCTTGTTCTGATAATATATGTTGAATTATGTGAACATTAATCTAAAAACTTAAATTGCGTAACGCTCCTATATGCTGACTTCTGGAGAAGCAAAATTCCTATTGTTATTTTCTCCTAGACTCCTTTTTTTTTGGTTTTCCGTCCAGTGTCCGGTACCCACATTGGGGCCCGACTAAATCCAGATTCGCGCCGGGAAGTCCCACATTAGGGGTAAAGCGCTCCCTAACAAAGGTGATTCCATACCCACGGGCTCAAACCCGAGACCTCTGGTTAAGGATGAAGGAGCACTTACCACTCCGTCAACCCTTGTTGGTTATTTTCTCCTAGACTCACCTAGTAGATATAATGATAATGGTGACATTATGTTTGACTTAGCTGGTCTGTTACATGTTATAGGGGTTGTCAATAGACAAAACTGGGGCTGATGTGGACTCTGCATCCTCATTAGAATACAAAGTCTATCAAATGAGAATGACAAGTTCAGAGCTTGAATAGAGTTATCAAATGAAGTTAACGAATGTCAACTGAAGCTGGAGATGACGAAATAATAGCACTGTTTGTCACTTCGTCATTTCACTTGGCACAACCTTTGAATTTGCTTTGGTTACTTGTATTTGCTGAAGTGAAATTCATTACACTTTCTGCTTTATAATGAAATTCTTGTTTGCAAATTGATCATTGGCAGGGGGAGTTGTGATTGTTAATTTGTTATTGCAGCTGAAGTTTTACGATTCAGCACATATGGCATTCCAACCAGGGGCGGATTTAGGGGGCGGAAGGAGTTCGCCCGAATCCCCTTCGCCGAAAAATTACAACAACAACAACAACAACGACCCAGTATAATTCCACAAGTGGGGTCTGGGGAGGGGAATATGTACGCAGACCTTACCCCTACCCCGAAGGGTAGCGAGGCTGTTTCCAGGAGACCTTACATTGTATATATAAGGCAAAATTTGTTGTTTACCTCTATATATTAAGTTTTGAACCCCTGTAACACAGCCCAAAAGTGTAGTTTAATGGTCAAGGGGTTCAAAATCTACATAAGGTCATGGGTTCAATTCCCACTAGCTACAAAAATAATTTTGAACCCTTTCGTGGAGATCCCGCCTCCGCCACCGAATTTCCAATACCAGCTATTGGAAATTCTGAAGCGAAGTTAGCCTAGTAACTCTAGCAATACCAGCTATTGAAATGAAGTGCTTTAAGTTGGAAATTCTGCTTGTTTCTCTTGAAAGGCAAGCTTGCTCAAGTATAATATGCTCAAGATGCTATTTTTTTTTCCAGAAAACATCATGAGAATATTTTTCACAAGGCTCTTTGAATATAAAGTTGAGCAGAACTAAAGAAGAAATTGTCATTCGATATGGCATAAGGAGGGGAATCGGCTACCTTTCCTCTTACATCAAAAGTTCCATTTTGCTGCCTCCAATGTTGCTACAAACTCAAATTCATATGCACATTTTTCCCAAAGTGAAGCTGCTAATTTAGAACTTAGAAGCAATTACTTGATTTCTCTTTTCTCATGTATAAAGGCTCTCTTGGACTTCCTGCTTTAGTGTTAGGTTACTAACAGTTAAAGATAGAACAATATGCCCTGCCTCATCTGTGATTGTTCAGAATCCTCCTCCTTGCCAACATAGTTAGAATAGCTTATCCAAAAAAAAAAGGATTTGTTATCTTTTTTTGTTGGTCACAGCGTGCTTCCATTTCACTTCATTTACTTTAACTTAGTTATGGTTAGACACCATGTTGTTAAGTCCTTAGTCGTTAACTAAGTACACGTGTGACACTTGATAACTCGCTCACGATCTTGCACAACTTACTTATGTTCTTGCTATGCCAAGTCAGCCTTATTACACTCAAGATCGCTAAGAGAATGTTAGAAAGAATACAAGAGAGTTGTTAAAGGAAGCTTTGTATTAGAGAGAACTTGAATTGTTTGCTTGATGAATTACAAATGAATGCCCCCCTTTATATACTAGTCTCCTAGGGGCTAGTATGTAAATATGAATTGTTAAACAAGTCCCTAATATTTACAAGAAAAAAGCTTTCTCTAGAATTCTCTACATGCCTAGAAGATTCCAAGGACTTTCTTAGAAAATCCATAGGGATCTAGGGTCTTCCAAAGGAAATGTCCATACTTCTCTAGAATCTTCTCATAAATGCTAGCCTTCTTCCTATGTAAGCTTCCACATGGCATTAATATATGCCAAATGGTGCCTATGTGGCATGGTGATATGGCGGGTTATCACATTCTCCCCAACCTAATATTGCAATGACTGCGGCGCAATGTTTTGTTGCATAAACTCTCGGATCTTATCTTTGAATTGCCATAAGTCTTCATAACATTCCCACGTGGCCTCCTCTGGTGATTAGCCCTTCCAATGGACGAGGAACATAGCGGTGGCTTTCTGCCCTTGTTTTCTCCTGGCTTGGTAATCAACGATAGCCTCAATCTCCCGATCATGCGAGGCGGTGAGAGTAATAGGCACTCGACTTGATTGGCCCCTACTCGGATCATCCTTGTCTTTATGATATAGCTTAAGCATACTGGCATGGAAGATAGAGTAGATCTGAAGATACGATGGCATGTCAAGCTTATATGAGATCTTGCCTACCTTAGCAATGATCTTAAATGGTTCCTCATACTTGCGAATCAGATTTTGATGCATGCCTCGTATTGCCTTGAATTGTCTCGGGTTAAACTTCACCATGACCATGTCCTCAACTCTATAGTCTGTGGGACGCTGCTTACGGTCCGCAAACTTCTTCATCTTCTTAGCAGCCTTGACCAAGTAGGACTTAGCAGTGTCAAGTTGCTCATTCTATCATTTATCCATATGATAAGCTCCCAAACTCTTTTCCTCGAATGCGGCTGGTAATGAATGTAGAGTTTGTGGTTGTTGGCATATTGTTGATACCCAATTTTTTTCTATATATTTTTATAGACATATATAATTTAGAAATAGCATATATATGCATATATAAGCATGCACATGATTTTTATAATTTTTCTATAATTTTAAAGGCTTTAAAATGATTTAATTCTTCCCCTTTTACTTATAAAATTTTCAATAATTATCCTTCAAATTATTGTTGTGGTAATTTAGCCATATAAATCCTATATTTATGCCAAAATAGTACTTAAGTATTTTTAGTGCATTTTTATAATTGCATTTGCATTTTTAAAACTAATTTGCATATATTTTGCAATATTAGCCCTATTAATATATAATAACATTTATATGTATAAAATGATCTTCTATATTTTTAAAATGTTAAATATCTATTTTAAATCATTTTAATACATGAAATTGTTTTTTAGAAATTATCTATTATTTATTATAAATTATATAGGGTCAAATTGGCTGTTTAAAACTTAGCCAAATTATATTTCAATTTTAGCCTAATTTTAACCCAACATCCAACCCAATTCTTAATTAAATTACTCGACCCAGACCCTAAATGAACCTACCCGACCCAGAACCCATTAGATCATGGTCGTTGATCTGAAAGATCAACGGCCAGTATTTGTTCTTTCCTTTTTAATTCCAAACGACCCCCTAACCCTAATCACTTCTCTACATCCGCCACCCTAAAATCCTCTCTGCTCTCAAAACACTCTCAACCTAACCCTAATTTTTAATCGCCAACCTCCCATCTCCGACCATCTCCGGTGACCTCTCATCGTCTCTTAAGCTTCCAATGGCTTCTCTCATGCCACGCTTGCCTTCTCTAAGGTCTTCAAGGGCCCAGGGCCATGCCGACTTGAATCTAGGGTTCATCTCCTGCCTGTTCTTGGCTATTCCAGTGTGATTTCAAGCAAAATCATTCTATATTTGCTACGAACTTTGAGTTTTTAGACAGGATTCTTCATCTCTATATGGGTTCTTTCGAAACCCTAATTTCTTTTCTATACCTCCTAGATCTGGACGATTTGAGTTTGTTTCCTGAATGTTTTACACCATCCTCGAGGTTCTTTACAAGAATCATGTGATTTCAAGTGTTTTTCGTCTTCTTCTAAAACTAGGGTTTTCGGAACTTCTTTTTAAAACCTTGTTTAACTGATTCTTTGTGTTTAAACTTCTATTTCTTGCATATTTTTGACTGACTCTGTGAGTCTCCAACATCTTTAACTCGTCTATGTTTAAAGCCCTAATTTTTTAGGGTTCTTCGTTTGGTTCTGTGTATCAGCATGACTGACCGGTTCTTGTTTTTGAGTTTCTGTGATTTTTCATGACTCTCTTGCCTTGATATGATTCTACTGAGTTTCTTAGCCTAACTTACACTGATTTTATGTGCTTGTATTCATCTTGACTATTCAAGACTTGCCTATTTCTCATTGAATCAGTATTGTTTAACTTTCATGCTTGCTAGAGTTGTATGTCGACTCTTGACTATCCATGTCTTACTTTATTTATATACTAAACGCTAACTCTGTTCACAACTCTCTCTTTGACTGATTTTGAATTCCTTGTTTTCTGGTTTGATTTGAAAACTTTCCTTTAAACCTTTGATTCTTTCTCTTTAAACTTGTCTTATTTGCTTATTCATGGAAACCTATGTTATTTTCCTTAAGTTAGTGTTATTTCGAGTCCTTGATTCACTGATTTGCTATGGTAATACCTATACGTTGATTCTCAATTATTTCCATATTTGGCAACCTTATTTAATTTTCTTACCTTATTTGATTAACCGTGTTATTTACTGATTCTTCACTAAATGTTTCCTTAATTGAACCCTTGTGTATTTACCCCTAATTGTCTACTTTATACCGAAGTCTTACTTGATTTTCTTTCCTTAAATATGTCTTGCTCTTTACCGTTGGTTAATTACCCCTTAGTTAAGGGAAGACTTGCTGATTTTGTGCATGACTGATTCTGTGGCTTCCTTAATTGTTGAAGACTGATTTCCTTTACCTTATTTTACTCTGCTCTTAACTACTATATATACTCTCCTCTATTCTCACTTCCACACACGAACACTAGTTCAATAACTCTCTCTTACACTTAAAATCTCTCTGCTCTTTCTTGTTAACTTACTATTTTTACTGAACTAGCCAACTGTAAACCAAGACTAGTTATTGCACTACACCTGCTCTATACTCTATGTTTGCTATCCTTAACTGGTAGGCCCAAATTCAATTTCAAGTCCAAAACCCTATGTGTTCTGTTACTGCTCTAGTTCATTGATTTCCAGTAATGTTCCTACTTACTATTTGGTTGTTCAATGTGTAACTAGCATGTCTAAATCATTGTTTCACCTAGCATGCCTAACCTACACTGCTTAATCACTAGCATGTATGAATTCTGTCCTGTTTAACTTGTGATTAGTATGTCTAAGGATCTGCCTATTGCTTTATCTAGCATGCCTCAACCTGAGTTGTTCTATGTATGTCAGCATGTTTTGATCAATCTGTTTACTTAGGTTTTGGTTTAATTTGTTTTGCTAAGTTTCCTAATATCTCTAGGTAACTCTGTTTCTATGTTTAATTTGTCCAAGTGTAATATGTTTCCACATGGTTGTTCTGTGATTCATGCTCTATGTCTCTACTTCTAGTTGTATGACTAATTCCTTAATTCTATAAAACTTTAGAAAAGCTTCTATGTTCCTGTTGTCATGTGCTTCACTATGACATTGATATGTTCTGTATGTCCCCAATTCCCATTACCCCTGTGTGAATTCTGTTGTTAAGAGATGTTGCACCTGTTTGCTTTGTAGCCAGCCTGTTTGCTTGCTGATTTTCTTTAAAAATGTCCACATTGTTTTCAAACTATTTTACTACTGATCAGTCCTTATTTTCAGAAAACTTCTTTACTTATTGAATCAATCCTGTATTGTTCTTCTTGTCAAAACCTTTTCAAAACTATGTTAAGCACCCCACTCTACTCCTAGGTTCGTAAGTTCTGCCCCTCCAGTGTGTGAGTGCCTTGGGATCCCTATGAGATCCCTCTGAACTTTGATGTACTGGAGCTGGCTCTTCCACACTGCACTTACTTAGTTCTGGTTATAAAGTCTAGGTGTGAGCACTGCCCGAGATCCTTGAGATCCTTAGGGAACTCTAACGCACCTAGACAATGATATTATTTATGGAATTTGGCATTTGAGGTTATTAGAGGCTTGGGAAAATCACTTGGGCTTGTGTCAGGCTCCCTATAGTGTAACTTCTTCTTTTTATTTTATCTATTTATGTAATTCATTCATCTGGTTTGTGATAATTATTTGTAAAAGAATATTTGGGTGATTTGTGAAAAAGGGTAGGTAGTTACATATCTGTGGGGTAATATGGGTAGAAACCATGCCTATAGGATTTTATACTTTCTATATCTGCTTTACCATGCTAGAAACCATGCTTATAGGATCATATTAATATACTTGTTATGTTTGCCTTACCATACTACAAATCATGCCTATAGGGTTTAAGTGGTTCCAACAATAGAAATCATGTCCATAGGTTTAAAAAATCAACTTCATAAGTAGATACCACGCCTATAGAATGTGATCAAGTTCAGTTTCTATACAATGGGTATTTACATTTATTTTCATTAGATATCATGCCTATAAGTTTCTAACATTAGCTCTTAACAACTAGATATCATGCTTATAGGGAATAAAAATCAGAAATTCTGCCTATAGAATTAAAATCAATTTAGTCTAATTCATGCTATTTCATTTGAAATTGCCTTAATCAATTGTTCGCTTCTTTAATCGATCTATTAAACACTGTCTTCATTCACTACTGCTAGAAAGAATAACTATAGGACCTCAAATGCCTGTTTAAACTCCTCACTATTTTACTACATCAGACGTAGTTATCATGCTCTTAGGACATCACTGTTCTGCGTTAGGCAAGCCTATAGGGCATTTTTAAATCCTGCAACTCTGAAACTACATTTCTGCTGCTTAAAGTTGTTCAGATTTAACAGATTTAATCAGTAGGCAAGTTAAATAGGATCCTTCACATATTAGCCTAATTCAGTACTTTATAACCCCTGCTCACTTAGATATCATGTTCTAGGTTTTGTTCTCTTTGAATATTGTTTGAAGACGTGCATTTATGTGATATGTTTGAGGAGGTAACTGTGAGCCTCTAACTTGTTTTATATGCAGTCCTAACTGTTCTTGCATGTCGCCTAAAATAATCTCCTTTTAAAACACCTTAGGGGTTGTCTAGAACTGCCCAGATTTAGAGGTCCTAAAATACCTCCAGGACCACAAGGAAGGGACGGGTAGTGCATGCATAGGACATTGTCAAAGTTATTAGAACTTTTTAGGATATGACCAAGGGGAGGGACTTGGGTAGAATGGGATATGATGACTATGCGCCAATATAACGTGTAGCCCTCTCATTGAGGAGTGTTTACCGGGCATTGCGTGGGGTGATACTGTAGGCTAACCAACCTTGGACCTCTCTTTCCCAAATTCCCTTTGCTTAAAAACTTTACTTTCTTTTTATGCACACAACTTGTTCCAATTCTGTGTCTTATTATTTGAGCCATACAATGCCCAACATGTTTTATTTATTTGTTTCAACTACTTATCTGTTAAAGGGCTAATTCATAAGTATAAGTTCGATCGGGACCCACAGTTGTGGACCGAGAGGGGTGCCTAACACCTTCCCCTCAAGGTTATCTCGAGCCCTTACCCTAAATCTCTGGTAATGCAAACTAATCCAAGAGTTAATCGCTCTAGGTGCCCCAACGCACCATAATCCGTTAGGTGACGACTCTTCAAAATTCCCAAATTCCAAAAGAAAATGAGTTACTACCCCCCATAAATGTCGAAACCCAGACCTTTTCTTCCTCGTAAAAAAGGAAAAGAGAAAAAAAGGGGCGCGATAGCATGGCGACTATGCTGGGGATACTTTTAGGCTCTTACCATAACAAACTTATTCTTATGAATTAGTCCAAGCGTGCTTTATCCCATACCATTTTCCCTTATTTGAATTTAACTGTCCGTTTCTCTTTAAGCATTTATAATTCTTTATCCCTGAACTAACTTGTCCTTTTATTTCTTTTTCCTGTAACTGTCTTTTAATTATTTAAATACTGTATTTATTTTTCCTACGTGCAAATACTTGACTATATGTTATTAATTGCTACATAAATCATGCTCCACATCATATTCCACTCGTGCGTATCAAATCCTATAGAAACGCTTTAATGAGTGGTTGCGCTCTTCCTATTTATTACCCTTAAATTCGGGAAAGGCTTAGTTGCGATAAAACCAGTCGATCAACAGTGCAGTCGACGGTTCCATGCCTTCCCTATCAAGTTGTCCGCTTGAGGGTACTAGTTTAAAACCCTATAGTAGCCTTACTGTGGTCAAAATTATGCATACATCATGGTCAAACTTAGTCGGATCAATATGCTGTCCACATAATGATCCTTGAAGATAAGCCTCATCCAAAAGTCCATTGGGTTTTCCATAATCCCAACGGACACAACCACATTTTGTACATTAATTTGGAGAACTAAATGCCGATATGCTGATCGTAAATGTATAAATAGTCGAGTCTGGTGGGGGTAAGGCCTAACCCTTTTATTTTGCAGAAAATGAGGCACAAGGTCCCCAGCTTCGGTATGGCTAGCACACCCTCAATCTTGCTAGACTGGTGGAAGAATCTTCCATCAGATGACCAAATCAATGAATGGAAAGATAGGGCCGCCAAATCTAGCGAGAAGCTGGAATATCTGGAATACAGCCTGTTGGAACTGGAAGGAAAAGTGAGGAAGAGAGTCACCGACTGTCAGAACGCTGAGGAAAACGAAGGGGGACATTTGGCAAATGCATTCTTACTAGTGAACCTACGCGAACTGGAGGATTTGATCAACGAGAGCATTCAACCCGAGGAAGGTCCTTCTAAGACCAAATAGATTAGGATTACTCGCTTTCCAAATGTAATAAGGCCAAGTGCCGGTAGTGATTTTTTTTATTGTCTTAGTGTTGTTTTGGGATTCGTCTATTTTTATATTATGAAATAAAGCATTTATTGGCATTAAAATTTTTCCAAATTTATTTGTCGCTAGGCCTACCTCGGGCACAACAAGGTTCCCAAAGTAGGACGTGAATTTACATTTCCGCGATACGTGTTTAAATACTGCAAACATTTCAGGATCCTCACTGACTTGTTACCTTTTTTGTTTTTCCTTATTTTTATTATTCCCATCCACTTAGCTTGGTTTACTCATACTGGCCTCATCAACATATCATACTAGATCTAGAGGCCCTCCACCTCCTCCTCCTCCAAGCAACACCAATGGCAGAGGAAAAATAAAAATGGATGACTTAAGTGGTATCCAAAAGGAGAATATTGAGAATTCAGAAACCTCAGATGACCGTAGTACTCCGGCCCCAAATGATTTAGTCCTGAGATTGGAACAAAAGATATTGGAATTGCCAGAAAAACTTGAGCAGGTTCGCAACTTGGCAAACTTGTCACTCACCTTGAATGTCCCCGACATCAACCAACAGAACACAAAGAATCCAATACCTCCCCAAAACACACAAAACCAACATCTACAAAATCCTCCCGTACCAAATCAATACGCAATTCCACCCCAAAATCTCAATCCATTTCCAATACCGACTTCGCGACAACATCACTATCAGCCAACTCAGTACCCACCAACCACCACTTACCACACTCCCCAAAACACACCACAACTCATTCCCGATCCCCAAAACTCCACCAACGACCATCACTATGCCCAAGTTCCTGGCATCCATCAAAGCAACCCTATATACATAGAAATTGTACCTCACTCCATTCAACTCATATCCTATACACCAGAATCCTCCGAAAAGGACCTGATCATTAAAAACATGGCTAAAGAAATTAAGAAGTTGACAAGTCGAGTTCAAGGTGTCGAAGGAGGCAAATGAATAGAAGGGTTGAATTATGAAGACCTATGTATACAACCGGATGTAGAACTGCCAGAAGGATACAAACCTCCCAAATTCGAGATGTTCGACGGCACAGGAGATCCCAGGGTTCATCTAAGGACCTATTGTGACAAGCTTGTCAGGGTCGGGAAAGATGAAAAGATCTGGATGAAGCTCTTTATGAGGAGTCTTACCGGGGATGCTTTGTCTTGGTATATTAGCCAAGATCCCAAGAAATGGTCCAATTAGGTAAGTATGGCATCGAATTTCATGGACCAGTTCAGGTTCAATACAGAGAACGCACCAGATATTTTCTATATTCAGAATCTTAAGAAGAAACCTACTAAGACCTTCCGTGAGTATGCTACTCATTGGAGGTTGGAAGTAGCCAAGGTCAGGCCATCTTTGGATGAGGAGCAAATGAACAAATTCTTCGTCAAAGCACAGGATCCGCAATATTATGAAAGTTTGATGGTTATCAAAAATCATAAATTCTCTAATATCATCAAACTTGGAGAAAGAATCGAGGAAGGAATCAAGAGCGAGATGGTAACGAATTTTGAGGCACTACATTCCAGAAATAAGGCATTACAATCAAGTGGCATATCAAAGAAAAGAGATGTTGGGGCAGTAATGGTGGCCCAAGGCCCGAAAACTCCACTTATATATCAAACACCTCCACCCACATATCAAACACCTCTATCCACATTCTAAGCATCACCGCCTACATATCATCCTTCATCTCCTAGATCTTCCCAACCAGCCACTGTCCATCATACCTATAACTCCCAACTATCCCATTTCCAATCACCTCCAACTCGCCAAAACTTTCCAAGACCAAGAGCCAACTTCGACCGCAAGCCATCCAGACAATACACCGCCATTGCTGAGCCCATCGACCAGTTGTATGAAAGGTTGAAAGTCGCGAGTTACGTTACTCCTGTTCCCGTTGTGGCATTAGAAAACCCACCCCAATGGGTCAATCTGAACAAAACTTGTTCGTACCACTCTGGTATGAAGGGGCACACCACTGCTAAGTGCTGAACATTGAAGGATAAGATCCAGACGCTAATTGACAACAAGGTCATACAGGCAAAGGAAGTCGCACCTAATATCTGCGACAACCCCCTCCCTGATCATAGAGGCAGTGGAGTATATGTGATAGAGACGAACGAAGAATGGGACCCTGAGGGGTCGATTGGGCTTATTCGAGAAGGGGATGACTTTAAAGTTGCAGTCACACTTACTCCTATCGTGGTACAGACTCAGTCACCAATCGAGGTTGAAGTAACTGCATCAGTTCCATTCGAGGTAGAGGTAGCTCCACCTGCGTCCACCCCCACTCCATTTGAAGTAGAAGTGGTCACACCTTTCACTGTGATGGTATCAACCACACCTCCATTCAACTCAAAAGCAATACCCTTGGATTATGTTGCCGAGGCTTGGCGAAAAGGAAAGGCCAGGATAAAGGAATCTGATGCTGCATAAGGAATGACTAGAACCGGAAGAGTCTATACACCGGAACATTTGGGAGGATCAAGCAAGGATGCCACTACTAGGCAGCCTATCATTGAGACCGGACTAGATGACATGTGGAGGAAAGTACAGGCGAATGAGTATTCTGTTGTTGACCATCTGAACAAAGTCCCTGCTAAGATATCTACCCTGTCACTATTGCAGAATTCAAAGGCACACAAGAACACTTTAATGAAAGTGTTGAGCGAGGCTTATTTACCCAATAACATCACTAGCGGAGAAATGGCCAACATGGTTGGGAAAGTACTAGAAAGTCATAAGATCATCTTCCACGAAGATGAGCTACCACCTGAGGGGCTGAATCACAATCGAGCGTTGCATATTACGGTGCAATTTGATGATAAGTTCATTGCCAGGATCTTGGTTGGTGGAGGTTCAAGCCTAAATATTTGTCCATTAGACACTCTGAAAAGGTTGGACAAAGGTTTCCACGAAATACGGGCAGGAAGGATGAACGTGAAAGCTTTCGATGGGTCCCAAAGGGCCATGATCGGGGAAATCAACCTTTGCTTATAGATGGGCCAACTTGGTTTGACGTCAAAATTTAGGTACTCGATATACCAGCCTTATATAACCTTCTGTTGGGACGACCGTGGATCCATGCCGCTGGAGCCGTGCCTTCCACACTACATCAAGCCGTGAAGTTTGAATGGAACCGCCAGGAGGTAATAATTCACGGAAATGGAAGTAACCCCATCTACACTAGTCAAACCATCCCAGCCATCGGACATAGAAGAAGTCTAGGAGGGAAAACCTATTATCGCATTGAACGGGTCAATGCCGTCGAGAAGGATAAGTGGTGGAGTAACAAAATAGAAAGCATACTAGCATGGTCTGGATATGAACCTGGCAAAGGGTTGGGAAAGAACCTTCAAGGTATCACTAAACCGATACAGCTAAAAAATCATGGTACCACCTTTGGGCTCGGATACCAGTACACATGGTAAGAGTACAGGGATTGGTCGCCTCCATGGCGTGGACCGTATTACCTTCTTGAGCAGGTAGTGCCACGTTTGGAACAAGCTTTTCACCAGGCTGATACGATATGGGGGACCACAGAAGAGGAAGCACTAGCTGGTTTGAAGAATTTTTTCTTGGAGGATGAAAACATGGATTGCAGTGCCATAATAGAAGAGGATGAGGAGGAGGAGGAGGAAGAAGGCCTCGCTATTCAGACCATGAAGAAGGGAGCTATTCTCATGAATTGGACCGCTACACCATCTAGAGCCCGCCGAGTCCCTGGGTAGCTTGGCAGATTTTACTTCTATAGCCATTCTAGGCATTTAAGATTTCCCATAATTTTGTTTTAAGATTTACTTGTTTCAAAATGAATGTTTGATTCATCGAGCCGTACTTTGTCCAGATAATTTTTCAGTTTTAATCAAACGTATTTGCTCTTTATTATTCACTACTATCTTTCAATTTTCCTTCCTACAACGTTATTATTACTTTTTCTGATGAACCAGTGACCGTGACATGTAATGAGGCAACACAATATGAGAATAGTGATTCAGATGAAGAAGATGAGATACCCGAGGAAATAGGTTTAAAATTTTGAGAATAAGCCTAAGTCCAATCTGGACGAGACTGAAGCAGTAAATTTGGGAGACGCCGAGATCGTCAAGGAGACTCGCATTAACATTCACTTTTCACCAACAGAGAAGGAAGAGTACATTCGTTTCCTAAAAGAGTATGAGGATATTTTCGCATGGTCATATGATGACATGACCGGCTTGAGCACATCTATAATGGCTCACAAGTTGCCTACTAATCCCATGTGTCTGCCAGTTAAGCAGAAACTCCGAAAGTTCAAACCATATATGAGCTTGAAAATCAAGGAGAAAGTTACCAAGCAGATCAAAGACAAAGTTCTCCATGTGGTTGAGTACCTATCTTGGTTAGCTAACATGTTCCAGTTCTAAAGAAGGATGGGAAGGTCAGAGTATGTGTTGACTATCGGGATTTAAACAGAGCAAGTCCCAAGGACGACTTTCCACTGCCAAATATACACATCCTGATCGATAATTGCGCCAAGCAGGAACTCCAATCCTTTGTAGATTGCTTCGCGGGTTATCACCAAATTTGGATGGATGAATAAGATGCTGAGAAGACAGCTTTCATCATACCGTGGGGTGTGTACTGTTACAAGATGATGCCATTCGGTCTGAAAAATGCTGGGGCCACTTACATGAGAGCTATAACAACCATCTTCCACGATATGATACACAAAGAAATAGAGCTGTATGTGGACAATGTCATTATCAAATCCAAGAGGGCCGCAGATCACATAGCGGACCTGAGAAAGTTCTTTGACAGGCTAAGGAGGTACAACTTGAAACTGAATCCCGCAAAGTGTGCATTCAAGGTTCCTGCAGGAAAATTATTGGGATTCATCATCAGTCGTCGAGGGATCGAGCTAGATCCGTCTAAAGTCAAGGCTATTCAGGAGTTACCACCACCTAAGAGCAAAAAGGACATGATGAGTTTCCTAGGACGTCTCAACTATATTAGTCGCTTCATAGCGCAGTCCACAGTCATATGTGAACCATATTCAAAATGCTGAGGAAAGATGCTGAAACGAGCTGGATAGAGGATTGTCAGAAAGCTTTTGACAAGATCAAGGAGTACCTGTCCGCACCACCAGTTCTGGTCCCGCCAAAACCAGGACGACCTTTGCTACTCTATCTATCTGTATTAGATGGAGCCTTCGGATGTATTTTGGGACAACATGATGAGACATGAAGAAAGGTGCAAGCCATATATTACTTGAGTAAGAAGTTCACACCTTATGAAGCACAGTACTCTCTACTTGAACACACTTGTTGTGCTCTAACCTGGATAGCCTAGAAGTTGAGGCATTACTTCTATGCCTATATCACATACCTCATATCCAGGATGGACCCTCTGAAGTACATATTCTAGAAGCCCATGCCGAATGGAAAGTTGGCCAAATGGCAGATACTGTTAAGTGAGTTCGACATCATCTACGTAACTCAAAAGGCGGTCAAGGGACAAACATTGGAAGATCACCTTGCTGAAAATCCAGTGGGAGGAGCATACGAACCTTTAAAAACATATTTTCCTGATGAAGAAGTATCATTCGTAGGAGAAGGCATTACCGAAGCATACGATGGTTGGAGGATGTTCTTTGATGGAGGTAAAAATTTCAAAGGAGGGGGCATTGGAGCAGTTTTGGTATCAAAAATGGACCAACATTATCCGGTATCTGCTAAACTCAGTTTCCCAGCACCAACAACATGGCGGAATACAAAGCCTGCATACTAGGACTCAACATAGCAGTCGACATGAACATTCAGGAGCTGCTGGTGATCAGTGATTCAGATTTGCTTTCACACTAGGTACAAGGAGAATGGGCCACCAAGAATTCCAAGATATTGTTGTATCTGCACCATGTGTAGGAATTGAGAAAGAGGTTCACGAAGATAAAATTCTGACATGTACCTAGAAATTAGAATGAGTTTGCCGACGCATTGGCGCCACTTTGTCATCTATGATACAACATCCAGATAAGAATCATATTGATCCCATTCCGGTAAAGATCCATAATCCGCCGGCATATTGTGCTCATATTGAAGAAGAAACAGATGGAAAGCCTTGGTTCCATGACATCAAGGAGTAGTTATCGAAAGGAGAATACCCGGAGCATGCAAATCACATTCAGAAACGCACACTCCGGAGATTGTCCAATCATTTCTTCCACAGCGGAGGGAACTTATACAGGAGAACTCCTGATTTAGGACTACTAAGATGTGTCGACACAAAAGAGGCTTCTAAGCTACTTGAAGAGATACATGCTGGGACCTGAGGCCCATATATGAATGGTTTTGTCTTAGCCAAGAAGGTACTCAGGGCCGGTTACTTTTGGATGACCATGGAGATAGACTGCGTCCAGTATGTCCGAAAATGCTACCAATGCCAAGTGCATGCCGATATGATAAAAGTACTACCAAATGAGCTCAGTGCAACAAGCTCACCTTGGCCATTTGCCGCCTAGGGAATGGATGTCATCGGTCCAATTGATCCCACTTCTTCAAAGGGACACAGGTTTATTCTGGTAGCCATCGATTACTTCACAAAATGGGTAGAGGCTGCATCTTATAGAGAGGTAACCAAGAAAGTCGTCGCAGATTTTTTCAAGGATCGTATTGTTTGCCGATTTGGAGTTCCCGAGTACATTGTTACTGATAATGCGGCCAATCTCAACAGTGATTTGATGAAGGGCATGTGTGAAATTTCCAAAATCAAACACAAGAATTCCACAGCATATAGACCTTAGATGAATGGAGTCATAGAAGCCGCCAACAAAAACATCAAAAAGATATTGAGGAAAATAGTAGA
The DNA here is from genome assembly GCF_000715075.1 of Nicotiana tabacum. Classification (NCBI taxonomy): domain Eukaryota; kingdom Viridiplantae; phylum Streptophyta; class Magnoliopsida; order Solanales; family Solanaceae; genus Nicotiana; species Nicotiana tabacum. Next base: position 214,833,006 of record NC_134085.1, read on the forward strand.
GAACCACAAACAATGGCATGAGAAGTTACCTTTTGCTTTATTGGGATACCGTATCACGGTTCGCACATCAATCGGGGCAACTCCCTACATGCTGGTTTATGGTACCGAGGCTGTCATCCCAGCCGAGGTGGAAATTCCTTATTTAAGAATCATACAAGAAGCTGAACTCAGCGATGCAGAGTGGATAAAGAGTCGCTATGAACAATTGGCCCTTATCAATGGAAAGAGGATGAACGTAGTATGTCACGGCCAATTTTACCAGAACAGAACGTCTAGAGCTTTCAAAAAGGGTCAAACCAAGACAGTTCGCACCAGGTCAGCTGGTGCTGAAGAAGATCTTACCACATCAAGATGAAGCTAAAGGGAAATTGTCACCCAATTGGAAAGGTCCGTACATGGTTCACAGGGTACTGATAGGAGGAGCACTCATACTCGCAGAAATGGATGGAGAAATCTGGCCAAAACCAATCAACTCAAACGTAGTCAAGAGATACTATGCCTAGATTATTTTACAATTCTCCTCTGATGTAATTGAACTACGCTTGACCTGATTCCCGTTTAAGAAGGGATACGTAGGTAACCTTATGGGTTCGGTCATATCATAATAAAATTTTCATTTTCGCCCAAGCTCAAAAACTGGGGCAGAAGTTTGAGGAGGATCCTCAAAATTCTGGAGCAAGTCCAGCCAACAGCATCGTATGCCAGGAAGTCGGTAATTAGTTAAGAAACTGGGGAAGAATTTTGAGATGGATTCTCAAAATTCTGAAGAAGATTCAGCAAGGCCTACTATTCGCAAACAGTTAAAGATCATCTACCAAATTGGGGCAGATTTTTGAGGAGGACCCTCAAAATTCTAATATAAGAGAGCTGCAATGCCTTTGAGATGTGTTACAATCACTAGTTCATCAATATATTTCTAAATAACTCTATTTTTATCAAAAAATACATATTTTTTGAAAACTATATTCCTGTAACAGTCAGGTGTCACCCAGGGGAACTCGAAAGGCTTTCAGAACAGAGCAAAGCAAAGCCAGCCGACAGAAGCATGAACCAGCCTTCCCCCTACAAAACTTATAATTTTTCTTTGAACATAGGCACATCCGACGTAACACATCAAGATCAGGCCATCAGACACCGAATATACATCTCCAGCTAAGACATATGCTACTTTTACTTACTATTTGCTTTCTGCATGAGGCTAATCCTTACCTCCCCACTTGCATAAGGCTAATCCCTGTCTATCCACCTGCATGAGGCTAATCCTTGCCTCCATATATGCATGAGGCTATTCCTTGCCTCCATACTTGCATGAGTCTAATCCTTGCTTCTCTACTTGCATGAGGCTAATCTCTGCCTCCATGACTGCATGAGGCTAATCCCTACCTCCATACTTGCATGAGGCTAATCCTTGCCTCCATACTTGCATGAGGCTAATCCTTGCATCCCTACTTGCATGAGGCTAATACTTGCCTCCATATCTACATGAGGCTAATCCTTGCCTCCATACTTGCATGAGGCTAATCCTTGCCTCCATATCTGCATGAGGCTAATCCTTGCCTCCATACTCACATGAGGCTAATCCTTGCCTCCCTACTTGCATGAGGCTAATCTTTGCCTCCATATCTACATGAGGCTAATCCTTGCCTCCCTACTTGCATGAGGCTAATCCTTGCCTCCATATCTGCATGAGGCTAATCCTTGCCTCCCTACTTGCATGAGGCTAATCCTTGCCTCCCTACTTGCATGAGGCTAATCCTTGCCTCCATACTTGCATGAGGCTAATCGCTGCCTCCCATACATGCATGAGGCTAATCCCTGCCTCCATACCTGCATGAGGCTAATCCCTGCCTCCCAATTTGCATGAGGCTAATCCTTGCCTCCATACCTGTATGAGGCTAATCCCTGTCTCCCTACTTTCATGAGGCTAATCCTTGCGTCCATACCTACATGAAGCTAATCCCTGCCTCCCAAATTGTATGAGGCTAATCTTTGCCTCCATACATGCATGAGGCTAATCCCTACCTCCCAATTTGCATGAGGCTAATCTTTACCTCCATACCTGCATGAGGTTAATCCCTGCCTCCCAATTTTCATGAGGCTAATCCTTGCCTCCATACTTGCATGAGGCTAATCGCTGCCTCCCTATCCGCATGAGGCTATTCCTTGCCTCCCCATTTGCATGGGACTAAGCACTGTCCCTTTTCGCACAAATTTTGCTCTATTTCTAGCACTATATATTTGCTTTTCGATTGGGCTAAGATTTTTCCTCCATTTCGCAAGACTAAGACTTGTCTTATTTACATCATATTATTCCATATCATGGGCTACAATATCGCCAATCTATCCAAAGGCATCATAGTCTAAAAGGCATCATCCTCATAGCCAGAAGACGCCATGCCATGGCCTGAGGATCCCTCAAATTTGCATATCATTATTCAAAGGCGTCATGGTTTGGAGGCACCATCTTCATAGCCCGAGAACATTATTTCATGGCCTGCGAATCCCTCGCTAAACAATTCATGGGCCAGGACATCATGGTCTAAGGACGCCATCTTTAACCGTCCAAAGACAACCTTCATGGTCTAAAGGGAATCTGCATCATGTTCAAATTTACGCAAATACATGTTTGTAACATCTTTTATCTACAGGTAACCAGTAAGCAACCGTTATCCTAGCAGGAGCGATCTCGCTCCATTTCCTTCAACTGCCCTGAACCTTAACCGCTTACCATAGTTGCTTTGGCACCTTGTGTCCATTCTTGCAATAATTCCAGAGCATCCCGCCAGTCAAAATTGGTCATCATTTCTTTACCCGAAAACTCTTTTATCCTTCCCGGGTAAAGAGGGGCAGCTATTGATACCCAATTTTTCTCTATATATTTTTATAGACATATATACTTTTAAAATAGCATATATATGCATATGTAAGCACACACATGATTTTATAATTTTTCTATAATTTTAAAGGCTTTAAATGATTTAATTCTTCCCTTTTTACTTATAAAATTTCCAATAATTATCTTTTAAATTATTGTTGTGGTAATTTAGCCATCTAAATCCTATATATATGCCAAAATAGTTCTTAAGTATTTTTAGTGCAATTTTATAATTGCATTTGCATTTTTAAAACTAATTTGCATATATTTTGCAATATTAGCCCTATTAATGTATAATTACATTTATATGCATAAAATGATCTTCTATATTTTTAAAATGTTAAATATCTATTTTAAATTATTTTAGTACACAAAATTATTTCTTAGAAATTATCTATTATTTATTATAAATTATATAGGGTTAAATTGTTTGTTTAAAACTTAGCCAAATTGTATTTCAATTTTAGCCTAATTTTAACCCAACACCCAGCCCAATTCTTAATTAAATTACCCGACTCAGGCCCTAAATACACCTACCCGACCCAAAACCCATCAGATCATGGTCGTTGATATGAAAGATCAACGACCAGTATTTATTCTTTCCTTTTTAATTCCAAACGACCCCCTAACCTCAATCACTTCTCTACATCCACCGCCCTAAAATCCTCTCTTCTTTCAAAACACTCTCAACCTAACCCTAATCTTCAACCGCCGACCTCCCATCTCCGGCCATCTCTGGTGACCTCTCATCGTCTCTTAAGCCTTCAATGGCTTCTCTCATGCCATGCTTGCCTTCTCTAAGGTCTTCAAGGGCCCAGTGCCATGCCGACTTGCATCTAGGGTTCATCTCCTACCTGTTCTTGGCTATTCCAGTGTGATTTCAAGCAAAATCATTCTATATTTGCTACGGTATTTGAGTTTCTAAACAGGTTTCTTCATCTCTATATGGGTTCTTTCGAAACCATAATTTCTTTTCTATACCTCCTAGATCTGTAAAGATCTAGGACGATTTGAGTTTTTTTCTTGAATATTTTACACTATCCTCGAGGTTCTTTACAAGAATCATGTAATTTCAAGTGTTTTTCGTCTTCTTCTAAAACTAGGGTTTTCGGAACTTCTTTTTAAAACCTTGTTTAACTGATTCTTTGTGTTTAAACTTCTATTTCTTGCATATTTTTAACTGATTCTATGAGTTTCCAACATCTTTAACTCGTCTATGTTGAAAGCCATAATTTTTTTAGGGTTCTTCGTTTGATTCTGTGTATCTGCATGATTGACCGGTTCTCGTTTTTGAGTTTCTGTTATTTCTTGTGACTATCTTGCCTTGATATGATTTTATTGAGTTTATTAGCCTAACTTACGTTGATTCTATGTGCTTGTGTTCATCTTGACTGTTCAAGACTTGCCTCTTTCTCATTGAATCAGTATTGTTTAACTTTCATGTTTGCTAGAGTTGTATGTCGATTCTTGACTATCAATGTCATACTTTATTTATATGCTAAACGCTAACTCTGTTCACAACTCTCTCTTTGACTGATTCTGAATTCCCTGTTTCCTGGTTTGATTTGAAAACTTTCCTTTAAACCTTCAATTCTTTCTGTTTAAACTTGGCTTATTTGCTTATTCATGGAAACCTATGTTATTTTCCTTAAGTCAGTGTTATTTCGAGTCCTTGATTCACTGATTTGCTATGGTAATACATATACGCTGGTTCTCGATTATTTCTATATTTTGCAACCTTATTTAATTTTCTTACCTTATTTGATTAACCGTGTTATTTACTGATTTTTCACTAACTATTTCCTTAATTGAACCCTTGTGTATTTACCCTTAATTGTCTACTTTGTACCTAAGTCTTACTTGATTTTCTTTCCTTAAATATGTCTTGCTCTTTACCGTTGGTTAATTACCCCTTAGTTAAGGGAAGACTTGCAGAATTTTGTACCTGACTGATTCTGTGGCTTCCTTAATTGTTGAAGACTAATTTCCTTTACCTTTTTTTACTCTGATATCAACTACTATATATACTCTCCTCTATTCTCCCTTCCACACACGAACACTAGTTCAATAACTCTCTCTTACACTTAAAAGCTCTCTGCTCTTTCTTGTTAACTTGTTACTTTTACTGAACTAGCCAGTTGTAAGCCAAGGTTAGTTATTGCACTACACCTGCTCTATACTCTGTGTTTGCTATCCTTAACTGGTATGCCCAAATTCAATTTCAAGTCCAAAACCCTATGTGTTCTGTTACTGCTCTAGTTCATTGATTTCCAGTATTGTTTCTACTTACTATTTGGTTGTTCAATGTGTAACTAGCATGTCTAAATCATTGTTTCACCTAGCATGCCTAAACTACATTGTTTAATCACTAGCATGTATGAATTTTGTCCTGTTTAACTTGTGATTAGTATGTCTAAGGATCTGCCTATTGGTTTATCTAACATGCCTCAACCTGAGTTGTCCTATGTATATCAACATGTTTTGATCAATCTGTTTAATTAGGTTTTGGTTTAATCTGTTTTGCTAAGTTGCCTAATATCTTTAGGTAACTCTGTTTCTATGTTTAATTTGTCCAAGTGTAATATGTTTCTACATGGTTGTTCTGTGATTCATGATCTATGTCTCTACTTCCAGTTATATTACTAATTCCTTAATCCTATAAAACGTTAGAAAAGCTTTTGTGTTCTTGTTGTCATGTACTTCACTATGACATTGATGTGTTCTGTATGTCCCCAATTCCTACTACCCCTGTGTGAATTCTGTTGTTAAGAGATGCTGGACCTGTTTGCTCTGTAGCCAGCCTGTTTGCTTGTTGATTTTCTTTAAAAATGTTCACATTGTTTTCAAATTGTTTTACTATTGATTAGTCCTTATTTTCATAAAACTTCTTTACTTGTTGATTCAATCCAGTATTGTTCTTCTTGTCAAAACCTTTTCAAAACTATGTTAAGCACCCCACTCTACTCCTAGGTCCTTAAGTTCTGACCCTCCAGTGTGTAATTGCCTTGGGATCCCTATGAGATCCCTCTGAACTTTGATGCACTGGAGCTGGCTCATCCACACTGCACTTACTCAGTTCTGGTTATAAATTCTAGGTGTGAGCACTACCCGGGATCCTTGAGATCTTTCAAGAACTCTGACGCACCTAGACAATGATATTGTTTATGGAATTTGGCATTTGAGGTTATTGGAGGCTTGGGAAAATCAATTGGGCATGTGTCAGGCTAGCTATAGTGTAACTTCTTCTTTTTCTTTTAGCTATTTATGTAATTCATTCATCTGGTTTGTATTAATTATTTGTAAATGAATATTTAGGTGATTAGTTAAAAGGGGTGGGTAGTTACATATCTGTGGGGTAATGTGGGTAAAAACCATGCCTATAGGATTTTATACTTTCTATGTTTGCTTTACCATGCTAGAAACCATGCTTATAGGATCATATTAATATACTTGTTATGTTTGCCTTACCATGCTAGAAATCATGCCTATAGGGTTTAAGTGGTTCCAACAATAGAAATCATGTCCATAGGTTTAAAAAATCAACTTCATAAGTAGATACTATGCCTATAAAATGTGATCAAGTTTAGTTTCTGTTACAACGGGTATTTACATTTGTTTTCATTATATATCATGCCTATAAGTTTCTAACATCAGCGCTTAACAACTAGATATTATGCTTATAGGGAATAAAAATCAGAAATTCTGCCCATAGAATTAAAATCAATTTAGTCTCATTCGTGCTATTTCATTTGAAATTGTCTTAATCAATTGTTCGCTTCTTTAATCGATCTATTAAACAATGTCTTTATTCACTACTGCTAGAAAGCATGCCTATAGGACCTCAAATGCCTGTTTAAACTACTCACTATGTTACTACATCAGACGTAGTTATCATGCTCTTAGGATATCACTATTCTGCGTTAGGAAAGCCTATAGGGTATTTTTAGATCCTGCAACTCTGAAACTGCATTTCTGCTACTTAAAGTTGTTCAGATTTAACAGGTTTAATCAGTAGGCAAGTTAAATAGGATCCTTCACATATTGGCTTAATTCAGTACTTTATAACCCCTGCTCACTTAGATATCATGTTCTAGGATTTGTTTTCTTTAAATGTTATTTGAAGACGTGCATTTATGTAATATGTTTGAGGAGGTAACTGTGAGCCTCTAACTTGTTTTATATGCATTCCTAACTGTTCTTGCATGTCGCCTAGAATTATCTCCTTTTAAAACACCTTAGGGGTTGTCTAGAACTGCCCAGATTTAGAGGTCCTAAAATACCTCCAGGACCACAAGGAAGGGACAGGTAGTGCACGCATAGGACATTGTCAAAGTTATTAGAACTCTTTAGGCTATGACCAAGGGGAGGGACTTGGGTAGAACGACATATGATGACTATGCGCCAATATCACGTGTAGCCCCTTCATTGAGGAGTGTTTACTGGGCATTGCGTAGGGTGATCCTGTAAGGCTAACCAACCTAGGACCCCTCTTTCCCAAATTCCCTTTACTTAAAAACTTTACTTTCTTTTTATGCACACAACTTGTTCAAATTCTATGTCTTATTATTTGAGTCATACAATGCCCAACATGCTTTATTTATTTGTTTCAACTACTTATCTGTTAAAGGACTAATTCATAAGTATAAGTTCGGCCGGGACCCACCGTTGTGGACCAAGAGGGGTGCCTAACACCTTCCCCTCAAGGTTATCTCGAGCCCTTACCCTAAATCTCTGGTAATGCAAACTAGTCTAAGAGTTAATCACTCTAGGTGCCCTAACGCACCATAATCCGTTAGGTGATAACTCTTCAAAAAACCCAAATTCCTAAAAGGAAATAAGTTATTACACCCCCCCCCCATAAATGTCGAAACCCGGACCTTTTCTTCCTCGTAAAAAAGGAAAAGAGAAAAAAGGGGGCGCGACACCTGTGGCTAGCTCAAATGGTGTCCGCCCCATAGACTCACTCTGCTACAAGTTATAAGAGAATTGGACAATGTCCAGGAGTCGTGCCCAATCTTTCTGATATGCGCTTATATAATGCCTCAAGTAGCATTCCAGTAAGGCATTGACCCATCTCGTCTGTCCATCTGTCTGTGGGTGGAAACTAGTGGAAAAATGCAGTTCCATGCCAAGTATGTCGAACAATTCCCTCAAAACATTTCCAGTGAAACGGGGGTCTCGATCACTAATGATATGCCTTGGTAAGCCCTAATACTTCATCATGTTCTCAAAGAATATCTTGGCAACTTTCTTGGTTGTGCAACCTGGTGAGGAGGGCATGAAGGTGGCATATTTAGAAAATCTATCTACGACACCATAATAGTACCATAACCATCGAACTTCGGTAGACAAGTGATAAAGTCCATAGTCATGCTCTCTCATGGATGTTTTGCGACCGGTAGCGGTTCCAAAAGTCTTCCGAGCTGTTGTTGCTCAACCTTGTCCTGCTGACAGATAAGACAAGTCTACACATAACACTCTATGTCATCTCGCATGTGTGGCCAATAGTAGACTGACTCAACCAAGGCCCTAGTACGATGTTGTCCTGGATGACCAGCCCACATTATGCCATGACTTTCCCTTATGATTCGCCATCTAATGTCTCCAAACTTAGGCACGTAGACTCGCCGACCTGTGCTAAGCAATATGCCATCTTCTACCCAAAAACATCTCGTCTTGCCCTGATTGGTGTTACACCTTGTGTATTCCGTGTTATCATGCCGTAAAGGGGATAATTCGATAGGAAGATAATTTCTATGAGATATTTAAATGATGCGATAGTTATATGTTAAGATTGGAAGTCATTCGAGTTGTGATTAAAAATCGACAAAGATCACCGCAAGTTATAGGTTTTAAATTTCATTGAAATTTGGATAAAATATTGATGAGCTGTTCTCTCAATATACTAGGAGTTATAGTGGTTTCTACCCACCGAATTGAAGGTTTATGAGTCTAGTTTCCAACGCAACAAACTGTTCGTTAATACTACTTCGGAGTAGAGAGATATTAACCTAAAACCTGGGAATTCCTCTCAAACTCCTCCCATCCATCTAGCCAATCATAACAGCAATTTAGTCATCCTAAAGATGGAGAACACCATGGTAACTTCGAAATCATGAATTCTTCGGTGTTTCACTTTTCATAGGAAGACTTCGCCTTGAAGTAATCTCGAATTTAAAGTAATTCTGGTCACATAAGGTGTGATTTAACTTCCTCTTTGATCTTTGTAAACTTCTACCATAAGAATTCCTAAGAAATAGTTGAAACCTCTATAGAAATGTTCTTGATCTTTTTAAGAAACCTCTCTTAATATGACTTGATTGTTGGGGTTGTTCTATATAGTTTTATTATGTTGTTTGGATCTATGAAGACATGGATAGAATCGTGCCGATGAGTAGATGTAGTAAAAGTTTGGTAGAGTGTTGTAGGGAAATTAAACTACAAAAGAGTCTACAAATTTATGCCCGCAACTTGTTCGCTTAAATGTCTAAATGAAGAATTATACAAGATATGAGCTTGAATTTGATATTGAATGGTTTGTATTATGTAGGAAAGCATTCCTAAGGCTTTCGAGGTCTCGAAAACCGTATATCACTCCATCGACAAGGTATGTGTGATGAGGCTTTGAAAAAGAAATTCCGTGTTCTGAGGCTTTGAAAATCTTATTTAGAGTCACCTCGATTTGTGTGCCCAGTCCGGGCGAGTAGTCGGAAAGCTTAAATATGATAATATGTGAAAAATGATAAGTTTTGATTATAAAATGAGCTAATTTGACTTCGGTCAACGTTTTGGGTAAACGGACCCAGACCCGTGATTTGACGGGAGGGTCCGTAGGAAAATATATGGGACTTGGGCGTATGCCCGGAATCGAATTCCGAGGTCCCAAGCCTAAGAAATGAATTTTTAAAGGAAATTGTTCTCTAGAATTGTTTAAAGAAACTTGAAATAAAATTTGATTAGAACATGATGGTATCGGATCCTTATTTTGGTTCCGGCGCCCGGTACAAGTCTTATATATGATTTAAGACATTTCTGTGGAATTTGGTGAGAAAAAAATGGATGTCATATGACGTGATTCAGACTTAAATTGCAAAATTTATGTTTAAAGAAGTTTTGAGAAAATTGCATTAATCTCGAGATTTAATTTGATGTTCATGAGGTTATTTTGATGATTTGATTACACGAGTAAGTTCATATGATGTTTTTGAGTTAGTATGCACACTTGGTTTGGAGTTACGAGGGCTCGGGTGATTTTCGGGTAGGTTCGGGATATTTTAGACTTAAAACCAGAAGTTGCAGGTCTTTGAACCCACCATGCGGTCCGCGGTCGACCTTGTGCGGTGTGCGGTGGAGGCTGTGCGGCCGCAGTTGGCTTTGTGCGGTCCGCACAGGGCCTTGCAGTGCGGTCCGCGGTCGGTTTCGTGCAGAGCGCGGTGGAGACCTGTGTGGCCGCGGTCCATTTCGTGCGGTCCGCACAGGGCACTGGACCGCAACACTTCAGGAAGACCTGTGCGACCGCAGTCCATTTTGTGCGGTCCGCACAGGGGGTCTGAGAGGGGTATAAATAGACGAGATTTTCAGTTATTTTGCACATTTTAAAAAAACCCAAAAACATAAGAGGCGATTTTTCAAACAATCTTTCTTCTCCAAATCAATTGTAAGTCGTTTTTAATTAGTTTTCTTCAATAATTAACATCTTTTAACATGATTTCAACTTCAAATCAATGATTTTCATGGGGGAAATTGGGTGTTTTGGGTAGAACATAGGTTTTTCAAAAATTGGGGATTTGGACCTCGATTTGAGGTCCGATTTCAAAACAAATCATATATTTAGGTTCGTGGGGGAATGGGTAATCGGGTTTTTGTTCGAAACTCGGGTTTTGACCATGCGGGCCCGGGGCGATTTTTGACTTTTTGGGTAAAACTTTAGAAAACTCATTTTCATGCATTCAAATTGATTCATTTAGCATTTATTGATGTAATTAAGTAACTTGTGACTAGATACGAGCGAATTGGCAGTGGAATTGAGGGGTAAAGCTATAATTGAAACTTGAGTTGTGTTCGAGGCATCGAGGTAAGTGTTTGGTCTAACCTTAGCTTGAGGTATTAGGAGTTGTGTCATATTTTCTATTTGCTTCTTGTTGAGTACGATGTATAGGCATGGTGACGAGTATCTATACGTTGGTGTCAAGCATGACCGTGGGTTTTATATTGTGATTTTCATGATTTCGTGGTATTATTCATGCCTTGGTGAATATTTCTAATTGTTGTATAAAATTTGTGGAAAGAATTGTGATCTATGAACATTGAGGAGCATTGGCTCAAGTTGTATAGCGAAATTTTGAAAGTATAAGTGACAATTGAACTTTTAGAGCATTGGCTCGATTTGTGAAATGAGCTGTGAAAGTATAAGTGATAATCGAACCTCTGGAGCATTGGCTCGAGTTGTGAAGTGAATTGTGAAGTAAAATTGAGAAAAAGAAGAGATCATTATGTTGACACCCTTGCCGGGCTATTGTTGATTTATTTGTTGTTCCCTTGCCGTGATCTAATTGTTTAATTGTTGTTCCCTTGCTGGGATCTCTATTACTATTTTGTTTATTCCCTTGCCCCTTTGCTTGTGATTGTTGTTTGGGTAAGGAAGAGTGTTAAAGCACGAAGGGTGATGCCGTGCATTGTTTGCTATTGTGAGGAAAGAGTATAAAACACGAAGGGTGATGTTGTGCCGCACGATGTACCATTCCGTGCTGATTCTATTGACTATATGGTGAGGAAAGAGAGTAAAAGCACGAGGGGTGATGCCGTGCACATTTTGATTATATGATTGTTTTGGTGAGGACGAGAGTAAAAGAACGAAGGGTGATGCCGTGCACATTTTTATTATATAACTGCTTTGGTGAGGCTGAGAGTAAAAGCACGAATGGTGATGCCGTGTAATTGTTGAATTCTGCTTCCTTGTTGATATTCTAGTTATGTTGTTTTCTTTCCTTAATTGATGCCTTTATATTCGGAACTATTATCTTCCCCACAGTATGTTTCCCCCTCCCACATTGACTGGTTATGTTCCGTATTTCTGTAACTCCCCGCAGCATGTTTCCTCCACCCAATTTTAATTCTGATTATCTGTTTCTATTTTTGCTGTATATGATTGAACTGCACAGGTTTATTTGGTAGTCTGGTCCTAGCCTCGCCACTACTTCGCCGAGGTTAGGCTAGACACTTACTAGCACATGGGGTCGGTTGTGTTGATACTACACTCTGCACAGTGTGCATATCCAGAAGTAGCTTTTGGACAGTAGTTGGAGGGTTTCCTTCAGTCCACTCGGAGACCCAAGGTAGACCTGCATGCGTCCGCAGGCCCTGACATCCCTCTCTATCTCTATTTCCTGTTTCTTTTTCTTTTGCTCAGAAACAGTGTATTGTATTTCTTCAGACCTTGTGACACCAGATTTTGGGTAACTCTTAGATAGTTTGTAACACCGTGACACCAGATTTTGGGTATTTAAGGTTTTAAAAGTTGTAATAGACGTAGACATAAGATATTTAATTGTTGACTTCTGCTTATTTACTTAAAACTCCGTTGTTATCATGTTACCGCCTTGTGTTTGTTAAAATGAAGCAATATGAAAGTGTAGCAAGTAGTTAAGGTTTAACTTGCCTAGCTCCCATTAGTAGGTGCCATCACGACTCCAGAGGGTGGGAAATCCGGGTCGTGACAAGTTGGTATTAGAGCGCTAGGTTACATAGGTCTCACAGTTCACAGACAAGCTTAGTAGAGTCTGAGGGATTGGTATAGAGACGTCTGTATTTATCCCCCAGAGGCTACAGAGTTAGGAAAAACTTCACATTTGTTCTTCCTCGTCATGCAGTTTTGTTTCTCAGTGCTAATTGAACTTCTACTCTGTTCTTTCACAGATGGCGAGAACACACGCTTCCTCATCCTCCCCTCAGCAGCCCAAGCCCCTAGTAGCAGCTCCCATGAGGGGTAGAGGGCGAGGCCGAGGCCATGCTAGAGGTCGAGGTAGGGGCAGATCTCAGCCCCAAGCAGCAGCCCCAGTGATGGAGCCTCAGGTTGATTTTGATGAAGAGGTTCCGGCTCCAGCAGTTCTGGTGGGCCCAGCTCAGGTCCCAGAGGGGTTTATTTCTACTCCAGTTCTTCAAGATGCTCTGGTGCGATTAGTGGACCTCATGGAGAGTGTCACCCGAACAGGCTTGCTTCCTATAACACCAGCCATCTCTCAAGCTGGAAGAGGAGCCCAGACTCCTGCTACTCGCACTCTGGAGCAGGTAGCTCCTTAGATTCAGACTCCAGCAATTCAGCAGTTGGAGTAGTACAGCCGGGTGTGGTAGCTCAAATCGGTGATGGAGCGGTTATGTCTACAGATGCTTTGTGGAGACTGGATAGGTTCACCAAGCTCTTCACTTCTACTTTCAGCAGTGCATCTACTAAGGATCCCCAGGATTATCTAGACAACTGCCACAAGGTTCTCAGGAACATGGGCATTGTTGAGACCAATAGGGTCGATTTTGCTACATTTCGCTTATCTGGATCCGCCAAGACTTGGTGGAGGGATTATTGCTTAGTGAGACCAGCCGTATCACCAGTCTTGACTTGGGAGCAGTTTACAGTGTTATTCCTGGAGAAGTTTCTCCTCGTTACTCAGAAAGAGGCTTATAGGAGGCAGTTTGTGCGCCTCCAGCAGGGTTCCATGATTGTTACCCAGTATGAGACCGAGTTCATCGACTTAGCTCGCCATGCTCTCATCATACTCCCCATCGAGAGAGAGAGAGTGAGGAGGTTTATTGACGGTCTTATTCAGCCGATTCGTTTTCAGATGGCTAGAGAGGCTGGGAGTGAGATTACCTTTCAGGAGGTGGCCAATGTGGCCCGTAGAGTTGAGATGGTTCTGTCACAGGAAAACGTTCATGGGTCAGATAAGATGCCCCGTCATTCAGGCCGATTCAGTGGTACCTCATCCGGAGGTCGAGATTCGTATGGTAGAGGCTATCCTCCTAGACCCTTTCAGTCAGCGCTCCAAGTTTCTCATGGTACTTCAGGTGGTCGTGGTCCCCAGATGCAGTATCCCGATCAGCAGTCCTACAGTACACCACCTGCTCCTATTAGTGCACCACCGCTTTAGAGTTTTTGGAGTGGTCATTCAGGTCGTCAGGGCCAGCAGTCTCAGCAGCCGAGGGCTTGTTACACATGTGGTGATCCGGGTTACATTGCCAGGTTTTCCCTCGAGCACCGAGAAACTCTCAACATCAGGGTTCCCGTGCTATGGTACAGGCACCAAGTGTTCCACATCCCGCCCAGCCAGATAGAGGTGGGGGTAGAGGTGTCAGAGGTGGAGGTAGAGGTACTAGAGGTGGAGCTCAAGCCGCCAGAGGTGGAGGCCAGCCAGCTGCAGGCCGGAGATGTAGTTCAGGGTGGTAGGTCCCAACCCTGATGTTACGCCCTTCCAGCCAGGCCCGAGGCTAAGGCTTCAGATGCAGTCATTACAGGTACTATTCTGGTTTGTGATAGAGATGCTTCAGTGTTATTTGATCCAGGGTCTACCTACTCGTATGTGTCATCTTATTTTGCACCGTATCTGGTCATGCCTAGTGATTCATTGAGTATTCCTGTTTATGTGTCTACACCGGTGGGTGACTCTATTGTAGTAGATCGAGTCCATCATTCTTATATTGTGGTGATTGGGGGTCTTGAGACTCGTGTGGATTTGTTGTTTCTAGACATGGTCGATTTTGATATTATATTGGGGATGGACTGGTTATACCACACTATCTTGGACTGTTATGCCAAGACTATGACCTTAGCCTTATCGGATTTTCCCCGTAAAGTGGAGAGGAACTCCTGATCATTCTACCCTCAGTGTTATCTCGTATGTGAAGGCTCGGCATATGGTCGAGAAGGGGTGTTTGGCCTATTTGGCATATGTTCATGATTCTAGTGCTGAGGTCCCTTCTATTGATTCTGTTCCCTTTATTCAAGAGTTTCCTGATGTTTTCCCTTCATACCTGCTGGGTATGCCACCCGATAGGGATATTAACTTTTGCATTGATTTGGCTCTGGGCACTCAGCCCATTTCTATCCCGCCGTATCATATGACCCTACCGGAGTTGAAAGAGTTGAAGGAACAGTTGCAAGACTTGCTTGAGAAGGGTTTTATTAGACCCAGTGTTTCGCCTTGGGGTGCGCCAGTGTTGTTTGTTAAGAAGAAGGACGGATCGATGAGAATGTGTATTGATTACCGGCAGTTGAACAAGGTTACAATCAAGAATAAGTATCCATTGTCTAGGATCGATGATTTGTTTGATCAGCTTCAGGGTGCCAAGGTATTTTTAAAGGTTTATTTGAGATCTGGCTACCATCAGTTGAGGATTAGGGCATCTGATGTCCCTAAGACAACTTTCCACACTCAGTACGGGCATTATGAGTTCCTGGTCATGTCATTTGGGTTGACCAATGCCCCAACAACTTTTATGGATTTGATGAACCGAGTGTTCAGGCCTTATTTGGACTCGTTCGTGATAGTCTTCATTGATGATATTTTGATATATTCCCGCAGCCGGGAGGAGCACGAGCAACATCTTAGAATGGTTCTTCAGACCTTAAGGGATAGTCAGTTATATGCTAAGTTCTCAAAGTATGAGTTCTGGTTGAGTTCAGTTGCATTTCTGGGTCATGTTGTATCGGCAAAGGGTATTCAGGTTGAACCGAAGAAGATTGAGACAGTCAAAAACTGGCCTAGACCAGTGTCAGCTACAGATATTCGGAGTTTCTTGGGATTGGAAAGCTACTACCGTCGGTTCGTGGAGGAGTTCTCATCTATCGCAACCCCGATGACCAGGCTGACACAGAAGGGTGCCCAGTTTAGATGGTCAGATGAGTGTGAGGCAAGCTTCCAGAAGCTCAAGACAGCTCTGACTACGGCACCGGTGTTGGTTTTGCCCACAGGTTCAGGGCCTTATACGGTTTATTGTGATGCATCTCATATTGGGCTTGGTGTAGTGTTGATGCAAGATGGCAAGGTCATTGCCTATGCTTCGCGGTAGTTGAAGATTCATGAGAAGAACTATCTGGTTCATGATTTGGAGTTGGCAGCCATTGTTCACGCATTGAAGATTTGGAGGCATTATCTGTATGGCATGGTATGTGAGGTGTTCACGGATCATAAGAGTCTTCAGAATTTGTTCAAGCAAAAGGAGATAAATTTGAGGCAGAGGAGGTGGTTGGAGTTGTTGAAAGATTATGATATCACTATCTTGTATCATCCAGGAAAGGCTAATGTGGTGGCCGATGCGTTGAGTAGGAAGTCAGCCAGTATGGCAGTCATGCTTATATTTCAGTCGGTGAGAGACCGCTTGCTTTAGACGTTCAGGCTTTGGCCAATCAGTTTGTGAGGTTGGATATTTCTGAGCCTAATCGTGTATTGGCCTGCACGATCGCTCATTCTTCTTTATTGGAGCGTATCAGTGATCGGCAATATGATGATCCCCATTTGTGTGTCCTTAGAGACACAGTGCAGCGCGGAGGTGCCAAGCAGGTTACCTTAGATGATGATGGAGTTTTGAGATTGTAGGGTCAAGTTTGTGTGACTAATGTAGATGGGCTCCGAGAGTTGATTTTAGAGGAGGCCCATAGCTCACGGTACTCTATTCATTCGGGCACCGCGAAGATGTATCAGGATTTGCGGCAACATTATTGGTGGCGGAGAATGAAGAAGGATGTCGTTGCATATGTAGCTTGGTGTTTGAATTGTCAGCAGGTTAAGTACGAGCATCAAAGGCCTAGTGGTTTATTTTAGAGGATAGAGCTTCCTGAGTGGAAGTGGGAGAGGATCACTATGGATTTCATTGTTGGACTCCTACAGATTCGGAGGAAGTTCGATGCAGAGTGGGTCATTGTTGATAGGCTGACCAAGTCAGCGCATTTCATTCCTGTGGCAATCTCCTATTCGTCAGAGAGGTTAGGTAAGATCTATATTCGGGAGATTGTTCGCCTTCATGGTGTGCCTGTATCTATCATTTCGGACCGAGGTACGTAGTTTACCTCGCGTTTCTGGAGAGCAGTTCAGCAAGAGTGGGCACTCAGGTGGAGTTGAGTACAACATTTCATCCTCAGACGGACGGGCAGTCCGAGCGGACTATTCAGATTCTTGAGGGTATGCTTCGATCTTGTGTTATTGACTTTGGAGGCGCGTGGGATCAGTTTTTGCCTTTAGCAGAGTTTGCCTACAACAACAGCTACCAGTCGAGTATCCAGATGGCTCCTTATGAGGCTTTATATGGTAGGCGGTGTCGGTCTCCGGTTGGATGGTTTGAGCCGGGAGAGGCTCGATTATTGGGTACGGATATGGTTTAGGAGGCTTTGGACAAGGTCAGGATTATTTAGGATAGGCTTCATACAACTCAGTCCAGGCAAAAGAGTTATGTAGACTGCAAGGTTCGAGATGTGGCTTTTATGGTTAGAGAGCGGGTATTGCTCTGAGTGTCGCCTATGAAGGGCGTGATGAGATTTGGGAAGAAGTGCAAGCTTAGCCCTAGGTTCATCGGTCCATTTGATATTGTTGATCGAGTGGGAGAGGTGGCTTATAGACTTGCATTGTCGCCGAGCTTATCAGTCGTGCATCCAGTGTTTCATGTGTCCAAGCTCCGGAAATATCACGGCGATCCATCCCACGTGTTAGATTTCAGCACTGTCCAGTTGGACAAGGATTTGTCTTATGAGGAGGAGTCGGTAGCTATTCTAGACTGGCAGGTTCGTCAATTGAGATCGAAGAGTTTTCCTTCTGTTCGTGTTCAGTGGAGAGGTTAGCCCGTTGAGGCATTGACCTGGGAGTCCGAGTCCGATATGCGGAGTCGTTATCCCCATCTTTTTCCTAACTCAGGTACTTTCTTCTTATGTTCGTTCGAGGACGAACGGTTGTTTTAAAGGTAGAGAATGTGATGACCTTTTGACCTTTTTGAGGTAGAGAATGTTTTAGAGGTAGAGAATGGTTGTCACAATTGTAGCATGGCCGGGAACCACACTTGTGGATCCTGAGGGGTGCCTAACACCTTTCCCTCGGGATAATTTCTAGCCCTTACCCTAATCTCTGGTTTTCCAACTCAAGCTCTTCTAAAAAGTGTCCTAATGCACTATAATCATTAGGTGGCGACTCTTCAACTTCTAAACCCAATTCTCAAAAGAGAATAGAGTTGTCCTCCCAATGTCGTATACCCGATTTCTGACCCCACGGTTAGAGAAAAGGGGGGGCATCGTCAATCGTGTAGTGATTTATTGGGTGTTCTTGTATTTGGAGCAGGTCTGGTAAAGAATTTCGGATGTTGAAACTGGGCTTTAAGGCTCATTTGTTTGAATAAAAGAGAATATTTTTAGATTTGCTCGAGCCAATGTGCTCAACTGAGTTGTGGTGGCATGGGTAGGTGCATAAGGTGCTTAACTGCGATTTCAGACAACTCCAGCGCGGTTCTTAGCACGTTCGAAGACGAACATATGTTTAAGTGGGAGAGAATGTAACGACCCGACCGGTCGTTTTGAGCTTTGGCCTATTCTTCGGCGGTTTGAGGCCATGAACAGCTTCACTTTAGGTATTATGACTTGTACGCATCGTCGAAATTGGACTTCGGGAAGTTCAGAGTTGATTTGGAAAGAAAATTATCATTTTAGAAGCCTTAAATTGAAAGAATTAGCTAAGATCACATTTGTGAGTAAACGACCTTAAAATCAGGATTCGAAGGTTCCAGCAGGTTCGTATGATGATTTCGGACTTGGGCGTATGTTCGGGTCGGGTTTTGGATAACTCGGGAACGTTTTGGCGCCTATTGTGGAAGTTATCACATTCTTTTAAAATGAAATTCCGTGTTCTGAGGCTTTAAAAACCTCATTTAGAATCACCTCGATTTGTGTGCGCAGTCCAGGCGCGTAGTCGGAAAGCTTAAATATGATAATTTGTGAAAAATGATAAGTTTTGATTATAAAATGAGCTAATTTGACATCGGTCAATGTTTTGGGTAAATGGACTCGGACCCGTGATTTGACGGTTCCGAAGGGTCCGTAGGAAAATATGGGACGTGGGCGTATGCCCGGAATCGAATTCCGAGGTCCCAAGCCCGAGAAATGAATTTTTAAAGGAAATTGTTCTCTAGAATTGTTTAAAGAAACTTGAAATGAAATTTGATTAGAACATGATGGTATCGGGCCCGTATTTTGGTTCTGGCGCCCGGTACAGGTCTTATATATGATTTAAGACATTTCTGTGGAATTTGTTGAGAAAAAAAAATGGATATCATATGGCGTGATTCGGACTTAAATTGTAAAATTTATGTTTAAAGAAGTTTTGAAAAAATTACATTGATCTCGAGATTTAATTTGATGTTCATGAGGTTATTTTGATTATTTGATTACACGAGTAAGTCCATATGATGTTTTTGAGTTAGTATGCACACTTGGTTTGGAGTTCCGAGGGCTCGGGTGAGTTTCGGGTAGGTTTTGGATGTTTTAGACTTAAAACCAGAAGTTGCAGGTCTCTGAACCCACCAGTGCGGTCCGCGGTCGACCTTGTGCGGTGCGCGGTGGAGGCTGTGCGCCCGCAGTCGACTTTATGCGGTCCGCACAGGGTGCTGTAGTGCGGTCTGCGGTCGATTTTCGTGCGGAGCGCGGTGGAGACCTGTGCGGCCGCGGTCCATTTCATGCGGTCTGCATAGGGAACTGGACCGCAACACTTTAGGAAGGCCTGTACGGTCGCAGTCCATTTTGTGCAGTCTGCCCAGGGGGTCTGAGATGGGTATAAATAGATGAGATTTTCAGTTATTTTGCACTTTTAAAAAAAAAAAAACATAAGAGGCGATTTTTCGAACAATCTTTCTTCTCCAAATCAATTGTAAGTCATTTTAACTAGTTTTCTTCAATCATTAACATCTTTTAACATGATTTCAACTTCAAATCAATGATTTTCATGGGGAAATTGGGTGTTTTGGGTAGAACCTAGTTTTTTCAAAAATTGGAAATTTGGACCTCGATTTAAGGTCCGATTTCAAAACAAATCATATATTTGGGTTCGTGGGGGAATGGGTAATCGGGTTTGGTTCGAACCTTGGGTTTTGACCATGTGGGTCCGGGGGTGATTTTTGACTTTTTGGGTAAAATTTTAGAAAACTCATTTTCATGCATTCAAATTGATTCATTTAGCATTTATTGATGTAATAAAGCAACTTGTGACTAGATACGAGTGAATTGGCGGTGGAATCGAGGGGTGAAGCTATAATTGAAACTTGAGTTGTGTTCGAGTCATCGAGGTAAGTGTTTGGTCTAACCTTAGCTTGAGGGATTAGGAGTTGTGTCCTATTTGCTATTTGCTTCTTGTCGAGTACGACGTATAGGTATGGTGACAATTATATATACGTTGGTGTCAAGCATGACCGTGGGTCTTATATTGTGATTTTCATGATTTCGTGGTATTATTCATGCCTTGGTGAATATTTCTAATTGTTGTATAAAGTTTGTGGAAAGAATTGTGATCTATGAACATTGAGGAGCGTTGGCTCAAGTTGTATAGCGAAATTTTGAAAGTATAAGTGACAATTGAACTTTTTGAGCATTGGCTCGAGTTGTGAAATGCGTTGTGAAAGTATAAGTAATAATCGAACCTCTAGAGCATTGGCTCGAGTTGTGAAGTGAATTGTGAAGTAAAATTGAGAAAGAGAAGAGATCATTATGTTGACACCCTTGCCGGGCTATTATTGATTTATTTGTTGTTCCCTTGCCGGGATCTAATTGTTTAATTGTTGTTCCCTTGCTGGGATCTCTATTACTATTTTGTTTATTCCCTTGCCCCTTTGCTTGTGATTGTTGTTTGGGTAAGGAAAAGTGTTAAAGCACGAAGGGTGATGTCGTGCATTGTTTGTTATTGTGAGGAAAGAGTATAAAGCACGAAGGATGATGCCGTACCGCACGATGTACCATTCCGTGCCGATTTGATTGATTATATGGTGAGGAAAGAGAGTAAAAGCACGAAGGGTGATGCCGTGCATATTTTGATTATATGATTGTTTTGGTGAGGACGAGAGTAAAAGCACGAAGGGTGATGCCGTGCACATTTTTATTATATAACTGCTTTGGTGAGGCTGAGAGTAAAAGCACGAAGGGTGATGCCGTGCAATTGTTGAATTCTTCTTCCTTGTTGATATTCTAGTTATGTTGTTTTCTTTCCTTACTTGATGCCTTTCTATTCGAAACTATTATCTCCCCCACAGCATGTTTCCCCCTCTCACATTGACTAGTTATATTCTGTATTTCCCCGAAGTATGTTTTCCCTGCCCAATTTTAATTGCAATTATCTGCTTCTATTTCCGTTGTTTATGATATAATTGCACAGGTTTATTTAGTAGTCTGGTCCTAGCCTCGTCACTACTTCGTCGAGGTTAGGCTAGACACTTACCAGCACATGGGGTCAGTTGTGCTGATACTGCACTCTGCACACTTTTGTGCAGATCCCAGTGCTTTTGGACAATAGTTGGAGGGCTTCCTTCAGTCCACTCGGAGACCCAAAGTAGACCTGCAGGCGTCCGCAGGCCCTGGCGTCCCCCTCTATCTCTGTTTCCTGTTTCTTTTTCTTTTGCTCAGAAACAGTGTATTATATTTCTTCATACCTTGTATGTAGTAACTCTTAGATAGTCTGTGACACCGTGACACCAGATTTTGGGAATTTGAGGTTTTAAAAGTTGTAATAGATGTAGACTTAAGATATTTAATTGTTGACTTCCGCTTATTTACTTAAAACTCTGTTGTTATCATGTTACCGCCTTGTGTTTGTTAAAATGAAGCAATATGAAAGTGTAGCAAGTAGTTAAGGTTTGACTTGCCTATCTCCCATTAGTAGGTGCCATCACGACTCCCGAGGTTGGAAAATCCGGGTCGTGACAGTATGTAGGGCTTTCGCTATACTTTCTGCATGACTAGAATTCGAATAAACGTTTATTGAATTGTTTCGTCGGATTCGAGTTATTTCACCTTCAACTCATAAAGATGCTTAGACCTGATCCTTTCTCATATATTGCTTACTTTAGAGAATATCTATAAATTCTTGGTTTTCCTTGTTCCTTGCTTAAAAAGAACTAGAGCCTTTTTACTCGTTCTCTTTTCGACGTTCATATAAATCATGAATAATGTTCGCTGAAAAATAACACTTACATCAAAGGTACTCATAATACATAAATATCATGTTCTTAGTACTTGTTGGCTCGTAGTTGAAAATTAAATACTTTAGCGACAACCATGAGAGTCGGGGAATAATTATGATATGCCACTTCGACTCTTCTTAGAATACGTCTTTTAAGGTTAGTTTCGCATTGCACTTATATATGTATGTATTTAATTTCATTACCGAGCCGCACTATAGTCGGCCGGGTATGACACCTATTGTGTAACCACTGATCAGTTGGGATTACCGAGCTTCACGTGGCTGGGTACGATTCTACCGAACCTTTATTATGGCCGGGTATGTTATGGATATTATAGCCCCACAGAGGGATTTATTATTATATAATGTGACATTTTATAAGTGGCGATAATGCGTGATGATTCAACGAGCATACATTTATATTCATGTTGAATTTTAGTTTCCTATCGAGGCTAGTTTCAGAATTCAGATTGTCTCTATATCTCTTCTCTTGTTAATTACATTTTTCATGTTACACTTATCGCTCTACATATTCAGTACATATTTCGTACCGATGCCTTTTTATGCGTTGTGTTCATGCCCACAGGTTCGGATAGACAGAGTGGCATGCCTCCTCAGTAGGAACCCCGAGATCAGCGTTGGGTGTCGCACTCCACTTCTTCGGAGTTGTTGATTTTGGGTCCATAGGTACTATTACAGGTGTATATGTGTAGTTTTGGGCATGTCGGGGGCCTTGTCCCGACCTGTTGAGATTGTCTTACACTCTTAGAGGCTTGCAGACTAGCGGTCATTGCATATATTTTTTTTTTGTATGGCCCTATCGGTCTTCTGGATAGATGTTATACTGTTGTTGCAGCCTTGTTGACCTAGGTGTGTGTGTGTGTATATATATATATATATATATATGTGTGTGTGTGTGTGTGTGTGTGTGTGTGTGTGTGTGTGTGTGTGTATGTGTGTGTGTGTATGATTTTTTCCTTATAGGAATTACTCCTATAAAATCTAAGAAAATAAATTTTTCCCATTATTTGCAATTTTATAGATTTTTTGTAGGAGTTTTTATTAGTTGTTTGCATTTTTGTGCACGATTATTTTTATTTAAAAATCATGAAAAATATAAAAAATACCATGCATTACATTTAGGTTTTGTTTTTACATTTTTAGGATTAGTTGTTTTATTAAAAAAAATAAAAATCACAAAAATGGCTCATTTTATATTTTTATCTTTTAATTTTTAGATTATTGATTTTTCTCTTTTAATTTAGGATCAAGTAATTTTTATAAATTTTGTAATTTGATAATTAATTTAATTTTACAACTTAGATTAATTTGGGGTTTAATTTAGGATATTTATCAATTAAGGAAAAGAAAAAAAAGGATTTGAAAAGAAAAGAAAGGAAAGTAGGCTGGTTTAAGTAATTGGGCCAAAGTCATTTCTGGGCCCAAAAGACCCATGTTCTGCCCAGCCCTTCACCCTAGCCCATGTCCCTACCCGCCCAGCCAACAGTTCGACCCGACCCGTCCCCAAATATACATACACAATACATAGAACCCTAATCTCCCAAGAACCCAAACGACGTCCTCACTATTCATCATCTCTCTCGTCCAAACCAGGCCCAAACTCGCCAAATTTCAGGCGAGGGAAATCCAAACTCGTACCACGCATTTCCCCCTTCTCTCCTCCTACCATATTGTAACGGTCTCTGACAAACAAGAAGATTCCTTCCGAATTTTTCACGTGTTCTTTAGCTTTTGAGAGCTTTGTTGGACGAATGGGAGTCGTGGATGGATGAAAATCAATCTATGCCCTCCATTTGTCCCTAAACTGTTCACAAAATATTGGAAGGATTTTCAGATTTGTAGACGAAGGTTCGAGAAGATCTGAAGGTTTATATAAGGTAAGGACGTTTCTTGTATAGGGGGATTCTGTTTTGGGGGATTTTTCAGAAATTAGGGGATTTTCCCATATTTTAGCTTTGGCGTCATCCCATTCCAAATATGAAGGGATAGCGATAGAAGAATTTGCTTGGATTTTTCTTAATCTTACCAAGTATTGTTCAGATTGGGTTTCTGTTAAAATCGCTGCTAGTAGTAAAACGAACAACCCCCATGAATATTTGTAGCAATGCTTTAGGCGCGCTTTTAAATACCATCGTGATTATGTATACGTTCGTGTAAATAATTACAATTCTAATAATCAATTCGGAGTATGCGTTAGCGCAACTTCGATCAAATTCTTCTTAATAATAAAATTGGTTTTAATAGGCCGCTAAATTAAATTAGGTTCATATAGTTCGAGGTGTGTCATCCATAATTTAATCATACATGGACCTCATATTAATTTCATAATTTATATATAAGAAATGACAAATGTTCATAGCTTGCTTTAGGCACGTTTAACATACTATCGTTGTTATGTACACGTTCGCGTGACATAATTACGATTTTAAAAACAAAATTGGAGTATGCGTTCGCGCAACTTCAACTAAACTTTCTTAATACTAATAAAGCGTTACTAATTGTGGACACGTTCGCGTGACATGATTTTTAACGCGCCAAACAAATGGGTACACGTGAGTGTGACCTGTTTCAAGATAATTTATTAATTAAAAAGGGCAAATGCACATAGGTTCTAAAATTAGTAATTAAATAATTTTAATAAGCCAAGCATGATCAAAGTGACCGTGCTGAAACCACGGAACTCGGGAATGCCTAACACTTTCTCCCGGGTTAATAGAATTCCTTACCCAGATTTCTGTGTTCGCAGACCATAATAAGTCACTTTTCTCGATTCGAGATTTTAAACCAGTGACTTGGGACACCATAAATTATCCCAAGTGGCGACTCTAATTTTTCATTAAATAATCCTGTTTCGATTGTCACTTTAATTGAAAAAACTCCCTTATATCCCTTCGGGGTAGGAAAAAGGAGGTGTGACAGCTCTGGTGACTCTGCTGGGGAACGAACCCAGAATCTCTGGTTCAGGGTTCAAGAATTCGAGCTTGTTAATATGATTTTTACTTGGTTTATTTATTGTTAATATTACTGTATTCTGTGAACCTTTTGTGCTAAATGTTATCTGTTTACCAGTTTAATATTATTTGAATTGTATATAAGTGTCTTCTTACGCCACCCCTCTGAGTCTTCTGGAAATGGTGCACACGTTCGCGTGGCCCGCTTTTTCTATAGAAGTTATACCAAATAAGAACGGGAATGGGCCAGCAACAAAGCCGGGTAGACTTCAATGCTCCTGGTACGTTGCCCCCTCTTCGGCTTGAGTTGTCTGTTCGGGTAAGCCAAGTCTAGAACACAACCCCAGGATTTAAACCTAGAAAAACACAACATCATGCCGGATCCCTAGTAGGAACGTTTGTTTACATCATGTGCATTTGACTTAGGGGACTCAACACAGGGGTTGTACCCAAAATAACAGACCATCTTATGCATCCTACGTGCTACATGTTGCATTTCTTCAAGGGTAAAAGGGTCATTTGGCAGACCAATGATAATTGAGGGCAAATGAAAAAATAAAAAAAAGAACAAAGAGAGGGTGAAGTGTGAGAATAAAGCAAGTAGGGCCCAGTTATATTTTCTTTCACATTTTTGTTAAGAAAAAGAAAAAAAAACATGAAAAATTCAAAAAAAAAAAAAAAGGATTTTGCACTTTTCATCATTTTCGAAAATTCAAAAAATCAAAAAAAAAAGGAAAAGAAAATCCAAAAAGAGTTTACATGTTTCATCATTTTTTTTAAAAGACAAAAAAACATATTTTCCCTAAATTAGTTATTTTTTCAATTCTCACCCATATCCAATCTGCTCGAACTACGCATACTTGATTCTCGTCTTTCGGGGCATGATACGTAGGCAACCCACATAGGGTCCGGTCTTCCTAGTAAATCTTAGATTCTTGGCTTTGCGGGGTCTTAGCCAAATTTTCACTTCTAGCCATCTTTTGGCCAAATAAGTCATTTTGCAAAAATAGCCTCAATCATGTCATGCATGTGTCCAACAGGAAGGGTTATTGTCTCACATAGCGTTCTAGGTCTCTAACTTATTTGGTTTTAATTTTCTCATACAGATGTGGATTTACTTACCGGAGTTTGAGCATGACAGAGCCCCAGGACCATCTAGTCAGGATCGCTCATTCAGGAGTGGATTAAAAGAAGATTTTCTTTTCTTTTTTAATGTTGTGAGTCTGTTTTTCTTTTTATATTGTCTTTTACCTTCTAGTTTTGTATAGTAATGTCGAGTTTTTTATTATTATTGTACTTTCTATTTTGCATTTGAAAAAGTGTGTTATAAATCAAAAATCCAAAAAAGAAGAGATTTTGCGTTTTTATATTTCCGTTAGAAGTCTTCTTTAGAATACTAATTCTAGGAATTAAAAAAAATCGTTTGGGGTGGTTTTTCCTTTAGGCAATTAATATCTAGAACTTAAAATAAAAATTATTTTTATATTTCCTTTAGTATATTAGGACTAAAAATTCAAAAAAAAAAGGAGAATTTTTTTTAGTACTTCTTTAAAAGTTTTCTTTAAGATATTAATTCCAAAAAAATCCAAAAAGATTTTCTTTTGAGGTTCTTCTTTGGGAAATTAATGAAAATGAATAGAAAAAAAATTCTTTTTATTTTACTAGAACTTTAGGACATTGTATATAGAAAAAAAAACATACTTCATCTTGTGTTATCTTCAGAGTTTCTTCCTTAGGTTATCAAAAACTGAAATCCAAAAATATTTTTTTTATATTGTTCATTTCTCGTTTCGAAATACTTCTTTAGGGATATCAAATGAAAATTTAAAATATTTTTCTTTGGTTCATTCTTTAGATTTTCTTCCTAAAAAAAGAATCAAAAATATTTTTCTCTTCTGTTTTTTTTTAATAATTTCTCATAGAGTATTTGTTTTGAAAGAAAATGCTCGTTAAGCTTGAGTTTAGAATAGGTTATAGAACATTAAGTCTAGAAAATTAAAAAAAAAGATTTGCTTCTTTTATTTCCCTTTTCTCGTCAGAGAGGTCATTAAGATAAAAAATAAAATAAAAAGAAAAAAAAAGAAAAAAAGAGCGTTAGTTTGTTTACTTTATTTCCGATCTTCCCGAACTACGCAAAGATCTGATTCATGCGGCTTTATGATACGTAGGCAACCTACATAGGGCTCGATTGAATTATTTTTTTATTATTAAAAGAAAAAAAAAGAAAAAAAAAGGAAAAGGAAAGGATGAAGTTGCAGGACGTGAGAAATGAGAGGACAGAAAAGAGAGATAATCAGAAAGAAAAAAGAGGAAGGAAAATGAGCAACCAAGAAGTGCTAAAAAGAAAGAAAATGGAAGATTGAAATGAACAAAATTGGGATGATGCCAAGTGACCTTGTGACCCTCGAAGTCATTCTAGAACCGTTAATTATTGTTAGGTGCATTGCACGCAATGTGATATTTTTAGATGTTAAATGCCCTAATGCTAACAGGATGACTCCATTTTGTTCCTTTTGTTATCTTCATTGAGCAAAAAGGTGGTTGGTTTGTGGTTTTTAAGTAACTCATCCATACAACTCAAGGTCAAAGAGCAAGGTAGCCATGGCTAGCAAAGACTTGGACACAAGGGTTATTGATCCGTCTAAGGAAATTGTTGAATCAGAATCTGAGTTGAAAGAAGAGGTCTTAAGGTTGAAAGGACAGATGGCCGAAATATACCAAGCCTAGATTAGTGGACGTCCTCCGCCATCAGTTCCCACTAACTACACTGAAAGCCTTGTCACCATTCCGCCACTGTCACAAGTCCAGGATATCTCCCCACAACCTCTTCACACTCCACCCCCCAAAACCACCTCATATCTAGCTCCTTTGACCACTCATGTTTTTGTAGCTCATCCACCTGCTACCTTTCCTCGATCCTCTAGCAAAATTGTATTATAAATCCCCAATTCCCAATACTATGCTCCAGAACTAATTTTCAAGGTCTCGGGTCCATACTCTTACGCTCCTCATTTTGAGCCTCCCGGTGAGACTGCAAAGCCTGCTAAGACAGTGGAGAAAGATGAGATATCCAGAAAACTGGAAGGGTTTAAGATGCCAAAGTTTAATTTGTATGATGGGCGTGGAGATCCAGTAGCCCATATGAGGGGTTATTGCAGTGAAATGAGAATTGTTGGCGGGAAAGATCAGTTGATGATGGCATATTTCTGTCAGAGTTTGAGTGGGGAAGCCTTGGAGTGGTATACTTGTCAAGACATCAGTAAGTGGCATGTATGGGGTGACATGACTCAAGATTTTGTTCGACACTTTCAGTACAATATAGACATTGTCCCAGACGCTTCTCCCTATCTCAGATGGAAAAGAAACCCAAGGAAAGTTTTAGGGAATTTTTGTTCAGATGGAATGAACAAATTGCTCGGGTCAGTTCTCCGATTGATAGAAAAGATATTGCTGAGTCCCGCCAACGATAGGATCCAGTGGGCATTCCTTCTAAACGCTTTCAGCCACAATACCGACCGCACGAACATTCCCAAGCTCCACATAATCCACCCAACAACATCCGTCCATCTGTTCAACCACTGGGTCATTCCTCATGGCGAGCGTGAGCGCCGCATAATACACTTTTGCCTTCACAGCATTTTCGAGCATCCAACAACCCTAGAAAATTGGGGCATAGAGGGAAACAAAGGCAAAGAAATAATTTCATGCTCATCGCATAATCCTACACAAACTTGTTTGAAAAGTTAAGATATTCTGGCCTGATTGAGCCGCTCCTCGGCTATACGTCGGACCCATATGCAAAAGGTTTTGATCCTACTGTACGATGCATGTACCACTCTGATGTCCAAGGGCATAACATTGAAGATTGTCGTGCTTTGAAATGGAAATAGAAAGAATGATTCAAGAAGAAATAATTGTGGTTCAAGGTAGTACTACCCCAAGTGTCATACATAACCCTCTATAGGTACATGACAACGCACGAATTGTTGGGATGGTTTGCAATGACGAAGGGTTGGTCAAAGGAGTCTATGAGCCACTTGGTGAAGACAATGTGATTGAAGTTAGTGAAGGTCCCAGTGATATTGATGTGGAACTCAGTGGCTAAGATGTTTGAGCTTGGTGATTGGAAAGACACTCTTTTCTTGGTTAGTCAGGGAGGAGTTCTGGTGGTTTATTTTGTTGTTATTTTTGTTGTCCGGGTTATTTCATGGTTGTAATTTGGATATTGTCTTGTGACTCAAACCCTTCTATCCTTTTATTTTGCCTAGTTCCTTTAGTCATGGTAATTTGTTTAGTGTTGTCTAGGTTTGTTCCAGGGATGTAACACCAGTTTAGTTTGCTTGGTTTGTTGTTCGAACCGTTTCACTGTCTATCTAATGCAATTTTCTGTTTTCTATTATTTCTAGTCATTTTTGTTTAGTTCTTTTTTCTTTTATAGTTTTGTTCCTGCCGACTCTAGTGACATGACATGCACCTGTAATTCTTAGCCTGGTCTTAAAAGTTAATTTAGTCATGAAGCAACAATAACAACAACAACAACAACCACCCAGTAAAATCCCACAAGTGGGGTCTGGGGAGGGTAGTATGTATGCAGACCTTACCCCTACCTCGAAGGCATAGAGAGGTTGTTTTCAAAAGACCCTCGGCTCAAGATAATAAGAAAAACAAAAGTAGAGAATATTAATTTCACCATAGAGATCATAGGAAAAATAAGAACATAAATTGCAGAAGAAAAATACAAGGCAGAAATGATGGCTAGTAAATAGATCTTGCACCGAAAGAGAAAGTATTATGACATGGCAATGACCCTAGTTATTTTAGACTAAAACCTTACCAGACTAGGCTCACAACGGTACCAAGTAACGCGAGACTCAACTACCCTACAACCATAATACTCGACCTCTACAACTTCCTATCAAGTGTCACGTCCTCAGAAATCTGAAGTTTCGCCATATCCTGCTTGATCACTTCTCTCCAATACTTCTTAGGCCTCTCTCTACCTCTTCTCGTGCCCTCAACAACCAGCCGCTCACACCTCCTTACTGGATCATCTTGGCTTCTCCTCATTACATGCCCGAACCATCTGAGTCGCGCTTCCCGCATCTTGTCATTAATGGGAGCCACGTGCACCTTCTCCCGAATATTATCATTTCTAATCTTATCCATCCTAGTATGCTTGCACATCCACC
Organism: Nicotiana tabacum; assembly: GCF_000715075.1. Taxonomy (NCBI): domain Eukaryota; kingdom Viridiplantae; phylum Streptophyta; class Magnoliopsida; order Solanales; family Solanaceae; genus Nicotiana; species Nicotiana tabacum. The sequence continues at coordinate 214,863,229 of NC_134085.1, forward strand.
TCAACATCCTTATTTCTGCTACTTTCATTTTTTGAATATGTGAGTTCTTAATAGGACAACACTCAGCCTCATACATCATATTCGGTCTAACCACCACTTTATAGAACTTGAGAGTATCGTCGGCACTCTCTTATTACACAAAACTCCGGACGCTAACCTCCATTTCATCCATCCTACCCCGATACGGTATGCGACATCTTCATCGATCTCCCCTCCCCCGTGGATAACTGACCCAAGGTACTTGAAGCTGTCTCTACTTGGGATAACCTGTGATTCAAGACTCACATCCACGCCCACTTCCCCCGGCTCAGTGCTGAAAATACACTCCAAGTATTCTGTCTTTGTTCTGCTCAGCTTGAAACCTTTCGACTCAAGAGTCTGTCTCCAAACTTCCAATCTATCGTTAACACCGGTTCGTGACTCATCGATCAGAACTATGTCATCAGCAAATAGCATGCACCATGGCACCTCCCCTTGGATATGGTTTGTTAACGCATCCATCACTAGGGCGAATAAGAACGGATTGAGCGCAGAGCCTTGGTATAACCCCATTTCAACCGGGAAATGCTCAAAGTCGCTCCTACCATCCTAACCTGAGTCTTATCCCCATCATACATGTCCCTAATTGCCATAATATAGGGAACCAACACACCTTTTTCCTCCAAGCATCTCCAGAGAACTTCTCTAGGAACCTTGTCATACGCTTTCTCTAGGTCAATAAACACCATGTGCAGATCCTTCTTTCTCTCCCTGTACAGCTCCACCAACCTCCTAACAAGATGTATAGCTTATGTGGTTGAACGATCCGGCATGAACCCGAACTGGTTGTCTGATATAGACACTGTCATCCTCACCCTCGCTTCAACGACCCTCTCCCATACTTTCATGGTATGACTCGGTAATTTGATACCCCTATAATTGTTACAACTCTGGATATCACCTTTGTTCTTATACAATGAAACCACCGTGCTCCACCTCCACTCATCCGGCATCCTCTTTGCCTTAAAAATAACATTAAACAACCCAGTCAACCACTCCAAACCTGCTCTCCCTACATACTTCCAAAATTCCACTGGGATCTCGTCTGGTCCGGTTGCTCTGCCTCTACTCATCTTATGCATAGCCCCCACGACCTCTTCAACCTTGATACGCCTACAATGCCCGAGGTAATGGTGACTCTCGGAATGCTCCAATTCACCTAGCACAATATCCCGATCCCCTTTTTCGTTCAGAAGTTTATGGAAGTAAGTCTGCCATCTCCTCTTAATTTGGGCATCTTCCATCAGTATCCTACCATATTCGTCCTTGATGCATAGTACTTGGTCCAAATCCCGAGCCTTCCTCTCTCTCAACTTGGCTAGCCAGAATAACTTCTTCTCCCCGCCCTTTTCCCCTAGTTCCTCGTACATACAACCATAAGCCGCAGTCTTAGCCTCTATGACTGATAGTTTAGCTTCCTTCCTAGCTACCTTATATCTTTCCATGCACGCTCGCCTCTCCTCCTTACCTATGCTCCCCACCAACTTCAGGTATGCCGCCTTCTTCACTTCCACTTTACCTTGGACCACTTCATTCCACCACCAGTCTCCTTTATACCTACTAGAGACACCGGTCGAGACCCCTAACACCTCTCTCGCAGACGCCCTTATACAGTCTGCTGTTGCTGACCACATAGTGTTTGCATCCCCACTACTCCTCCAAGCTCCCATAGCCGACAACCGCCACTCTAACTCTTGGGCTTTATCCTTAGTTAGGGCTCCCCATCTAATTCTCTATGATCCCCGAGTAGAGTGTTTCCTCCTCTCTAACCTAATACCAACGTCTATCACCAAGAGTCTATGCTGCATCGCGAGTGTTTCACTCGGAATCACCTTGCAATCCTTGCATAACCCGCTGTCACACCTCCTGAGGAGGAGATAGTCAATCTGAGTCTTTGCTGCCGCACTTTCAAAAGTAACCAAATGCTCCTTCCTCTTCGGAAATCTCGAGCTCGCAATTACCAACCCGAAAGCCTTAGCGAAGTCCAACAGCATGGTACCTCCTCCGTTCCTCTCCCAAAAACCAAATCCTCCATGCACCTCGCTATAACCACATGCGCTCGCCCCAATATGACCATTGAAATCCCCTCTTATGAATAGCTTCTCGGCAGGCAGAACCTGGCGCATAATCTCATCTATCCCCTCCCAGAAGCGCTGTTTAACCTCTTCATCTAGGCCTGCATGCGGCGCATAGGCGCTGATGACATTCAGGGTGTACTCTCCAACCACCAACTTAATAACCATCAATCTATCATTCACTCGTCTAACTTCGACCACAGACTCTCTAAGTTCCCTATCCACCAAGATACCCACTCCATTCTTACCTCTCTCGACTCCTGAGTACCAAAGTTTATACCCATCCACATCCTTCACACTCGACCCTACCCACCTTGTCTTCTGGACACACGCTATGTTGACCCTCCTCTTCTGGAGAATCTTCGCCAACTCTATAGATTTACCCATCAATGTACCTACGTTCCATGACCTGATTCTTAAACTATAGGCACCTTTGTTCCCTTTATCTCCCTTGCCTCCCGACCCACTCCCTAACCCCTTCCCTACCTCCTGCGCCACCCCCCAAGGACATGACCTTACTCGACCATACCAAACCACAACCACTATACCTACGACAGATTAAGGGGAATCACTAACACTCATACAAATCAACGGGCCAAGATAGGCAAAGACAGGCTACAACTATAAGCGCACTAATACAATGGATAAACTAATATGAACTATGATTGGAACAACTTAACTAACACAATAAAGGGGAAAATGAAAAACGGGAGGTACCAACTCCCGCGAGTAAAACCTGGGGATTGTCTTGGTATATACGACGAAGTTACGTCCACCCACGTTCGCATCCAACTCCTGCCGACCCTTGTCGGGGTTGTTCCTTTAGCTTGCACACGCGCGTCCCGCTCACCGATAATAGCTAGAGTCCTTAACCTGAAATACACACAAAATACCACGAAGACAAACAGAAATGATAGGGACACTTGAGAGAAATAAGTAAAGATTTGGACATTTTGAGATCATTTAACGCCCAAACTGTGTGAAACTGGGGGAGATAATTTGGGAAGTTAATAGGATGACAAGAATTCGTTAAAGGAGAGTGGATCCCTGACAATTTGAAGCGAGCAACTTTGAGTTCAAGTGCATCTCAAGTTACAAGCTAAAGTCAAGAAAGTTTTCTCCGAATTGACGGAGGGTATCCATTGTGAAGGAGAAATTGCCCAACGAGAGTTCTGTACTTGACAAGGTGCTAAAGAAAAGTGGAAGGCATGTCAGTGATATCAATGCCGAAGCTGCAAAAGAAATATTGTGTGTGCTATTCCTTTTTTCATTTCAAGTTGCATGTGTTGTACTCGGCATTTTCAGGGATTGGGAGGCCCTATTTCAGCTACCCAAACACTTATACTATTCGATACCCTTTTGAGCCTATACTAATTTCTTTGACCTCCCCTCTTTTGGAATCAAGTTAAAGTCATACAAAAAAAAAGTTCATGTCCCCATAGGTTTATTTTAGAAAGTTCATTCCAAAAGGAAAATTCAAAAAAAAAGAAAAAATAGAGATAAAGAAAAAAAAAGGAAAAAAGAAAAAAAAGAAGGAAAAAGAAAAAGAAAAGAAAAGGGAAAAAAGGAAAATAGTAACAAAAAGTAGTCATGTGAACTACGTTCGACCTGATTCTTGTCACCACGAGATATATAGGCAGCCTTACGGTTCGGTCATACCAAATAAAATATTTTATAATCCCTTGAAGTCGAAAGTGGGGCAGTCTTTCTTAGTAACTCCATCAAAAGAAAAAGAAAAAAAAAGAATCAAATTCCCTTATTTTAGAAATTGGGGCAAAGTTTTAGAATGGATTTCAAAAGTTGTAAATAAATTAACCCCGTTGTCTTAGTTATTTTAAGCCTTTATGACATCCTTTCTTTCAAACTCTATCCAAAAGCCACATTACAATCCAAAAGTCCTCCTAGATAATCTTTGAGAGTGCCAAGTCAGACATGTCAAGAGTATATGATGGTTTTACCATGGTTAATGCCTTGTCATCTACAGAATTGGAGGAAAGAAGAAGAAAAGAAAAAAATGAGAGAGTCTTATGGTGAAAACCTTCACAGGCACCATAAGGCGACGGTAAGTTGAGAGAAAGAACAAAATGAGAGGGGCTTGATGGTGAAAACCCTTCGGGCACTACAAGTCGAATAAGGATCGTGAATCAGATTGTATAATCGGAGCATTGAAGCCAAGTTTCACGGTTTAGAGGTATAACAAGAGTTGAACATCAGACTTGCTTGACAGATTAGGCCACAGGTGCATGTCATGGTCATTAGAGTTGGTATCCACATCTGATAAGTTTTTACTTTGTAGTTTTCTTGTTAGGAATCATCTCTTTCCATTGTCCTTTACTTTGTTTTTTTTTACTTCCTCTTCCTGAGTCTGTTTGGTCAGAACAAGTGAGAAATGACTTTAAAATTTGCCACCAGCTTTCCAATTGCACAAAACGGGATCTGGCTAGCACATCAAAGTGGCATAAGTCAGGAAAGAATAGCATGCGCACTGAGTTGGTAACAATCAATATGCTTTGGGATTCATGTGAAATACAAAGGTATGGTATATGTCAAATCATGAACAATGCAACAGATCGAGGATGTTGGGTGAACGGATCAAAGGTATATTCTGTGATAAGGTTGATAGAGAAAGTGGTTAACCAATAACAAGCAAGGTCTTCCAAGCGGAAATCAAAGTTATCATGGCAAGTGAAGGAGAAATAGACCTCAAGACCAAGGCCAGTAGTTTAAGTCAGGAAAGAACAGCATGCGCACTGAGTGGTTGGCAATTGACGTGCTTTGGGATTCATGTAAAATACAAAGGTTCAGTATATGTCAATGCATGAGCATAATGCAACAGATGAATGGTATTGGGTTTGAACGGATCAGAGGTATTTTCCGTGATAAGGGTGACAGAGAAAGTGGTCAGTCAATAAACATGTAAGGTCTTTCGAGTTGAAATCGTAGTTATCATAGGAAGCGAAGGAGCAATCTCCCTCAAAGTCAAGGCTGCAAACCAACTACCATGTTTAGACTCACAAGTTTTCTTTGATTGAAACAGGGGCATGAAATTTTGTTTGTTCCGGAGAAACCTTCTGTGAGGAAAGCAGGTGCCAGATAGGCTCGGCAGTAAGTTTCTAGTACCCTCCTGGATAACGTGATTTAGTAAGTTCTGAGACCCTTGCAAGTGACAAGGTCTGACGAGAGTTTTACTTTTGGGAAGTATAATTAGCATTTAAGTTTTTCACTTTTGAGATGAGACTTGGTTTGAAATTTTTCAAGATAAGGGAATTTAGCTTAGAACTTATTTTGATAACAAGAATTGGTTAACACTCACAGATGTTCCCAATATCAAACTGGGGAAAAAAAATTCTTTTGTTTTATTTGTTTTGTTGCAATAAGGCACCCACCTGGAGAACAAGGGAAGACGACACAAGTTCAAAGGAAAGTGGGTCAAGCTCAGCAATCAGGCGCCCACCTATAGAAAAAGGGAAAACAGCTCAAGCTTCAAGGGAAAATAGTTTCAAGTAACAATGGGAGATGGGTCAAGTCCAACAGTCAGGCACCCACCTAGAAAACAAAGGAAAATGATTCGAGTTTCAAGTTCAAATGAGAACAGTGCGAGTTTAGCAATCAGGTGCCCACCTGGAGAAAAAGGGGAAATGGTTCAAGTTTCAAGGGAAAACAGTTTCAAGTAGCAAGAGAAGATGGTTCGAGTGTCTGCAATCAGGAGCCCATTTGGAAGACAAAGGAAAACAATTCAAGTTTTAGATGAGAGGAATACAATTCAAATGTTAGTAATCAGGCACCCACTTGGAGAACAAAGGGAAAGCAGCAATGTTCAAAGGAAGACGGTTCAAGTTCAGCAATCAGGAGCCCACCTAGAGAACAAGGAAAAACAAGTCAAGTTTCAAGGGAAAAGCAGTGCAAGTGTTGGAAATCAAGAACCCACCTAGAAAACAAGGAAAAACAGTTCAAGTTTCAGGGAAAAGCAGTTTGAGTTTTAGCAATCAGGCACCCACCTAGAACAAAGGAAGATAGTTCAAAGGAAAAGCAGTCTCAAGATAAAGCAGTTCAGGTTCAGCAATCAGGCACCCACCTGGAGAAAAGGGAAAATAGCTCAAGTTTCAAGGGAGAGCGGGTCAGGTTCAGCAGTCAGGTGCCCACCTAGAGAACAAGGGAAAATAGCTCAAGTCTCAAGAGGAATCAGTTTGAGTTCAGCAATCAGGCGTCCACCTGGAGAACAAGGAAAAACAGTTCGAGTTTCAAAGAAAAGTAGTCAAGTTCAGCAATCAGGCGCCCACCTGGAGAACAAGGGAAGACAGTTCAAGTTTCAAGGGAAAGCAGTTTCAAAGGAAAGCGGTTGAAGTTTCAGCAATCAGGCGTCTGCCTGGAGAACAAGGGAAAACAGCTCAAGTTTCAGGAAAAAGCAGTTCAAATTTCAGCAATCAGGCGCCCACCTAGAGAATAAAGGAAGACAGTTCAAGTTTCAAGGGAAAGCAGTTTCAAAGGAAAGCGGGATGAGTTCAGCAATCAGGCACCTACCTGGAGAACAAGGGAAAACGATTCAAGTTTTAGAGGAAAGGAATACAATTCAAATGTTGGTAATCAGGCACCCACCTGGAGAACAAAGGGAAAGCAGCAACGTTCAAAGGAAGACAGTTCAAGTTCAGTAATCAGGAGTCCACCCGGAGAGCGAGGGAATACAGTTCAAGTTTTGGAAATCAGGCACCCACCTGGAGAACAAGGAGAAGCAGTGTAAGTTTCAACAAAAAACAGTTGAAAGTATCGGCAATCATATGCCCACCTGGAGAGCAAGGGAGTACAGTTAAAGTTTTGTCAATCAGGCGCCCACCTGAAAAGCAAGGGAATACAGTTCAAATTTTGGCAATCAGGTGCCTAACTGGAGAGCAAGGCAATACAGTTCAAGTTTTGGCAATCAGGTGCCCACCTGGAGAGCAAGGGAATACAGTTCAAGTTTTGGCAATTAGGCTCCCACCTGGAGAATAAGGAAAGTAGTTCAAGTTTCAAAGGAAGACATCGAAGAAAAACAATGCAAGTATTGGCAATCAGGCGCCCACCTAGAGAACAAGGAAAAGGTAGTCCAAGTTTCGAAGGAAGATAGTTAGAGTATTTGCAATCAGGCGCCTACCTGGAGAATAAGGGAATTCACTTCAGAATGCAATTCAAGTCAGCAACAAAAGAAGCTCGCGGCAAGAATGCGGGTCAACAGTCCGAAATGACCAACAGAAGTAGTCTCAATCCAAAATATAAAAAAAGAGGTGAAAAAGAAAAAAAGAGAAGTGAATCCAAAATACAGAAGTAGAGAAAGATGTGAACTGCTCAAGACGTGGTTGAAGTCACAAGCACTACATGTCCGATCTTGATCCGAAAAGCTGAAGAAGAGCGAGCTAGCACCTGCAGCTAACAAGCGCCAAGGTACAAATCTAGAGTCTGCATGAAGATCCATTCAAGACTCAAGATCAAGTTTCAGAAGACTTATAGATATGAATCTTGTAACTCATAGTTGACAGGCTTAGCTAGTCTTTTTTATTTTTTGATTTTTGATGTAATAACAGGACCGCGGACCGGAACCTCGACAGAATGGCACCTCGATCGGCTCTCCACCTCGGTGTACTTCATCATCTCACTCACTTCTTAACTACACGTGGCATGATTCCTTTATAGCCAAGGATATGTAGGCAGCTTAGATACCAGGGCTCGGTCACAATTTTCCTTTTCTCTTAGTTTTAGTCTCTCCAAATAAGGGTCAGGTCAAAAAGTTTGTCTAGTCGTTCTTTGTCTGAAAACTCTTCGCGTTCCCAGTCAAAGAGGGCCAGCTGTAGACATATGATTTTTGACCCTCCCCAAGAGTTTTTATATTTTAGCATGTAAATATTTAATTTAGGTCTAATATCGCTATTCCAACTAATTTTGACTCTTTTACTTTATTTTATTACTAGAAAATGAAAATTACAAAAAAATAGTTTCTCTAATGTTTTGTAGTCATTTTTAATCTTGAAAAATACCAAAAATAGTTTTGTTTTAATGGTCAGTCTTACTTTAATAGTTATTTTACTTAAGTAGGATTAATTAATAAATGAGTCGTATTTTTAGTCTCGTTCGCAGAATAAGAATAAAATTTGGGCTCAAACAAACCATCTTTAAGCTTTATTTTCGGACCTAGCCCATAATTCCTAGGCCCATACCCCTTAACCTAAAAAGACCTATAAAAACTGGCCTAGACCTATACACATAATGGGACAATCAGTAAAAGGAATACAAAAAATGACCTTAACTCTAAGACCTAGAGACCTAGGGACTTGAAGTTTGCCGTTTCCATCACAACACAGACCCCCCTTGTATTTTCATCTTCCTCACACCCCATCTTCTCACAAGAACGCAATAGCCATAAACGACCCCCCCGTTCTTCATCTCCTTTAGCAAAAACGTGAGAACACACAAGAACCCACAAGAACCCCACCCCGAACAATCCCTCCTCCACCGTTCTGTTTTTTCTTCAACCAAACACACGATCCCTCCTCGTTTTGCTGCTAAGAAGTAGTAGGACACACACGCAGAACTAAAGAAAGCAGTGGCATATTAATAAGAAGAAGATACGGCGAGAAATCCAGCGAATCGCCAAATAATGGTCAGCAATCGAACTCCGGCGTAAAAAAACCATTGTGACGTCCAAAATTGTCATCCAAGCTCAGTCGAGTTAGATCCGGCGAGAAATCTAGCGACTTTCGAGGTCTTGTCGTAGTTCCGTTTGATCTCCAGTGGCGATTTGGCTTTTGTTCTGTTTTTCAATTTTCGTTTGCGTTTCAGGTATGAATGTCGATTCGAAATGATGCAATTGTTGTTGCATGCTTTATTACGCTGAAAATGTGTAATAATTTTCCCTTTGTTTTTTCTAAAAAGTTCATTACCTTATTCAAGGTTTTTCCTCCTCCTCTATTTCATGTCGTTACTCTTGTGTGATGATTCAAATGCTTCGGTTTTGGCTACTGTTCAATTCTGTGATGTTCTGTGATTTTGAATGATAGTTTATGCTTTAAAATGAAAATGTGTTGTTTGTGTATTGTTCCATTCTTCTGTTTATACAAGATTCTTCCAAGCACTAAATACTGTTGGTTACAAGATATTGGATTGAGGAGGAAATGTTTATATTAATATATCTCTTGCTTTGATTCTGTTATCTTTTACCACATAATTTTCTTAGTTGTTAATTCTTATCATTAAGTTCATTAGTCCTTGTTGTTGGGTGAGGTGTTGTTTGTTAGAAACATATAAAGATATGAGCTTTGCTGCAATGTCAATGTTGGTTGTATGTCCAGTTGTGATTATGAAAGTGTGGGATTGATGAAGCGTTTTGAGGTCTGAGGTTTTAGTGGAGAGGAATGTATTGATTCGATGGTGAAGGTAGTGGGAAGTTGTTTCAATGTGAAATTCACTGGAATTTGAGTAGCAGAGTTTGTACCATGTTTAGGTCGTCATCACCCGGATAGGCGAACTTTTAGGTGCGTTTTAAATTTATTACCGTGGTTGTGTACACATTCGCGTGACAAAACTGCGATCTTAAAAAACAAAATCGGAGTATGCGTTCGCGCAACTTCGAACAAACTTTCTTAATAACAAAATGGTTGCTAATAGGCCACTAATTTAATTTAGTTTATATAGTCCGAGGTTTACCACCCACAATTTAATCACTCATGGCCCTCATATTAATCTTATGAGTTAGATATAAAAATGACAAATGCTCGTAGTTGCTTTAGGCCCGTTTAATATATCATTGTGATTGTGTACACGTTCGCGTGACATGATTATAATTTCTAAAAAACAAAATCGGAGTATGTGTTCGCGCAACTTTGGCCAAACTTTCTTAATAATAATAAAACGTGATTAATTGTGGACATGTTCGTGTGACATGATTTTTGACGCGCCAAACAAATGGGTACACGTACACGTGACCTGTTTAAAGATAATTTCTTAATTAAAAGAGGCAAATGCACATATGAAGCGGTAATTTCGTAGCAGTTTATATATACAGTTCAACCATATCAAAGCGGTAAAAGCAACATTCATATCAAGTCCATAAAATACAGTAATATAAACAATAAAGCCAAATAAAAATTGCATTAACAAGCTCGAATTCTTGAACCCTGAACCGGAAGTTCTGGGTTACTGTCCCCAGCAGAGTCGCCAGAGCTGTCACACCTCCTTTTTTCACTACACCTCCCGGAAGGGTATAAAGGAGTTTTTCACAATTTAAATTGACAATCAAAACAGGATTTATTTATTTAAAAATTCAGAGTCGCCACTTGGGAGATTTATGGTGTCCCAAGTCACCGGTTCAAAATCCCTAATCGAGGAAAAGATTGACTCTGTATTACAGTCCGCGAACCAGAAATCCTGGTAAGGAATTCTGTTAACCCGGGAGAAGGTGTTAGGCATTCCCGAGTTCCATGTTTCTAGCACGGTCGCTCAACTGTTACAATCGGCTTAATTATCTGATTTTAAACATTTTTAGACCTATGTGCAATTTTAACTCTTAACCGCTTTTATTTAATTAATTAAAGAAAGATTGCAACGTTATTTAAAATATGTTCGAACTACGTCACATAAATGCACTCGCAGTCCGCAACACATTTTATCTAACGTTGAGATTTGGATTTGGGTCACATAAATGCACACCCGAGTTTAGGAAGGTAAATTGTTAAAATGACGCGTCAAAAGCAACTACGCGTTTTTAAGTTTTGCGAGGGCCATGGAAATTTCACTAGATGGCACGCCTCGAATTCTAAGGATCAAAACAAGATTAATTACACGAGGGCCATGCAATTGTCATTTTTATTTGACACGGCGCACCTCAACTCTAATTTTTAAAAAAGGAATTCGAATTACATTTGGAGGGACACAACTATTTATGTAATTTAAAAGTGGCTCACCTCAATTAACTAAAAGGGGTTACCTATTAAATAAGTCTTAAGGAAATTGTAACCATTTTTCGATTAGGCTGAACCTAAGTCATGAATCTGAAATGGACTAAGACGAGAGGTATACTCTATGTCATTTTCTCACAAACTGGGCCTGTCTTGAGGCCCAATTATCAGCTACCAAATAGGCAAGAGGGAGTCGGCTTGTCAAGAAGCTCAGGATGAGAGCTTAATCATGGAAGAAGAAACTCGACACACCTAGTTCCATATTGGTACGCATTTTAATCGAATAGTGATACTTTATCCAAGCAAATTCTATTTTTAATGAACCGCACCTAAGAATCCAATTGATCACGTAAAAGCCTACTTCATCAATAAAACCTTGGTTCAAATTACCCATCATTTTAGAAAAGCAATGTGCATTGGAATTCTAAGAAAGCTGTTTGCAAACCTTAAAACCAAGCCAAAAACAAAAGGTCTCAAATCTGATTATCAACTCAAGCTTCATTTACAAATTTAACCCAACAGACCCAACGTAAATAACCTGATATCAATATGCCAAATCTCAAACTATACATAACTGAACTATGATGCATGGAAAACTAAATCCATCATGAATAATCCGAACTGCACACATACAGTTCTCAAATGCATTCAAAATACAACAGACAAACTCACAATCCAGGAAGCGAATTCTTCAGTTAATGCCTACTTAGTTAATACACATATCTAACATCTAGTATTGTTGAATTGAAAGCATTCAAATATTGATTCCTAAAATGCAAGTGTAAGAACAATTATTTGATTAGTTACAGATTAGAAAGAATAATAAGATTTGGCTAGGAAGAAGCTAAAATAGAATGCAACAACTTTAAAGGAGGAGAACTAGTAAATCTGCAGAACAAGACTGCTTTCTTTCAACTGGAATCTACATCCTCACACAACAACCTTAAACAAGCATCAATTCCATTCAAAGTTCCAAATGAAATACCCGGTAAACAAAAGGAAACAAGAAGAAAATCAGGATTCTGAAAGCAGCAACAGCAGATCAGCAATCAGTCCTCAATGGATCAGTAATCTAATAAATCAAACAGCTCCAAACAATCTCTCAACTTCCCAGAATTAAACCATTTTTAAAACCCAGAATCAAGATTTCTTTAAGATCTGAAATTTTTGACTAACAAACGAATTAAAAGAACAGAACTAGGACCATTTTAGATCAAAGACTGCAGGAATTTCTTATGTATTTTCTAGCCGTTTCAGAAATTATCTCTTCTCCCTCTTTCTCTATTATCCAGCCTTTAAATAGGCAACCAATTAGTGCAATCCCCATTACAAGTGTCCCTTCCCTTATTTTAATTATCTCCACTAACTTAGTTTCTCAAAATTAATCAGTTAATGCAATTTTCATTACCAATGCCCTTTTCTATTTTAATTATCTCCACTAGCTTAGTGTTTTTAATTAATTCAGTAGTACATTTTCCTAGACCCTATCACTTGTTAGCAGCCTCCTAATTAAATTAATGACATTCTTAGGCTAGGCTACCTAAGTTAACCCCTAAAATTTCTGTTATTACCCTCCCTTGAACCCAGGCAATCATATGGGTCGAGTTGACCCAAATCAGAACCTAATTTCAGTGCTTTATGCAAAGCAGAGGAAGAACAATTTTATGAATTTCAGACTCAAAAACCTATTTGTATGACTGATTTTTTTTAAAAACTCGCATAAATAAGCTAGAATTAAACATAGGTGACTAAATCAAAACAAAATCTAATTAAACTGATTAAGCCTAGAACATGAAGGACTCTGAGATTAATATAATTAAGCAAAAGAAATCATAAACCTAGATGACATGAATAACAGCTAAATAAGCACATGAATAAATCAAACAAAATCAATGAACAATCTTTAAATTCGAAAAAGAAACTAAAAAAACAACAACATTGAACAAATCGTACCAACCAATCATTCTAAAGAAACTAAATAAAATAAAAATAAAGGAGTAGAGGAAGATAATAATAATAAAAGAAAATTAAAAAAAACAGGAACACCTACCAAAATTAACTGAACACCGTCTCAAACTAAGCCTTCAATGATCTTCAAATTTGTGGCCGGAATAGACCTTAATCGAGTGTTCTCGACTGAGAACACACAACTAAGGGTGATTTCGACCTCAAACCTTCAAACACCTAACGATTTGGATCTTTGGGATTTAGGGTTCGTTTTTTTTTTAAATCCAGATTCGAGGGGTTTCAAGGGTATTCAAGGGAAACTAGTGATGGATTAGGTATGAAAGGGTCAAGGCGATTGTGTGGTGTTAATTTGGGGTCGATTGGGTAGGTTAGGGTTCAGGGGTCCGAACTTCTATCGAATATTCGACGAGTTCTGAGACGATTCGAAGGTAATGGGTTGAGGATTCAGAACGGGGAGATGAAGGAGAGTCGATGGTGTTAATTTGGGGTTGTTTGGGCCATCGGATCCACCGTGAGGCGATTTCCGGTGGGCGGAGGGCGGTGGTGTGAGGCAGTGGGAGAAAGGGGTGTCTCTAGGGTTAGTGAGAGACAATGAGGGGTCTGATTTTGGGGTAGGGGGTCTGATGGGTTTTTGATTATTTTAAATTAACGATTTAATTAGGGTCGTTGGATGATTGGAATCCAACGACTCTGATTAAATCCTTAATGAAAACGGGGTCATTTTGTTATTAGTGAGGTTCGACCGGATACGGGGAAGACAGGTAGGGTCAGGTATCGGGCGATGGGGCGAGATCTTAACCGTTGGATGTGGGGGAAATGGAAGGTTTGAGATCTGTTGATCGTGAAACGACGTAGTATTCTCCTTATACTATGTCGTTTCAATGGCTTTACAGGCTGAAGGTTTGGACCGGGTGAAACATGATTTTTGGGCTGATTTTAGTGGGTATTTGATTTGGACCTGGGATTTAAATTAAATTGGCCCAACTTCTGATTTTTTTTATTCTTTTCCTTTATTTTTATTTCAAAAGTATTTTTCTTCTTAAAATTATAAATAAAACCTTAATTAATTCCTAAACCAAATTATTCTACCCAACTAACTCAATTATCTCTAAATATTAATTACTACAACTAATTAAATACCAAATAAAAAGAAAATTATCAAAATTCGAAATTAAAGAGTGAAAAATGCAACATGACTATTTTTTATGATTTTTTCTATTTTTGTTAAACAAATTAATGTACTAATTAATAAAAAAAATATAAAAATTAAATCCTAAATGCATATGCAATATTTTTTGTATATTTTTTATGATTTAAACAAAATTAAATATGCACACAAAAATGCAAACAATCAGGAAAATTCTACAATAATTCCTAGAATAGCAAATAATTAAAAAGATCTAATTTTGGGAATTCTGTAGGAGTAATTCATGTGAGGCAAAAATCACATGCTCACAGCTGCCCCTCTTTGTCCGAAAACATGAAGAGTTTTCGTGCAAAGATAAAGTGAGCGGATACGAGCGATTTTTGTCCGATCGAATACTCCGTGGGAAACATTTTTGAAAGAATCTGACCGAACCTCTGCTTTAAAAGGTTTCCTACATATCCTTGGCTATAAAGGAATCAGGTCAGTGTAGTTCGGGAAGTTTCGGTAGCTGGGACTACTATGAAGCTGTGATTCTTACTGTTGTTGCTGCTGCTACTACTGCTTACCGGCCTCCTTATTACACCATAACAAAAAGAAGCTAGACTAAACTATGATCTATGCATTACAAAGATTTATTCTATACTTCTCAAGCTTGACCTTGTGATTCTTGTTGCCTCATTGACTTGTATTTTCCAGCGGAAGTTCCTTTGCTGCTGATTTGAATCGTATTTTTGAGATGCTTTCCCTTTCCTTCAGGCGAGTACCTGATTGTTGAACCTTTAAACGTCCTCCTTTGACTATTGTTGCATGTTCTCCAGGCGGCTCCTGATTATTTGAACTTGAATTGTTTTTTCCCCTCGTGCTCCAGATGGGCTCCTGACTACCAACATTTAAATTGATGCTTCCCTTCATTCTCCAGGTGGGATCCTGACTTCTAACATTTAAACTGCTTCCCTTTGTTCTCCATGCGGGCCTGATTACCAATATTTAATCTACTTCCCTTCGTTCTCCAAGCGGGCTCCTGATTACTGAAGTTTGACTTGCATTTCTTCCCTTCGTTCTCCAGGCGGGCTCCTGATTACCAACGAATGATTTGCTTTATTCTACAGGTGGGCTCCTGATTGATTGACTGCTTGACTTGAATTGTATTCCCTTGCTCTCCAGGTGGGCGCCTGACTGCCGATACTTGAATTGTATTCCCTTGCTCTCCAGGTGGGCGCCCGACTACCGATACTTGAATTGTATTCCCTTGCTCTCTAGGTGGGCGCTTGACTGCTATCTTCCTTTAAACATTGCTGCCTCCCTTCATTCTCCAGGTGGGCTCCTGATTACTGAATCTTTAACTACTTTTCCTTGTTCTCCAGGTGGACGCCTGATTTCTGAAACTTGGTTCATCTTATTCTTAAAACGACTTTTCTTTGACTTGTTCTCCCTCGTTCCTCCAAGTGGGTGCATGATTACCAATACTTGATTCAATCTTCCTTGAAACTTGATTTGTTTTCCCTTGTTCTCCAGGTGGGCTCCTGATTGCTTGATCCTGAACTGCTTTTTATCCTTAACATCCGTGTTGTTTTCCCTGTTCTTCAAACGGGCACCTGACTTCAACAAAATAGAAAAAACAAAAGGAAATTTTCTGCCCCAGTTTGGTAGTCGGGCGCATATGTTGGTGTTAATTGGATCATTTTACCAAATATCTCTAACAATCTGCAAACTAGATCCCATTATCCAGGAGGGTCCTGAAAATTTCTAGTAAAATGCAAGTTTCAAAGCTACATTATATTTTTAGAGGTATGACTTCCTTTGAATCTTGTTATCTAAGACAGTCTTAAAACTACATCCCATTATCCAGGAGGGTCCTGAAATTTTGAATTAAAGCTTATCTTACGAATGACAATTTCAACGCTAAATTGTACTCTCTTATAACAACACTTACTTATCTAATGGAATGCTTAAAGTTACGTCCCATTATTCAGGTGAGTCCTGAAAACTCTTATGCGAACTTTGAAGCCAACTTATATTCCTTTTGGTGCACATTTGTCCTATATTTACTACTTATGATTGTTTTGGATTTTAACCTAGGTTCCATTTTCTAGGAGGGTCCTAAGAATTTTGTGATCAAACCTGCCTGGTACTTGCTTTCCTTAGGGAGGGCTTCCTGAAATAAATGCCATCTTTTCCCCTGTTTCAAATCAAAGAAAATCTTGTCAATTTAAAACGTGGTGGTTAGTTGTGGCATTCTTGCTGGGGATGGTTTTCTCTTTGCCATGCTTTGCTTCGACCGATTGCCTTGAACTGGTCGAGAATTGTTTTGACCTCCCGACTGATCCTCAACCACAGGATCCCCAACTGTTGTTTTTCACTTCTGACCCTTTTATTCGAAACCATACATCTCCCACGACATTACTGAACCATTCCACCGATTTAACCTTTGCTCACACTCTATGTCCCACTTTTCATCATACTTTCTCTAGCATGTCTTAGCCGTATTTTACTTTGTGCAATTTTGAATCTGGTAGTACACTTTGACATTCCTTCTTATTTGTTGAAACAAGGCTAACCTTGGAAGAGCTTTAGAGGAGTAAAATTAACAGCAATGAAATGCAACTATTTTGAGAATTAAGAATAAAGAAGAAAATCCAAATTTGGATGACCGTTGGAGATAGGAAAAGAAACTTATCTGAGTGGAGTCACTGGCACCAATGATCATGGTATGTATTTTGGATTAATCAGCCCAATCTATTTAACCAATCTCCTTTCCAATTGTTTTACTTTGTGCTCCAAGATTTTCACAACCCAATTTTTAATTTCCGCCAACTTACGGACCTTGTTCGACTTGCAGTGCCCTGAAGGGTTTTCATCGACAAACCTCTCTCATTTGTTTATTCCTCAATTCCTTGTCGCCTCATGGTGCCCGCGAAGGTTTTCACCAATAAGACTCTCTCATTTTTACTTTCTCTCAGCTTTCGTCGCCTCATGGTGCCCATGAGGGTTTTCACCAATAAGACTTTCTCATTTTTTGATTTCTCTTGCTTAAACCGGAGTGTTGCCCCTGATATGAATTTTCTTTACTTGCTTGATTTGAAATCTCTCGAAGACTGATCGGGGGGTCTTTCTTTGGATGGCAATGTGGGCTCTTTGGACATGTTTGGAAAGAAAAGGGTATCAAAAAGGCTCAAAGCAACTTAAATGGGTCAAAATTACAACTTTTGGAATCTGATCTCTTACCACAATCACAACTTCTACGCAGTTTCTTGCTTGAGGATCTTTTGATATTTTATTTTACTATGACCGAGCCGTGAGGTTGCCTACGTATCCTTAACAGGAATCAGGTCAAACGTAGTTCACACCCGAATTTCTTTGTTTTCTTGTACTTTCTCTTTTCGCTTCTTTTCTTTTCTCTTTTTTCTTTTCTTTCTTTTCTCTCTTTTTCGTTATTGATTCCAAAAGAGGGGTATGAAAGAAATAAATAAGGCTCAAAAGGGGGAACAAAGGGTAAATTGTTTAGATAGCAGAACAAATTTTCTTCGTCATTTCAATCTTCGAAACAATGCCAAATACAAACAATCAACAATTATACCAAAGAAATCATACATAATATCTCTTGACTGCATCAGAATTTATAGCCATGTCTATGTATTTTCCTTTGATATCTGTTAAACATAAAAGCACCATTGGACAATACTCTGGTTACAATAAATGGACCTTGCCAATTCGGGGCGAACTTGCCTTTTGCTTCAGCCTGATGTGGAAGGATACGTTTCAGCACTTGCTGACCTACTTCAAACTTTCGGGGACGCACCTTTTTGTTGTATGCTCTTGCCATTCTCTTTTGATATAACTGGCCATGACACACTGCTGCCAATCTTTTTTCATCAATCAAGTTCAACTGCTCCAAACGGGTTTTGACCCACTCATCATCATCAATCTCAGCCTCAGCGACAATCCGAAGGGACGGGATTTCAACTTCCGCAGGAATCACTGCTTCAGTGCCATATACCAACAAATAAGGAGTTGCACCTACTGAAGTCCGGACAGTAGTGTTATAACCCAACAACGCAAATGGTAATTTTTCGTGCCATTGTCTGGAAACTTCTACCATTTTCCGAAGTATCTTCTTTATGTTTTTGTTGGCTGCCTCGTCTACTCCATTCGCCTTGGGACGATATGGGGTGGAATTGCGGTGTGTAATCTTAAACTATTGACATACCTCTTTCATCAAATTGTTGTTAAGATTAGCAGCATTATCCGTGATGATCACCTTTGGGATTCCAAACCGACAGATGATATTTGAGTGAACAAAATCAACCACTGCTTTCTTGGTTACAGACTTGAAAGTTTTAGCCTCAACCCACTTGGTGAAATAATCGATGGCTACCAGAGTGAACCTGTGCCCGTCGGATGCTATTGGCTCAATTGGTCCAATGACATTCATGCCCCAAGCAACGAAGGGCCATGGTGCTGACATTGTGTGTAATTCTGATGGTGGAGAATGAATCAAATCTCCGTGTATCTGGCACTGATGACATTTGCACACAAAACTGATACAATCTCGCTCCATGGTGAGCCAATAATAACCTGCTCGGAGAATTTTCTTTGCCAGCACATATCCACTCATATGTGGCCCGTAGACTCCCGAATGTACTTCAGACATGATAGCCGTAGTATGTCTGGCATCTATGCATCTTAAAAATCCAAGGTCTAGAGTTCTTTTATACAAAACTCCTCCACTTAAGAACAACTCACTTGCCAATTGTCGAATTGTTCTCTTTTGATCCCTCGTGGCTTGCACTGGATATATCCCCATTCTGATGTACTCCCTGATATCGTGTAACCAAGGTTCACCATCAAGTTCTTCTTCTACCATGTTACAGTAAGCATGCTGATCTCGGACTTGAATATGCAGAGGATCGACATAAACCTTGTCTGTATGGTGCAACATTGATGCCAAGGTAGCCAAAGCATCGTCAACCTCATTATGGACCCTCGGAATATGCCTGAACTCCACTGATCGAAACCGTTGACAAAGATCATGCAAACATTGTCGGTACGGTATGAGCTTTAAATCCCGTGTTTCCCATTCTCCTTGAATTTGATGAACTAGAAGGTCCGAGTCTCCCAAGACTTCCTGGACATCCATGTTTGCAGCTAGCCTTAAACCTAAAATGCATGCCTCATATTCAGCCATATTGTTGGTGCAATAAAAATGAAGCTGAGTCGTAACAGGATAGTGATGCCCTGTTTCAAAAATAAGCATATCCCTAACTCCAACTCTTTTCATGTTGGCAGCCCCATCAAAGAAAAGTTTCCAACCTGGTTTTTCAATCTGCTCCAGTTCGTCGATATGCATCACCTTCTTCATCGGGAAAATAAGTTCTCAATGGCTCGTACTCTTCATCGACCGTGTTCTCAGCCAAATGATCCGCCAATGTTTGGGCTTTCATCGTAGTCTGAGTCACATAGATAATGTCAAACTCTGTGAGCAAAATCTGCCACTTTGTAAGTTTTCCTATAGGCATAGGGTTTTGAAAGATATACTTCAACGGATCCAAGCGCGAAATGAGGTAAGTAGTGTAGGATGACAAATAATGTTTCAATTTTTGAGCCACCCAAGTTAGGGCGCAACATGTCCTTTCCAGGTGAGTGTACTTAACCTCATAAGCCGTGAACTTCTTGCTAAGATAGTAAATGGCCTGTTCCTTTCTGCCGGTGATGTCATGATACCCCAGTACATAGCCAAATGAATTTTCCAAGACTGTCAAGTAAAGAATCAAAGGTCTCCCTGTTTTTGGCGGACCAGAACAGGTGGGTTTGACAAGTATCTTTTTATCTTATCAAATGTTTCTTGGCACTCATTAGTCCACTTGACTGCAGCATCCTTCTTCAGCAACTTGAAAATAGGCTCACAAGTTGTTGTGAGCTGAGCAATAAACTTGCTGATGTAGTTCAACCTTCCTAACAGACTTATCACTTCAGTCTTGTTCCTCGGAGGTGGCAATTCTTGTATGGCTTTGATCTTTGACGGGTCCAACTCAATGGCTCGACGGCTGACTATGAACCCCAACAGCTTTCCGGATGGAACACCAAATGTGCACTTGGCAGGATTAAGCTTGAGGTTGTACCTGCGAAGCCTCTGGAAGAATTTCCTCAAATCCCCAACATGGTCGGCCTGATGCTTTGATTTTATGATCACATCATCTACGTATACCTCAATCTCCTCGTGTATCATATCATGAAACACGGTAGTTATTGCCCTCATATAAGTTTCCCCAGCGTTCTTCAAACCAAATGGCATTACCCGGTAGCAATAAGTTCCCCATGGCGTGATGAATGCCATCTTTTCTGCATCTTCTTCATCCATTAGAATCTGATGATAGCCGACATAGCAATCCACAAAAGATCCTATCTCACGTTTGGCACAATTATCGATCAAAATGTGGATATTGGGTAGTGGAAAGTTATCCTTCAGACTTGCTTTGTTAAGATTGCGGTAATCGACGCATACTCTAATCTTACCGTCCTTCTTTGGCACAGGCACGACATTAGCCAACCAAACAGGATATCGAGTGACCCGAATAACTTTTGCATCTAACTGCTTGGTAATTTCTTCTTTAATCTTCACACTCATATTAGTTTTGAATTTCCTCAACTTTTGCTTGACGGGAGGAAATGCTGGATCAGTGGGCAATTTGTGGACTACTAAATAGGGGCTTAAACCCGGCATGTCATCATATGAATACGCAAAAACATCTCTGTATTCGATGAGTGCTTTAATTAACTCTTCCCGGATCTTTGGCTCGAGGTTGACACTTATTTTAGTCTCTCGGATATTATCTGCGTCCCCTAAATTGACTGCTTTTATTTCATTCAGGTTGGGTTTGGGTTTTTCTTCGAAGTGAATTAACTCCTTACTAATCTCTTCGAAGGCTTCATCCTCATCCTATTCTGATTCGTAGTCACAATCTACTTCTTGAACTATTATTTTGGAATCAGATTGATTTTTAAGATTGGGTTGAGGATTCCTTATGCATGCCATGTCATTAGAGCCAGCATAAAAAGAACTGTACAGAAAAGAAAAGAAAAACAAAAAGGAAATTATCAGTAATGACAAAGAAAAGGGAAATTTCATTTCATTGAATTTTAAAGATAACAAGGTTTAACACATCCAAATGGACGGAACATAGAATCTGGATTACAACCCTAGAATAATCCAGATAAACTGGAAAAAAAAATCAAAGTCCACTACCAAAGCTCCTTCCGAGTAGGAAGAGGAGTAGCTTCCTAATTACTGATCTTTGCACTTGGCCCAACGAATTGCACATCCGCTTGACTTGATCCTTCTCTAGTTTCCACCATGTTATCATCACTGAACAACCTCTCGAACCCCTTATCCAAATCTCCATCAACATCAATCAATGAACCGGGAATCGTTGTTGTTGGGGTGATTTCTGGTGCTAGGCCTAATAAATGATCTGGACAGTCGCGGGATGGGCTTTGGAAGGAACCACACCTTTTGCCTCAACTTTTTGGCTCATCTTACATCCACATCTGTGGGCTTAAACCCCAAACAAAAGGTATACAAGTTTTTGGGCAGAGACACTGGCTGTATGATGCCTTGCAACGAAGCACCCAAACCCTTGCCAGGTATGAAGCCATTCTTCAACATCTCAGAAACCACCATGACTGATGCGGCTGTTACTTTAGGAACTGGAATGCTTTTCCCCTCTGGGATCTTTTCAACTGATACTGCGTCAAAGACTTGATATACCCATGGCCCTTTGTCGTCTTCAACTTTGATGAAAGGTATGATGGCATCACTTTGGGCACACATATTATCCTCACCGTGCACCACAATTTCATGTCTGTCCCATTCAACTTTAACCATCTGATGCAAAGTAGATGGCACTGCCTTGGAGGCATGAATCCAGGGTCGCCCCAGCAAAAGATTGTAAGAAACTGCCACATCCAACACTTGGAATTCCATAGTGAACTCAACGGGCCCTATTGTCAATTCCAGTATTATATCACCTACTGAATCTTTTCCCCCACCGTCAAACCCCCGAACATAAATGTTATTCTTGTGAATTCTATCATTGTCCACTTTTAGCTTGTTCAACGTGGAGAGAGGGCAAATGTTCGCACTAGACCCATTATCGACCAGAACTCTGGTAACCATAGAATCTTCGCACTTTACCGTTAGATAAAGGGCCCTATTATGCTCAGTACCTTCCTCGGGCAACTCATCATCGGAGAAAGTAACTCTGTTTACCTCAAATAGTTTATTTGTTATCTTCTCCAGATGGTTTGCTGAGATCTTATCGGGAACATGGGCCTCATTCAAAATTTTCATCAGCGACTGATGGTGCTCATCTGAATGGATCAGCAGTGAGAACAATGAGATCTGATCAGGCATTTTCCTCAACTGCTCTACAACATAATAGTCATGCACTTTCATTTTCCTTAAAAACTCTTTCGCTTCCTCTTCCGTCACAGCTTTCTTTACCAATACCGGGTTGTCCTTGGGGACCCTGGCTTTTCTTAACTCTTCGGCGACAAAGCATCTCCCCCAACGAGTCAACCATGGGCTTCACAAACTTCTTCTCTAATTTCTTTCCCTTTATACGTCACTACCACTTGTTCATAATTCCAAGGAACGGCCTTGCTGTTGATTATTGGCAATTGGGTTACCGGCTTAATAATAACAAGATCTACGCGGTCACCTTCCACGATTATGACAGGTTTGCTGGCAGATCCTGGTACAATCACCTTCACCCCTTCCTACTTCGTTGCAACCTTACTTGAAGATCCCTTCTCAATTGCCACAGATGGCCCAACACTCCTTTTGCTCGACTTAAGCACCGACTCCTCACCTGCTGATTGTTTAACTATCTTAGACCAAATCATCATGATGGTCTGTGACGGTTTCCTGGGCTCTCCCTCCGCATGCACTATTTCAATCATATTTGCCTCCTGGTGAGCTGGCATTGGATTCATGTTAACATTGGGTACCTCGGGAGCTTGAACTTCAATTCTATTGGTATCAATAAGCTCATGTATTGCACTTTTCAAGTGCCAGCACTTCTCTGTATCATGACCCGGAGTACCAGAACAATACTCACAGCTAACAGTATAGTCAAGATTCTTTGGAGGAGGATTTGGCAGTTTGGACTGTATCGGCCTCAGCATATCCAACTGTTTTAGCCTGTGGAATAAACTAGCGTATAACTCTCCCAACGGAGTAAAGGTTTTTTTTTCTACAACCTTTCACCCTTGAATGCTTGACTAGGCCGGAAACTTGGTCCGAGAGTGTTTTGGTAGGCTCGTGGATGTGGATAAGTATTTTGTGGAGCGGGAGCACGCCATTGCATGTGGGCAGGAGGTTGGTTGTATGCTTGTGCATGGTGAACGGAAAAATGAGGTTTTGGTAGGGGATAATAGTGTTGGGTTGGATTGTGATGGTAAGTTTGTTGGTGGGATCGAGGTTGATTATAGTGGTAAGGTGAGCCTCTGGGTCCGGACCAAGTTCCTAAATCAACCATTGCCGCATCCTATCTCTTCTTTTTCCTAATCCCTCCTATGCCGCCCTGAATAGCCTGAGTAGTAGCTTTGATAGCCGAATAGCTCATAATTTTATTCGCCTTGAGGCCTTCTTCTACCATGCCCCTCATCATCACCACTTCGTTGAATGACTTCCCCACAGTTGAGACCAGATGGCCATAGTAGGTAGGTTCTAAAGCCTGTAGGAAGTAATCCACCATCTCACTTTCCTTCATTGGGGGGTCTACTCTTGCTGCTTGCTCCCTCCATCGAAAACCATATTCCCTGAAACTTTCGCTGTGCTTTTTCTCCAGTTTAGTCAAGGACAGTCGATCTGGAATGATCTCAAAATTATACTGGAAGTGACAAGCGAACGCTTGTGCCAGATCATCCCATGTGTACATCTTCCGTGATCTTGGCGGGTATACCATTCCAACGTTGATCCACTCAAACTCTGACTGAAGTAAGCCATTAACAATTAATCTTTTCCTCATGCTCCCCTTATCTTGCTGCAAAAACCTCTTAAGTGGGCTACTGGATCACCGTGCCCCTTGTATAGATCAAACTTGGGCATCTTGAAACCTGCCGATAATTGCACATTTGGAAACAGACCTAGGTCTTTGTAAGCCACACTTACTTGACCTCCCAATCCCCGCATGTCCCTGAATGATTGTTCTAAGCTTTTGAATTTCCTGAACATCTCTTCCTGTTCAGGATTTTTGGATGGTTTATTAGCTTTTATCAGGAAGTCAAAACGAGGAGTATAAGAATGGGTTTCTAGAGCTTTGAAAGTGGGCTCCAAGGGGTAGTATTGGTTGTCCGGGGCCTGGAACATAGGCTCGCTAGGAGATTTGTGGAGTGTAGTTGATCGAGGTGCTACGAAGATAGGAGTTACTGGTGGAGGAGGGTATGGAATTGGTTTAGGGGGTAGAGATTGTGGCCTATGAGAAGTGGTGTCCCGGTAGTGTTGGTAAATAGGAAAGCTCGGGGACAGATCAGTGACAGGATGATCTTGAGACTGAGCTGGGGGTGGGGTGAAGGTAGGGTTAGTCGGGTAAGCTGATGGTGGTTGTCCTTTAGCCCAGGCCTGATACATTTCGGCCATTTGTTATTTCAATTTGTACATCTCTTATTTCATGGCATTGACATCCAACTCTTCTTCTTCTCTCGAAGGATCGATGACACTGGTGTCTACATCTGGGATAGACATGATTATTTCACCTTTGGGTCTAGTTTGGTATGGGTGGGTTGCCAGTATGCTTAGGTGAACTAACTGCTTGAATTCTGGATAACAACAACAAAACTTGTTAGTGATTAGAGCTTTACAAATAGGCAACCGCACATAGGAATGCAATGCACCTAAGCAATTAGTCATTTCTATCATGTATTTGCTCGGTTGCTTGTGTCATCCCAGCTTTTCTTATTTATGACCTTTCCCTTTTATTGTTACTCACACCTATCCTTATTCCCCTTTTTTTCTTTTTCCATTTTATTCTTTTCTTTTGGTTGTGGTCGAATCCTATGGAGATTGCCTACGTATCATGACCCCGCATGAATCAAACCGAGCGTAGTTCTGGGGATAAAGTGTAAAAATGAATAACAAAATATTTTCAATTCTTCTCATAAAAAGGAAAGTCTTTGCATTACAACGATTCAAAGCTAAAAGACTCAAAAAGGAAAACAACAGACTCCAACAGAAAAAGAAAGGTACAAACTCAAGTAAAATCAAGAATACATTAATGCTCCAGGTGCCCATGGGACATCATTCGGTCTCGCCGCGGGCCTAAATGCTGCAGCGAAAAAGGTGGTATGAGTCATGTCCTCGCACGCTTGGCACTTCATGGTAATGTATTCAGCGTTGGTTCTGATCCGTTCTCTAATTCTGCCTTTTTCCTGAAGCAACTGCCCTATCTGCTGATTCCGGGCTTCTAACACTTGAGAGTCATGAAGGTGTTAATTTTGCAACTGCTGCATTCCTTCCTCCATCTGAGCTATCAGATCATAATAGTGATCCCTATAAGCTTTGAAATCTTTAGCCTGCTTGACTGCCTCATTCTCGAGAGTGGCTATATTTCTTCTTAGGATAGTGATGGTCCCTTCATAGTTCCTCTTCATTTGTTTCACAAACCGTGCCCGCTTTTCTGCCTTCTTTGTCCATTTTGCCTGGATTTTTGCTAGACCAGCTTTAGATTTTTCCAGGTCTTCTTGATACTCGAGGGATTTCTTTTTCAGACCGCTTATGAGTCTTTTATCAGCCCGGCTTCTTTCCGAGTTTCTGGCAGCTATTTTAATCTTCTCGATCTAAGCTATTCAAACTGAAGCTCCATGACTCGCCTTTCCAATTGGCTTATTTTGGCCCTATACTCGTTTTTTTGGTCAACCGGTCCCATTGCACTTGTGACCCATCGGTGAATTATTGGACATGGGGTCTCTTTGCGGGCCTCTCGGGGATTTGGAATCTTTTGCCGAATCAGGCAATGTACTTAGGGTCCACTTCACCTCTAGCTAAATCTCGCACCATGGTCTTAGGTTCAAGAAACCTACATTCATTCCATATCTGGCGAATTTTCCCTTCTGGAATGCGGCTTTTGGGCCAAGTTCAATGGCATATTTACTCAAATCTTCATCATTGGGGACAGTTTGAAATCTTCCTAATTGGCGCAAAACCCTGAAGGGAGCATAAGGCTGGATGTTCCGGATGCCCATCAAGAGGATATAACATACTTTAGCTGACGTGTACACTGCTTTGGTGATAGGAAGCCATCCGAATGCCCACTCAATTTTATCAGCAGTCAAGGATCTCAAATGTGTAAGCCAAGCTTTAGTTCCTTCGGGGAATTCAATACCTGCCACCCGGCTTTCGAATTCTTCAATGCAGCTCAAACCGGTCAAAACGTAATTCATATACCCAACCCGGTGGCAGAGATGTTCTTGCATCCATAATTGCAACAACAGATTGCAGCCTTGGAAGAACTTTCCCCCTTCCCGACAGATAGTCAAGGCTCGGTAGATTTCAGATAAGATTAGAGGAACCACAGTGTTGTTGGCTTTCTTGATTGCAACATCGATCATTCCCACAAGATCTATCTCTATATTACCATCTTTTCGAGGACAAACCACAACACCCAAGAAGGCTACCATAAAAGCTAAACCTCGCCTTGCCTCCCATTTGTCTTTATATCTGGCATGGGTTAGACCAGTGTTCGGTTCTTCAAAACCTCGAGGGTTACCATACCGATGATACAAGAACTGGAGCATGCAATACCCTTCAGATAAGTTCCCGTCCTGAATATCCCGACTAATACCTAGCAAATCCAGAAATCTGTGGGGGGATACCGGTCTTGGTGCCAATGGGTATCAACTTCTAAGGTTTCCGTTAAGGCCTGCATAACCCGCAACTTCCTCCAATGTAGGTGTAAGCTCAAAGTCAGATTGGGTTCCAAAAAGGTATTAAAGCTTCAATTATGTCCAACCTTGGCTTGACATTCAATAGTCCGACAAGGCCTCCCAGAACTTTTACCACTATTTCTCTACTGCCTTTTTCTAGATCATTCCACCATATGTGAAGCTTTAAGGGGATCTCATTAAGGACTCTGAAGGGTTCAATTTTGTTTGTGCTCATCCTACACATTTATTAAGGTGATTATTTTGACCCAAAAAGAAAAAGTAACACCATTTTTTCAAAAAGAATTCATTTCAAAAACAAACTCGGCTTCGCAAATACGGCCTTTCAATACTTCGGGGAAGAAGATTTTAAGGTTGTGCCTGCTAGGCTAACCGTTAAAAATGACCCAAGGTGGTTGTTCTTGCAAAAATAGCCTTCTGGCGCCCTTTTGGGGACATTCGGCTTATTTTAAACAAGAATGGCATCACCCGACTTATTTGGGACACAAATCAAAATTTTGTTGTTTTTGGGTTATTCTTGCAAAAAGGGAAAGTTGGACCCGATGAGGGTTGCCTACGTATCCCACATCCGGTGAGAGTCAAACTGGCACAGTTCGGGAAAATAAAACTATTTTTGAAAACAAAACTCTTTTTTTTTCATTTCATTTTTCTCAAAAAATAATTTTGGCGGAGTTTCAGTACTATTTGGACATTGTTTTTTTTCAAAACAGGTGATTAACTCACTCAACCCTTATACCGCTATTTTCTTTTCCAACTTTTCTCTCATCATTCAAAAGCCGGTCAATATGCGAACCCAAAGCAAATAAATGCACAAGTAGCACGTAAAATATACATCAGTATGGTTTTTGATTATGGGTACACCTGTCCTAGACGGACCCAACCCGTGTGTTGAGTCCCCTAAGTCAAATGCACATGATGCATCAAACATTCCTACTAGGGATCCGGCATAAGGCTGAGTTATTCTAGGTTTAAAACCTGGGTTTATTGTTCTAGACCTGGCTTACCCGAGCGGACAACTCGAGTCGGGGGGCAGCGTACCGGGAATACAGAAGTTTCATCGGCTTTGTAACTTGTTCGAACCTCGTTCTAAAATGGGATAAGACTCTAGACAGAAGAGAAGCCACACGAAGTGCACCCTTCTCCATGATTTAGAAGTCTCAGAAAGAGGAAGGGTTTCGTAGCAGTTTATATATACAGTTCAACCATATCAAAGCGGTAAAAGCAACATTCATATTAAGTTCACAAAATACAGTAATATCAACAGTAAAGCCAAATAAAAATTGCATTAACAAGCTCGAATTCTTGAACCCTGAACCGGAAGTTCTGGGTTACTGTCCCCAGCAGAGTCGCCAGAGCTGTCACACCTCCTTTTTTCACTACACCCCCCGGAAGGGTATAAAGGAGTTTTTTCACAATTTAAAGTGACAATCGAAACGGGATTTATTTATTTAAAGATTCAGAGTCACCACTTGGGAGATTTATGGTGTCCCAAGTCACCGGTTCAAAATCCCGAATCGAGGAAAAGATTGACTCTGTATTACAGTCCGCGAACCAGAAATTCGGGTAAGGAATTCTGTTAACCCGAGAGAAGGTGTTAGGCATTCCCGAGTTACGTGGCTCTAGCACGGTCGTTCAACTATTACAATCAGCTTAATTATCTGATTTTAAACATTTTTAGACCTATGTGCAATTTTAACTCTTAACCGCTTTTATTTAATTAATTAAAGAAAGAGTGCAACGTCATTTAAAATATGTTCGAACTACGTCACATAAATGCACTCGCAGTCCGCAACATATTTTATCTAACGTTGAGATTCGGATTTGGGTCACATAAATGTGCACCCGAGTTTAGGAAGGTAAATTGTTAAAATGAGGCGTCAAAAGCAACTACGCATTTTTAAGTTTTGCGAGGGCCATGGAAATTTCACTAGATGGCACGCCTCGAATTCTAAGGATCAAAACAAGATTAATTACACGAGGGCCATGCTGTTGTCATTTTTATTTGACACGGCGCACCTCAACTCTAATTTTAAAAAAAAAGAATTCGAATTACATTTGGAGGGACACAACTATTTATGTAATTTAAAAGTGGCTCACCTCAATTAACTAAAAGGGATTACCTATTAAATAAGGCTTAAGGAAATTGTAACCATTTTTCGATTAGGCTGAACCTAAGTCATGAATCTGAAATGGACTAAGACGAGAGGTATACTCTATGTCATTTTCTTACAAACTGGGCCTGTCTTAAGGCCTAATTATCAGCTACCAAATAGGCAAGAGGGAGTCGGCTTGTCAAGAAGCTCAGGATAAGAGCTTAATCATGGAAGAAGAAACTCGACACACCTAGTTCCATATTGGTACGCATTTTAATCGAATAGTGATACTTTATCCAAGCAAATTCTATTTTTAATGAACCGCACCTAAGAATCCAATTGATCACGTAAAAGCCTACTTCATCAATAAAACTTTGGTTCAAATTACCCATCATTTTAGCAAAGCAATGTGCAATGGAATTCTAAGAAAGTTGTTTGCAAACCTTAAAACCAAGCCAAAAACAAAAGGTCTCAAATCTGATTATCAACTCAAGCTTCATTTACAAATTTAACCCAACAGACCCAACGTAAATAACCTGATATCAATATGTCAAATCTCAAACTATACATAACTGAACTATGATGCGTGGAAAACTAAATCCATCATGAATAATCCGAACTACACATATACAGTTCTCAAATGCATTCAAAATACAACAGACAAACTCACAATCCAGCAAGTGATTAATGCCTACTTAGTTAATACACATATCTAACATCTGGTATTGTTGAATTGAAAGCATTCAAATATTAATTCCTAAAATGCAAGTGTAAGAACAATTATTTGATTAGTTACAGATTAGAAAGAATAATAAGACTTGGCTAGGAAGAAGCTAAAACAGAATGCAACAACTTTAAAGGAGGAGAACTAGTAAATCTGCAGAACAAGACTGCTTTCTTTCAACTGGAATCTACATCCTCACACAACAACCTTAAACAAGCATCAATTCCATTCAAAGTTCCAAATGAAATACCCGGTAAACAAAAGGAAACAAGAAGAAAATCAGGATTCTGAAAGCAGCAACAGCAGATCAGCAATCAGTCCTCAATGGATCAGTAATCTAATAAATCAAACAGCTCCAAACAATCTCTCAACTTCCCAGAATTAAACCATTTTTAAAACCCAGAATCAAGATTTCTTTAAGATCTAAAATTTTTGACTAACAAACGAATTAAAAGAACAGAACTAGGACCATTTTAGATCAAAGACTGCAGGAATTTCTTATGTATTTTCTAGCCGTTTCAGAAATTATCTCTTCTCCCTCTTTCTCTATTATCCAGCCTTTAAATAGGCAACCAATTAGTGCAATCCCCATTACAAGTGTCCCTTCCCTTATTTTAATTATCTCCACTAACTTAGTTTCTCAAAATTAATCAGTTAATGCAATTTTCATTACCAATGCCCTTTTCTATTTTAATTATCTCCACTAGCTTAGTGCTTTTAATCAATAGTGCATTTTCCTAGACTCTATCACTTGTTAGCAGCCTCCTAATTAAATTAATGACATTCTTAGGCTAGGCTACCTAAGTTAACTCCTAAAATTTCTGTTATTACCCTCCCTTGAACCCAGGAAATCTTATGGGTCGAGTTGACCCAAATTAGAACCTAATTTCAGTGCTTTATGCAAAGCAGAAGAAGAACAACTTCATGGATTTCAGACTCAAAAACCTATTTGTATGACTGTTTTTTTAAAAAACTCACATAAATAAGCTAGAATTAAACATAGGTGACTAAATCAAAATGATATCTAATTAAACTGATTAAGCCTAGAACATGAAGGACTCTAAGATTAATATAATTAAGCAAAAGAAATCATAAACCTAGATGACATGAATAACAGCTAAATAAGCACATGAATGAACCAAACAAAATCAACGAACAATCTTTAAATTCGAAAAAGAAACTAAAAAAACATAGAACAAATCCGACCAACCAATCATTCTAAAGAAACTAAATAAAATAAAAAGAAAGGAGTAGAGGAAGATAATAATAATAAAAGGAAATTAAAAAAAAACAGGAACACCTACCAAAATTAACTGAACACCGTCTCAAACTAAGCCTTCAATGATCTTCAAATTTGTGGCCGGTATAGACCTTAATCGAGTGTTCTCGACTGAGAACACACAACTAAGGTCGATTTCGACCTCAAACCTTCAAATACCTAACAATTTGGATTTTTGGGATTTAGGGTTCGTTTTTTTTTTTCAAATCCAGATTCGAGGGGTTTCAAGGGTATTCAAGGGAAACTAGTGATGGATTAGGTATAAGGGGGTCAAGGCGGTTGTGTGGTGTTAATTTGGGGTCGATTGGGTAGGGTAGGGTTTAGGGGTCCGAACTTCTATCGAATATTCGATGAGTTCTGAGACGATTCGAAGGTAACGGGTTGAGGATTCGGAACGGGGAGATGAAGGAGAGTCGATGGTGTTAATTTGGGATTGTTTGGGCCACCGGAACCGTCGTGAGGCGAATTTCGGTGGGCGGAGGGCGGTGGTGTGAGGCAGTGGGAGAC
Source organism: Nicotiana tabacum (assembly GCF_000715075.1). Lineage (NCBI taxonomy): Eukaryota > Viridiplantae > Streptophyta > Magnoliopsida > Solanales > Solanaceae > Nicotiana > Nicotiana tabacum. The sequence goes on from NC_134085.1 coordinate 214,894,921, forward strand.
AGGGGTGTCTCTAGGGTTAGTGAGAGACAATAAGGAGTCTGATTTTGGGTTTTTGAATATTTTAAATTAACGATTTAATTAGGCCGTTGGATGATTGGAATCCAACGGCTCTGATTAAATCCTTAATGAAAACGGGGTCGTTTTGTTATTAGTGGGGTTGGACCGGATATGGGGAAGACGGGTCGGGTCAGGTAACGGGCGATGGGGCGAGATCTTAACCGTTGGATGTGGGGGGAATGGACGGTTTGAGATCTATTGATCGTGAAACGACGTAGTATTCTCCTTATACTACATCGTTTCAATGGCTTTACAGGCTGAAGGTTTGGACCGGGTGAAACATGGGTTTTGGGCTGATTTTGGTGGGTATTTGATTTGGGTCTGGGATTTAAATTAAATTGGCCCAACTTCTGATTTTTTTTATTCTTTTCCTTTTCTTTTTATTTCAAAAGTATTTTTCTTCTTAAAATTACAAATAAAACATTTATTAATCCCTAAACCAAATTATTCTACCAAATTAACTCAATTATCTCTAAATATTAATTACCACAACTAATAAAATACCAAATATAAAGAAAATTGTCAAAATTCGAAATTAAAGAGTGAAAAATGCAACATGACTATTTTTTATGATTTTTTCTATTTTTGTTAAACAAATTAATGTACTAATTAATAATAAAAATATATAAATTATATCCTAAACGCATATGCAATTTTTTTTTTGTATATTTTTTATGATTTAAACAAAATTAAATATGCACACAAAAATGCAAACAATCAGGAAAATTCTACAATAATTCCTAGAATAGCAAATAATTAAAAAGATCTAATTTTGGGAATCTGTAGGAGTAATTCATGTGAGGCAAAAATCACGTGCTCACATTTATGAACAAGATTTTTCATCCATACCTTGATAATTTTGTGGTAGTCTACCTAGATGACATAGTCATCTACAGCAACAACTTGGAGGAGCACATGGAGCACTTAAGGAAGGTTTTTCAAGTCTTGCGGGAGAACAAACTATATATCAAGAGGGAGAAATGCGAGTTTGCACAATCAAAGGTGCATTTCTTGGTCATTAGCAATGGCGAGATATGAATGGACGAGGCTAAGGTATGTGCTATCCAGGAGTGGGAGGCACCTATAAAGGTAACTGAGTTGAGATCCTTCCTTAGCCTTGTTAACTACTATCGTCGTTTCATCAGTGGATACTCAGCCAAGGCCGCACCATTGACTGAGTTGCTGAAGAAGAATAAACTATGTATTTGGACGGAGCATTGTCAAAAGGCGTTTGAAGGCCTTAAGACAGCTGTAACAGAGGAGCCAGTCTTGGCGTTACCTGACTTTGCCAAGACATTTGAGGTGCACACAGATGCCTCAGACTTCGCCATTGGGGGTGTCCTGATGCAGGATAAGCATCCCATAGCAGTTGAGAGCCACAAGTTAAATAAGACGGAGCGGCGTTATACGGTGCAAGAGAAGGAAATGACTGCCATTGTGCATTGCCTTCGTACATGGCGACATTATTTGCTCGAGTCGAGGTTCGTGGTTAAGACCGACAATGTGGCTACTAGCTACTTTCACACGTATAAGAAGCTCACGCCAAAATAGCTAGGTGGCAGGATTTCTTAGCTGAGTTTTATTATGTGCTGGAGTATAAGCCACAAAAAGGTAACGTTGTACCCGATGCCTTGAGCCAGAAAGTTGAGCTTGCCGCCATCACTTTAGCAAGTTGGGACATTCGTGAGGCTATAAAAGAAGGCATGCAGCATAATCCAACAGCCAAACAACTTATCGAGTTAGCCAATTGTCACACCCAATCTTGGGAGGTGTGACCGGCACTCGATGCCCGAAGGCCCAAGCGAACCAACCATGAGATATGATCTGAAATGTAATAACCTGCAAGCAGAAGAGCCCAACACGAAAAAAATTCCCTTATACCCTTCCCGGGGTAGTAAAGAATATATATATATATATATTCTTTACTACCCCGGGAAGGGTATAAGGGAATTTTTTTCAATTTAAGTGACAATCAAAACGGGATTATTTAAATTCAAATCAGAGTCACCACTTGGGATAATTTATGGTGTCTCAAGTCACCGGTTTAAAATCCCGAATCGAGGAAATTGTCTCTTATTACGGTCTGCGAACATAGAAATCCGGGTAAGGAATTCTGTTAACCCAAGAGAAGGTGTTAGGCATTCCCGAATTTCGTGGTTCTAGCACGGTCGCTTTGATCATACTTGTCTTATTAAAATTGTTTAATTACTGATTTTAGAATCTATGTGTATTTGCCTCTTTTAATTAAGAAATTATCTTTAAACAGGTCACGCGTACGTGTACCCATTTGTTTGGCGCGTCAAAAATCACATCACGCGAGCATGTCCACAATTAATCACGCTTTATTAATATTAAGAAAGTTTAGTCGAAGTTGAGCGAATGCATACTCCGGTTTTGTTTTTTAGAAATCGTAATCATGTCACGCGAATGATACGAGGTCCATGAGTGATTAAATTGTGGGTGGCACACCTCGGACTATATAAACTAAATTAAATTAATGGCCTATTAGCAACCATTTTGTTATTAAGAAAGTTTGTTCGAAGTTGTGCGAACGCATACTCCGATTTTATTTTTTAAGATCGCAGTTTTGTCACGCGAACGCACAACCACGGTAATAAATTTAAAATGCACCTAAAAGTTAACCTACCTCGGTGATGACGGCCTAAACATGGCACAAACTCTGCTACTCAAATTCCAATGAATTTCCCATTGAAACAACTTCCCACTACCTTCACCGTCAAATCAATACATTCCTCTCCACTAAAACCTCAGACCTCAAAATGCTTCATCAATCCCACGCTTTCATAATCACAACTGGATATACAACCAACGTTTACATAGCAATAAAGCTCATATCTTTATACACTTCTAACAAACAACACCTCACCCAACAACAAGGACTAATGTACTTAATGATAAGAATTAGCAACTAAGAAAATTATGTGGTAAAAGATAACAGAATCAAAGCAAGAGACATATTAATATAAACGTTTCCTCCTCAATCCAATATCTTACAACAGACAGTGTTCAGTGCTTGGAAGAATCTTGTATAAACATAAGAATGGAACAATACACAAACAACACATTTTCATTTTAAAGCAGAAGCTATCATTCAAAATCACAGAACATCACAGAACCGAACAGTAGCCAAAATCGAAGCATTTGAATCATCACACAAGAGTAACGACATGAAATAGAGGAGGAGGAAAAACCTTGAATCAGGTAATGAACTTTTCAGAAAAAAGAAAGGAAAAATTATTACACATTTTCAGCTTAATATAGCATCCAACAACAATTGCATCATTTCAAATCGAGGTTCATACCTGAAATGCAAACAAAAATCGAAAAACAGAACAAAAGCCAAATCACCACCGAAGCTCGAATAGAACTACGACGAGACCTCGAAAGTCGCCAGATTTCTTGCCAGATCTAACTCAACTAAGCTTGGATGACAAGTTTGTATGTCACAATGGATGTTTTATGTCGGAGTTCGATTGCTGGCTATTATTTGGCGATTCGCCGGATTTCTCATCGGATCTTCTTCTTATTAATATATCACTACTTTCTTTAGTTTTACGTGTGTGACCTACTAATTCTTAGCAGCAAAACGGGGAGGGGTCGTGTGTTTGGTCGAAGAAGAAACAGAACGGTGGAGGAGGGATTGTTCAGGGTAGGGTTCTTGTGTGTTCTCACGTTTTTGCTAAAGGAGATGAAGAACGGGGGGGTCGTTTATGGCTATTGCGTTCTTGTGAGAAGATGGGGTGTGAGGAAGATGAAAATACAGGGGGGGTCTGTGTTGTGATGGAAACGGCGGACTTCAAGTCCCTAGGTCTCTAGGTCTTAGAGTCTAAGGTCATTTTTGTATTCCTTTTGTTGATCGCCCCCTTATGTGTATAGGTCTAGGCTAGTTTTTGTAGGGTTTTTAGGTTAAGGGGTATGGGCCTAGGAATTATGGGCTTGGGAATTATGGGCTAGGTCCGAAAATTAAGCTTAAGAGATGGTTTGTTTGAGCCCAAATTTTATTCTTTCTCTGCGAGCGAGACTAAAAATACGATCTCATTTATTAATTAATCCTACTTAAGTAAAATAACTATTAAAGTAAGACTGACCGTTAAAACAAAATTATTTTTGGTATTTTTCAAGATTAAAAATGACTACAAAACATTAATGAAATTAGTTTTTTGTAATTTTCATTTTTCTGTAATAAAATAAAGTAAAAGAGTCAAAATTAGTTGAAATAGCGATATTATGCCTAAATTAAATAGTTACATGCTAAAATATAAAAACTCTTGGGGAGGGTCAAAAATCACATGTCTACACTTGGCTTGCCCAAGTCTATCGAACAAGTCAGCAATGAGCGGGATCGGGTACTTATTCTTCACTGTGACCTTATTAAGTGTTCGGTAGTCTATGCATAAGTGAAATAATCCATCCTTCTTCTTTTGGAACTATACTGGTGCGTCGAAAGGTGCCTTTGATAGCTGAATGTGACCAGCATCCAGCAACTCTTTCAATTGTTTCTTGAGCTCTTCTAAATCGGGCGGTGCCATACGATATGGAGCAAATACGGGTGGCTTAGCCCCTGGATCCAATTATCTTGTGATCCACCTCTCGCCTAGGCGGCAAGTGCTAAGGAAACTCCTCGGGCATGACATTGTTGTTTTCCTCAAATAATTTCTCTATGCAAGGCGGCAATGTCTCTTGAAATCTCCTCTCTTCCTCCAAACTTGCAATGGTTGTCATGAATGTTGTTTCCCCCTTCTTGATCCCTTTGACAACCTGCATAGCTTTCTAAGTTCCTAATTTGACACTAACTCCATTAGCTACCCCACGAGCATTTTGCACCTCGGCATTCATGGTCTTGACGTGAGATTTGGTTCGATCAAGCTTCAATTCTAGTCTCTTTGTGATAGCCTCAGTCATGAAATTATGAGTTGCTCCAATATCCACAATTGCACGAACGGGCTTGTTGTTGATGGTGAGATCCACGAACACCTTTTAACACCGGGGGTTTGGGATCCTCGATCTTGGCCTCCCTCGTCATCATAACATTGTTGGATGCCTCGATCACGCCAGCATCAACATGCTCCTCGAGTGACTCTATCTTTGCCTTCATAGCATCGACAGTACTCAAAGCCTCCATGACTCTGCACTCTAAGCTAGTGATGGTTTGCCTTAGTTCCATCTCGGTCTATGTACGTCCCTCCAAGTCATTTCGGATACTCTCAATCTCTTCAAGGGTGTGCCCCTCAAGAACGCTAAGGATGTCTTCCACCTTCTCCAAGCATTGGCCAAAGATCTCCACGGTGTCTATCCCTGCATTCATATTCATCACCCACTCTTTACAGAGCGAGACGTCCTCATGTGGCACCTTATAGCTCTTGTTGGTGCATTTCTCTTTTTGTTACGGCCCTTCTTGCCAGCAGCATCCTAGATGATGTTGTCTTGGTGTTGGCAGTGTTAATTTCTCCATTGTTCGAAATTCCTTTAGTTGCAACCTTTTCTCTAATACCACGTTGTCACGTCCTTAGTCGTTAACTAAGTACACATGTGGCACGTGACAACTCGGTCATGATCTTGCACAACTTTCTCACGTTCTTGCTATGCCAAGTCAGCATTATTACACTCAAGATCGCTAAGAGAATGTTAGAAACAATACAAGAGAATTTTTAAAGGAAGCTTTGTATTAGAGAGAACTTGAATTGTTTGCTTGGTGAATTATAAATGAATGTCCCCCTTTATATACTACTCTCGTGGGGTCTAGTGTGTAAATACTATTTGTTAAACAAGTCCTTAATATTTACAAGAAAAGGGCTTTCTCTAGAATTCTCTATAAGCCTAGAAGATTCCAAGGACTTTCCTAACAAATCCATAGGAATCTAGGGTCTTCCAAAGGAAATGTCCATACTTCTCTAGAATCTTCTCACTAATGCTAGCCTTCCTCCTATGTAAGCTTCCACATGGCATTAATATATGCCAAATGGCGCCTATGCAGCATGATGATATGGCGGGTCATCACACTCTCCCCCAAAAACAAACACTTAACTCTCCTTTACAAAAGAAAAAATCATATATGTCAATATTTGTGTAGGATTCTCATTATATATGGGATTAAATATTTTAATATATAAGAAATGTATTAACAGCTTATTTTTTTCGTTTTTCAATATTGCACGATGTTTGGTTAACGATATGCCTTTCGGTATTGCACGGAATTCACGTGAAAATAGCATGGGCTTATACATTAAGATGACCCAATCCAACCTATTGCATAACTGGCCAAATTCAATATTTGCTTCTTTTAGCTAGTATATATAGATTATTAAGTTATGCATAAATTATACATATTCGCCGGTGTTATAAATATAATTACACTTAAGGTGAATATCCATATTTTAGAGAGATCTTAGAGTTTTTTACTTGGTGGATAAGTCACTTTTTTCGTATAAATAGAGGGATTCTGTTCCATTGTAATTCATCCCAACTCAATAAGAATTATCTCTCTCTACTTTTCTCTACAATACTTTTTTTCTTTTATTGTTTTATAACACGTTATCAGCACAAGACTCTAACCAATTGAGTAGAGATATCTACTTTGGTCACCAGGCTTTGGGATACGTGCATGGTGCTCAACTTGCACATAACATTGAGCATAGTGATTGTCAATTGTTCCATGAACTTCCCTCAAGAATAAATTATAGATTTAAGGTTAGTATTTTTACCTTATTAAAATTTTAAATTCTATAATTTCATATTAAATACAAGAAAAGACAATAAACTTTAATTATAACTCTAATAGATTTTGTGAGAAATTATAACCATACAAAGTGGTAAATTTCTTTGTCTTGTCATGATCAATGTAACGACCCAGCCGGTTGTTTTGAGAGTTATAGCTCTGATCCCCTATTTTCTGCTTCTCTCGTATCTTTTTCTGCTTATGTGATTTGCCGGGAGGTTTTGATTTTGGTTTCGGAGTGTTTTGGGATACTTCGTCCCCAAATGGAAGCTTACGCCTTAGGATTTCAACCGTAGTCAGAACTGTATGAATATGATTCCAGAATGGAGTTTTTTCAATTCATATAGCTTCGTTGGGTGCTTTTAGGCTTAGGGGCATATCTGGGTTGTGTTTTGGAGGTCTGTAGCTAATTTAGGCTTGAAATGGCGAAAGTCGAATTTTTGGAGATTTTGACCGGTAGTGGACTTTTGGATACCGGGGTCGGATTCAGATTCTGGAAGTTGGAGTAGATCCGTAATGTTGAATATTGCTTGTGTACAAAATTTAAGGTCAATCGAACGTGGTTTGATAGATTTCGAAATCAGTTGTGGATTTAAAGTTTCAGGTTCATTAAGTTCGAATTGGAGAGTGATTCATGTTTTTGTTGTTATTTGAGTTGTTTTGAGGGCTCGATTAAGTTCGTGTGGTTTTTTAGGACTGGTAGGTATGTTTGGTTGAGGTCCCGGGTGTTACGCCCTACAATATTACAATGATGTTACATCCTGCAGTGTTATATTACGATGATGTTACGTCCTGCAGTATTATATTACGATGATGTTATTTATGCCTTGCAGTATTACATTACGATGATGTTACTTCGTAGTATTAAATTACAATGATGTTGCACCTTGTAATATTGTACGTTGAATTTGTCGTAAGGTAATTGACATCAGTCCAAGGAAAGGATTACTTGGAGATTATAAGGATTATGCTATTTCAAACAAGCGATGAGTAAATTCATGAAGGTGGTAGGGGAATCAAGTCACAAGAAATTAATTTTTGTCCAAGTTTGGCATGTTGGGATAAAATACGGGCCGAGCGTTACTGCCCGATATTTATGGACTAGTACTATACAAGGTACTATATGACATGATAGTAAGATATATAAAGTGTGTTAAAAGTAAGTAACATTTTAAATATTTTGAGATAATTATTAATTAAGTGGATATTTGGTTAATTGTAAATTTTGGGGGAAGATTAGCAATTAATTAAGGTGTTTGGTGGATAAGATTAAGTGGGAACACCATCCCAAACGTGGCAGCAAGCTAAGGCTTAATTATGTGACTCTTAATTCGCATTTCAAGATGGCACCTTATGAGAAATTGGTGGCTCTGTCACCCCCTAAAGTGGGGCACACCTAAAGGTTAAAGGTAACCTTTCTAAATTCACTATGAAATTGCTCACATCTTAAAGGAATACTTATGTCTCTACAAAGTGAAGAAAGAAAGCTTCAGTAAGTATGATACAAATTTTGGCATGGCAACGTGAGTTACTTCATCATATTCATACAAGACTACAAAGTAACGGATGGAATTCAAGGATTTATATGATCTCTAACAATGTTAGCAACATGATTTTGATACAAAAAAAATCATATGAGACTACGTAATGTTATGGCAACGGGATTTTGCAATTCTAAGGGAGTACGGTGTAATCTTTATCAAAGAATATCATACGGATTTTTCCCTACTTCAATCCGCTGTCACATGTTTTATCGCAACCAACATCTGTTCGAGGGATTGTCAACAGAATCGGATGAGGTATGCTAAGGCTAGCCCTTCTTTCCTATTGGCATGATCCATATGATACAAACAAAATGAGCAAATGCACAAATTCTATAAATGACTCTATTCGTAGAAATGCTGGAGATGTATATATTTTTATTCTCCCATAAGTCTATTTATTCTATCGTCTGCTCATGGGTCTCAGAAAATACATAAGTTGATAAAGTTTGTTTTATGATATTAATTAGAGGCATAATGGTCTTATAACATATAAGAGATTTTATTAACATATTTTCACATGCATTTCATGCATTTATATATGCACATTGACCCATGACCAGATGGCGTTATATACGCATATTTATATATGTATATGGGATATGGGAAAGGTTATGGCGTTATATACGCAACACCACTTGATCAGCTAGTATACATTGATAATTTTGCCCACAACGGCCGCGATGATATGATGGGATGCCCTCAGAGGCTTGATGGTGTTATGAACACATGTACCTATGCACGACATGACATTCATATGTATATGTATGACACTAAAAGTATTTCATGATTTACAAAGTTATCCAGACTTACAAGTTGAGTCATTTACTCTATATTTCTTCCATGTCTTTTACGTACTTATTTATGTACATACTCGGTACATTATTCGTACTGACATCCCTTTTGCCTGGGGACGCTGCGTTCATACCCGCTGGTTTTGATAGACAAGTCGAGAGTCCTCTAAGTGGGCGATCAGCTCAGCGAAAAATATTAGTGCACTCTATTTGCTCTGGAGTTGCTTGTTTGGTCAGTATGATTTAGATATGTATTGTTTGGTATGGTGGGGCTCTGTCCCGACCTTTATGACAATTATGTATCCTTAAAGGCTTTTAGAAGGTTGTCATGTACTTAAAAGATTGTATGGCCTTGTCGGCATTTGTTCACTATACGAGTGGTTATTTTGGTCTTAGAGTCCCATATGTCTTATGTATAAGGTTGTATTACATGATGTATTCTATTTATTTCACGGCATCATTTAGGCTTAGTTATCTATGATAGTTTGACATGAAAAGATACGTTATGTTGGTACTCGGTTGAGTAAGGTACCGGGTGCTCGTCGCGGCCCATCGGTTTGGGTCATGACAAAAGTGGTATTAGAGCAGTTCTGTCCTAGGGAGTCTACAAGTTGTGTCTAGTAGAGTCTTGTTTACGGGTGTGTCGTGCACCACACGTATAAGCAGGAGGCTACAGGGCATTTAGTACTGTCACTCTTTCTTCTTACTCTAGATCATGTGGTAGAGCTCAGTTGTAAGAACACAATTTCCTAAACTCGACCTTATTCATAATACAGCGATGCCTACATTTAGAAATATGGTTGGTAAGGGATTGAATGCGGTTGTGAAAGAGTTGAGTCAGAAGAACCCGTTGAGATTTTGGAAAAAGATCCTTAAGGAAAGAATATCTATACCTTAATGGTGAAGGACAATGAGAGATTTAGAAGATAAATACAAGTTTTAACAAGTAAAAGAAGCAAGGTGAAAGAGGGTACGAGGTACCCAACTAATGAAGATTATCCTTATTTACCATTCAGGAAGAGAGATATAAACTTTTTGAGTTATATTCAACAGTAACAGAGGTATGTACAATTAGTCGTACCCATCTCAGTTATGCCCTATGGGGGCTAAATGGTGTAGTTTAATAAAAGTACAAAACATCATGATCCGGCTGGGGTTAGAGTAACTCAAAATGATGAATGGATCGTTTGTGTTAGTTGACATTTCTAAAGGGTTTACAAATGTGATAATAGATCTTCTTGTGAGACACCCAGATGGTGCACTCTAGAATATTACAATTAGATGTGAATACTAGCATGATCGGAAGAAAAAAAATTAGAAGATAGGCACTAAAATCCTGGAAGGGATAAATATTACCTTAGTGTGACTCTCGTCCCTAGTAGAGTAAGCACGTTGAGCAACTCGAAGAGTCGATGGATGAATCAAGGGGAGAAAAAAGCAAAAGAATGTCTTGCTGAAGTTTTCACAAGAAAGGGGTAGACAGAAATACTAGCAGAGTAGTGAGAAGAGATATAAGGAAGAATTATGAGTAAGATGCGATACATGGATGACAATGGTAGATCAAAAAGATGACGGTATTACTGGGTCCATAGTCAGGTGAAGGAAGAGACGAAAGGTGATAGGCCTTAAGACAACAAAAGAGTATAGGCCATAAAGTCATATCCTCATTTCAAGAAGTAAGTTCGTAACTCTAACATGATTACCAATAGGAAAAGCTAGAGCCCAGAATAATAGAGATCAATATGGGCTGGTGAACAAGATAAAGTAAACATGAATTAGGGATTTAGTGATTTGCTAATGGTCGACATCATGAGAATTTCAGATTTCGTACCGGCAATAATAGAATGGACAACAGAAGAAAATTCATGAGAAATTCATAGAATGGTCATTCAGGAAGATGCTTCCCTAAAGTAAGCAATGTGAGCAAAATTAAGCTTAAGAGACTGTATGTGCCAGTTATAGCAATTGTCATCTCGCGAGTAAGGAATTTCGTTATCCTTAGTACAGAAGGATTATCGCAAAGAGAGTAAGGGTCATCAATGATGTGAAAGGACGCCAAAAATGAAAAGGTAGAGCATCTATAAGCAGATTGTCGTAGCTCCAACTCTTATTACTCCCCTAAGGGGGGGAATATGGAATGACGTGATATTACGTCAAAATTAAGTGGTTCTAGTAATTATGGAATGGTAAAGGAAGAATTTGATAAAATGAAAAAGGGATGAGATTGCACTTATTCAAAGCCTATAGATATGCTATGATACAAGAGCATTATGCAAATACAACGTCAGGGAGAGGAAGTAAGGGTTCCCGCCCGAGATATTATTGATTAACAAGGAGCTAGTGCGATAGGTAAGTTAAGACAAAGGAAATGACCCAAGAAAGATTATGCAGAATATTGATACGGGAATGGGACAACAAGAAATTAGTAGTTGATTCAAGAAGAGCTTAGTTATGTCAGACATGGGAATACAGACAAATCAACAGATAGTGCAAGATAAACATAGGGAACCCCCATATGGGGAATTCAGCCTCGCAGTTATGACATCGTGATCTTTGAAAAAATCTATATAGGAGTTGGGGAAGTTAAAAAGGTATTGTATGAGTGTTATGGAAATAAAAGAAAGTTCCACCATGAAGACAGTCAAAACATTAGTTCAGGAGTAACCCTACAAGAACAAGGGCGTGGAGATAAGTAACTACGGGTAATTATAGGCGAGGAAGAACATTAAAAATTCCGGCAGGCATATGATGTGATAAGCTCGCAGCCTTACAAGAGTCAGAGGATTCCCCCCCTAAGTACCACAATGAAAGACTAGTTGAGAAAATAAGGAAGAAGGCTTCAACCAAAGCACAACGACCTAAAGAGGAAATGGCCGTGTAACAACAGTCTCACAACAACATTGTAAGCACTCCAAAGGAAAGTGACACCTACCGTGGCTAATGAACGGGAAGTAAAATTAAAAGTAATATTCAAGATCATATGAGTTGCACGAAAACTCTGGCATGTGTGGGCACTAAGATAAGCTAAGTATGGACGCAAGAAGGGGGCAGAAAGACCAGAAAAAGTAATAGCTTACGTTGAAAGAAAGCTAAAATGGAACAAAAGAAATTATTCGATCAATGATCCAGAGTTGGTTACGTTATGAACGCACTTAAAGGTTCGGAGTTTTATATATGCAACATATACAATCGTAGAAGATTCTGGTATACGCTAAAACAAAGATTTGAGCCCAGGTCATAAACGAAGGATTAAATTGTTAAAGGATTGTATCATGCATTTCCTCAGCGCCCATGAAAGGCTAAACAGAATAACTAATACCATGAATCAAAGATCGGGAGATAACTTAAGCCGACATAAAGGCCGATCAGAAGAATGAGGAAACTAAAGAGTTACATCAGTGAAGTAAATCAAGAATTCGATTATTGGACCTAGAAGTTATAGGAATCATGATTGAGAACATAGTCTAATCACTCTTAATATTTGAGGTTCAAGAGAGATAGCACAACAACCATATTCTATAACGGCTCTACAATAAAGCCAGTTAGGAAAATACCAGCCTCATAAGAATTCAGTATGGAGCTCCCACCAGATTGTATAGGCACCAGAGGTGCAAGTATTATAATAGAGCTTCAAATGGTAGATGTGATTTATACCTTTGTGGGAGGGAGGTTATGAAAGAGAGATAGAAGAATGTGAGGTGATATTATAAAGTAAGTAAGGTAAAGGTGAACAACATATGAAATACTCAAGTATAGAAGGATGAGAGTGGTCCATACTTCAGGTAAAAGACTAGAAGCATTGGGATTCAGTATCCAGGAATGATAGCAGCATCGCCAGTGGCATACCTTGTAGCCTATGGTTTTTAAATACCGAAAGGTCTAATTAGAGAGTAAGAAGAGTTAGAGACAATGCGATGTCTCTCTTGATGTTCCAGAAAAGCATAAGGGAATCGATCGCAAGCTGAAGTATGATAGAACGATAAGGTTTTAGAAAGACAAGAGTAAGGATAAGAAGAAGGCAAGTGAGAAGTTGAAAAAAATGGATAAGTCCTCGGGACTAAGCCCGTGAAAACAAAAAAGTTGATGGTTCCTCTAAGTTATAGAAAGTTCAATTTAGCCTGAATGAACTCAAATGAGTCTAAGACTAGTAGCATTTAGAAGAGATGGGATGCTGCCCTGGTAGCAAAATGAGGGTATAACTGTGATAAATAAAAGATGACGTTTGGGCTTTCGCTTGAGTAATGATTTGAAGAAGAAAAAAAAAAGGGGAAAGAGGATTTCATGAATTGTAAGGATATAAAATACCCATATAAGGTGAGTCACATTGGGATGCTATAAAGTATGGTTATGGGAGTATAGTATCACCCCTAGGTTGATCAATCTAATCACTCCAGATGTCCCCGATGAGATGTGAGCCCTAGCGACAGTGTTACATAAAAGATCAAGTTATAAGTGGTGGATGATGAATCAATATTAAGGTGAATCAACAATAGATGGAGAAAAGTTCAACAGTATGAGATGAGATTAGACCATCAGTCTTAAGGATAAGCAACGAGAGTAACCTGGAGTTAGTTGCAGACCTCAGTAACGATAAAGTCGAGGTAAGAATTATTGTATAGTATGACCTATGTAGATGCAGTAAAGTTATACGAATAGATAACCAGATCTATGAAATAAGATATGGCCAGATTCACAAGTTTTACAAAGTACCGAGCGAAGATGCCCAAAGAGGCATCCTATAAAGCCTTGTATATGTTTACAAAGTAAGGCCTAGAGATTGGCTAAAAGCTGGAGGAAAAAGGACATAGGAGTCGCATAGGCACACTTACAAGGTCAGTATCGTAAAGGCTGCATGATAGAAGGTAGCAACAGTTACGAGATTGGAAGGAATTCAATCACAAGTCATGGTGTGGGAAAGAGGCCTAAAGGGGGGAATACCCTGAACTTTGGATTTATTCACATAACAACTGCCTAAATGGCAAGGAGAGTATTAAGGTATTCATAAGAACTATAAGTTATGAAAATGATAAGAGCATCAGTCAACATTCGAGGACGAATGTTTAAAAGGGGGAATGATGTTACGCCCCACAATATTACAATGATGTTACGTCCTGTAGTATTATATTACGATAATTTTACATCCTGGAGTATTATATTATGATGACGTTACGTCCTGCAATATTAGATTACGATGATGCTATGCCTTGTAGTATTACATTACGATGATGTTACGCTTCGCAGTATTAAATTATGACGATGTTGCACCTTGTATTATTGTACGTTGAATTTGTCGTAAGGTAATTAACATCAGTCCAAGGAAAAGATTATTTAGAGATTACAAGGATTATGCTATTTCAAACAGGTGATGAGTAAATTTATGAAGGTGATAGGGGAAGCAAGTCAAAGAAAATAAATTTTCGTCCAAGTTTGGCATGTTGGGATAAAATACGGGTCGAGCGTTGATACCCGATATTTATGGACTAGTACCATACAAGGTACCACATGACCATGATAGTAAGGTGTATAAAGTGTGTTAAAAGTAAGTAGTATTTTAAGTATTTTGAGATAATTCTTAATTAAGTGGATATTTATTTTTGGGGGAAGATTAGCAATTAATTAAGGTGTTTGGTGGATAAGATTAAGTGGGAACACCATCCCAAATGTGGCAGCAAGCTAAGGCTTAATTATGTGACTCTTAATTCACATCTAAAGATGGCACCTTATGAGAAATTGGTGGCTTAGTCACCCCTTAAAGTATGGTCCACCTAAAGGTTAAAGGTAACCTTTCTAAATTCACTATGAAATTGCTCACATCTTAAAGGAATACTTATGTACTTATATCTCTACAAAGTGAAGAAAGAAAGCTTCAGCAAGTATGATACAAATTTTGGCATGGCAATGTGAGTTACTTCATCATATTCATACAAGACTACAAACTAACGGATGGAATTCAAGGATTTATATGATCCCTTACAGTGTTAGCAACGTGATTTTGATACAGAAGAAAATCATACGAGACTATGTAATATTATAGCAACAGGATTATGCGATTCTAAGGGAGTACGGTGCAATCTTTCTCAAAGAATATCATACGGATTTTTTTCTACTTCGATCCGCCATCACATGTTTTGTCGCAACCAACGTCTGTTAGAGGGATTGTCAATAGAATCGGATGAGGTATGTTAAGGCTATTCCTTATTTCTTTTTAGCATGATCCATACGATACAAACGAAATGAGCAAATGCACAACTTCCATAAATAACTCTATTCGTAGAAATGCTAGAGATTTGTATATTCTTATTCTCCCATAAGTCTATTTATTCTATCGTCTGCTCATGGGTCTCAAAAAATACGTAAGTTGATAAAGTTTGTTTCATAATATTAATCAGAGGCATAATGGTCTTATAACGTACGAGAGATTTTATTAACATATTTTCACATGCATTTCATGCATTTACATATGCACATTGACCCATGACCAAATGGTGTTATATATGCGTATATATATATGTATATATATATATATATATATATATATATGTATATATATGTATATGGGATATGGGAAAGGTTATGGCGTTATATACGCACCACCACCTGATCAGCTGGTATACGTTGATGATTTTTCCCACAGTGGCTGAGATGATATGATGGGATGCCCTCAAAGGCTTGATGATGTTATGAACACATGTACCTATGCACGACATGACATTCATACGTATATGCATGACACTAAAATTATTTCATGATTTATAGAGTTTTCCATACTTATAAGTTGAGTCATTTACTCTATATTTCTTCCATGTCTTTTACGTACTTATTTATGTGCCTTACATACTCGGTACATTATTCGTACTGACATCCCTTTTGCCTGGGGATGCTGCGTTCATGCCCACAGGTCTTAATAGACAGGTCGAGAGTCCTCCAAGTGGGCGATCAGCTCAGCGGAAGATGTTGGTGCACTCCATTTGCTCCGGAGTTGCTCGTTTGGTCAGTATGATTTAGATGTGTATTGTTTGGTATGGCGAGGCTCTGTCCCGACCTTTATGATAATGATATATCCTTAGAGACTTGTAGACAGATGTCATGTACTTAAAAGATTGTATGGCCTTGTCGGCCTATGTTTAGTATACAAGTGGTTATTTTGGTCTTAGAGGCCCATATGTTTTATGTATAAGGTTGTATTACATGTTGTATTCTACCTATTTCACTGCAGCCTTCAAGCTCAGTTATCTATGATAGTATAGCATGAAAAGATATGTTATGTTGGTACTCGGTTGAGTAAGGTACCGGGTGCGTGTCGTGGCTCATCGGTTTGGGTCGTGACACCGGGGGGTCTCGGGTGAGTTTCGGATGCTTAACGGATCATTTTGGACTTGTGAAAGATAGCAGATTTTCTGGAATTGTTTTGTAAACTTTTTCTTCATTGCGATCGCGTAGGGCATCTAAGAGTAAGGTTTTCAGGTTGTGCATCGCGAACACATGGGCTAGGCCGCGTTCGCGAAGAGGAAGTGAGGCAGCAATGGAGTTCAAGTGTTACTCTTTGCGGTAGCATGAGGACAGACACGATCGCGTAGGTGTGAGCAGTCAGTATATCGCGTTCGCGTGCTATTTTTCGTGTTCATATAGAGTTAATCTCTGGGGCAGTGAAGTTGTGTTTCGCAATCGCGAGGCTATTTCCGCGATCGTGATTAAGGAATCACTGGGCATAATATAAAATTTCAAAAATGAGGGTTTGAACCCATTATTCATATTTTGATCTAGAGACCACGGATTTGGGCGATTCTTGAAGGGATTTTCGTGGAGTTGATTGGGGTAAGTGATTCTTACTTGGTTTTGGCTAAATCCCATGATTATGTCTTTAATTTCATCATCTAATTTGTGATTTGGAGTGAAAATTTAGGGAAAAGGAAGGAAGAACTCTTGAGTTAGAATTTCGAGGTTTTGAATGGGATTTTGTTATTGGATTTGAGTAAATTTGTTATAGTTAGACTTGTGAGTGAATAAGTATTCATATTTTGTGACTTTTACCATATTTCGAGACGTGGGCTCGGGGAGGCTTTTTGGGGCGATTTTCGAATTTCTTATTAAAGTCTTGATTTTATTAATTAGATTAGTCTATTATAGTTGTATTTATAATATGTAATTGATTTTGGCTAGATTTAGGCCATTCAGAGTCGGATATTTGTGGGAAAGGCATTGTTATCGATTGATTGAGCTCAGTTCGAGGTAAGTGGCTTGCCTAACCTTGTGTGGAGGAACTCCCCTTAGGATTTGGTATTATTTTGATATGTGAGCGTCGTGTACATGAGGTGATGAGGGCGTACACGGGCTATTTGTTGTAAAATCTGATTTTTACTAGTTAATAACCTATTTCTTCTTATTTGAGATATATCAGCATGTGTAATTATCCTGTTTAGCTTAGAATAGCATGTCAACGTGTCTTAAATGCTTATCTGAACTCTGTGCAGCATGCTTAGTGAATTTTCCTGCTTTTCTCTTGACTTGTACTTAGTATAAACTGTAGGATCTCTGTTGTAATTGTTATTTTCATTATTTGAGCTGCATATTCATTTTGGGACTACGGAACGGTATTCCGGGAGATCCCCCATGCACTTTTACTTTGAGACTACGGGACGGTATCCCGGGAGATCCTCTTGTATATTTACTTTGGGATAACATAACGGTATTCCGGGAGATCCCCTTGCACATTTATGTTTGGGACTATGAGACGGTATCTCTGGAGATCCCCTGTTGCTATTTTGTATACTGTACTATTATCCTTTCTGTGATTTCCTTCCATAAATTTCAGTCTTTATTTTACAATGATATTTTGTTCCGTCTTATTATATATATACACTCTTTTACTAGTAGGGCCCTGACATGACCTCGTCACTACTCGATCGAGGTTAGGCTTGACACTTACCAGGTATTGTTGTGGTATACTCATGCTACTCTTCAGCACATGTTTTCGTGTGCAGATCCAGGTACCTCCTACCATCTCCGCTTTTAGTTGCACAGTCGTTGTTGTTTCGGAGACTTCAAGGTACATCTGTCCACGTCCGCAGACCTCGGAGTCCCCCTCTATTCCCTTATTTCGATTCTTCTCTTATTTCTTTAAACACTGATGTATAGAACATTTAGAAATTCTTAGAAGCTTATGACTTACGGTGTTCTGGGTCTTGGGAGAGTTTGTGTATATTTCGAGAGTTGATTATTGTATATGCCGAACGATATATCAAATGTTTATTTAAATTATCTGTTATTGTTAGTTGTTAACTTTTATGTTTTCATTTCATTTTCCGCAAATGTTAGGCTTACCTAGTTGTAGAGACTAGGTGCTGTCATGATAATTCATAGAGGGAGAATTTGGATCGTGACAATCAAATTCATATATGGTTATGGGCACAAGAAGTTGAAATCTGTCCCATTGAATTTGCTTCATTCTCATTTCCTTAAGAGAATGTGGTACCAATATGTGATAAGTCTGAAAGAGACAAAATTATTACCGTAAAGGTATCAATATATGTGGACGTGGCAATAGACGAAATTATAATCATCATCATTGTGGTAATGACAATAATAAGGATTCTCAAAATAATCCTTCACTTGTGAAAATAATATGTGTCATCGATTTGACATGAGATTTTGTAAAGCACATATAGATGATTATGGTCTATTCATAATGTGTATGTGACAATATGTGATTTATGAATACATATTTATTCTTGGAAGAATATGAATGTGCTAGTGGTAGTGAATATACCACACTAATCTCTAGAAATAGGTTTGAGACGAAATAAGAAAATAATTTTATTATTATGGCATGAATGGTCATTGATCACGTACATATTGTGATTATGCCAAAGTATTATTATTACATGGCAAAAGTAATAGAAGCAACATATTTTGCCTATAATTATTTTGACCATGACCATAATGGTATAACTTTCTCCTTGAAAGAGATATTTACCATATGGATGTTGATGAATATGTACAACAACAACAACATACCCAGTCTTATCCCATACCGTGGGGTCTAGGGAGGGTAGTGTGCACGCAGACCTTACCCCTACCTTGTGAAGATAGAGAGGCTATTTCCAATAGACCCTCGGCTTAAGAAAGCATAAGAACCACATTAATGAAAATATAGACAAGAAAGGACAGTACTAAAAAGCCATATAAAAGCAGAATAAAAACAACAAGGTAATAAGGTAATCCACAATAAAGGAAAATAATGGTTAGTCATAAAAACCTACTGCCTACAGAAAGCGAGGCTGTGTGCCAATACTACTGTTATGAACACTCTAGACTACCTATTCTACTATCCTAATCCTCTACCTCCATACTTTCCTATCAAGGGGCATGTCATCGGTCAGCTGAAGTTGTGCCATGTCTTACCTAATCACCTATCCCCACCTTTTCTTTGGCCTACCTCTACCTCTCAGTAGGCCTTCCAATGTCAACCTCTCACACCTCCTCACCGGAGCGTCTGTGCTCCTCCTCCTCACATGACCAAACCACCTAGGACGCGCTTCCCGTATCTTGTCCTCAATAGGAGCCACACCCACCTTATCGTGAATAACCTTATTTCTGATCCTATCTAACCCGGTGTGCCCGCACATCCATCTCAACATCCTCATTTCCGCTACCTTCATCTTCTGGACATGAGCAATCTTGACTAACCAACACTCAGCCCATACAACAACGTTGCTCTGACCATCACTCTGTAGAACTTACCCTTAAGTTTCGGTGGCACCTTCTTATCATATAAACCACTGGAAGTGAGTCTCCGTTTCATCCATCTCGCCCCAATACGATGTGTGACATCTTCATCAATCTCCCCATCCCCCTAAATAATCGACCCAAGGTACTTAAAACTTCCTCTCCTAGGGATGACCTACGAGTCTAGCTTTACCTCCCCTTCCCCCATTGAGTCTCGCCACTGAACTTACACTCCAATATTCTGTCTTGGTCCTGCTCAACTTAAAACCTTTAGATTCCAGGGTCTGCCTCCATACCTCTAATTGTGCGTTCACAACGTCTCGCGTCTCGTCAATCAATACAATATCATCTACAAATAGCATGCACCACAGCACCTCCCATTGGATGTGGTGCGTCAGTACGTCCATCACCAGAGCAAACAAAAAAGGCTGAGTGTCGACCCCTGATGCAACCCCATCATAAACGTAAAATGGTTCGAGTCCCCACCCACCGTCCTCACTCGAGGTCTTTACTCCATCATACATGTCCTTAATCAGCCTACATAGGCAATAGGTACACCTCTAGCCTCCAAACATCTCCATAAAACCTCTCTCGAAACTTTATCGTACGCCTTTTCTAAGTCGATGAATACCATATGCAAGTCTTTCTTTCTCTCCCTATACTGCTCCATCAATCTCCTACCAAGGTGGATGGCTTCTATAGTCGAACGCCCAGGCATAAACCCAAACTGGTTCTCGAAAATAAACACCTTATTCCTCACCTTTAGCTCTACCACTCTCTCCCAGACTTTTATAGTGTGGCTAAGCAGCTTGATACCCTGATAGTTATTGAAATTTTAGATATCACCCTTGTTCTTGTATACAGGAACCATCATACTCCACCTCCACTCTTCAGGCATCTTCTTCGTTCTAAAAATGACATTAAATAACCTAGTGAGCCACTCCAAGCCTGCCTTGTCTGCACTCTTCCAAAACTCCACTGGGATTTCATATGGCTGGGTCGCTTTGACCCTACTCATCTTATGCATAGCCCCCTCAACTTCATCAACTCTAATCTGCCTACAATACCCAAAGTCACAACGACTCCCCGAGAGTTCCAAATCACCTAGAACAATGCTCATGTCCCCTTCCTCGTTCAAGAGACTATAGAAGCAGGTCTGCCATCTCAGACGGATAAGCCCCTTATCTAACAAAACTCTACCTTATTTGTTCTTGATGCACTTCACTTGGTCCAAGTCATGCGCCTTTCTTTCTCGTGCCTTGGATAACCTGAACAATCTCTTATCCCGACCTTAGCCCTCTAGTTCCTCATACAAACAACTAAAAGCTGCATTTTTGGCTGCCGTAACTACTAGTTTCGCCTCTTTCTTAGCCAATTTATAATGCTCCATATTTGCTCTCTTCTCCTCCTCGTCTACACTTCCACTAGCTTTATATACGCTGCTTTCTTGGTTTCCACTTTTCTTTGCACCTCTCCATTCCACCACTAGTCTCTCTTGTGAACACCAGAGTAACCCTTTGAGATCCCTAATACCTCACCTGCGGCTTCCCTAATGCACTGCGCAGTCATGGTTCACATAGAACTTACATCCCCACTACTCCTCCAAGCCCCCATAGTCACCAGCTTGACCCTCGACTCCTGCGCTTTAGCTTTCGCTAAGGCTCCCCACTTGATCCTATGTTGGCTATACATCACCCTCTTCCTCCTCTTCCTCATGATATCAAGGTCCATAACCAGGAGTCTAGGAAGGGTCGAGAGGTTCTCAATTGGGAAGACCTTGCAATCCGTGCAAAGACCTCTATCAGACTTCCTACATAGTAAATAATCAATCTGAGTCTCAGCCACCGAACTCCGGAAGGTGACCAAGTGCTCCCTCTTCTTCGAGAAACTCGAGTTTGCTATCACCAAATCAAATTCTCTAGCAAAGTCCAGAAGAGACGTTCCTCCTCCGTTTCTATCTCCAAAACCAAAGCCACCATGCACATCATCATACCCCCCTGACATCGCTCCAATGTGGTAGTACAAAATTAATTGAAAGCTCTAGAAGAGCCAATTATTACTATTTAGGAGGATTGATTATCAATAAAATATTGTGTCATAGTAAGTCTCAAAGAAAATTATTTAGTTTCTAAATTAATCGCAAAAGCGGTTGGTTATATTGAGAATATAAATAAAGGAACAATTTAATATATTCTATTACTACAACTTATAGCGGGGTAATATGTATGTGAAAATCTACCCGCTTTATTCTCCAATTTATACAACGCAAATTAAAAAAATGCCACAATAAAGTAGAAGTTTATTGATATAAAAACCCATATCATAATAAACTTAGAGTTTATTAATAATTGCACACGTCATAGTATAATCCTAAAGTTTATCAATATTGATAATTTATTCAGTTGGCATAATTCGATTAGCCCTATTAATTTAAGTATGATGTGCAAAAACAAAAGAGAATTCACATGGGTAAATATTAAAGAACTAGAAAGTTCTTTATGAATTCTCTTATGTTGCTTGCTCTCATTAATTAATACACCAACTAAAATTGGGATTGAATCTCATGAATGCTGGAAATATCAAAGGTGAATATGGGCACATTCACCTGCCATGTATACCACATAAGATGCATCTATGAGATGGTTACACGTGCGGTTATTATTAACCCGCTAACTGGTGTTTGTGAGGTAACTTGCTCAATAATTTAATTTAGAGCATAATTTTCAGATTTTCTATTAAAGACAGTTCATCTTGATAAGTTGGTTTACATCACAGTTGGTTTAGCAAAATAATTTATTGAGTGCCTCCACTTAATATCCAAACGATTGCTTATGAGAACATATGTTTCTTTATCAATTTGATATAGGTTATATACGAAAGTATATTATATTCTCCCCTCACAAGTGGTTCAGGGTCAGAACCGAATAATTGCATTCTATTATTATTAATGTGCGGTGTATATTTTGATTAACATCATAACGCACAAAGGTGGGTTTCCAAAGTTGACGAAGCAAGTTAGTTTTTCTAATATGAGGGGGAGACAGGATAAACAGTTGAGAAAAAGTTACGTGGAATGAATTATCATATGTACATCTAGATCCTAGAATTAAATAATATGAACTTAAAATTCATAAAAAAATAATTCTTCTGCAATATATTACAAAGCATGCCTGACGCATTTGCTAACGCAAAGAAAGTAACTATATTCTCACTGCAAATGCTCCTATTAGAATAAGTCCTGGAAAGACAAAGTCTGTAGTATGCTTAAAGCATATAGACAAATCGGTTTCAAATAAAATTCTTGATAAAGAAGATGAGAAAGTGATCAAAATGATCATAACAATGAGGCAAGTGATCTAAAAGATTGGATGACATAATACTTCATAAAATTTCAGGAGTGGTTCAGGTACTTGAAAATATGAATAAAGAGATCTTTATGTTATGTCTTTACGAAAAAATATTGGAACCAATATATAATATTCGTCGACGACATCTATGATAGCACTAAGTATAGATGAGGATCTTAAGTCTGTAGAATACAGACACAAAAATATTGGCCAAATGGAAGAGACACAATTCAAATAGAATTGGTTTCATATGAAAGACATGTAGTTTTGGCTATGCAGTTCAAACACTTGAAAGTATAAAGTCAATGGTGTGTGCAATATTTATCTTATATGTCTAGCATGGCATGAAAGTTGATATGCATCTAAAGTCTATTTAAATGTCTTATTTGACTATACTTATACAATCCCCAAAGGATTTAAATTGCTTAAAGAATATACAATTCTTGATCTTGAAGTACCACATCCTCAGTGCAATTTGTTCATAAATGTATCCTGCTATAACTATATGCATGATAATATGATAGCAAGAGTTTTTGCCCCTATGTGATGATATTTAAATGACGATCCAACAAGATCATATGAAGACAATTCATATCTATAGGGAATGATTTCAATGTGCAACATATTCATTCAAGTTAATATGGTTGATTTGTTCACCATATCTCTACCGATGTCAACTTTCAAGAAGCTAGTGTACAAGATTCAAGGATGTGAATTAATACTCTCATCAGGGGGAGTTAATACACGTTGTACTCTTTTTTCCGTTACAAGGTTTCGTCCCACTAGATTTTCCTTGCAAGGTTTTTAACCAAAAGGCATATTTCTAAATATGTGTACTCTTTTTCCTTCACTAGAATTTTTTTCCACTAGGTTATATTTTAGTTAAGGTTTTAATGAAGCACATTATATGTTGAATAGATATTCAAGGGGGAGTGTTATAAATAGAATTATATTTAAGGTGTATGTTTATATTTTAGAGAGATATTAGGGTTTGTTACTTGGTGGCTAAGTCACTTTTTCCCTGTAAATAGAGGGATTCTATTCCATTGTAATTCATCTTAAATCAATAAGAATTCTCTATCTCTCTACTTTTCACTTCAATACTCTTCTTCTTCTTTTATTGTTATATAAAAATTGGATATTTTTAATTTAAGTCACGACCCAAATCTCCCTCTGTAAGATGTCATGAGGACACATAGTCTCTACGACTAGGTAAGCCTAACAATTTGCGGAATAACAGAAATAAAAATATAATTCAACAACTAGACTACAACATATAACTATAAAATGATAAAATGTTGCTCAGCATGTACAATAGCCAACACTCGGGTATAAACAATATTCTCAAAAGACGGTAGCCACAAATCACAAGCTTTATGAATTTGTCTAACTATTCTATACATCGGTAACTAGTAGAAATAAAGGAGGAACAACGTAAAAGAGATAGAGGGGACTCAGAGGTCTGCGGATGCTGGCAGATATACCTTGAAGTCTTTGGAGTAGCAGCAAGCACGCAACTAATAGCGGGGCTGATAGGAGGTACCTAGATCTGCACACAAAATATGTGCAGAAGAGTAGTATGAGTATACCACAACGATACCTAGTAAGTGTCAAGCCTAACCTCGGTAGAGTAGTGACGAGGTCAGTTCAGGGCCATACTGGTATATAATAAGTAAGACAGTAGATATAATAATGTGAAAAGGCTAAGAATCTAACAAGGGGAATCTTACAGGAAAATAATGGCACAACTCATAGAGATAACGACAGGGGTGCTCCGAGATACCGTCTCATAGTCCCAAAAGTAAATGCTCGATAGGGGATCTCCCGAGGTACTGCCTCGTAGTTCCAAAAGTAAATATGCAGGAGAATCTCCCGATATACCGTCTCGTAGTCCCAAAAGTAAATATGCAGCAGGGGATCTCTCTAGATATCGTCTCGTAGTCCCAAAAGTAAATATGTGATAGGGAATCTCCCGAGGTACCGCCTCGTAGTCCCAAAAGTAAACACGCAGCTCGAAATCGATGGAAATAACAATTTCAACAAGTAATC
Organism: Nicotiana tabacum; assembly: GCF_000715075.1. Taxonomy (NCBI): domain Eukaryota; kingdom Viridiplantae; phylum Streptophyta; class Magnoliopsida; order Solanales; family Solanaceae; genus Nicotiana; species Nicotiana tabacum. The sequence continues at coordinate 214,920,170 of NC_134085.1, forward strand.
CTATAGTTTAAGACTAAGTACAAGTCTGCACAGAGTTCAAATAAGCATTTAAGATACGTAGACATGAGATATTAGGTTAAACATGATAACTACACATGTTAGAATAACTCATTTAACATGTTACTGTTTAGTAAAAAGCAGATTTTACAACAATTAGCCCGTGTACGCACTCATCACCTAGCGTACACTGTGCTCACATATCACAAAAGTATCACAACATCACTAAATCCTAAGGGGATTTCCCCCACACAAAGTTAGGTAAGCCACTTACCTCGAACCAAGCTCAATTAATCAATAAGAACGCCTTTTCCACGACTTTCCGACTCCGAATGGCCCAAATCTAGCCAAATCAATTACATACCATAAATATAACTATAACAAACTAATCTAATTAATGAAATAAAGACTTTAGCAAGAAATTAGAAAATCGCCCCAAAAGTCGACCCGGGCCCACGTCTCGGTATTGGGTAAAAGTCACAAAATATAAACACCCATTCCGTCACGAGTTCACTCGTACCAAAATTACTCAAATCTGATATCAAAATCCCAATCAAAACTCAAAATTTTGGTTGAACAACTTTCTAACTTTTTACCCAAATTTCTCAACCCAAATCCTTAATTAAATGATGAAATCAACAATAGATTAATGAATATAACCATGAATAAGTTAAAAATCATTACCCAATAGTTTCCTCTTAAAATTCCCCAAATTTTCGCCCAAATTCGAGCCCTCAAAGTCCCAAAATAAAAATGAGATCAAACCCTCGTAATTTCCCCTTTTCTGCCTAGTGATCTCGCACATGCGGACCCTTAATCACACCTGCGACGCCGTACATACAGAATTTCTATCGCAGGCTTGCAATTGACTTAAGACACCGGGGCTCGCTTCTGCAGTCAAGTGGTCGCACCTGCGTGTGCGCACCTGCGGACAATTGACCGCATTTACGGACTTCCCTTTCCAGTTCACTCTCCACATCTGCGGATCCTTTAGCGCATCTACGATTTCCCTCGGACCTGCGACCCCTGGCCACCCATTCAAATCCCGCTTCTGCACTTGACCTCACGCACGTGCGTGTCCGCACTTGCGGTCAACCTCATTGCAGGTGCGATTACACCAGAAGTTCAAGAGCTTCAGCAATTTCTCATAAGTCAAAAATTAATTCGAAAATGATCCGAAACACACCTGAGGCCCCCTGGGACCTCAACCAAATATACCAACAAGTCCTAAAATACTATACGAACTTAGTCAAGCCCTCAAATCACATCAAACAATGCCAAAAATATGAATCATGCTCCAATTCAAACTCAATGAACTTTAAAACTTCAAACTTCTACAACCGATGCCGAAACATATCAAATCACGTCTGATTGACCTCAAATTTTACAAGTCATATTCGACGTTACGGACCTACTCAAACTTTCGAAATCGGTATCTGACCCCGATATCAAAAAGTCCACTCCCGGTGAAACTTCCCAAAAATTTAACTTTCGTCATTTCAAGCCTAATTCAGTTACAGACTCCAATTAGCAATCCGGACACGCTCCTAAGTCCAAAATCACCCAACGGAGCTAATAAAACCGACGAAACTCCATTTCGGAGTCGTCTTCACATAGTTCCGATTATAGTCAAAATCCTATAACTTAAGCTTCTATTTTAGGGACTAAGTGTCCTAAATCACTCCGAAACCACAAACAAAACCTCCCGGCAAGTCACATAAGCAGAAAAAGATACGGAAAAGGCAGTAAATAGGGGATCAGGGCTATTACTCTCAAAACGACCGGCCGAGTCGTTACATCCTCCTCCTCTTAAAATAACCGTATGTCCTCTAATGAGCATAAACACATACTTGAAGTGGTGAAAAGATGAGGATAACGGCCGCGCATAGCATGCTCGGTCTCCCAAGTCACCTCCTCGACCGGCTGACCCCTATACTGAACCTTCACTAAAGCAATGTCCTTTGACCTCATCTTTCGAACCTGCCTATCCAAAATAGCCATCGTCTCCTCAACATAAGATAGACCAACTGGACTGAGCCGAAATCCGACACATTAGACGGATCGTCGTGATACTTCCAGAGCGTAAAAATATGGAATACTGGATGAACTCCTGCTAGACTGGGAGTCAAGACAAGCTCATAAGCAACTTCCCCAACTCGCTGCAACACCTCTAATGGGCCAATAAACCTTGGGCTCAACTTGCCCTTCTTTTTTAACCTCATAACGCCCTTCATTGGCGAAAAGCAGAGCAAGACCCGATCTCCAACCATGAATGCAACATCGTGAACCTTCCGATCTGCATAATTCTTCTGTCTGGACGGCTATGTGAAGTCGATTCTGAAACATATTAACCTTATCTAAAGCATCCTGAACTAAGGCTGTACCGAATAGTCTAGCCTCGCCCGGCTCAAACCAACCCACTGTAGACTGACACCGTCTACCATATAAAGCCTCGTACGAGGCCATCTGAATGCTCGAGGATGTTATTGTAGGGAAACTCTACAAGTGGAAAGAATTGATCCCAAGAACCTCCAAACTCCATCATACACACACAGAGCATATCCTCTAGTATATGAATAATGCGTTCAAACGGTTCGTCCGTCTAATGGTGAAAAATTGTGGTCAACTCAACTTGAGTACGTAACTCATGTTGTACGGCCCTCCAAAACCGTGATGTAAACTATGTACCCTAGTCAGAGATGATAGATACCAGCACGTCATAAAGCCTGACAATCACGCGAATATAAACTCGAGCCAGCCGCTCAAAAGAATAAGTAGTCTTCACAGGAATAAAATGAGTTGACTTGGTCAGCCTATCTACAATCACTCAAACTGCATCAAACTTTTGCTGAGTCCGTGGAAGCCTAACAATGAAATCCATAGTGATCCGCTCCATTTCTACTCCGAATTCTCTAACTTCTAAAAAAATCCACCCGGTCGATGATGCTCATACTTTACCTGCTGGCAATTTAGGCATCGAGTTACATATTCCATTATATCCTTCTTCATTCTCCTCCACCAATAATATAGCCTCAAGTCCTGATACATCTTCACGACACCCCGATTAACGGAGTACCGCGAACTGTGAGCCACCTGGAGAATCAACTCACCCAATCCGTCTACATTGGGCACACATAGCCTGCCCCACATCCTCAATGCACCATCATCACCAATAGTGACCTCCTTAGCATTACCATGTTGAACCGTGTCCTTAAGGACAAGCAAATGGGGGTCATCATACTGACGCTCCTTAATACAATCATAAAGAAAAGACTGGGAGACCACACAAGCCAAAACTCGACTCGGCTCAGTAATATCCAATCTAACAAACTGGTTGGCCAAGGCCTGAACATCCAATGCCAATGTCCTCTCTGTTGATGCTAAATATGCTAAGCTCCCCAAACTTTCCACCCTGCGACTCAAGGCATCAACTACCACATTGGCCTTTCCGGGATAGTATAGAATAGTGATATCATAATCCTTAAGTAGCTCTAACCACCTCCACTGACGCAAGTTAAGATGTTTCTGCTTGAACAAATGCTGCAAACTCCAGTGATCGGTGTAGATCTCACAAGAGACACCGTACAAATAGTGTTGCCAAATCTTCAAGGCATTAACAATAGCTTCTAACTCAAGGTCGTGGATATGATAATTCTTTTCATGCACCTTCAGCTGTCTGAACGCATGGGCAATCACCCCTACCGTCCTGCATCAACACTGCGTCGAGACCAATCCGCGATGCTTCACAATATACAGTATAAGACCTTGAACCTGTAGGCAATACCAATACTGGGGTCGTAGTCAAAGTTGTCTTGAGCTTTTGAAACCTCTCCTCACACTCCTCTATCCACCTGAACGGAGCACCTTTCTGGGTCAGCCTGGTCATAGGTGCTGCAATAGATGAGAAACCTTCAACAAATTGAAGGTAATACCCCGCCAAATCGAGAAAACTCCAAATCTCTGTAGCTGAGGACGGTCTGGGCCAACTCTGCACTGCTTCCACCTTCTTCAGATCCACCTTTATCCTCTCACTCGACACTACGTGACCCAAAAATGCCACGGAATCTAGCCAGAACTCACACTTCAAGAATTTTGCATATAACTTCTTTTCTCTCAAGGTATGAAGCACAATCCTCAGGTGCTGCTCATGATCCTCCCGACTCCGAGAGTACACCAAAATGTCGTCAATAAACACAATGACAAATAAGTCAAGGTAGGGCCGGAATGCACTGTGCATCAAATGCATAAATGTTGTTGGGATGTTGGTCAGCCCAAATGATATCACAGGGAACTCGTAGTGACCATACCGAGTCCTGAAAGTAGTCTTCGGGATATTTGGATCCCAAATCTTCAACTGATGATAGCCTGAACGCAAGTCAATCTTGGAAAATATTCTGGCACCCCATAACTGATCAAATAGGTCATCAATACGAGGCAATGGATACTTGTTCTTCACTATAACTTTGTTTAACTAGCGATAATCAATGCACATATGCATAGAACCATCCTTCTTCTTCACAAACAAGACTGGGGCACCCCAAGGTGACACACTGGGCCAAATGAAGCCCTTTTCAAGCAAGTCCTGTAGCTGTTCCTTCAACTCCTTCAACTTAGAAGGATCCATGCGGTATGAAAGAATAAAGATGAGCTGAGTGCCTAGAAACAAATCAATACCAAAGTCGATATCTGTGTCGGGCGGCATGCCCGGAAGATCAGTTGGAAATACATCGGGATAATCCCTCACTACTAGAACTGACTCAACTGTAGGGGTATCAATACTGACATTTCTCACATAAGCTAGATACATGTCACACCCCTTCTCAACCATTCGTTGAGCTTTAAGAAATGAAATAACTTTGTTGGGAGTATAATCTAAGGTACCTCTCCATTCTAACCATGGTAAGTCTGGCATAGCAAGTGTCACGGTCTTGGCGTGATAATCAAGAATAGCATAATGGGGCGACAGTAGTCCATGCCTAAAATAATATCAAAATCTACCATACTGAGCAATAATAAATTGGCTCTGGTCTCAAAACCACCAAGAACAACCAAATACGACCGATACACACGGTCAACAACAATAGAACCTCCCACAGGTGTAGACGTATAAACAGGAGAACTCATAGAATCATGGGACACGCCCAAATACAAAGCAAAATAAGATGACACATAGGAATAAATGGATCTTGGATCAAATAAAATCGAAAAATCTCTATGACAGACCGGAATAATACCTGTAATGACAGGGTCGGAAGCAACTGCCTCTGTACGAGCAGGAAGATCATAATATCTGATCTGGCCTCCCCCTCTAGGGTGACCTCTACTTGCCCGACCTCCACCTCGAGCTGGCTGAGCAGGTGGGGTGCCTGAGGACCCGGTGGAGCACGCGACGCCTAATAAGTCTATGGAGGTACACCCCTCCAAAGTTTGGGCCAATCCCTCACTATATGGCAAGTGTCGCCACACTCAAAACAAGCTCTCGAAGGGCGTGTCTGTTGTGACTGGATCGGGCTAGGTCGGCTGGACTGACCACTAAAAACACCATATGCGAGAGGTACACTAGACACTGGCGGTGCATAATAAGGCTCATGGGGCTTAGGAGTATCCGGAATACCACTGGCGGCAGGAAGTGCTGAATGAAGAGGGCGACTCACATAGCCCTTACCATGACGAATTACAGCTGGTGCACGAGTACCACTATAAGTGCTCGACTCTCGAGACCTCTTGGCCTCCCTCTCCTCTCTCTCCCGAACAAGCATACCCTTCACTTTCCTAGATACTGGGGTGGAGCCCCTCGATAAATCGACGGACCCTCTCTCGAATTGTAGCAACCAAGGCTGGTGCATGTCTAGCCAAATCACTGAAATGAACTGCATACTCTGACACAGTCATAAAACCCTGGCGCAACTACTCAAACTCTGCGCACCAGAACTAAGTCTAGGTAAGTGAAGCTGCCTCGGTCGTACTACCCAACTCATAAGCACGCCACCATTGATAGGCGCTCCTCTAAGCTGGAACGTAGTGAAAGAAACCCCACTCGACTCTGCTACGCCCATAGTACAGAGAATACAGTGGCAATCCTTAAGAAAACCTTGGGCATCCTCTAACGCCAAGCCACTGAAAGTAGGAGGGTGGTACTTCTTATATCTCTCGAGCCTGAGCTACTCCTCCTCAGAAACGGTTGCCCTACCCTCGGGCCAAACTGGGGCTACCGGTCGTACTGGTATAACCTCTAAAACCTAGTCGACCTGGACCCGCTGCTCTAGGGTGCGGGCAGCAGGAGTCTGTGCTCCTCCTCCGGCCTGAGATATGGTAGGAGCAAGTGGAATCAACCCTGCCTGAGCTAGAGTACCGAACATGCACAAGAATTGTGCAAGGGTCTCCTGAAGAGTTGGTGTAGTAACAGGCGTCTCAGGTGCCTGCGCTCCAACTAGAGCTACTAGTGGCTCCTCTGTAAGAGTTCGTGCGGGTGCTCTGGCTACACCATGTGGACTTCCTCGGACTCTACCCTGGCCCTTGCCTCTCGAGGCTCTAGCAGGGGCGCGAGTGCCTGGTCATCTAATACGGTTGTATGTGTCCTCTCCATCTGTGAGAGAATAGAAGACAAAAATTTAGAATTCTGAAGTCAACAATTTCACATGACAAGGAATCAAAATAAATGAAATTTCCATAATAGTTCCATAGCCTTCCAAAGTTAAGTACAGACGTCTCCATACCGATCTACAAGACTCTACTAAACTTTCTTGTGACTCACGAGACCTATGGACCTAGAGCTCTGATATCAACTTGTCACGACCCAAATCTCCCTCCATAAGATGTCGTGGCGGCACCTACTCCCTATGACTAGGTGAGCCTAACAATTTGCGGAATAACAAAAATAAAAACATAATTCAACAACTACACTGCAACAGATAACTATAAAATGATAAAATACCGCTTGGCATATACAATAACCAACACTCGGGTAAAACAATATTCCAAAAAGCCAGTAGCCACAAGTCACAAAATTTATGAATTTGTCTAACTGTTCTATACATCGATAACTGGAATAAATAAAGAAGGAACAATATAAAAGGGATAGAGGGGGACTCCGAGGTCTGTGGACGCTGGCAGATTTACCTTGAAGTCTCCGGAGCAGCAGCAAGCACGCATCTAATAGCGGGGCTGATAAGAGGTACCTAGATTAGCACATAAAATCTGTGCAGAAGAGTAGCATGAGTACACTACAACGATACTCGGTAAGTGCCAAGCCTAACCTCGGTAGAGTAGTGACGAGGTCAGGTTTGGGCCCTACTGGTATATAATAAGTAAGACAGTAATATAATAATGTGAAAAGGCTGAGAATCAAACAAGGAGAATCTTACAGCAAAATAACAACACAACACATAGAGATAACGACAGGGGCGCTCCCGAAATATCGTCTCGTAGTCCCAAAAGTAAATGCTCGATAGGGGATCTCCCGAGGTACCGCCTTGTAGTCCCAAAAGTAAACATACAGCGGGGGATCTCCCGAGATCTGTCTCGTAGTCCCAAAAATAAATATGCGACAATGGATCTCCCGAGGTACCGCCTCGTAGTCCCAAAAGTAAACACAAAGCTCGAAATCAATGAAAATAACAATGTCAGCAAGAAATCCTACATTTTAAGACTACGTACAAGTCAAGGGAAAAAAGCAGGAAATCAACTAAGAATGTTGCAGAGAGTTCAAATAAGCATTTAAGACACGTAGACATGTGATATTAGGCTAAACATGATAACTACACATGCTGGAATAACTCATTTAAGATAAAACATGTTACTGCTCAGTAATAACCGAATTTTACAATAATTAGCCCGTGTACGCACTCGTCACCTCGTGTACACAGCACTCACATATCACAAAAGTATCACAACGGTAACAAAATCCTAAGGGGATTTTCTCCACACAAGGTTAGGCAAGCCACTTACCTCGAACCAAGCTCAAACAATCACTAAGAATGCCTTTTCTACGACTTTCCGACCCCGATATCCTGCATTAAATGATGAATTCAACTATAGATTAATGGAATATAACCATAAATGAGTTAAGAATCATTACCCAATAGCTTCCTCTGAAAATTTCCCAAAATATCGCCCAAATCCGAGCTCTCAAAGTCCCAAAGTGAAAATGAGATCAAACCCTCGTAATTTCCCTTTTTCTGCCCAATGATCTTGCACATGCGGACCCTCAGGCACACCTGCGACGCTGCACCTGCGAAATTTCCATCGCAGGTGCGAAATTGACTTAAGACACCAAGGCTCGCTTCTGCAGTCAAGTGGTTGCACCTGTGTGTGCGCACCTGCGGACAATTGTTCGCTTCTCCGGACTTCCCCTTCCAGTTCACTCTCCGCATCTGAGGATCCTTTAGCGCATCTGCGGGCTCGCAGATGTGGCATTCCCTCGCACATGCGCCCCCGGCCACCCATTCAAATCCCGCTTCTGCGCTTGACCTCACGCACGTACGTGTCCGCACTGCGGTCAACCTTACCGCAGGTGCGATTACACCAGAAGTTCAAAAACTTTAGCAATTTCTCATAAGTCAAAAATGAATCCAAAAATGATCTGAAACACACCCGATGCCCCCGGGACCTCAACTAAATATACCAACAAGTCCTAAAACACTATACGAACTTAGTCGAGCCCTCAAATCACATCAAACAACGCTAAAAACACGAATCACGGTCCAATTCAAACTCAATGAACTTTAAAACTTCAAACTTCTACAACCGATGACGAAATATATCAAATCACGTCCGATTGACCTCAAATTTTGCACACAATTTATATTCGACATTACGGACCTACTCCAATTTTCGGAATCGAAATCTGACCTCGATATCAAAAAGTCCACTCCCGGTTAAACTTCTCAAAAATTCAACTTTCGTCATTTCAAGCCTAATTTAGCTACAAACCTCCAATTCACAATCCGGACACGCTCCTAAGTCCAAAATACCCTACGGAGCTAACGAAACCGATGAAACTCCATTCTGGAGTCGTCTTCATATAGTTCCGATTATAGTCAAAATCCTATAACTTAAGCTTCTATTTTAGGGACTAAGTGTCCTAAATCACTCCGAAACCACAAACAAAACCTCCCGGCAAGTCACATAAGCAGAAAAAGATACGGAAAAGGCAGTAAATAGGGGATCGGGGCTATTACTCTCAAATGACCGACCGGATCGTTACAGTTTAAGAGATTAGGTAGACGACTATCTAGGTTAACGCTATAACTTTTACAGCCCATTTAAATTGGGACTTTTGAGTCAGCTCCAAATAGCCCACTGACCTCAATAGTCGGGCTTGATTGGCCCATAAGACATAACATTACAAACGAATCACGTAAAAATCTGTGAAGTACACAAATAGCTTTCAAAGTAGATAGTCTTAAATTTTATCTCGCTTGTCCCATTGACAGAACTTTAAGTTTAACAAGTGTTGCTCCTTATTTGCCTCATTAAAAACACTTTTAACTTTTGATATTCCAGTTTTGTCCATGGAACAAGTGAGAGTCAAAATCACCCCAAAAAGTATTATATTTCTATAATTTTTAATTAATTAAACAAAAAAATTAATAGTAATAAACAAGTTACAAGCAGAAACCTGAATGAAACTAAAGGAACATAAAAAACCTTTATGCTTTACAAAATTGATTGCTTCTTTATGAAACCTTCTTTTCAATTTGTGATTTATAATTGTACACCTATTCGGTTTAAAAATTATTTATCCACTTCTTTTCCTAGTTGTTTCAGAGGCTATACATGATAGAACTTTTTAGGCAAAGAAGTAGAATATGAACTGATGTGGTTGAATCAAATGTTCTATCGATCAGCACCTATTTTATTCTGCCCTTTTTTTCCCCTCTAATTTCCTTTTTATTTAGACTGCCACAACTACAAAATCTTTAGTTTTTTAAAATTTTCTTTCTCCTCCTAATCTTGTATTTGTTGGTTATATCATATGTGATACAATAATTTGAATTTTTTGGTAGTTATTATTTCCAAATTACCACTCCATTGGAATACAAAGGAGAAAAGATCACGTACAAACCATACATTGTAACCTATTTTCAGGATTCTTGAATTATTTAAAACGAAAAGAACAGTCAATAAAAATTTAAATTTCAATGTAATGATTACGTACGATCATACTCAAGAAATTTTTCCAATAACTACTCATCACCATCGAAGTAGTGTTATAGAAAAATTGAAGAGGTGCACGTAATAACTATCACATTATATGATATTTTGAGTTTGGATGCACACATATTTATATAAATATATTTTTTTAAGATATAATATTACTATATATGATCTAGGGAAGGGAGTATGGATTCAGGTGTACTATAAAACTCCCGAGATACACTCCTGGACCAATATGTACAAGTTCGAAGATGGGCTCTGGCAAATCAAACTTGGGAGAAATTTAAAAATAGTCAAATTTACAAATGGTCATTGAAAAATAGCCACAGTTTCAAAAGTAATCAAAATTTAGCTACTTTTCATGTAAAGGTAAATCTGAACGAAAACACTGTTCAAAATCCGAAAAATATTCCAGCATAATATACTGGAACTCCAGTATGATATACTGGAGTTCCAGTATAATATATCGGTCCAGTATAATATGTTGGAAGTTTATACACAAGTGCTCCAAATTCCAATCTTCAGTATATTATGCTGGGACTTTTTGTGCTGCAGCAAAATAATGACTAATTTTTAATGACTTTGCAAACGCTGATTATTTTTTAATTACCAGTTCGAAAACTGGTTAGCCCGCGCTATTACATCAACAGAAAAGGTCCTAAAATGCCCCTTTACTATATGAAATAGGACAAGCTAGCCCTCCGTTAAAAGTTGGTCTCTATTCTGCCCTTGCCATCAACAAATGGGCTCGTATATGCCCTCCATCACTAACGGAAGACTCATAAAGCCACGTGGAATATATGTAAGGGCAAGTTAGACCTAGTTTGAATTGTACATGGACATATATGAGTCAATTATAATAGTCATTTCTCAAACACTTCACAACTTCATATCAGTTTACTTAGACACCTATTTGACAACACCAAACTAATTATCACAACAAATAAATTAAGTCATAGGCACAAACATTCAAATGAACGACAATGACTTCATTAAATCCTAGTAGCTCAAAGGGGTCGAATCATAACAAAAGACAATGTCGGAATGTCCTAGTAGCTCAAATGGGTCGAATAGGAGGTGTCATTACGGACTTACTGCCAATTATTTCAGGGCATGGACACTTTTAAATGCTAGGAGAAGGTTTTTCAAGTGTCCGAAGCATGAGGTAAGTAAATTTTTTGATGGGTTCTTTTAATTATTCCGATTTGCTTTATTTATTTTTGGTTTCTAGGATGAAAATATTCATGGAATGGGAAGATGAAGAGCTTCCTCCTAGAGTTTCAAATCTCATGTGCAGTTTAAAGAAGGAAAATGAAGCTCTAATTCGTGAAAGAAATGCTCTCCAAAGGAAAATTTGATCTTGAGAATGTTATGATGCTCGTCGATCATGGAAGAATAAAAGCCTTAGAATTGGAAAGAAATGTTCTAATGGAGAAAGTGACCGATTTAGAGTACTCAATTGTGCTTGATACTAAATTTCGAAAGAAGATGTGGATTTTCATGTGTGTAATATTGGGATGTCTTATTATGTTCTTTGGATTAGTGCGAAATGATATGTAATTTTAGTGATATTGTGGCTTAATTGTTGTCTTTTATTATGTAATGAAGCTTTGTGTTTTTATACAAGGATCTAATAAAGTCGTTGTCGTTCATTTATTGTGTCTATGACTGAGTTTATTTGCTATGATAATTAGTTAGGTGTTGTCAAATAGGTGTCTAAGTAAACTGATATGGAGTTGTGAAGTGTTTGAGAAATGACTATTATAACTGACTCACATATGCCCCTGTACAATTCGAACTAGGTCTAACTTGCCCTCACATATATTCCACGTGGCTTTATGAGTCTTCCGTTAGTGATGAAGGGCATATACGAGCCCATTTGTTGACGGCAAGGGCATAATAGAAACCAATTTTTAACGAAGGGCTAGCCTGTCCTATTTCATATAGTAAAAGGGCATTTTAGACCCTTTTCCGTTACATCAAACTTCAAACATATATTTGAAGTTTATAATCTCATACCTGACTTTCAATATTATAGCCTGTTTGGCCAAGCTGGAAAAATCAGCTTATTTTGAGAAGTGTTTTTTTCAAAAGTGCTTTTGAAAAAAGTACTTTTGTAGAGAAGCAGTTTGTGTTTGGCTAATCAGTCTGAAAAGTACTTTTGAGAAATAATTTGTGTTTGGCCAAACTTTTTAGAAAGTGCTTTTAAGTGTCAAATTACGAATAAGGACATGAATAGATTTACTTAATAATTAATATTATAAGTAAATAAATAATCTCAAAATTTTGTTATTACATGCAATAATTAATAAAAAATTCATTTTATTCAAGTAAAATATGAAAATAAAATTAAAAAGTACTTAATTCTTTTAATATAAGTTAAATATATTAAAATTCCTTCAACAAATATAAAAGCATTCATCCCTAAAGTCACTATATATTAGAAAGTTTTCCTAAAAATAAGAAGAAATATTTATAAATTAATATCCTAAGTATTAGGTTTAAGGGTTATTTTGGTATATACTATATTTTGTTAAGGGTATTTTAGGTAAGAAGAAAAGCCAAAACTGCTTCTGCTTCTGCTTTTGGAAAGAAGCTACTTTTTTTTGCTTCTCTGCTTCTGCTTCTTCCCAAAAGCACTTTTTTCCCCCAAATAAGCTTGGCCAAACACCTCAAGTTAGGAAAAAAAAGTGTTTTTGAAAAAAAAAAAATACTTTTGGCCTCCTGAGAAGCTTGGCCAAACAGGCTATTAGTCCCGCACATTGGAAGTTGATTCCGAAGTAGTTAAATATTAAATAGGAGTACTTTATTATTTTTGGCTATACCTTAAATTGCGATCCTCCAAGCGGCTATTTGTGCACTTGTCCCCCATTACTCCAATCAAAAATTTTGAAGAATAATCTACGCGGTATGTCTATTGAAAACATCAGTTAATACCATATACAATTAAAATATTTATTTTACTTTGTATACCTGTTTTATAAAACTATTTTACCATGTATACCTACTGTATTCTAAAATATAATACTATATATTCCAAATTAGAATATTGTGATATATTTAATTTGGATATTGTATTCCAAATTAGAATATTGTAGCATGTTTAGTTTGAATATTATATTCCAAATTAAAAATTATTGTATATTTGCATTGAATGCTGTATTTCAAATTAAAACGTTGTAGTATATTTGGTTTGGATACTATATTCCAAATTAGAATATTGTAGTATGTTTTTTTAGAATCTTATGGTATGTTAATTAGTTTGGATATTGTATTGTTCATTAGAATATTAGGGTAAGCTAGGTTTAGATTTTTCAAATTAGAATATTGTGGTATCTTTATTTTAAATAATATATTCCAAATTAAAACACATTGTATTCTTCATTAGAATATTAGGGTAAGCTAGGTTTAGATTTGTCAAATTAGAATATTGTGGTATCTTTAGTTTAAATAATATATTTCAAATTAAAATATTATGGTCTGTTTAGTTAGAATATTTTATTCTAAATTAGAATATATAGTAAGTTAGGTTTGAATTGTATTCCAAAGTAGAATATCGTGATACGTTTTAGAATATATGGAGTTATACCGTATAATATTTTTAGAATATTTAATATAATTTCAAAACTTAGGTATATTGAGTTTTATAAACGGATATATCATGTAACTTCCCCAATTTTGAATGACCAAACCCACGCAAGGCGGTTCAAATTATTATAAAAAGAAAACAAATAAAGAAATAAAGAAATCAAGAAACAAGAATGCCGCGCGGTTTTCATCTTCACTAATTCCTCTCACCCATCGGAGAGAAAAATGGAGAAGGGAGAAGAAGAACAAGCTGAAGAAGAGATATCTGAAGAGCAGAGAAAGCGAGCCGAAGCCAATCGTCTCGCCGCCTTAGCGAAGCGCAGAACCCGACTCACTGAACCCAACCAAGACTCTTGGAAGCATTTCAAATGCAGAAAGATCTCCCTTTTGCCCAGTAATGTTTCTTTCCATAAGCCTCAAACTCCCTCTCCCCTCAACCCACCTCCCATGCCCTGCACCCCTAGTCCTCCACCACAAAAGTTTAGGGCCAGGCTTGAAATTTGCTCACCGGACTCATTCTCTGTCACTCCCGCGCCCCTGGAAGGATTTACTTATCCCGGTGAACAACAATGTATGGAAAAACTCAGAGATTGCCTCTCATGTGTAAGAACTTTTTCTCACAATACTATGTTAGTTATAGCCTACATTTATGTCTTCATTGGACTCGTAGTTCATGTGAAATCCTATGTTGGGTTGCAAGACTTTCAACTGATAGGATCGGTTTTGTGTTAGATTGATGTATGCCAAGTTGATTTATCTTTTTCTGTTTATTTGACATCTAGTGTAAGTCGATATTTAATCTTTTTGTGGGCTTATATGTTCATTTATTCCTTCAAATAATTGGCCAACAGCTATGCCTCAGTCCCAAACAAGTTGTGGTCGGCTATATGAATCCTCACTTGTCCCTTTACGCTCAACTCATGTATCATCATACCAGTGAAAGTGAAAAATAAGTTAGATATATATAAATAATTGTAATAATAGCAATAATATTAGAAGTTTTCTAACAAGACTAGATCATATTCTCCACTAGATACAACCTATATGGACCTTTTTCTTCCATTGTGCCATATTTTTAGCTAAGTATGCATTGATCTAAAGAAGTCTTTCGAGACAACTTCCTTCCATGTAATTTTAGGTCTACCTCGTCTCCTTTTAACACCTTCATTCACCATAGTTTCACGCCTATCGACCTATGCATATGTAGGTCGACGTAGGACATGACATCATCATCTCTCATTTGCCCTTTGAAAGCATTGTCAAATTTCGGGGTGTAGGATTTCTCTCTCGTTATTTAAAGGAACATTCTCTTTAACTCTTAATTGAATCCAAAGCTTCTATGCCGTTGATCTAGTAATTGATGGATTGAGTAATTTTACTGGTAATCTGTTTCCTTTGTTGCAAATTGTGAAATTGTCTGAAGCCTTTATCTTTTAGCAGTCCAAGATATTAATCCAGGAACTCAACCATGTTAGTTTATCTGATCAGGTGGCGCTGTCGCATTACACTCAAACGACTAGTGGGGGAAAGGCTTGTGTCTATCAAGTTAGAGACTATGAAGCAGTTCTGAAGTCTCTAAAGAACTCTAGAAGCATTGAATGTGAAGAGATCCCTTGGGGAACATTCAATGTAGTCGAGAGACTTTCTCATTCATCCGCTGCAGGTCGATGGATACCTTGTAGGCCGGAGCATCTTCCTGATGAGAAGGTTGATGATTTGATCAGCAAACTTCCTAAAAGATTGTTGGATACACTTCATCCTTTTCAGCTTGAAGGTGTTCGGTTTGGATTGAGAAGGGGCGGTCGATGTCTCATTGCAGATGAGATGGGACTAGGGAAAACGATCCAGGTAATGTTGCTGAAATAGATAACTGAATATTACTGTCTATGTATATCTGAGGTAACTAGCTGTTCAGGAAGACGGGCGACCTTTGTTGTTGAGTGCACTTCTAACATGTGTAACTCATTGTAGGATAGATTTTTCTCCATTCAGCTATTATATGAAAAGCTATAGTCTTAAACTATTTTTTTCAAGTTCTGATACTTGATTTGGCTTGATCGTTACTCAACTAACTCAAATTTGACAGGAATAAATTTGGTAGAAGTTACGCTAAAATTAAGGAAGAAATAACTGGAATACTTAAGTATGTTCTTGACTGATACTAAAGATGACAACTTCTGGGCTATGGCAAATTCCTCCGTATGGCGCTTGGTGCCATAGATTGGGTTGGGTTGCCAAAGCTCTCAGTTCTAAGTTTCTTGTTGTGGTCGTCAATGAAATCAATCTTCTATATTGGTTGTAGACTTTTGTACTTCGGAGGATCTATTGAATTAATTCTACAATTCTCTTTCTTTTTTGTATGTGTCTTAATGTGTGAGCGTCTCCTTGCACATTTTTGCCTTAAACTGAGTGTTTTGAATCTAGTATATTCTAAATTCAATACCTTCTTCTGTAGGTTGATATTTCACAAAATAGTTTCTCCTCGAATATTAACTCACATTTTTGTATTCAGGCTATCACCATTGCAAGTTCTTTCATGGATGAAGGTTCTATGCTCATAGTTTGCCCAGCTATTTTGAGATATCCATGGGCTGAAGAACTGGAGCGCTGGCTTCCTTGTTTACCTTCTGATATCCATCTGGGTACTGTTTTCAAAATTGTCCATCACTAATAACCATTCTCTTCCTTTATCTCCCCTTTTTCTCTCTATGAAAAGTGATGACTAGGGATGAGTGCATGGAGAAGTTATAGTCATTAACGATATAAAAGTTGTTGTCATGTATTTGTTGATTTACAAATCCTAAAGTAGGACTTTGTGGTGTATGATAATTAGAGGGAACATACTAGTGAAGAAGGAATTGATGTAAGTCTATTTAGTGACCCTAAGTTGATCGGACTCAGGTGCACATATCTGATATGGGTTACTTCATGATCTAAATATTAAACTTCGGGGATAGACATCCGAGTACGGATACGGGTGCAGGTATTCGGCTAAAGATAATTCAAATATCTAAAAGTTATAAAAATTATCTGAATTATGAAAAATTATGTGAAAAACTTACAAGGTATTCTCCGAGAAGGAGATATATCAATCAAGAGGAGAATCCGAGAAGGAGATAAAAGGAAAAGGATTGACATAGAAATTTGTATATACAAGATATTGCATTTTCTTCAATTTCACTCTAGCTTTTGTTTTGATTTCAAAAATCATTGTATCTGTCTAGAATTTCTCCGTTGAGCTAGGTCAAAGTACCCAAAAATTAGTTGACCAGATCCCAGACCCACACTCACACCTACACCCACATCGTATCGACACGGGTATGACATCAAAATTGAAGAGTCCGCTCCCTTTACTGTTGACCACTGTCCTTTATCTCTAGGAGTGAACTAATGGAAGTTTGTTTCAGTTTTGCCGCAGGTAGAGTTCTTTTTAGTTATCTAACGGGTATATAGCTCTTATAGTATATTTTTCTTGAGTAACTTTTGGATGAGTTGTATGGATTGTTTCTTCGAAAAAGGCTGAGTCTTGAATGGCAGTGAATGGTTTTAGATACCACCCTTTCTATGGCCCGGGTGGCAGGTTTAGTTAGGCAAATTTTTTATCCATTTAGTTTACCTACTTTACTTTCATTGGGAGAATAAGAGTTGCGTTCTCACCCTTATTTGGATAGTTTAACTCTTTGAATGGTCGTATCGAAAGGCAAGCTTCTAGGGACTATAAATGAAACACTGAACCCTTAATCAGACTCTATGCTGCATGAACAGACCTCTTCTCATTTTTCTGTGTACAAAAATTAATCATTTGTTGATCCCAACCTAAAGAAAGCATTGAACATGATTCTCTTGTCATTAAAAAAATCATTTCTTTATTATCTTTATGGAATCTATTTCTCCCCCTTGTTTCGATGGATTTTTTTCTGATTAAAAATAATAATTTATTTCCCTTTGTTCTGTGGGTCTTTTTTTATATATCAAGTTCTGCTGGAAAACAACTTTGTTGTTAACTATATTTGAGTTGAATATAAACAACAAATATATTGCTGAGTTCCTCGTTTAGGAATTATCTAACTGTAAATTGATTCATTTAGAGCTAGCATGACTAACTAGGATGTCCTTCTAGGCTTTTTGCCTTTTCTAGTTTTATGTCTTACATTCGATTTTTATGTATTCATCTTTTTCATCTAGTGTTTGGTCACAAAGACAATCCTGCACGTTTACCTAAATGTCCAAGGGTTGTGGTGATATCATATACGATGCTTCGTCGCTTGAGGAGGAACATAGTGGAACAAGAATGGGCCACCTTGGTTGTGGATGAATCACATAATTTGCGTTGCACAAAGAAAGCATGTGAAAATGACGAGGTACAAAGTCCATTCTGAGAAAAAATAATCTTTAGATAACTAAGATCAAGTTATTTTTTAAGTAACTAGTCAAATAAGTGTTTACTTCAATATATTTAGCTCTTTGTCTAACCATTTACTGATTACGATAATACCAATTGATGGTTGAGGTGTAAAAAGTTGGGGTATTGATCTCTAAACATTTGATTAGTGGCATTAGAACCTTTCCACTAAATACTAATTTTTCACGAGTCACTTAGTTGGTGAAAGGATGAAATTGTGTTTGATTTCAAAAAAAAACAATTAGTCAACATCAAATAGAAAAGACTTAGGAATTAGAAGCGAAAAACATGACTGAAGTGGGACGCAAAAGACAAAAATCTTTTGGTTAACATGGGAAAAGCTATGACGTTATTACCCATATAGTCTTCCTTTATACTGCATGTGCTTATATTCTTGATTTCCAGTTTAGGTTTTTCTAAATCAAACATAAAACTGAGTTGAAAATCCACTTTGCAGTTTATCAGGGTTGAACACAGGATCATTTGTGTTAAGAGTTGCTCTATTTTCTAGTGATGATAGATATTGGTGATGCGGAGTCAAAACCCCTAAATAGATTAAAGAGAAAAAATTGTTAATTGAATACTTTTCAAAAATGGTGTATGAAGACCGTCAAAGCTCTTCAGTTTTTACTGATGGGTCAAAGATTTATCAGCTGCTTACTCTCCACTCCAAAATTTTGAGGTTGTCATAGATATGGAAATTTGCCGAGAGTCTTCCGGAAATAGCCTCTCTACCCTTGTCTGCATATACTCACTCTCCCCAGACCCCACTAGTGAGATTTTACTGGGTATATTGTTGTTGTCATAGATATGGACATTTACACCACAAGCCTCAAGACCGACTTGATGGACTCATAAGCAACGAATTAACCCACTACAAGGCCACAACTTTTGTATACTTGCTGATAAAGAAGTAAATGGAGAGCCCTTGTCAAGTTTGGGGTAGAAGTCTCAGACTTGCCATCTTGGTTCTGTATCAGATACGACATTTGTCAAGAAATAAATTTTTATGGTAGGTTAGAGTCTTAGAGATGCATATATAGAACAAACTTTTGAGAGGCACAAAACTCTCAATTAAAGAAGGGGTGATGCTTTCTCTTCATTAAAGGATCAAGATGTTTATGAGGCATGATGCATGAATTTGGAACTTCGGGTTTTTAGCGGATGCACTTCCAATTATCAACGTTTTTCATTATCAGTTACTGTGCATAGCCAATACTTGTTTGTTTTACTGCATATGAGTTCTCTTTTGTTGTTTGACAGATAACAACTGTTCTTGATGTTGCGACAAAGGCCAAGCATGTAATTCTATTATCTGGGACTCCATCTTTGTCAAGGTTGTAGCATGTATTGACACTTTTATTGATGCATGATCTTTGAAGTTTAGTTATCCTTTGAGGGCAGTCTTAACTTGCTAATGTACTTTGTTTCTTTTCGATTATGGCAATTTTCTGCATATGTCAATTGCATTCTGATGCCTGTTTCCTGTTTCCCTAAATGCTCGTAGGCCTTATGACATTTTTCATCAGATAAATATCTTATGGTGAGTTACTTGTTTCTCCATTTTCTCTGAGTTCCTTTTACTCTGTTGATTTTCGATGGTCATTAATTCTCTTCTCATACTTCTTTCTTGGTTTCACCTAGGCCCGGTTTACTTGGAAAGACTAAATATGACTTTGCAAAGACTTACTGTTCGGTTAGATTTGTTCATGGCTGCCAAGGGAAGGTTTTCCAGGTGACTCTTGTTCCTTCAAATATTGAATGAGAGGCAAATCCCACTGGAAAATGTTCATGGTTTGGTCTTCACAGGATTTCTCAAAGGGGGTTCGCTTGGAGGAGTTAAATGTGTTGCTGAAGCAAACTGTAATGGTATGGCCTTGTAGCTCCTTTGTTGCTTCAATTCATTGTATATTTCGTGATGTACGTTGTTTTTGTCCTCATCTTCAATCTCTCAGCGACTTGTAAGTACATGATGTCAAACTGCTCATGTCACGCTGCTGTCAGTAGGTTTACTATCCACTATTTCATTTTTGACAAACAGAAGATTGCTGTACAGTTGAGATTGATATCTAATGATGGCACTTTCATTTGGTAAAGTGTGTAATTTTTGATAATATTTTTCCAATATGTGAAGTTCAGGTTGTTGCTGATGACAACCAATAAGTAAGGATTCTGGATGTAGTTCTACCTTAAAATTCTCAACAACCTGAACTATTGATTATTTTTTTCCTCAATATGCATAAATACATTAAATTCTGTAAGAAATGTATGTGATGTTCTCTCTGACACATAGACCTTAAAAATACAAAGAATAATTGAAAAAATTGTGGTTGAGGAATAGCCTTTTAACTCTCAAGACAGTGTGTGGGTCGTCATGTTTGGCACGGAGGGAGTATTATGTATTCATGTACACAAGCTATTATTACAGAATGCTTTCTATGCTGAGATAATCAGCATCTGCAGTTAGATATGCTGCACTATTATTATTAGATATGCTGCACTATTATTTCCTTTTTTCCCTGCTACTTTATTTCCCTCCAGATATTGAAGACTTAGCTCTTATTCTTCATTTATTTGTATCATCCAGATACGTCGTTTGAAGGAGCATGTGCTTTTGCAGTTACCACCCTTGCGGCGCCAAATTATAAGTTTGACTTTAAAAAAATCAGATATTTCTCAGGCAGTGGCTACCGTTGACTTGTTGAAAGGCAGAGCTTCTGGGAACTGTGGTGCCAACGAGGCTGAAGGTGTAATCAATGATGACTCATGTGCTAAAGATGTAGGGAAAGCTTTTGAGGATTTAAAGTTTGTTACTGAAGATGTGCAACTGGAAACTCCTGAAAGAGTTGATGGTATGTTATAAATGACCCTAGATGTTCAAACTAGATTCTGTTGTTTGGTGGTATTCCTTGGTCCCTTTCATCCAATTTTCCCAGTAGTTACGTTTTGTGAGAAAAACAACTAGCAATAGTCAATTTATTGTTTATTAGGCTTAATCTGTACCTTATACATGAATCTGTCAGCTTCCTTAAATGGGGAAGACTGAAGAGAACACAATTTGTCACCAAATCTAAAATATGGATACATATGGCCTATTAGACATATCCAAAGAGAATAATAAGCAAAAATAAAATAAATTAAATGTAACTTAAGTCCTCTGGTGAATTTGAACTTTCTAGAGGGAAAATAATGTCAGTGTCAGTTGAAACTGATGTGGATTTGCTAAGTGGAGGAATTACAACTGGAAGAATGTTATCATAGGTAGAAGATGAGACATCATGCACAGTACTATATGGACCTTTTGACGGTAAAGTAACTATGAGGACCTTAGTTTCTCAAAGGATTGCAGCACCTTTTGCAATAGAGGCAAATGGATGCAAAACTAGGGCTATTTTGACAAGCTTTTGAGTGTGCGTCATGGATAAGACCCTCAGCATGGGATGTCGCAGCCCTAGCTCTTTGTGGTATGGAAGGAGAAAAATAGAAAGGTGTTTGAGGGGGCTGGGAATGATTTTCTATATTTGAGGAATAGCCTCTTCTCTCTAGTTTCCTTTTGGTGCACCCTTGAATTCCCGGTTTGTGTTGATGATTAAGTGGCTTTTGTAAAGAATCATGTTTAATGTGGACTTTCTACTCTTTGGTATATTGCTTGTGTACGGGGATTTCCCCAATATCAATAGAATTATTTACCTTATAAAAAAGGAGCTACTTGTGACATTTGTATTTCCTAATGGGTTTAATATACTTGCTCTTTTTGTCTTTTTGTCAGATGATACTGGCTCTTGCAGATCTTTAAGAGAGCTCTATGACGAAGCGCTTGGCATTGCAAAATTGCCAGGATTCTTCGAGTGGCTCTCTATACATCCTATCATTACAGAATTGGATGGTGAAGAAACAACGGAAGCAAGCCGCAGTTGTCATAAAATGATAATATTTGCTCATCACCATATAGTTCTTGATGGTGTACAGGTGAAATCCCTTGAAATGCATGTTAAAATAGACTTCACATGTCTATTTGCATGGACAAATTACACACTTCTTTTTGCTGTATCAACTAACTCATCAAATTTCTCTTGGTTTGACTTGCTCCCATTATTATTGTCACTTTTGTAGGAGTTTCTTTGTCAAAAAAATATTGATTATATTCGCGTTGATGCAAATGCATCGTCAAGTGATAGGCAGTTAGCTATTCAATCATTCCAATCAGCAAATGAGGTTCGTATATTCTGCTCCAGATAATTTGGAGTTCATTATTACTGGTAACTTAGGCAGTCGAAACAAATCGCTTTGCCTGCCTATATGATACTAATCAAAAGCGTAAGCAGCATTTATAATCTCATGGATGAAATGGCTATCATTGGATGCAAGTCTGTTTCTTTCTTTTGGATATTGGTGTTGCTTGCTCTGTGTTTTTGCCATTAATTTGGATAGAGTTGTGCACTTGAAAGGAAGACAGTTTGGCTGAGTTGTTTTGTTTTTGATTACCAGGTTAAGATTGCGCTTGTTGGAATACTCTCTGGTGGATCTGGACTTAACTTAACATCAGCGCAACATGTGGTGTTCTTGGAGTTGCCAACAAAACCAGCTCACATGCAACAGGTGAATCTGTTATACCCCAATATCAATATATTGTATCAGTGGAGAAAATTATTTACTTAGAAGTCTAATCTACTTGTTACTCTTTTTCTTTTGCTCTCATTCAATTCAATGGTTGCATTTGAATATATATGTAACTTTTCTGTAAAGAGGCTAAGTTGTTTAACACTTGAATTTTGCTCTCAAATCGTTACTGAGCCATCTCTACTATTAGGCAGAGGTGTAAATCGGTAAAACTCTTTCAGTGAAACCCTGTTTTTCATTTATTTCCAATCGTATCCTTATCTCACCTCCCCAAGGAAAGAAGATTAGATAGGTCATCCTATTGAAAAGTGAGATCTCTATTTCTGCTCCGTTGCGCTATGTTTTGCTTTTTCCCAACTTCTCTTTCTTCTCCAGCAGATTTAGAACTGCTTTACGAATTCAAAAATGGTGCACACACATTGGGTGCCTGTCTAGTGAAGGATAAATGGAGTTGTATATCTGACCAATGCTCTTAACACCCGTTTTGTCTGGTGCGATGAATCTCTGTGGTAACCCTTTGGGGCAGTTGTGTGAATTCTTTTCCGTGTAGTGAATGCTTCGTTACATCTTTCCCAGGAATGCTCAACCCAGAAAAGTGCATAAAGCATTACTTTAAGACTATTGGCAATGAGTGAACTGATCCACGATTTTATAATTTCCCTTGGAACCTAATACTTCACTTTATCCTGCACACTTCTCTAACTGGTGAGTTGAGAATTAAACAAAATTGCGATTGTGTGATGTACCATCACCAATTGAATACTACAGACAATGAACTGGAATCCCACTAAGCATATTGTCTTAACATAGGTTGTTCTCAAGCATGAATGGCATGCCACACAGGGCTCGTGCACATTAATGAAGCCAGAGCATAAACTTTTATATCACCAAGGTAAACATGATGATCCTAGGAAAGGTAGCCCTTAAAATTTTCTGCATAACTGACGTGTACCAATATTAGACACTTTTGTCGATAGTGAATGTTCCTAACATGGATCTCCATGCTCAATTTCGATTTTCCCTTGTTGTTGGTCACATGCTTGGGTTCCAGATTATTCTCCATTATCAATACCAACATCCAGTGCCCTGTTCTTTTTGCAAGATCTTCTAAAGATTGAAGTAGTTAGTTCTTGTCTGATTGGTTGATGCTTATATGCAGTCTAACCATTTGTAGGCCGAATGCAGAGCTCATAGACAAGGGCAAACAAAGGGAGTAAATGTATATATTTTTATTGCAAAGGTGACTTTCTGTTTAATATATATTCTGTGAAAGTTTCACTTGGGAAATTCTTTTTGCTAATTTTTCTTAATGCCTTGTAACCAGGATACTTCAGATGAGTCTCGATGGCAAAATCTTAATAAGAGTTTGCGTCAAGTTTCATCTACAATGGATGGGAAGTATGACGCTGTACAGGCAATAGAGGTATTCTTGGAAAAGATTAATATCATAGATCACTTTCATGCTCATTCATTTTGTGCATTGCATGGTTGTCCCTAACAATCATAACAAGCCTTGCAAAATGCCATGCTCTTGTCTTTACTTAAATTTAAAAGCCTACAATTTAACAGAAGAAAATATTGAATCTAGAAGTTAACTTATGACATAAGTCAACTGAGGTGGGGAAGCTCAATAACAAACACTTGCAGGTGGAGAGTTTTCAATCAAGAGCACAATATGGGGATTTACCAAGAACCCTTTGAATGATCATTTTCTCTTTGCCAAGATACAATCTGTATGTGCCTAATATCAAATAGAAGATAAAGGCAGTAATCATTTAATCATTTCACAAAGCTGGTGCAGAAAATGCGAGATAATCACGCATATTGGTGAAAGTGGTAATTTTTTGGTTTTGGTACTTTCTCATTGTTGGGGTTGGCTGAGGGAGGACTTGGTCTCCCTCTATTTTCTTGTAGTCAGACTCATATTCTTAGATCTACTTAGGTAAACAGGGCAACCTGAACATGTAGTTTATTTCTCTAATCAAGTGGAGATTTAGATCTGTAGACTGTTTTATCCTCTGAAGGTATTTGTTCATACTCTAGTCCCCTTATATAGGTGCCTTTAATGGGGCGTTATTTGGTACTGTTTTATAAAACTCAAAATGTATATGCAACTGACACCTACACTGTGTAATCCTGACAGTATTGTTAGCTGTATTTCTCTTGAAAAGTGACAGTAAGGTCTATTCCTCCAGTTTGGCGTTATTAGCATAATTTTGTCCTTGAACTTTGGTGCGAATGCTTTTGTTGTCTATTGATGGTAAGCTTGGTCTGACAAATAGGTTGCTGATGTTTCTTACCTTGAGGAAATGGATGTCAGAGAAAAGAAGAGTGAGCATTTAACAACTGAGAATGCAGGAAATGGTGAAGTTGCTCGAGCAAAACCAACAGTAACTGAAAGACAAGGCATTCATCTAGATTCAGATCCTGTTGAAGCTCATTGTGATACACACTGGGTTGATGATAAACAGGATGGAACTAGTTCATTCTTATCGAAATTAGACCTCCATTATACGGTAGGTATTGCATCGGCCAGGCGCCTATTAATATCTATACTACATTAAAGCCCCAACAATCTACAGAAGCTACCTTTGTCCACTCTGCACCTCATTTTTAACCCATGATCTCACTAGCTTCTCCTTTTTTTTTTTTTGGCTTGAAAAGATTTTTGAAAGCTACTTGCTTTGATTTAGCTTAAGATTTAAGTGATATCAAAGAATTAGTCCAAAAAATTGCATGCTCTGAAGAGCTTCAATTGCATTTTTATGTGACCAATCTACTGTTTGGTTTACTCGACATGCCTCTTATTTCTGATTTTGCATGATCTGGCCTTCTTTGGCTTGTCTGTATAATGGGAAGAGCACTACTTCCACCTTAGGGCATGAAGGATCTTCTTGTGGGGCTGAAGTTTCGGATGATGACTTTACTTCTTCACATTGTATAGATGTTAATGAAGCAAGAAATCAGGACTTTAATGAGGAGGTATTACCTGGATGGCTGGATCTCTCGTTTTATACGAAAAATTTATCATACTTTTAATCTTTATTTCTGCACCCACAACTCTAACTCCTTTCTTGGTTTTTGGATGTTTATGTGGAACCACACTTACTCTGTTACTCATGAATTTGAGAATGTAGGGAAAGGGTGCATCCCCTGAATTAGAAGTAAATGGAGACATACTTGTAACAAGCAGCTCTGTCCAAGTAGAGTCGCTCCGTTTTGAGGTAAAATTATATAGATTTTATCTAAATTTCCTATCTCCATATCACTTATTTTTTCCTCCAAACCAGCTGAAATTGGGAAGGTGTGCAGGGGAGGGTTTGGCTGTTACGAGAGTTACAATATTCCAAGTTGATAAATTTCAGATCAGCATAAAGCTCATTACCCTCGTAATAGAGTGCTTACTGCTTGATATGAATGGAATTTATTCACTTTTCTTGCGTGGCAGATGGTTATTATCTTGGACTCCTAAACTCTTTATGTTGCTTTGCATTTTTTTAAGATCATTTCTGTTCTTAAAAATAATAAGAAAAGAATAAGAAATTGGTGTTGACATAGGTGAAGGTTTGTATTTTGAACGCCTTAGTTCTGCTTGGATCTTGAAAAATGGTAAGAAAAGAATAAGAAGTTAGTTTTGATTTTGTTGTGTGCTTGGACTTCTATGGTTTCAGGTCAGCCAATAAGAAAAGAATAAGAAATTGTATGTTGCTTTAGGATATTGCGTTACAATGCATTGTTAATCGGACATACTGGTAACAAGCAGTTCTTCCCCCCCCCCCGGGGGGGGGGGGGGTTGGTAAATTGCAGTTTGCTTTGTTGGAATTGAGTTAGTTTTGATTTTGTTGTGTGCTTGGACTTCTATGGTTTCAGGTCAGCCAATATACAGGAAGGATTCACCTGTACTCATGTATTCCTGGAATTGATTCCAGGCCAAAACCACTTTTTAAAAATTTCCGGCCAGAGGAAGTTCATCATATACTGCCTCCTCTAAAGGAAGCCGAGAAAACAGCTTATAACAATATCAAGGATGATATGAGTTGTCGGTACGCTTTAGTGGAATTTCTCAAAGAATGGAGCAAGTTGAGTGCTATCGAAAGAAGGAAATTAATTGGAAAGGCCTTGCAACTTCCATTATCTGTTGAGTTGTCCTATTTAAATGAAAACCTTAACCACGATAATGGGGTATGTTATTTGCTTCTTTCTTTGTCTTTGGGTTTGTTCACCAATCATTGACCTTTCATTAGTGACCTACCTCTGCTTACATCTGTTTTGACTCGTCAGGGTTGGAAGGTTTTGAACTGTGCTTAACATGTAATGGGCTTTTCTTTCAGGGACTGCTGAAAGGTAGAAGTAAGAGGAGGACAACACCTTTGGACGAAATTAGCTATCCGTTACCACCAAACGCTGTCTGGAGGAAGGTCCATCTTTGTACTGGGAAAGGGAAGCAAGAGAAGATATACATGCAGGGGTGGTCTGACAAGGATGAACCACTCTGCAAGCTTTGTCAAACTCCTTGCAGGTGAGTTCAAAGTATCATTTTGGAAAACATGAGGAGGACAATTTTTGGGTCACTAATGCTTCATTGACTTTTCGTGTTCAGGAATAGCAATGCCCAAACTCCGGACTACTTTGAGGATCTCTTCTGTAGCTTGAACTGCTGCGAGGAGTATCACCTTAGAACTAATAAATCATCAATTCGTAATGTATGTTTTTACTTGTATTTTTACTAAAACGAGTTTTACACTTGCAAGAAACCCTTTAATTGATCCCTGATACTTTTAGGCGCTTTTCCAAATTGAGCATGGCATTTGCACAAACTGCCGTCTAGACTGCCACAAACTTGTGGAGCGCATCAGACCATTGTCATTTGAGAGTCGTGAAGAGTATATTGCCAAAGTAGCCCCAAATTTGGCAAAGCGTAAGAAATTGTAAGTTTACAGATTAGAATTACATGGTTTACATGCCAAGGTCTTAGTTTTTTTAAATCAAATAGCTTGCTTTTCAGTGTGTACATGTATGTAAAATTAATACATGTGTGTCGAGGCAGTCGTTGGCTTGATTTAAATTTCTACTAACCATCTCAAGAAAGAGAAATTGACGAGCCAGTGTCAGTTTTATGTTTAAGCAAAATGTGTAGCTTGTGCGTAACAAGGAACAATCCATTTTCCTGTGCCTTCTTTTTTAAGTTAATTCTTTGTGTTCCTCCTGGTACTAGTTTCATTTTCTTCCCTTTGTCTGTTTAGTCCTTATTCAACCATTTTGTTTTATTTCTTTTTCCTTTCTGATGTTATTTGTATATTGAGTTTTTGGTATAAATTCATCATGGATATCTTCAGCTATTGATAACATACATATCGGTTTTTGTTAGAGGGAAGGATCTATCCTAAGACATTCTGTTCTTCAAGAACATAGAAAGTAATGCCAGTCTACTGATCTAGGAACTACATACCTCGATGGTTTACAGTTTCACTTTAATACTACACATTAAACAAACGGAGCTCTTGAGATGTTTAATTACCTAACAGTTCTTATGTGCTTAAATTGCCCCCTTCCCCCCAAAACACGCACACATATAACATATAATTAACTTCAAGCATATATGTTAAACTAAGGGAGATTTTGGGGAGTTTAACTACTTGAACAGTTCTCGTTTGTTTAAACAGTCCCCTGTACATCACAATACCCTTGGTCAAACTAGAAAGTTTGAAAAAGGGTGGGAGGGCTAGTGCAAATACACAAAAGAACTATCTACTCCATTTTGCTGCACTCGATGTATTTGCTGGAATACCAATTAATTCTTGCACTTTGCAGATTTCAAAAACTTGTTCAGGACCCTATTGATGGCAATGCATGGCATGCGGATCACATAATACCTGTATATCAAGGGGGAGGTAAATAATTAGGCACTTGCAAATTTTTTGTTCGAGGGTCATCCTCTTGGAGTTCTTGATAGATTTACCCAGATAATCTCTGGTTCTTTCAACTCTCTCTTCTCATTTCTATTTTCTGTGGTAGCAAATTTTCCTCTCTTTCCCCTCACCCTCCAGCTTCCTCTTTCCACTGTAGTCCACACCCATAGCTTCTTGTCTTTTGAAATTCTTGCAGGTGAATGTAGGCTAGAGAACATGAGGACACTATGTGTTGCTTGTCATGCTGATATCACTGCCGCGCAACATACAGAACGGCGTTTGACCAGACTTGTGGCAAAGAAGAAACTCAAAGCTGTCATGAGTAACCTCAAAAGTACTAAGAAACCCAAGCAGAAAGTGGATGAAGCAGAGGTGTGCTTTTCTAGATTTCACTGGTTAAATCATGTGTAGCTTTATTAACTTACGCTCCATTTGTTATTAGAACTCTCATCTGGTCAGCTAGATTGTCATTTAGGTAAGGATCTGAGGAAATTATAATGGGGGAAACGTACAGATATTTATCCAAATGAGTTGGAAGTATTTGCAAATTAATTAACCTTTAAATCATGTTTGGCCTATTGATGTGACAATCTTATGTGCGGCTTTTTGCCACTTATATCATATGTAAGTTCTTTTTCTATTTTGCTATGTATTTCAGGGTTCACGGCACTCTGACATTGAAAAGAACAAGGATGAGGATGAACTTCTAGTGAATGTTCCAGGGAGTTCATATTCTATTAGCAATGGAAGCCAAGAACGAGGAAATTCAGAGTTGAAGGCTAGCACTAATGATGATTTAGGTGAGGCGTCATAATGAATGACGTGCTGCCCGCTGCATAACTTACCTCAGTCATGAAGAGAACCAGTTGTAAAAAATTTTGGGATGTTACACTTATTCTTCTTGAAGAAATAAGGAAATGTGAGTGGGCTAGTATATTATAAGACTAGAAGAAGCAAATGAATTGCACTATCATAATCCTTGTCATACCGGTTCTTGATCGAGATACCTGTATCTATGAATTTGATCTTATATTGGGGTTGTTTGCGCTTAATAATGCGCCTTTCGACCTTTCACTCCATAATTAGTCCAGCTCTCAAACGCAGGTTGCCATGGTAATCATGCTCCCCAGATCTCCAGTTTGTTACTCCCATGCTTCATCCAAGACTAATGTCCATAATTATACTGTGAACAAGTTCCTTCAATCCAAGGGTACAGTAATTGGAAGATGGAGAAACTATGCTCCCAGTAGACATGAAAACTACAGTTAAGGGTTGGTTGATCACACACTACTTGGCAACATATACAAAACTGTTTTGTTTACATTCCAAGAACTCGGTATACAATAACCGTTATCATAGATAGGAAGTTATGGTTGTAACCAGACACTCGAAAAATGCTTTCCTCGAGAGAAAATGAGGGAGAGGCTTTAGGATTTTAGTAGCGCAGTAATATATTACTTTAAGATCACTACTAAAACCAAGCAACAGCTGCTGCATCTATCTTACTACTAGTTACTAGTGCCTAAAGGAATCTACATCCTCAATTTTTGTTCTAAGTGGGTGTCAGCAGAGCAAGTGAAGACTTTTCAACTGCCACATTGTAAGTATTGAACGGCTAAATCTTTCTTGACCAGTTCCGAAGCGATAACTAGTATATCGCCGTAAAGAAGATTAGTGTCATATACTGTGCTTATTTGGCATTAAGCACTCAAAAGAATGGATATACTATACAGTAAGTAAACTCATAACTCTCCATTCTCATTGCAGATAACTGCAGCAAAAAACTGCTCTGCTTTATCAAGTACATCAGTAGATAATCTAGAGTGCAACATCCATGCGGCAGTACTCTCAGGTACAGATGAATTGCTCTTCAGACCCTTGCCTTCACAAGGCTTCAACACTTTATTGTCTCTTAAGCTTCGGATTCTGCCAGTTCTAGTAGTTGGCAATGGACCACCTCTCTGGGAAAGGGCCCTAGCATTGCGTTGATTGTTGCGATTTGATCTCAGTGGGACATCAACTTGAAGGCTTTTAGATTCAGGAACCAGCTGAGCAGATGCACCAGTCTCATCTAGTGATGGATTATTAGGTACTGTAAAAGAATCAGGTGATGGAAGATTACTTCTACAAGCTTTCAGCAAAGCAAGGAGCATATCTGTGCTGAGTTCTTGCTGAATGACATTCTTATTCTGTTCACATCCAAAGCAGGCAGCAACCATGGTCCCCGCCAAGACTGGCATTAACTCAGGATCGCTAAAGAACACAAAAGGCAGGTCGCATACCTGTGCCACACAATCCACAATTAAATATGTGTTTTAGGTGAAGTCTTAAGTTGAACAGAAGATTCACGTACCTTGTGAAGAATTGTAGGGCTCTTTCCCCATCGAAGAACAGCTTGGTTGTCATGATGGAACAATGAAAAATAACTAAGAAGCGACAATGATTCCAGCAGCAGCAAACCAATCTGAGACACAGAATGCCCAAATAGAAAAGACTATATTAATCAGTCCTGTACTTTGACAACAAGCAAATAAATGTGAAAACAGTGACTCCCAACAAAATTCTAAAAAACCATTAACCGTTAATGCTGCTCTAACAGGAAACTACAATTAACTGTTATTATTTCGATGGTTTCCGTTGATGGTACCGATAAATTATCTTTTTCGTTTTCTTGAGCCGAGGGTCTATCGGAAACTGCCTCTCTACTCCATCGGGGTAGGGGTAAGGTCTGTGACACGCCCCAAACCTGGGGAGACGTGGTTGGCACCCGGTGCTATACTGGCCCGAGCGAACCACTCTGTAACTCATTTTTTCTTCTGCAACTATCATGGGCCAACATAGCCACAACTCGTAATGTATAACTATAAGTGGGCAAACACTGTATCAATGAACCATTGCTCCTAAAACATGAGTACATATGGGCCGTCAAGGCCTCCGACATACTGTACATAATGAACTTGTGTCTACAAGCCTCTAAAAGTATTTGACATCAAATGGGACAGGGTACAGGCCTACCCATAAGTCTGTAGCAAAACTCCGACACGATGACTTATAGACTCGGCTGCACTCCGAATGAGGTGGAGTCTTACTGATCCTTCGCTGAATGCTAGCCTTGTCTACTATGAGGGCTTGTCAAACTGATTATCTATATCTGCAAGCATGAATGCAGCGTCCCCAACAAAAGGACGCCAGTACGAATAATGTACCGAGTATGTAAGGCATGTAAATAAGTATATAAAGAACATGGAAGAAAATGACTCAACCTATAAGTCTGGATAGCTCCGTAAATCATGAAATATTTATAATGTCATGCATATGCGTATGAATGTCATATCATGCATAGGTCTATACGTACATAACATCATCAAGCCTCTGGAGGCATCCCATCATATTATCTCAGCCACTGTGGACAAAATTATCATCCCTTTTCCCATACGCCATATACATATAATATACGCGTATATAACGTCATCTGACCATGGATAAATACACATGTATAAATGAATGCAATGCATAATGAAGTAAGTCAATACAATCTCTTGGAATATCATGAGACCCATGAACACACGATATAACATTAAGACACGTGAGGAATCAAGAACATGGGCACCTCTAGTACTTCTATGAATAGAGTCATTTATGAAAGTTGTGCGTTTACTCGTTTCGTTTGTATCGTATGGATCATGCCAAAAGGAAAGAAGGGATAGCCTTAACATACCTGAGCCGATTCATTTGACAACTCATCCAACGCATCCCGTAGTACCTCAATCTTATATACCAAAAACTCCTCTTCTTTTACCTTACTTCACTTTGAATAAAGCCTCGATTCAATAACGCGATACAATGGAACAACGAGGTCAAAGCGATGAGGAAAGCTCGTATCTTAATTGAATAACGTTGCTACGGTTAATGAATGTGCTGCCACAATTCAAGTAAAAGAACTTTTCATAGTATAGGAAAGAACCAACTTTTGTTGCGGCCTCTATTCTAACTAAGGAACTAATCTATCTCAAGTAATATTTTAAGATAACTCATAACCTCTGGTCATGGGTAAATGCACATGTATAAATGAATGCAATGCATAATGAAGTAAGTCAATACAATCTCTTGGAATGTCATGAAACCCATGAACAAACGATATAACATTAAAACACGTGAGGAATCAAGAACATGGGCACCTCTAGTACTTCTATGAATAGAGTCATTTATGAAAGTTGTGCGTCTACTCGTTTCGTTTGTATCGTATGGATCATGCCAAAAGGAAAGAAGGGATAGCCTTAACATACCTGAGCCGATTCGTTTGACAACTCATCCAATGCATCCCGTAGTACCTCAATCTTATATACCAAAAACTCCTCTTCTTTTGCCTTCACTTTGAATAAAGCCCCGATTCAATAACGCGATACAATGGAACAACGGGGTCAAAGCGATGAGGAAAGCTTGTATCTTAATTGAATAACGTTGCTACGGTTAATGAATTTGCTGCCACAATTCAAGTAAAAGAACTTTTCATAGTATAGGAAAGAACCAACTTTTGTTGCGGCCTCTATTCTAACTAAGGAACTAATCTATCTCAAATAATATTTTAAGATAACTCATAACCTCTTAGACCATGTGGTACACTTCTCCTGTATAGTACATATGAATTGTCCACCTCCTACACAACCACCGTATCACCTATGTACAACGAGGTCAAAGCAATGAGGAAAGCTCGTATCTTAATTGAATAACGTTGCTACCATTAATGAATTTGCTGCCACAATTCAAGTAAAAGAACTTTTCATAGTATAGGAAAGAACCAACTTTTGTTGCGGCCTCTATTCTAACTAAGGAACTAATCTATCTCAAGTAATATTTTAAGATAATTCATAACCTCTTAGACCATGTGGTACACTTCTCCTGTATAGTACATATGAATTGTCCACCTCCTACACAACCACCATATCACCTATGTACAATGAATGAGTCATTCCTTCATTTGGTGTTATACATCCACGTGGAAAGGTGCCCATACCTAATTATAGTAAGGTCCTTTAATACACATTAGTCATATCTTTCTTTAGTTGCCATGATTCCATGTGGACAATAAATTTTTTACTTATCCACCCCAATAATTTGATGATTAAGACACTAAAACTCCCTGCCACCTAGCTCCAAAACTTGCCTAGTCAATGTTAAATTCCCTACTTGCTGCCACGTAA
This sequence comes from Nicotiana tabacum, assembly GCF_000715075.1. NCBI lineage: Eukaryota > Viridiplantae > Streptophyta > Magnoliopsida > Solanales > Solanaceae > Nicotiana > Nicotiana tabacum. The sequence continues at coordinate 214,954,045 of NC_134085.1, forward strand.
ATGCTTATCCACCCCAACAATAGAAGGAAAGATTGCAATCTCCTTTCTCTCTCTCAAATTGCCAAAGAATAACATGAAAGCTTAAGGCTTGCCTTTCACGTGTAAGCAAAGCACACCAGATATGATTCATGTGCACATTAGTGCCACCCTTGGCCTAACTTAATACATGTGGCAGCCCCTTAACCATCCTTATCCACTTAATTTAACAACCCTTTGGAGTGGATGAGTCATAGGAAGTGATACTAATATACATACACGTATATGGCACCTTTACCAAGTATCTTTCCCTTATCCAAAAGTACTTCTATTAAAATATTAAAATAATAAATCATGGTACCATATAAAATTAATACATATACTAATACTCCATTAAAACATCCATGAAAAAAATACATATATTTTCTCAACTTCTAATTTTTCTAATCTCATATAAAGAGTACAAATTTTCGTACGCTTAATTCTTAAAATGGTAAAAAGATAACCTTCTTTTCTTGTGAGAAAATAATTTCTATCTTTACAATAAAGAAAATCTCATAAACTTTCTCATATTATGTGTATAATTTAAAGCATATTCGAAAGTAGTAATATTAATAACTATATAAAATCATATTTTTCAAACTTTTAAAAAAAAATGTTCCACTCAAAATACCATATCAAATGTATATAATGGTATCAAGGTTGTTAAACTTACGGGGTCTTATAATAACATAGTCACAAATCCTTAAACTTACGGGGTCTTATAAGAACATAGTCGCAAATCCTCTATAATCTCGTGAATGGTCTTAGTCCCTTCAAGCTCATATGGATTACTATGACTTATCCTAATATTAAGGTACGGGATGTAACAGTCTGCGTATACACTATCTTCCCCAAACCCCTTACTTGTGGGATTTTACTGGGTTGTTGTTGTTGTTGTTGTTGCTCTCTAAAAGGAAACTACAATTTTTCCTAATAAAATGCTGTATCCAAGAACATTCTCATTCAATTCTGGAATCCAGAAAAAGTCAAACAAGACTGAGATACCTTAACATCACAAGGGATAAGTCATAACTTATTTGAACAAGGGCCAGGTGGTAATTATGGACAGAACTACAACAGGGAGCCATCCAATCACCAAGATCCGTTTTGCTATTGACCCTGTATGTTTAAGATCTTTTATGTATTATGCGAGGGTAAATTTTTTTTTTTTAATAAGTTAATTGATATTATTAGCAATGGGAAAGCTCCCGGATACAACAGGTATACCAAAAAGGTAGAGAATCTACAACTTGAGGGTAAATATCTGCCGAGCTATTTTTCATAAGGTTTCTGCCTCAAGATCTATCTTAATTGGAGAAGTTCACAGGTCTGTTTGATTGCTGACTTGCTGTTTTGATATTTACATGTCAGAAAAGTTACAGAAGGTTCCAGACAAACCAAGTCTATCCAGAATGAGGCGATCAAGAAAGTCCTACCCTGGAAAAAAATATCTTAAGATCCTCTCCTTCCTTTTCATTACAAACAAAGCAAAGGCGCTACTTTTAGCCCTTTCAAGAATATGAAGGCCCACGTGACACTCGGCGTTAACACTCCCAAATCTGGAAATCCTTCTTTCCAAAACCATATTTGATGATATAAACGCGAAGTTTATACAATGTTGAGCATCAATGTAGACCTTCACAGAGTAAAAGCCTCACGCTGTGTCTTCTCATTACTAGATGGTTGCAATTCATATCTAGGAATTGCGAATTTAATTATATAATTTATACTCCTTTATCAAAGAAATATTATTTATACAAGAAAATTCGGTGTTTCTAAGAAACGTATGACAACCATCAAGAAACACAGTGACAATCTCTCCTATCGTCCGTCAGCTTAAATGGTAAGCAAACGTGAGTTAGGATTTCTTTCCAAATGAAAATGGACAATCTCTCTTGCACTTTCCAACCCTCCAACCAAAAGGCACGGTGGCTTTCCAAGACTAGCATAAACAGCACCTTTCTAAGTCCAATAAACTTGTGAGGTTTACAATATGAAGGCCAAAACATGAAAGCAAAAGCATCAGAAAAAAACCTGGTCAGTTGCTCCGCCCCACTTGCTCGTGCAATGAGAGAGAAGAAAACTCATCAAGTGAAAGAATTCCATCTTCAGATCTGGTCGGGCCTGTGATCCAGAAAAGAGAATAAAGAGTCACTTTATTAACATCTAAAACTTTTAGAAAGGGAAAGTTGTTTGATGCAAAAAATTCCAAATTGACTTACGAGCATCTTCTGGACAAAAGATATGTCTATTAATGCTAAATTGTTCAACACTTTTAGTACACCAGTTGCCACATCTTCAAAATTGGATGGAAGGACAAATGATGCCTGCAAAGAAAGGTTTCAGTAAGATTAAGTGGTAGACACAGAGATAAGCAGACTATGAACGCAAGTAAACTCAAGGTTAGGTTTCATCTTCCTTTAACATAGGAACAGTTTCAAACAATTACTTCCCGTACTAGAAGGATTTAATGTTACATGCATAAGGTAAAGAAGTTTAGTAAAGAACACAACAAAGTAGCAAACAAATGAGGTTCGACTACATCCTAATGCTTACAGATAAAACCCAGTAAGATTCATGGACTACAAAATTGCACACAATCAGCCGTGCAGAAAACCTCAAAGCTGGATTTTACAAACAAATTTAATGAAATTCACGAAGTTCACCTGTTCAGAACATCTATTGTTAGCCTGCAATAATACAGCTGTCAACATTGACGGAAGACAGACTAATCCAGTCTCAGATATGGCAGAAAGAAGAAACTTTACAGCCTGCTTCAACACTGATGCATTTCCACTGATATGACCTTTACTATTATCTTGAGATTTCTTCTCGTCCAGTTGAAGGGTATCATATGTCACGATGGTTGTAGATTCCTGCAATACATCTGCAGTTTCCGTATTAGCAGCAAGTAAGTCAACTTTGTCAGAGTTCCGATCAATTACAACTGAGCCCTCATTTTCTTTTATTTTAGAAAATTCATCCAGGGGCCTATCCTCCGGTACATCCGGCAAAGACGAAGCTACTCCTCCATTTACTGCAGGAAATACCAATTTACCATCATTCTGGGAATTGCACAAAGGAGAAGAAGACTTCAAGTCTGCAGCTTCAGCAAGTTCGATGTCGCTCTTTTCATTACTTCGAGTTGATACAGTAGGAATGTTTTTACATGTTATTGAAGACACATTTCTGAATCTGGATGTAAGAACTGCCAACAGATTTACGCCAAGGAGGATTGATGAAGGGAAAGGTGAACCCTCTACAGGTGGTCTATCATAAAGTGCAAAAAGATCCCTTAACCGGTGAATAACTTGGTAAGCAATTACAAGCTCAATCAAACCATCTTGCAGTTGAAGGGCACGTTCATCCGAACTTGCATGACCAATGATTGCTGCAGCAGTCCAAAGGAAACCATCCAGAATTTCAGAGATTAACTCCAATCTGTCAGTTGATGTCTTACAGGTAACCAGGTTGGCAGAAGCAGATCCATTTGATGAGGCTGCAATTTTGATGTAGTTTTCAAGAGCTGCCGCCAACATGGGGATTATAGGGGGCAGTAGATTCTGAGCAAGAAAATAACCCTTGTTTGCAGCCGCTGAAAGTACAACTTTCAGAAGCCTTAGAAGGTACAATGTCACGTGGCAGCTTTCTGGCTTTGATGTGTGAGATGCGGGAAGTGCAGAAGCAATAAAATCAACCAGACCAGCTTGACGAGAAGCCTGCAGCTCAGCATCCCTCCCCTCCAAAAACTAGTTACAAAAAAATGCCAGAATCAATAAGTTACTATTATTTCATGAAACAAGTTGACCTATTGAAGCCACAATATTTTCAAAAACTGATTCTAGCCAAAACATTGTTTTATGTTGCAGTTATTCATGGCAGGATAAACAACTTTTTTATCTTAATAGCACTACATTGTCATTGAGAATTAGAAGGCAAGTGAAACAAACTTCACATAGAAGTGTAATATATCACCTTAATTATTTCAGCTGTTATTAGTCCAAAGCTTGCAGCCCCTTCTTTTCTTGCTTGACGAAGTCTTTGAAGTTCTTGGAGCCACTTCGCAATCTTCGCCCTCGCATTTGCCACTGCAGTTCTATACACAAAACCTGCATTTTCAGTACCGCCGATTGAAGGCTCAGGAAAATCATATTTCAATGCCATAAGTCGTTGGCGAATTCTTTTGATCCTTCGTTTTAATGAATGTTGGGTAGCCATGTGGCCAGTAGCAAGCGTAGAGCCTTCAGGAGCAACACCACTATTTTCGTTATTATCTTCACAGTTACTGATTGGCGTAGATCTACCTTGCCCCTCCTTAGCCACAGAACGACGGAATAATGGCGAAGACTGATCTCTGAAGTCCATTGAAGCTCTTTCCCGTATTTGCTCCAGATAAATTTTACGACGCTGTTCACTTTCTCTGAGTCTTTCAGCTAACTTCTGGGCAAGGAGTTCAGCTTCCTCCTGTTGAGCTTTGGCTCGAAACTCCTTTCTCCGCATCTGTTCCATAGCCTTTGCTTCGCGTGCAGCACTTGATGCTTTACGCTCCTCTTCCCTTCTTACCTGTGCCTCTTCCTTTTTCCTCTGTGTCTCTGCAAGGCGCTGCAACTTTTCTGCTTCAATTAGTTTCTTGCGTTCCAAAACAGCTTCTTCCCTTGCCATATCTTCTTTCTGTTTAGTTTTTAGCACTTGAAGCTTCTCAGCCCTCCTCAACTCAGAATCATGCAGTTTCTGCCGCAAGATGAGCTTTTTGTTCCCTTCATTGAGTGAAGTAATGAATCGAACTTCATTTACTTTTATGCTTTCATCGCCCGCCCTTCTCACAACTTCAGCTAGGTAAGCTTCATGTCGGGATTCACTACGCTGGTGCCGAGCATGCATCACCTCTCGCAATTTCATACTACGCACGGATTGCCATTCATTTACACGGTTCAGCTTCTCAGATGTTCGTTGAAGCTTTTGAACTCTCTCATTTTCAAGCTCACTTCTAATTCTCATTGCACGTGCATGCTTTTCTTCCGCTTCTTTTTTTAAGTCAATAGCTGACTTCTTCTTTTTCTCAGGAGACATGAGTTTGTCATGCAAAATGCGTGCACGCTCTGCACTTTTCCTACTCATGCCAGGTGAATGCGAGAAACGAGATGAAACTCGGTATGGAGTGGAGAGTACATCTTCCCAGTTTCTCTTCTCCTTCCAAGCGTCCATGGATCTCCAGGAGCTTCCATTTCGCTTTTCCTTGTCTCTTTCAGAATGTCTCTTCAAGTGATCTATTGGCTTTAGATTTTTCTCACTGTCTCTCTTGTTCTTTCCACCGACAGATGAGGAAACCCCTTCCTTAGGAGGTAATCTAGATGCATGAGAAGCAGACTTTCCCGAATCAGCGTGACTCTTCTCTCTACTCAAATTACCCAGAGAAGAATTAGATGCATTACTCTGCTTCCTACTTTTCTCTAATGATTCACTTGAACTGCTTTTTTTGTCACCTTTCTCATTATATGTCTCCACAACACTAGAACTTCCACAATAATGATCATAACAATTAGATGCCATTTTCTCCATCCCTGTAGCTGACAAACTAGCTCTTTCATGTTGAATTTTTCGAAAAGCTTCAAGAGATGAAGCCAGTATTTCTGCCCTGTGTGGTGAAGTTGTCATCCGGCGGACCTGCACTTAGAGGAAAGATCATACCATTTTAACAGTTTGTCACAAGGAAAAAGGAGTAGATAATCAATTTATCCATGTATATCTGTATGTATAATAAACATTGATAACGAGGGTGGGCGTCAGGTAGTTTGGTTTGGATTATGAAAACTTTAGTTGAATCTTCGCTTTTCAAATTTAAGATATTACAATCCAAATCTAAAGACTGGTTAGGTTTTTTAGAGTTCAATTTCGGGATCAATAGGCTTGGTTATTTCGGATTTGTGGTTTAGGCCTATAAGTTTGGCTGCTACATCCTTGCAACTGACTGCAGATTTTGAATGGCAAGTTATTGAGTATTAAACAAGTTAGGCTCGAGCCACTTGAGATGTGGAAGTTACTAGTCCGCTTAATCTGTTTTTAATGGCTTTGTTGCAAGTTAACTACATAGAGTACGACGCAATCATTTATTAATTTCATCTAGGTTGCTATCCATTGAAAATTCTGTGTTGGCTGGTTTTCCAGGATCTTTTACTTGAGATCATTGGTCACTTTTTACTGAATCCACTGACAATGTTCTATCTCTTATATTATTTCTTGTCATGGCTCCTAAATCTACGACTTTGTGAATCTTCGCTGGGTAATATGGTTAGATTCTAAGTTAGTTGCACCAAACAAGTTAGGTAACTAGCAGATCTGAAGGGTTTCGAACTTCCCAACTCTAACACTGCTACAGATGATGGACTTCCCAACCCTCTTCTTCTTCCTAAGACTCCACCACCCCCACCAAGATATGCTTCCCGCATCCAAACCCCAGTAAAGTCCGCCGGCATCTGACATCTCACGCGCCCTCATGCACCGGATTTTCCGGTGAGATCTAGCCACGCGCCGGCGCGTGTGGCATCTTCCGGTGACTTTTTCAATTTTCTTTCTTCCGACAGCCTCTTCTCGAGGCTTTTCCGAGCCTTCCCGTCTCAGTTTCACCAAAATCCGATGACTTTTTCTTTTTTCCGGCCATTAAACCCCAGAATCTGGCGTCTGTTTCCGTTGTTCACGTTGTTCAGTACCAGAAAAGCTTTTCCCTTCCTATGTTCTGTTTTCCACCCACTGTGACTTGATTTTTCTAACCTTTGAGGTTTTTTCGGTCTTTTCTCACCTCTTTTTTTTTGGGGCAGCCGCATCTAGAATATGATGGATTCTACAGAGAGAAACTCCTACTTCTCTCTAGAATCTAGAAAACTGGAAAACATGTCTTTCATCAAAGTTGCCTATTGGCCAGTCCTAGAACTTGGGGGAAGATGCCATTGAAAGCTTGACGTAGGGCAAGAGCCGCATTTCTCGCTATCTTAGGAGCACACTCTCATGTTCTCCAAATGGGTTGGTTCTCCAGAGGCTGTTAGGAACTGGGCAGCAGGGGCATGGAACGTCAAGGACGGGCTGAAAATATCGCAACTGAGGGACACACAATATCTCTTTCGCTTTGTCGACGAGTCTCAAGCTTCCGAAATTCTTGTAAGAGGAAATAGGTGGTTCGATGGGAACTTCTTAAAGCTAGACAGATGGGTGGAGCACGATAGGTGTCTAGACCCACGTTTCACCGACGAATCATTGGTGGTCAACATGGTGGGTCCCCCGTTGGTGTCTTGAATTATTCAAGAAGATTGGGGATAGCTATGGGGGTTTTATTGATGTCGCTTGCAGCTTACACAATCTCTCGCGAGTGAGGATTGTGGTGAGGAAAGGGGGAAAAATCCCTGTCTCCACTGTGGTGGAAGATGGCTACTTGAGTTACAGGGTTTGGTTGAGTCCTGAATTTCGCCCTATTTTTATGCCAAAGATAGTGGCGGAAGAAAAGGGAAGGTCAAATAGAAGGGAGGGGTGGGGAAATCAGTCTCTGAGGAGAGGGGAGGGCTCACCGGATCAGTGGACTAAGTCGGAGTCAGACGTTAGATCGAGAAGAGACGGGAGGTTTGATTTTGGGAGAAGAAGACAAAATTTCAACAGGAGGAAAAGACGTGAATGGGTTAGTGATGCGGGCTGGAACGGTAGAATGACCCGATCCTCTTCCAATTATCCTAGGGCCAGGCAAGATTTCAGCAAGTATAGGCCTGGGCCTCCTCACATGGGCCCAGCAACTTTTCTCAATTATATTAGAATTGATCCTAAGGGGCCCAGATTATTCAAGCTGCGTCTGATAAGGCTCCTAAGCATATGGGAAAGTCGTTCTTCCTTCTTCTGCCAATGGTGCTACACACACTGGTATTTCTTTACCGAGCTCTAGTGACCTGTGCCCCTCTTCGATGGCCACTGCTTCAGGGGCAGCACCGACTATAGATGGTGCTGTTATTCCGCAGCCTCCCGCCTCTGATGGACCCAGCTCCATCGCTCCCTCAGCTGCTCCTGAGCTTAGTTGTATTGAGGCTACACTTCAAGCTTCTTCTTCTTCTGGGAAGATTGTTGAGCATGCACCAACTGATATTAGTGTCAGACCAGTACTCCCAGTTAAGATGCCGCCAAGGGTTCCATGTTCTCCTCCTTCAGGCTACCCTATTGGTGTTTCTGGTCATTCCTATAACAGCGGGGTGCTAATTTCAGAGGCTGATACCCCTCAAGGAAATGGTGAGATCCTTTCGGTACCTAAAGTTCCTATTGCTACCAATGATATGATCTTGTATTCCTCCGGAAGGAGCAAGGAAAGGGTTCATATAGAAGACGCCTGTCCAATTTCGTCACGGATGGGAGGAGGGGATATGTCTTTCTGGATGGAGGATAAACTACTAAACTTTGGGAAGTTTCTAGGTGTTTCTTTTGAAGGGAAGGAAGATAGGGTGTTAGAACTGTTGAGGGAGATTGAGCAACAATCTTTTAATGATGGTGCAGGGAGGGAGTTAGGTCAAGGTGTTAAGCAAAATAATTTAGGGGATGTAGTGGTGTACCAGAGAAGGGGATGGGTGTGTGACGGGGAGGAAGGGAGCTCGATTAGAGGGGGGTGGGGAGAAGGGGGATATTGTTTCTTATGGAACTTAAGATTCTTTCACGGAATGTGAGGGGGATGAATGACCCAAACAAAAGGGTCATCATCAAAGTGGGAGTTAGAGAGTGGGGTGCTAACCTAGTTTGCTTTCAGGAGACAAACATGGAAGTTTTGTCGGATGTGATTGTGAGGAGTGTCTGGGGTGGTAGTTGGGTAAAATATGACTGGGTTCCAGCAGCAGGAAGTGCCGGGGGCATTCTTCTAATGTGGGATGATAGAAGCTTGGAGGTAAAGGAAATTAAGAAGGGAGTTTTATCTTTAGCAGCTCTTATCAAAGATAGAGTGAGTGGGTCGAGTGGGGATTTGGGAGAGTATACGGACCGGTAGGAGAAGGGTCCAAGGTATTCTTCTGGGAGGAACTGGCCAATATGATGGGGGAATGGGACATTTCATGGGTTCTAGGGGGAGACTTTAACACTATTAGATTCCCAGAGGAGAGATTATGGTGTAGTCTGATTTCGAGGGCCATGGAGGAGTTTTCTGACTTCATCAATGATCACTTTCTCATTGATCTTCCTCCGTCAGGGGAAAGGTTTACTTGGGCCAAGGCGGAGGATTCCAACTCAAGGTCTAGACTTGATAGATTTCTGATATCGCCCTCCTAGGATGAGCTGGTGCCGAATGTGTTGCAGATTCCTTTACCTAGGCTGACTTCGGATCATTTGCCTATCTTGCTAGATGGATGCAGAGGGAGAGGGGTGCGTGCTCCCTTCCGATTCGAGAACATGTGGTTGAAGGTGCCAAGATTTGGTGACAAGGTTAAAGAATGGTGGATAAGCTACGGGGTAACAGGGACACCTTCATTCCGTCTTTCGAAGAAACTTAAATTGCTCAAGGGAGATATTATTAGGTGGAATAAGGAGGTTTTTGGGAGGATAGAGGTTAAAATGAGGGAGCTTATGCATGAATTTAGGGAACTAGAGGGAGGGGAAGGGGCGAGGGAGTTAGATGAATCTGAGAAAGAGAGATTGGGGGAGGTTAAGAGGGAAATAATCGAGTTAGCAATAGCTCAGGAGACTAGTTGGCGGCAAAAATCGAGGGCGTTATAGTTAAAGAAAGGAATAGAGTTCAACCACATAGGGGAGGGAGACAATGAGTGGCTAGAAAGGGCTTTCGAGGAGGAGGAGGTGCACGAGGCTGTGTCGAGTTGTGCTGGTGATAAGGCCCCCGACCCCGATGGTTTCTCCCTGGCCTTCTTCCAACTCTGTTGGGACACCATCAAAGGGGAGTTGATGGAAACCATTGAATACTTTTATGTGAATGGTGTTTTCAAGAGAAGTATCAATGCTACTTTTATTACTATTGTGCCTAAGAAAGAAGGTGCATCTTGTATCAGAGACTATATGCCAATTAGTCTCGTGGGAAGCATTTACAAGATTATTTCTAAAGTGCTTTCCAACAGACTCTAGAAGGTTCTTGACGTGTCTGTTTCGTCTTCCTAGAATGCTTTTGTGGAAGGTAGGCAGATCCTGGATGCCGCTTTGGTGGCAAATGAACTTGTAGACTCCAGAAGAAAAAATAGAGATCTCAGCTTACTATGCAAGTTGGACCTTGAGAAGGCTTTCGACCATGTCAATTGGGAGTTCCTGGATTTCATTATGATGCGGATGGGGTTTCGGGCAAGATGGAGGGGATGGATCAAGTTCTGCATTTCCTCAGTCAGATTCTCTGTCCTGGTTAATGGTAGCCCGTATGGTTTCTTTGGCAGCTCCAGGGGTCTCAGGCAAAGAGACCCCCTATCCCTCATGTTATTCATTCTAGTGATGGATGCTCTGAGTAAAATGATGGATCGTGCGGCGGCCAAAGGCTTCTTGAGAGGATTCTCAGCTCCGACCGGGGTGCCCAGTGCCCGAAGAGTCTCTCATTTGCTTTTTGCGGTTGACACCCTGATTTTCTATGATGCCGATATGGATCAATTGACCTACCTGAAGCAAGTCCTGCAGTGGTTTCAAATAGTATCAGGTCTCAAAATCAACCTCGACAAGTGTGAGATTTTCCCGGTGGGCGAGATTGCTAACATCGATGCTTTGTCTTATGTTCTTAGATGTAAGGTAGGCTCCCCTCCCACTACTTACTTGGGTCTCCCATTGGGCGCTTTGCATAAGGATACTATGGTTTGGAATCCAGTGATCAAAAGGGTTGAAAAAAGATTAGCAGGCTGGCAGAAACGGTACTTGTCAAAAGGCGGAAAGGAAGTGTTTATCAAAAGTACTTTATCGAGTATGCCCACCTATTACCTGTCCCTATTGCAAGTTCCTGTGAGCATCACAAAAAAACTAGAACAGCTTCAAAGGAGTTTTTTTTTGGGATGCGGCAGATAGAACTAGAAAGTATCATCTAGTGAATTGGCAGACAGTCACTTCCCCAAAAAAGTGGGGTGGACTTGGAGTAAAAGATCTTAGGGTATTCAACAGAGCTTTGTTGGGGAAATGGCTGTGGAGATTCGGGTTAGAAGAGCATGCTCTATGGAGGGAGGTCATAGTAGAAAAGTACGATTCCACTGGAGGGGGTTGGAGGACCAAGGCAATCACAACACCTTTCGGGTGTGGCATGTGGAGGAGTATCATGAAGAATTGGGAATCCTTCAGTGGTAACATCACTTACAGGGTGGGAGATGGAAGGAGAATCAGCTTTTGGAATCATAGGTGGTGTGGAGAGGAAACTCTGAGGGTCTCCTTATCCCACGCCTTCAGAGTTTCAAACCAGAAGGAATTGATGGTCCAACAGATTCGTAAGGAGCATGAAGGGGGTAGTATGGGACCTCTCATTTAGAAGGAATATGCAAGATTGGGAGATTGCGGAGCTCCAAGATTTATTGACACTGCTATATGGGCAAGACAGGCCCCAGCCATCTTGTGATTCTTGGAGATGGGATTTGCATGGCGATGGTTTGTTCACCGTAAAGTCCTTTTACCAGAGTATGTTGGTGAGAGAGGAGGCCTCTTTTCCATACTCCTCAATCTGGATTCCTAAGGCGCCCACGAAGGTGTGCTTTTTGCATGGCTAGCGACAAGGGAAGTAATTTTGACTGCTGAGAATCTGCGAAAGAGAGGAACTACACCTGTTAGTTGGTGCTATATGTGTAAAAACTCAGGGGAAGAAGTTGATCATCTTTTGCTGCATTGCCCTGTGTCCTCGGCTTTGTGGAGGGCGATCCTGAACCTTTATGGTATTCAATGGGTGATGCCAAGCACCGTAAAGGAAATGTTATATAGTTGGGCAGGTTTCCGTAGAAGAAGAAAGCAAAAGGCATGGAAGTTCGCCCCGTTAGCTCTCATGTAGATAGTTTGGGGGGAGAGAAATAGGAGAGCTTTTGAGGGGATTAATTCTACTTTTTCACATTTTAAGAATAGTCTTTTATCTTTGATCGCTTTTTGATGCACTCATATAGCCCCTACTTGTATAGAAGATCGGGCGTCTTTTATAGAGAATCATGTTCTGATGTAAATACTCTACTTTTTAGTATACTTCCTATATACGGGAGTTCTCTCCCTTTTGATTAATACAATTTACCTTATCAAAAAAAAGTTTGGCTGCTTCTAACAAAAAAAGTGAACTCTAGAAAAAGTATCCATAACTCCCCCTAGGGCTTAGTTCAACTGGCAGAGGTTGAGGGACTTGCGACTTGGGTCACAGATTCGAGCCCAGCACCATAAGAACTAAGCCTACCATTTACGAAAAAAGTGACCTCCAAAAAAATATCCATAACTCCCCATAGGGCTTAGTTCAAGTGGCAGAGGTTGAGGGACTTGCGACTTGGGTCACAGATTCGAGCCCAGCACCATACGAACTAAGACTAGCATTTAAGTGGAGAATATTAGGGAGGCGGGCCCATTATCCTTGAGTTTTGAAGGTTGCGGTTGTTCCTAATTGGTTGGCCTCAGACGAATTTCTTGGTCATTAAAAAAAACCTTTTTTTGTCAATAGAATTTGAATAGAGAATTAAATCGAACTGGACAAAATTGCGTGATTTTTTTAAAGAAACAAAAACCTTGTAAATCGAACCGAATTAACCTAAAACGGATAAAACTGACCGAATGTACACCCCAATTCGATCTCCATTGCTAGTGGTAGGTTACGTTAAAGACAGTGGCACCTGCAGCTTACGAATTCTAGATCCGCCTTCAGTGAACAAAATAACTCTCCCCCCCCCCCACACACACACACAAATAAGGTTCCAAAGAGGGCGATGTTGTCATGATTTTTTATCCAATTACTATCGAATAGGTAAAAATAAATGAAAAGAAAATTCAAGAATCCCAGTGTTGTGTTGTTGCCTGCTGGGGAAAGCGTATTTGAAAAGACAGAATATATCCCTCCGTTTAACGAGCTGAAGGACTTCCCTGGCCCAAACTGTGGGCGCTACCAGTACCAAAAAACCAGGTAAAAGACATGCAGAATGATTTCTTTAGCATAGATGGAATATAATAATGACTGGCCAACAGATATTCTTGGTATGCATGCATTCAAAACTGCAGTTTTTCAACTTCCAAATGGCTGAGATTGATTTGTTTATGTGTTGTTTAATTTTTTACAATTACCAATTTAAAACATTGAAAAATGAGAGCTAGAATACTCACCTCCCATGAGAGAGCATGTGGTCTGCGATGGTTAGACTTCATGGTCAGAGGTGTTCCATCAGTCGCATGAGAACTGGATTTTTTCAGTCTCTCAAATTCCGCCACTCTTGAACTCAGTTCTTTAAAATCAGATGCAGCTTCTTCAAGAACAAGAATAGACTCTTGTGTTTGCTCCAGGTCACATTCCAGTTCACAGAGTAGGTAGAGTTCATCTACTGCCCGATTAAGATTCTCAAAGAGAAAGCACCAGAGGCGTTGCCTGAACCTTTCTTTACTTTCACCAATGCCTTCTGCATCAATACTGCTCAAGTTAGAGTTTGATAAATCCTCAATGATTGAATCAACTCGTTTGTTCCTAAACTCTTCACTAGGAGACGACAGGTAAGGCTGCCCATTGTTTCTCGATCCTCCTTTATCAGGTGGCACTGGCTCAGAATCCTGTGAAGCGACCACTGTTTTTATATTCTGATCAACACTAGGCACTTCAGAGATTTCGGTGCAAGCTTCTTCAGATTCGACACTGTGCACAGTTACCCCACTAGGCCCTTCTCTGGCAGCAATTTTAAGCTTTTCGCCAGGACTGTTGCAAGTGTCACCTTTTTCAAGCTGGGTATGTCCACATTGCCCTCCAGAAAGAGGAGAAGCAGCAGAAGCATTAACATCTTCTGAAGATAAATCCTTCAACTTCACACAATTTTTTTCAACAGCTTCAATCTTGGGAGACAAAGGATTCGAGCTGACAACTTGATGGCTTTCCTCAGTAACCAATCTATTTTTCTCTACATCAGTTGGAGAAATGTGTACAAACGGATCACTTGTTTGATCAGCTTTTGTACTAAGCAGATCATGATTTTGAATGTCACCGAACTTAATTTCTGCTTGGACAGTAGTTCCAAAATGTGATGTTAGAGCTCGATCATCCATGTCACCCCACTTGATTTTTGGTATGATGTCATGGTTAATTATTTGAGGATGTTCCTGACTGACTCCTTGATTGGAATCTGTTGGGAAACCTAAACTAACAGAATTACTACTGTGACTGACCACACATTTATCGTGCACAATCACTGCATCTTCCTTCGGAATTGAAGTAACATCATCATGTCTAATACAGCGTCCACTTCCTTTTGAATGCTGAACGACAGATTTAAGATTTTCACTTTTTACACTCAATGAAGGCCGATTTTCTGGATTGCAAGAAGCAGTTCCTTGAGATGATCCTCCAACCCAACCATGTAGTGAAAACTTTGAACTGTGTCTGTGCTTCTGCACAAGAAGTCCACACATTGAATAACAAATACACAGATTTTATTTGGGAAAAACGCGAGGCACTCTACATTATTGTTGATGAGAAAAGTGCAGTTTAATCTTGATACATATAGCATCTGCTAATGACAAGAAACAGAGCATACAAGAAATAAGGCATTCAAAATTCAAATCCCAGGAAAGATTGATTTATTGGTGAATCTCCTAAACGCAGAATTGCCAGAACTGTACTTACATGTTTTGCTCTCTTATTACTGTTTCCTTTGTTCTTCTCTTTGCATATTTCGCAAACATGTATCGCTATTAGCCACACATTCTACTCCATTCAAACCACTTAAGCTGCAGTGAAGGAGTAATTTTCTTATACTTTAGTAAGCTATAAGGCATAAGGATGATAAAGCAAGACGCCGTCCATCGCATTTCGTGTTCTTTTAAACAATGTTTTTTTGAATAACAATTCAGCAATAAACACTTAATATCGTGAATCTTAGATGCCCCTGATCTTCCATTATCTGCCTTTCACCCCTGAACAGAGGAATCCACCCCATGCAGTGAAAAGAGGTGAAGGGATAGAGGGACATCTCAGTTTTTGCGATGAGATAAATCCAGTACTTAAGAAGCATGTACACACCACTATGGTCGCTAAACGTACAAATGGAATTATCAGAAAGAGAAAGTGGAAGATTATAGATGAAGCACGCAATAGAAAAATTCAAATGTAAGAGTATTTCATTCAATAAATTTCCGTTTCAGCTTCAGCAATACAATAAAGAGAACCTATTCAGCTGCCTTTCATTTCTCTATAGGGCTTTTCTTTGGTACCAATAACAAGAAAGAAAATATAAACCTAGCCCAATTAAATCACCATCTCTTCACTAAATGCCGGTGAATATGCCCAATTCTAGTGTAATCCACCAATCCATTTTTCAGAAACATACTGAAAATGATTAGTTCTTCCTCAAATAACTAAAATTCAACTAATTCATCTACATGAATTCAGGAAAAGTTCAATCCTTTGATACTTTTCTACTAAAAGAATACCTAAAACAGCAGATTATCAGGAGGTACACTCTTGACATTAGGCCAATGACACAACTCAAACATGGTTATTAATGATTTGCATTCAAATAGTAAACCCATTTTCATTCATCATCTTTCAGCTTAAACATAACATTAAATGATTTAAAAGCTGAATTAATTAATATTGAGAGATGGAGGTGTGAAAAGTTCAGACCTTTTTAACTTGCATCCAACCAGAGCCTTCTTGATCATCCCCTCCTTCACTGCTCTCCATTAAACAACAATAGATTCCCAACCCCAAAATAAAATACCTTTACATTAATCACTAATTTGCAATAGTAGCAGGAAAACATAAAAAGTAACAACTTTTCTCACAACAAATAAATAACGCGATCCTTCTGAACAAAAAATAACGCCTTTCCTAATCTTATTAAGAAATACAAGCTCTAAATATGTTTAAATTTTAAAAAATAGAAAAAGGATGCAGAACATCGATCGAAATATGATTTTGAGGAAAATGGGTATCCAAATTCGATAAATGGGACTGAAATTTGAGTAATAAAGGAAGAGTCTTGACGAAAAGAAACAACCAGGAATGAACTTTGTTGGAAACTCCAAAAAGCTGAACTTTTAATCGGTGTTTTTCTTCCTTTAATTTCTTTTTTCTTTCAATTTTCTAGGGTTTTGGGAGAGTGAGGACCTCCATTGAGGAACCTAGCTGCATAAGAGAATGTGCTGAGAATAGTGAAATTAATTTTTTATTCCAGGGGGCATTGATTTTCTGTGAGGAAGAAGATGGTGTCATCGTGACTTTATTTGTTTACTAATATGTCCTCAAATTTTGTCCATATTGACATTTAGGTCCTTTATATTTCTTTTCTTTAACAAAAGTACTCCGTATCTTCATAATGATTGAACTTTAAGCCAATCACAAGGGTTCCACTTGTTCCTGGGTGGGGCCCTTTCTAGAATTGCTGAAATTCTGGCCCCTATGGTCTAGGGTTCGAGGCCGGTGGAGAAAATGAGCGAGGTATTATGTTAATTTTTTTTTATTTTTTATTTTATTTTATGTTTGGTTTATTTTCAGTTTGAATTTGTGTCCGAAAGTTTAACATTACGAGGTAAATCGATATTTAAATTAATGTCCGAAAGTTCAACATTGGGAGATAAAGTCTCCCTAACCAACGACTTTATACTCATAGCTTAAAAAATCGAGACCTCTAATTGAGGATGAATGAATATTTATTACTCCACTACCGTCTACAACTCTTATTGATTTGATATGCCAAAGGAACAATGTACCCTTCCTTTTCATATCTAGCAGATGCTTCAATTGAAATTTTAGTTTTCAAGGATCAAATTTTAATCTGAATAGCTAGCATTGAATGCGAGAATTAAAAACTATCTCATACTAATAATTTAACAATATAATAAATTGCTTCCTAGAGTAATTTAATAAAAACACATTCTAATATTTAACTTCAAGGATATCTTAATAAAAAAAAAGTATCAAAAAACTAAAATGGAATCAGCTCGCAATCATCACAAGATGACAAAATGAAGAAAGTAAATACTTTTAAGGGGTTTTTATATATAAAGTAAAATTCAGGTACGTGTTGATTTTAATTTAGTTCTATACGAATTGAAGATCTTGCAATATAGTCTCATGGTGAATATGAAAATTAGGAATGAAGATGAAACCCAGAAGTGGATGTGCGGGCATACAAGGATGGATAAGATTAGGAATGAAGATATTCGAGAGAAGGTGGGTGTGGCCCCCATGGAGGACAAGATGCGGGAAGTGAGACTCAGATGGTTCGGGCACATACAGAGGAGGAGCACTGATGCACCGGTGAGGAGGTGTGAGCGACTCGATGTAGTGGGCACGCGGAGAGGTAGAGGGAGACCTAAGAAGTATTGGGGAGAGGTGATCAGACATGACATGGCACGACTTAGGATTACTGAGGACATGGCCCTTGATAGGGATTTATGGAGGTCGAGCATTAGGGTTGTAGGTTAGGGGAGAGTGTGAATATTTCTACAGCACAATAGAGGGAGACTATCCAGTTAGGAGTTAGACTAGGAATGTCATTAGGCGTCTATTGATGCAGGACTTTACCTTCTAGTTGTACTATACCAGCCATCTATTTCGTATTTTCGTTGTCGTATCCTGTATTTCATATTTCATATCTCTTATATATTGTTGCTGTTTTATTACGCATTTTTACATAACTAATGTATCATCTCCTATTG
This sequence comes from Nicotiana tabacum, assembly GCF_000715075.1. NCBI lineage: Eukaryota > Viridiplantae > Streptophyta > Magnoliopsida > Solanales > Solanaceae > Nicotiana > Nicotiana tabacum. The sequence goes on from NC_134085.1 coordinate 214,971,856, forward strand.
CTTCTTTTGAGCCGAGGGTCTCCTGGAAACAGCCTCTCTACCTTTTGGAGTAGGGGTAAGGTCTGCGTACATACAACCCTCCCCAGACCCCACTTGTGGGATTATACTGGGTCGTTGTTGTCGTTGTTTGTTGGTGAATATGAAAATTAAATGTGAAAGCTTTCCGGTGTTTGGCCATGTGCAGTCTGCAGATACAAAAGTATTTTGTGATCTAATTAAATGAATGATTAAATATTCTTCCCTTTCCCATAGGTAGGATCCAAAACTATTACGACAAAGTTTTTGAAATACAACTCACATATAATCAATACCCCATGCTTAAAATCTTATAACTCGTTTCAGTTTTTTGTATGTATCATATAAGGATAATCATTAAGAAAATTATTTGATAGCCTTAATTATTTAACTAAATTTACCATTATATCTTTCTTAAATAAGTAAATGTGTAATTAATTATAACTAAAGGCCTTATTAGTGTAGTAAAATTGAAATTGAAAGAACCAATTAATGCTTCTTGATTTTTCTAAAGCGACAAATATTTTGGACTAAATTGTTATTGACTAAAATGACAAGTAAAAAAGAATAAAGTAGTAAAAATATACATAATACAATTATATAGAAAAAGAAAAAGACTCTTCTTCCTAATACTTATCGTTTAACACTGTGCTGCCTCATCAGTGAACAACAGCTATATTCTGCAAGGTATTTTTCTTCTATTTAACTTTCCTCAGCTGCCAATTCTATCCTATAAATTCTTCTTTCATCTTATTTCAACACCAATCTATACTTCACTATTTTAACTTCAAAATATGCAGAAGTGGTTTTGGTGCACAAAGCATGTGGCGTTCACATAGGATTTGGGAAGGGCGGCGCCCCAAGCAATGGCGAAGCAAGAATTTTCGCGTCAAAATATTTTTCCAGCGATTTGACACCCATTTCTATAAGGTCCGTCACTGACCCAAGGGATGTGACGTAGACAACTTATTCTAATGCAAACACTAATAGTTGTTTTCACGACTCGAATTAATGACTTATAAATCATACAGACAATTTTATTATTACTCGGAGGCTCCCTTTCAAGTTAATTTGATGTTTTGGCAGCCAAATCATCAGAGATTATATACCATAATTTTATAAACTACAAAACAAATGTTATCGCTACTACGACAATAAGAAATAGTATAGTTTATAATTTTATTTGCAAGTTGGAATGTTGAAGATGGTGAATAGGTTTGTAAATAATATTTTTCTCTTTATATTCTTCAGCATGCAACTAGTGCAAGAAATCATGATTGCTTGAACTACTTTTAAAAACCTTCAAGATACGAAAAAATCCTTGCGCAACGTGAATCCGAATATAATCGGGCTTCAATGCGGGTACCGAACACCGGATGAAAAATCAAAAAAACTACTTTTAAATGAAAATAGATCTGACGGCTGCTGTTGACCGAAGCAAATCTTACTCAAATATAAAAAAATACATAAAAAGAGTCATTCCTTGTCAAACCAACAAATATTTAATTTTCTTCTTTTGGCACAATATTAGCTAAGTATAAGGTGTAAGGGATGACTTTAAGGTGAAGACAAGTTGGAATCCAACAAAAATAATTGGAGTATGGTCTTAGCCACCTCATCATATTTTATCTTTCCTCTTATTATTGTCTGCATTTGACACGAGCCACTGTTCTGTACATATGTACCAAAAACTCCGTGAAACAAATGAATGAATGAATGAATGAATGACTGTTAGTTGATTCTGACACTTCACCTAAAAAAGTTTCAGTTTTTAGCTAATAACTGAGAAATCTGAGACCAACCCATTTCATTTCACTCGCTATTCTTGTCATTCACCTGTGTGTTTTAGTACACTGTCTGCTGATTGTCGGTTTGTTTTTTCTCGGAATTTGCGCTCCGTGAGTTTCGTTATGCTGGATTTTGTGAGGTGAGGTGAGTTTGGTTCTTTATTCTTTTTGTTTTTAATATTGCAGTGTATTGTTTCAAAGGACTGTTCTTGTAGTATTTGGATCTTGCTTTCTGAGTGTAATTGGTTAATTTGCGTATTGTATATTTGTATTGATGTGGCTGACATAGTGACTTTACTTGTACTGCTGGTAGCCTGGTAATTGTCTTAGACGTGAAGAAAAAATTTGCCAAGACTTTTCTGAAACTAAAAAGTAAAAGTCTTTAATAGGTTCTGCAATGTCTAAATTAACTTCAAAATTGAAATTTGCTTCTCTGTCTTTATGATTGTTGTCCTTATAGATTAGTTTCATGATCTGGCTATACTTTGATTGACCCTAGCATTCTAGGTTCTTTTACATCTGAGCAAGAAAAGCAATTTGGTTCGCCTCTTTATTTTCTAGTCATTTTTTTCTTTATACTGTTAAAAGGGCAGCCCGGTGCACTAAGCTCCAACTATACGCGGGGTTCGGGGAAGAGCCAGACGACAAGAGTCTATTGTACGCAGTCTTACCCTACATTTATGCAAGAGGTTGTTTCCACGGCTCAAACCCGTGACCTCCTGTCACATGGCAGCAACTTTACCAATTACGCCAAGGCACCCTTTCATCCAAGAAACCCGTGACCTCCTAGTCCTAGACTATAGCAGGAGCTTAGTGCACCGGGCTGCCCTTTTTAATTTCCAGAAGGTTACTGGAATATATAAGTTAGTTTATAATTTTTTTTATCTAAGCTTCCTGGAAATACCAAGGGGTTTTGGATTGACAAAATTAAACTACTTTATAAAGCTGCTCAAGGACAGAGTTGCTAACTTATTGTATGATGTTGTCCAATGAATATGTTGTACCTTTGTCATTTTTAGTTACAATAAGTTGCTCTTTAAAAGCCTCTTTAACATTTATTTGTTTGATTCCTCTTGCCAGTATATGACTCGGTTCAAACAACAGTGAAGTCGTCGTGCTTAATCATCTAATGGACTTCCGAACCTTGTTGTTAATCTTTCTGGCGCTGTGTCCTGCATTTTCAGCGCAAACAGTTGAAGATACTGAACTTATGATTGATACATCTGTAAGAATTGCCTGGACAGATGATAATTATATTTGTGCTACCATTGATTGGTGGCCTAAAGAGAAGTGCAATTATAAGCAATGTCCTTGGGACTTGGCATCTATTATAAATCTGGTAAAATCCTGGTAGCCTGTTATTGAAGGGATAAGTTGTTCTCCAATATTAAAAATGTATATATCTTATTGAGTTTCTGATTAAGAAATGAGTGGTCAGTATTACTAAATGTGTTTTGATTTGTCAGGATTTATCTCACCCTTTTCTGGAAAATGCTATACGAGGTTTGCACAAGCCATTATGCTATAACTTTAACCTATTTCTGAGTTGTTTATGTTATTACCATAGTTAGCAAATGAGACTCAAACATGCTGTCATTTCACCTTAAAATCTGAAGTGCATAAGCAAACTAGATTTCTTTCTCGTCTTTTAGATTTCTACTCTTCTCTGATTTATATTTATTGGTGATACAGCTTTCAAGGGTTTGAGATTACGACTTGGAGGTTCTTTACAGGACCAAGTAATATATGATGTAGGCAACTTGAAATCTTCTTGCCATCCCTTCACCAAGCAGAAGGATGGGTTGTTTGGATTCTCCAAGGGATGCTTACATATGCATAGATGGGATGAGTTAAACAACCTTTTCAAGAAGACAGGGTAAGATTGTCTAATTCTGTACATCTTCTCCTATTGCATTCAACAATATAAGTGTCTAACCATGTCCTGGCTAATAATCTGATCTGCTCCTAGGCTGCACGTTCTGGCTCAATACTATTCTTATTCTTCTTTAACTTTTTCCAATCTACGGATGCTATTGAGGAAACACGCGTCTCCAATTTGGTTAATTCCCAAATTTGACCACTTTCATCTTTATGAATGACTATATTCTAATTGATGAACGGATACAAGGTGAATTAAGATATAGGTAGTTTGTTATATGTCCATGCAGAGACGCGTCCTGAATTAGTATCTTTGACTTTGATGTTACTACTTCTTAATCCTGAATGTGCATCCATGACTATTCAAGAAACCTAAAGATGTAGGAATACACTGCCATTCTTTGAAGAGTGGTGTTGAATTTGCATTTCCTCAAATACAGCAGACTATGACTATACAAAAAACTAAAAGTAAAAATAACTCTTGGACTGTCAAAAAACTTACCATGATTCTAAGAGTTCTCCCTTGAAGTTCATATAAGTTCAACTGCTTTTGCTGCAGAGCACTTGTGACTTTTGGTTTGAATGCGTTGTATGGGAGACGACGGATCAATAGGCATGCATGGGGAGGAAATTGGGATTCCAGCAATGCCCGCGATTTCATGAAATACACTGTTGCCAAAGGCTACCAGATACACTCATGGGAATTTGGTATATTTCTGGCATATTTCTTTCTTCTTGCAAGTTTATTTAAAATTTTAAATCTCTCCTTTACCAGAAAGGTTCCCTTCCTCAATCATGCTTTTTCTGATTTTGCAGGAAATGAATTGAGTGGTCAGGGAATTGGTGCAAGTGTTAATGCTGTACAGTACGGAAAAGATGTTATCCATCTGCACAATCTCATAGACCAAGTATACAAGAAATTTGACCAACGTCCTCTTCTATTAGCACCAGGAGGATTCTATAGTCCTGAGTGGTTCAGCAAGCTCCTTGAGGTTTCAGGGCCTGGCATAGTCAACATCTTGACGCATCATATTTATAATCTTGGCCCAGGTGAGCTAGTGTGAATCTGTTTTTTTAATAGAACGGAGCTATATGAGAATCCCCTTGATTTCTATAATATAATTTGTATTGGAAAATTAAGGCATATTCAACACTAGATAAAACTCATAAAATCACGGATAAAATCTTAAATGCTTTTGCTTATGACACTTAGTCTCCATTCGCTGTCATGTGAGTTACTTTGTTGGCAATAGCATTTGAGATAATGGAAAAGCCGCATACAAATACTTTTGGCTTGACACTGGAATCAATCATGTTACATCATCAAAGAGACTGAATTTTTCTTGCGCTGCACATGGTAGTAAATAGTAATGAAAGAGGATAATGTAGAGTTCAAATTATTATTTTTCTAATTCTCATATCATTGAGGTTTGTCATGTTTTTGCTTTTCTTAAACTATGTTAGTTTTGAAATTCAACATTTCTAATTTATACTTTATTATATGTCCTTAGAAGATTGAAACTTCTCCAATCTATTTTTTTATATGAAAAGTTGTTTAGAACTGTGTTATATAGTCTCTAGACAATAAAGTTATTATTCTGGTTTATTGTTTTTGTCGTTGTTTAGAGTTGAGGCCTTTTTCTGACATTTATCAGCTATATGTAAGTCCTTATATTCGATTAACTTTTTTACGTATCTTTCTGGATTCATCTTTTATAAGAAGTAGTAGACGAGAATATTCAATATACAGCATGTGAATATGTTTTACCACAATGATTATAGAAGAGATATAGTTTTACCAATCAAATTGATGTTTCTTTGACATCAAATGTCAACATAAAAAAAAAATTGTAGACTTATTTTAAATTCATAAACTCACAGCTCTGGATAGTAGATTTTTTACTGATTGGTGTGATATCACTGCTTGTATTATCTGGATTTAGGAACTAATCAAGTTAGTAATGTCAAGTGTTCTGTTTCAGGGTCCGAGGGAAGCAAGCTTGTAGATAAAATTTTAAATCCTCAATACTTGAATAAAATATCAGACACATTCGGCAATCTTACTCAAACCATTAAAATGAAGGGTCCTTGGGCTTCAGCTTGGGTTGGAGAATCTGGTGGAGCCTACAACAGTGGAGGTCCTAATGTGTCTAACGCCTTCGTAGATAGCTTTTGGTAAATTTTATTGCTTAATTTGATTTATAGTATTAGCTAGCAGTCGAGTGAAGCAATTCCAGAGACCATAATTGAGGCATGTGGTATGGTTTTTCATTCATGTCTGGCTGATAACATGAATTGTAGGTATTTAGATCAGCTTGGGATAGCAGCCAAGCACCATACTAAAGTATACTGCCGACAGACTCTTATTGGAGGAAATTATGGGCTCCTTGATACCAGCACGTTTGTTCCAAATCCTGATTATTATAGGTGAGGTGCTTGACAACCTTATTCGACTTCACTCTATTATTTAAAGGGGCAGGCTGTTATTTTTTTATATTTCTGTGTTAGGTCCTTCACAATCTAATTAAAAGTATCTGATCCATTCATTTTCACTTCAATACAGTGCACTTCTTTGGCATAGACTGATGGGAAAAGAAGTTCTTGATATTAGCAGCAAAGCATCACCATATTTGCGCTCTTATGCCCATTGTACAAAAGATAGAGTAAGAGTGCCGATTATATCCTGATTCACTTTTGTAATCTGAAATGCATTAATTACTATGTCGGAAAGTTATCCTGATAGCAAGTGCTTTGAAGGTTCCCCATAAGGAATTCTTGCATTTAACTGACTTCTTTTTTTCGTCTGCTTCATAAGCCATTATGTCAATCTGACATTTTTGAAGGCTCAAACATCAGAGCTGCTTTAGACTACAAAGATGCAACAACTCAAGTGCTTCTCTAACATAGTTTTGGATTATTTCAGAGTTCTAACACATAAGAACCAAATGATTTGGGTTTGTGAACTCTGCAGAGGGGACTTATAACTCTGCAGGGGGGACTTATAGCTAGATGCAATACGTTACACTGCCTCCAGTGTAGACTATGCAATCTCCCTTAGTTGATATTTTCTGTCACGAGGCATATGCCTTAGTTCAAAAACCAACCTTCATATTGTTGCACATAAGAATTGCAGCCAATGTCTCTACTTATGCTCTATGCTACTTATATTTTGCTTTGTTCTGAAAAATGGATCATCAAAAATAAAGGGTTATAGTTGATTCCCTCCTGTGCATATATCAAATGACCCAGTTTGGTGTCGCTTAGTCCACTTCCCTCTCATCGTTTTTGTTCTCATTTATGTGTATGTACTATTTGTCTTCAAATCTCTACTTGATTATTTGCATATCCATACTACTGCTAAAGACCAAACCACATATTAACTTACTGATTTTGCCTTTGTACAGGCTGGTGTGACTTTACTTCTGATCAATTTAAGCAACCAGATTCAGTATGGGGTCAACATCCAATCCAGTGCATATACCAGCTTGCAAGTCGGTAAGAAAAAAAATCACAAGAAAAGTTCATTCGTGCACGGTCTTAAAGAAACTGTTTCGTGGGTAGGAAGCAAATCATCAGATGTTACATTATATCGAGAAGAGTATCATCTAACTCCAGAAGGCGGCAACCTTCAGAGCAGAACTATGCTCCTCAATGGGAAACCATTGCAACTCACAGAAACAGGAGATATTCCAAGTTTGTCTCCAGTTCTTGAAAATATCAAATCTCCAATATCAGTTGCACCATTGTCCATCAAGTTCATTGTATTCCCCAACTTTAATTCTCCTAGTTGTAGATAAGTACTATTGAAAGCTCACATTATACTTGGCAAAAATTATATTCATGCCTTCATTGGACTTAATATGGCTACAATAATACCAGTCCCCTATAGTCAATTATAACTTCATATGGAATAATTCATAAGAATCAATACACCATTATTTTTTTGTCTCATCTACATCTACTATTGATACTTACATTTCCTTTTATCCCTTCTTATTAATTCGATTATGCATTTTATGTTTTTGCCTCTGAGTACGTGTGTATTAAGCAGAGGAAGTTGGCATAAATGAAGCTTTGTGTAACACCCCAGACTTTAGACAGAGTCCCACATCGGCAAAACACAAAAGGGATGCTGGATATATAAGATAACAAGCCTTAGATCCTAGTGACACGTTTTAAACCCGTGAGGGCTTAGGCCCAGACCGGACAATGTCACTAACGGGCTCGTTCAACTGAGTTTAGGCAAATCCCGGTTAGGCGGGACAAACCTCAGTGCTAAGCATACCAGTGAAAAATATGTTGCCTTTTCATTAAGGGGTGTGAATGAGAAATGGAAGAGACACCTCATGTAAGGGCTTAGGCCCAGAGCGGACAATGTCACTAACGGGTTGGGGTGTTACACTTTGGATGTACATACCAGTGAAAAATATGTTGCGGTTTTTATTAAGGGGTGTGAATGGGAAATGGAAGAGACACCTCTTGGATTGTACCTCTTCATCTCACCATTTCTTTGTCTATAAACTTAGAGGTTTGGCCTCATTTTTTAGATATGGAAAATCTGAAATTTTCTCCTCTCTTTTTTACAGTGTTGCATTATTTTTCAAAATAAATAAAGTGTCAAGTGTGATTTGCTCCGTTTGTTGAGTTCGCTGAAGTTCTGTAATTTCGATTGCCAGTATTACAGAATAGTTTTTCCGTTCTATCCTGGTAGGAAGTAATCCATAACCTTGGACAACAATGAAGGGATTAAATTTCTCAAGGACACACAAGAAACTTGTGGGCTCGAAATTATTTTACGATTTATTTATTAAACTAACGTTGTTGATTTTGAACACAGTTCACCAACAAAATACAGGGACATGAGCAGGGAGTAAAAGGAAAAAATGAAAGAAAAAAAAAAGAAAAGAAGGAACGACTATACAGTATCTCATTTATTTTTCCTCCTTTATAGTAGTAAAATCTAGAAAATTCAATAAGGGTTGAGCATCGTTTGCCACTGAGCTATGTAAGGGTGTTTAAAGTTTATTCTTTTTATCAATAACAAATAGTAATACCTTACCCTACACAGTATAATTTTCACACATAGTTTCGCCCTCGCAAGAATATCAAGATTAATTTGAAAAATAAGGAAAGAATAACTATTTATTGTCTCGGTTATTGTTAAATTTCAAATTTGAGTGCCATAATACTCAACAAATTTCACACTTTTGACGGATTTTTAACTTTAAATAAAAAATAAAATTGTCATGTTGTAGTTCAAAAGCAAGTGTAAACGTCGGATAATAATTACTTATCAAAATTTACAAAAAAAAAAAATTAAAACAATATTAGTTAACGGAATAAACCTCTATCAATTGATTGCTAAATAGTATAATCGTACACTACAATGATAAGAAACTAAAATATTTTTTCAAACTGTAAGGAGTCAAATGTGGAATACTAAAGCTATTTTTCATGACCATAACAACAACAACAACAACAACAATAACCCAGTATAATCCCACTTACCCCTACCCTGGGTAGAGAGATTGTTTCCAAATAGACCCTCGGGCATACTTCCCTTCAAGAACTTCCCACCTTGCTCTTGGTTGGAAGTGGAGGTTGCTTACCATCAGAACAACCCCTCTTGACCCTAAATAAAAAAAACTATTTTTCTTTTTTGGTCTTTATTAGAAAAAATAAACAAAAGTTTAATATTCCCCATAGAAAGAGAAAAATAGAATGAATTCCACTTTGGTTTGGTGTTAAAACCCGAGACTTTTCTAGATAAACCTCTACGCCGCGTCGGCAAACACAATCGTAGGCCTGAATCTGAAAACCTTTGGTTAATTCTCTCGAAAAAAAGATGGCATCGCCGTCACGCGGGGAAGTCCTTACCCTTTTCCGTTCGCTTCTGAAGACGGCGCGTCAGTTCCCCGATTACAACATCCGGGAATACACTAAGCGCCGGACAATCGATGGGTTTCGGCAGAACAAAGACCTCTCGGATCCCTCAAAGGTCGCAGCTGCTTTCTCCGAAGGTAGGTCCCAGCTCGAGGTCGCCAAGAGGCAGGCCGTAGTTTACTCCCTCTACGCCCCCAAGGTCAAGAGCGTCATGGAATTGAACTAGTAACTTAAATTTCGTCATTTTTAATCCTTTTTGATTGAACAATAGAATAATTTTATGAACGTTCAAGAGTTCAGCAGTGTTCGATGTGAATCCCTTGAATTATGAATGGTATTTTGTAGAAAGCCCTAGGGTTTTGTATTTTTATAGCATCTAATATCCAATGTGATAAAAGGCACTGCCGTGTATTATTATTGTTCTTTCGTTGATACTCCTAAGTTTTGTATTTGGAAGCATCGATTTTTCGTATAAAGGCTTAACCTTTTTCTGACTTGAATGATTTTGTTAGCTAAACTGAACTTGATAAACAATTACTTTGTTAGATAGATTAGAGATTGTGGTTTTTATTTGCCTGGTGAATAGCTGGTTAATGGAATGTATGCCCTTATGACATTGTTGGCCGGCAATTTCTGTAGTTCTTTGGATTCCAGAGTGTGTGTGTAACTGTGTATGCGGATCCGGATAAGTTCTTCAAATTATTGGCTGCGTGAGTACCTTGATTCGGATTTGACTGGTACTGCATTGTTTGGTGTATAATCACTGTAGAATTTAGCAGTATCTTTTGCAGAAGTTTGTTACCGTTGATATTGTGATTTATTAGGGAATAGGAATAGCAGCTTCAACAAACCATTGAGGCTAAATATGTTGTAGAATAAACTGTAAGTTTATCACTAAGAAGTACTCGCTAATGTTGTTGAGGTAGGTATTTGGACCCATGAAGAATTGAACTGAAGTGAACTTAGTTTCATGTGGAGTTATCTTTCTGTGATGGGACTATATGTAAGTCCTCAGTTAGATTAGAGATGTTGGAAGAATATCAATTGAAAGGGGAAGGCTACTTTCAAGAACTTTGGGCAAAACCAAGGTCAAGAGAAGGTTATAATATATCTTTCTCAGCCCGATAAAAAGAATCTCTTTCTCAGTTCCATTTATCATCCTCTCTTAACATTATGCTGGCCAGAACGTCCCTTTTCCTTCGTTTTATTTTTGGGTGAGTATACTTCCTTTTTCCCTGTTCCTTCTCAAGCTTTCAGCCTCCTGTTTCTGTTTGTTTAAGGGAACTACCGAAGGGAAGTCTAACTCTGAAAACCTTTGCCTCGACTTAGCTCATCTTTTGCGTGTTTTCTAATGGACCAAATGAGGCATAACTTCCCTCTTCTTTATCCAAATTTTGCTATTACTGCAACATACAACACCCATGAAGACATTCTTAAAGTCCTAACAGCTGAAAAGCTTGCTGTGTTAGAACCGGAAATTCTTTATATGGAAGTTAATTTCTTTTGTCCAGCTTGCCCTGTTACTGGGAGTTCCTTTGCGTATGTCTTGTGTTGCATATTGGAAGCTGCGAGAGCTTATTCAAGTGGGATTCCTTTGAATCCAAAGGCATCTGATCTCGGAAAGCAATAAGGGGAAAACCCAGTTGTGCTCTTTAAAGTTTAGTGTTTTTTTTTTGGTTTGTCCCCACATCTTTGAGTGCAGTTCAGCAACTGTTTTTTAATGCTACTCGGCAAAATATGTTCTGAAACGCGTTTTTTTGTTGTACCATCTGGCAAAGTATCTTGCAATGTCATAGATTTTGTTAGGTTCTCTAGACGAATGAACTTTGTCTTCCCCAGAACAGAGTGATAAAATGGCAAGAATGGTGCAGGGAATGTTAATCATTCAAGTAATGGATTAATAGCCCGTTTGGCCAAGCTTCTAAAATCAGCTTATTTTGAGAAGTGCTTTTGGTGAGAAGTAGTTTGTGTTTGGCTAATTAATTAGAAAAGCATTTTTGAGCAGTAATTAGTGTTTGACCAAGCTTTTGAAAACTGCTTCTAAGTGTATTTTTTCAAAAGTGCTTCTCAGAAAACTGTTTTTGCTTCTCTTCAAAAACACTTTTTTTTCTTCCAAAAACTTGGTCAAACACCTCAATTTTTTGCCAAACACTTTTGGCCCAAAAAAAAAGCTTGGCCAAACAGGCTATAAGCCTCAGTTATACATTAGTTAGGTGTTTATATGAACCTTTTCTAGTTACTCTGCTCCATATATTATTGTCGTACAGCAAATGAGTGCAAGTGTTAATGACTCATAAACATGAACAGCGAGAAACTAAAAAATCCAGAATCAGTAGCACCCTCAAAAAACTGGTTTATAGCCCTTTTGGCCAAGCTGCAAAAATCAACTTATTTTGAAAAGTGTTTTTTTTTTTCAAAAATGCTCTTCTCCTCAAAGACACTTTTTTTTCCTTGTAGAATCTTTGACCAAATACCTCAATTTTTAGCCAAAAGTGCTTTTGGCAAAAAAAAAAAACACTTTTGGCCAAAAATAAACTTGGCCAAACCGGCGCTGTTGTAGCCACCAAAAGAAAAAGGAACAAGAATATGCAACAGTGCACACAATACTTAAGCGGTTTCAAGGCGAGTGATATCGCCTTTTTCTTCAAGGTGAAATTCGGTTCAAGCAAATGAACTTGCGTGCGAAGAAAGTCATGTATCCTTCGTGATGCAGTGAAATCTAAAAGTTTGTATTGATAAAGTGGCAGAAAGTAAAAGCTTTTTGTGCAGTTCAGTGACAGACAATCAGTAAAATGTTTCTCCTGGCAATTAAGAAAGCTGGAAGCCATTAGTGAACACCAGAAAAGGCCTTAATGGCTAGAACCATTCTCAACAAGTTCTGTTCTCTTAGCACCGAAAAGTGGTTAAAGAAGGGATCGTGGAAAAATATTGAAGTAACTAAAGCAAGTTTTTGCCAGAAAATGAGGTAAAATCTGCAGTTTTATCGGTAGCAACTTTCAAGTTGGGTCGTAACAATGTCTAAACAAATGTTAAATGTGCTCAAGATTATTTCCTAAAAATAGTTAGATAGCAATTTGTTGATGTGTCAGATTACCTGGAAATTAATTGATTAACTCGATCTGACGTCGTCAACCGTGTACAAAAATTACAGAAGTAACAGATGAAGGAATTTGATTAATGAAAAAGAAAAAGAGAAGGAAGATGAGAGACTTTGAAGGACTCTAGAGGAGTTGAAATAACAAAGTAACTACAAGAAAAGAGCATGTTAATATCTCGTGCTAATGCAGTAGGTCCAAAAGATGAATGCTGGTTATTTTCCAAGTAAGCGGCGGCCACGCTGATTGGCACCTTTAACTCGGAAATTGAGCTCATCCACATCATCTTGAAGATGATCCAGGGCTTTGTTCTGCCTGCAATATCCAACAGCATATGCAGAAATGTTCAGAAGTGATTCGAGAAATACACACTAGTACAATGATCATGGAAGTACATAACAAGAAAAAGGGGGAGGCAGGAAAGAGCAAGGAAGCTCATAGTCCTAAAAGAAAATTTCACAATCTTAAACACTAACCTCCCAATTTCAGATCCCATGTCAAGAGCCATATCTTTGAGCTCTCCCAACAGGTTACTGAGATCTGATAATGCATCATCTTGCTTTGCCTTCTCAACCTGTCAAATTTTCAAAATGATCAGCGCTGTTTCGAATGCGAGAAAACACATAGGTGCTTAGAAAACAAGCCTCCAAGACTGCCTGGTGCGAGTCTTCTTAGGCAGTTAGGCTTCCCAGTCTTAGAAAATAAGCCATGCAGTTTTCACCATTCTAAGATAGCGGATGCATCAGAAGAAGGGTCTTCACCGTTCTAAGATAGAGAATGCAAACAAATGGATAGAAAAAAGGGGCAGCCCTGGTGCAAAGCAGAACGCAGGGTCAAGGGGAAGGCCACAACCAAGGGGTGTGATGCAGGCAGCCTATCTAACGCAAGCGTTAGTGGCTGATTACACGGTTCAAACCCGTAATCTATAGGTCACACGGAGACAACTATACCGTTGCTTCAAGACTCCCCTTTAAAACAAATGGATAGAAAGTTTAGATGAAATATTGCGCAACTTCAACTTGTTGATGGAGCACAGTTAAGGAAAGAAAAAGGAAAGCCTTCACCACGAGTAGTTGACTTATTGGTCGCAACTCTTCACACTGTGATAAAACTAACTTGAGAGCAAGTTTATCTTCCTATCACGCAACAGGCTAGAGCCAATATCAATTCTCTGAACCATTGATATAAAGGAGTTCTTAATATCCGTCTCTATTTTGTGCCAAGTAACACACATGTACCTCAATGTGCTGTAGTGCATTTGTACGTTCTGGTGGTGGTGTTCGTGAACTTGAGCGTCCCTTAGGTGCAGAGCTCAACCCCAACTTCTCTCTCTGCTCCAGGTGGTTACCCTTTCTTTGAACTGGATCATCTGCCACAGTAACAGGTAATCAGCAATTTTTTCAATAGCCACAACCTCCCCACAGTTTATTAAAGCCTTCTATATCTGAATGTCCAGTTAGTTATTTATTTCCCTACTCAAGAACACCAAAGCATATTAAATGAACAAGAACAAAATCAGATGAGTAACCTCTAGTAATTACTGGCCCTGTAATTGGGCGAGTCTTCTTAGGCTTCCAAGTCTTAGAAAACAAGCCCCCTAGACTGCCCAAGAGTTTTTCACCCTGTAATCAAATTTCAAGCTTTAGTTTCCAATTGATAACTACAGCAGCGAAAGGAAATAACAGATACAAAATATTCCATATCAAGGAAATAGTAAGAAAGTATTTGGTAGCTTTGGGGCAACTGTAGGTTAAGGACTTGTAGGAGGAACGGGTTAAAGCAGACTAGTGATGTATGCTCTATAAAAGTCTAAACAAAATCTATATCCCCTCCTAAAGACTATAAAGTTTCATCTCAAATTGAACAAGGAAGTAACCTACCAGTCAGCATAAATTTCAAACAATATTTGAGTTATTCAATGAAATACTAAAGAATGAAAAGTTGCAGAAACAAGAAAAACAGATGGGTATTGGCAATCCATGATGATATAAAGGGTAATGTTAATCCAAAACAAGTTCTTTTGCAAACTACAAATTGCAATAGACCTAAAAAAACCATACTCTGCTAAGGTCATGGTCAATGTCAGCTGCAGTTGTGTGGGTTCTTGTAATCTGTTCACCTTGGTGATGTAAGGTGATCAAAGTTTTTGTTGCGTCCTGTCTCATGTCTTCAGCAATCCTCAGGCAGCTGTTAACAGTCTTTGTTGTCTCTTCAGCCTTGTGTAGGGCATAGTTTTCCAACTCCTGTACAGTTTGGTTCTCAAATCCTCCAGAATCCCGGAAGTCATTCTTGTATCTGTTTCTTGCTGTTGACGTCGTGGAGTAAGCAGATGAATGAGTACCTTTAACATCATCGTCATCAAAAGGGTTTGTACTCAAATGTGGAGTAATTAGAGAAGGCTCTGACGAAGTTCTCCGTGCAGGTGTTATAGTTTGCTTGCTATCAGATTCATTGTCAGAATCAAAAGGATTTGAACTAGAATAACCATGAAATCCAGGATTCGCAGAGTGGTTTTTGGCATTCAGATGCAAGGGTGACTTCTTAAGCCCAAACATTTTCAATGGATAAGAGGTAACCTTGCTTCAGTAGGAACTAGGAAGTGTTCAACTAATTAAGGCTGTACCTGGAGAAAGAAGCAAGGGATAGCTATTAACAGTACGTTTAACAGCCACATTAGTTATCAAGAATCAGCTATAACGGGAACATTCACTTGAACATCCTGCTGACCTACATTTAGAGTGAAAGTTAATGTATTCTACATCGATAAGATTGACAATAGACTAATAGATCATCAAAAACTGCAGAAAGGATGAAATAGGTCTCAAGGCTAAATTTGGTGCAGGCAGAGGAAAAATACAATAATAATTATCTACAGGGAACAGAGACATGATGTCAGTTGAAGTAGCCAAGTCCAAGATTCAAGCACACAAACTAGTATTTAATACTCCCTCCATTCCAATTCATGTGAACCTGTTTGACTGAGCATGAAATTTAAGGAAAAAGAAGACTTTTAAAAAATGGGTCCAGAGTATTTGTGGGATGATAAAAGTTTCTCATTAAGGTAGAATTGTAAGTTTAAGCTAAATTGTTACCAAATTTAGAAAGGGGTCATTCTTTTTGGAACGGACCAAAAAGAAAATAGGTTCACATAGTAAAAGTTTAAGAAAAAGGACGGTAAAAAGTTTTTTTTTTCTTTTGGTTCTCAAGGGGCTTACATAAAAGAAAAAGGGCATCCAAGAACACATTTAACAGCCCTTCAATAATATATCAAAAATTCAAGGAATATGCAGGCCCGATTCTCTATGCATCTTCATCATAACTCACACGTTAAAAGTTTAAAGTGAAAAGCTTTTCTTATAGAAATAAACTTTTACTGATCTTCTTTTTTCCAATCAAATGAACAATCTGGTTTCCCAATTCATCTGGCTTACTGCTTTATTCTTTAAAACCCAGAAATAAAACGAGATTAAAACGACAGAGAAAAGTGCAGATTGTTTCACTATAGAGTAGAAAAAGATAGCCGCAAGTGATAATTCGGAAAGAAAATTTAGATAAAAATCACAGAAAAAAGTAACAGAAACAAATCAGTACAATAAGCTTAGTGATTTGAACAGATCCATGGATAAAAACAAAAATGCATAAATTAAAACATTAAAAAAATGAAAATTACCTGCAAATCCAAGGAACACTGAGGATAAGGATTTAGGAGCACCGAGATTAACGCCCCTATTGCGGAGAACCACAATATGGAGAAGATCTAGAGAGAGAGGAGAGTATTAAATTTGAAAGTGGGGAACAGGCCTATATAATATAGTACTTCGTCTAATTTAGCAATTTATGAATACACTTTCCTTTTAAGTCCGTCCAATTGTCCCTTATATTAAAAATAATTACTACTTAATTTTTACTTGCTTAATTTAAAAAACTAATAAATAATTTGTCATTTTATACATAATTTACCCTTATTACTTTCCAACAGTTTAGATTTATAATAGTCAAAATTAATTTTTCAATAATAATAATTAGGAGCTTTATAGTAAAATTGTGATGTTATTTATTATTTCTTAAGAAGTGTGACAAGTCAATAGTGGACCAGTTAATTTAGACGGAAGAAATATTTTTATATTTATTAATAATTTAGTTTAGACTCTTCATTTTAATTTTAGTAAAATAATTTATAAACACACCAAATATAGAGTATTTGTTTTAGATCACAAATCTTTTTTAAAATTATATTTCTTAAACTTTGTGTCAATGCATCACATAAAATGGAACAAGTATGTAATTGAAAATTCTTCTTTTTGTCCGATATAATTGAAAATGTTGCGGACACTAGCATACCTTTCGTTTGGGAGAAATTATTTGCATTCTAATATATTATTGGGCTTAAAATTTTAATATTAACGTTCAAATTTTGTAGCAAGAGGTACAATAGTAGTAGTAGTACCAAACTTCTGCCCATCTCAATAATCTGACAGGAATAAAAATAAAGTATAAATAAACATGTGTTCTAGATTAAAAAAAAAATTAAAAAAAAAAACGCGTAGACGGTGACTTTTGAATTCGGCTAAATTGGACCGTTTCCTCTTCATATAATGTATAAATAGCAAAGCTCTGACTCAACAACAACAACAACAACCCAATATAATCTCACTTATTAGGGTCTGGGGAGGGTAATCTCACTTACAACAACAACAACCCAGTATAATCCCACTTATTAGGGTCTGGTCCGGGGAGGGTAGTGTGTACGCAGACCTTACCCCTACCTGGGGTAGAGAGGCTGTTTCCAAATAGAAACTCGGCATCCTTCCCTCCAAGAACTTCTCATCTTGCTCTTGGGTAGGCTCGAACTCACAACCTCTTGGTTGGAAGTGGAGGTTGTTTACCGTCAGAACAACCCCTCTAGTCTCTGTCCACGTCAAAATAAAAAGTTTTTAATTTCCAGAAAAAAAGAAAAAGAAAAATTACTAGTTTAAGTTCGCTAAAATGACGTATTAAATCATTAATAATACTTACACGTAACCAGCTTTTTGCTTTCTTCTTCTATATCTTCAAACTCCTTGGCCCAACGTGCGAAATTCTGCGAATTTGTCACCACCAAACCGATGCCAAAAATCAACGGGACTTATATCTTCTTGATTACCTTTGCCTTTTTGCTTGTCCCATTATTTATCATACTGAAGAAAAAGTTTAGGTGCTGTGATTCGAATAATGTTGAGGAAATAGCAGCCGGAGCTCGGACAAACCCATGTCCGCCGGAAAATTCAGCTGCTGAAGTAGTAATAGATGTTTGCGAGGAAGAAATTAAAGCAAAAAACAGTGATTGTTCTATTTGTATTGCAGATATTAAAAAAGGGGAGATGTGTTTGATACTTTCCCCTTGTTGCCATGGATTTCATTTTGCTTGTGTTAGTCGTTGGTTAGAAGACAAAGAGACGTGTCCCTTGTGCCGGACCCTTGTTACTAGTGTCATGTGTAGCTCGTATTAATGGTGGGGAGGTTCAATTGAATCCTCTTTATACGGTGTAAATACAAATTCTTTTGTATATATACAAATTGTTGAATCTTTTTCACTAAATTTGTTTTCTTTTTTTTTACATTCTAATTATGCATATAAATTCACATTAGGGTTTGGGCATTTAACAATCAACGCCAATTATCATTTCATTTACTCTTTCTTTAAAGGAGTCTTGAGAAAGGGTCTAAATTACCAAATTTGCAATCTCAGTTACATTTGAACGTTCACTGTTTTGGTTGTTAAATTACCGTACATTTTTCTATTACCATTACGTTCATATAGAGTAAGCTAGCCCGTTTAGCTATAGATTCCAAATTTGTTTTGAAAAATTTGATTTGGGTGAAGTTTGGTTTGAAGATGAAAATGTGTTTGGACATACGTTTTCAAAACATGTTTTCCAACTTTATTTTGGAAAAACATGTATATAATTTCCAAGTTTTGGGATTTTGGCCCAAAATCAACAATTTGGGTGATTTTGGGATTTTGCAAAAATATGGGCAAAATTTAGGGGTATACATAGACGGAGTTGGTTCGGATTTTACAATTATCAAACCAAACCAATTGTGTCGGGTTAATAAATCTAAAGACCAAACCAAACCAATAAAACTCGAGTTTTTCAATCTCGGTTTTTCTCGGGTTTTTCGGGGTTTTTTCCGGTAAAATCTTCGTAGAACAAAACATATAACGTATGCTCAAAATATTTCTTTAATCCTAGTAAGATACAATTATATAAAGTACTTTCCAATAAAATAATATAAAATATGAGACGTGTCATGGCATTATCCTAAAATATTCAACAATAAAGACAATAAAATTATGTAATATAAATATTGCTAATTAAAAAGCAATTATAAAAATAATATAATCAAAAAGTACTAAGTCATGCTAAAATAAATAGACTAATAAGGGAGTATTAATTATATGACTAAACATAAAGAAAAATAAAAATAGATTATGTATTTTTATCTAAATTATTGCAAAATAAAAAATAGATATTCAACGTAATATTAAATTGAATGTCTTTTGTTAGCATTATTTAATTTACTAATATTAATGGCTATAAAACTTATTGGAACAATCAAAAGTTCTAAGTCCAACCTTAAAATAATACCTTAAAAGATAAAATTATGAAATTTTTTAAGAAATATTTATAAATTACATCACAATAAGTATATTTATATATTAAATATATCTAAAATTTCTATATATGTAATGTCGGGTTGGTTTGGTTTCGGTTTGACTTTCTTTAGTTAAAACCAAACCAACCCAATTATGGTCGGGTTTTTTTTTCCAACACCAAACCATAGTCGAGTTTTTTTTTTCGGTTTGACTCGAATTATCAGATTGGTGCGGTTTGTCGTTTTTCTTTGTACACCCCTAGCAAAATTTATGGTCAAACATGAGTTTTGAAAATAAATTCCAATTTATTTTGACAAAACTCATGGTCAAACGTGACCTAAGTCTTTCATTTTCTGAGGGAAGAAAATTAGAAAACTTTCGAGTTTTGAAAATAAAGTCTGTACAAAAGGAGAACATGTTTCGACAGTCATTACCTTTTTGAAGACTGAGAGACTTTTGTAAATTGCAATAACTTATACTTTGAAAAGGGACCTCAGAAACTATTTCCATGATTGAAAATTTCAAATCTATGTGTTATAATTTTCTTATTTCCATGATTTTAGTTTTTTCACAAACTAATAAACATTACATTTGATTAGGATTGGAGATGAAATGAGGAAGCACTGGAAGGAAGTACAAAAACTTCACTCGTTAAATTGTCGATTTAGAAGAAACCCTTCAAGAAAAATGACTTTTCCAGCTTCCAAGCACCTTCCAGGAAACCAGCAAGAAACCATGAACCACTAATTCTTTACTGATAAGTTCCATTTGTAAATTACTACCATATAAAATATACTCCTAACATTGTTCACTGAGACAAGGCACGAATCACCTATAGTGCATTCTACACGCTAAAGAATTGTGCAAGAAATGAAGATTCAAGCAACTTACATTGCTCGTAATTACCTAGAATAAACAATATGCAAAGCTTGATATCACTCAATTACTCTGTCCAATCTTGATACCAGCTCTTCTGGAATCATATTCTATAAACATCTAGATTTACATGTCTAGATTCATTGAACTTAGGTATGAGAATATTGGATAATATTTCATAATACATTCCCTACTTCATGATAGAATATTTTATATTAACTGCTAGAATAAGACATGATAATAATTGTTGAGTTGTCCTATATCGGTGGGATTTGAGGTCCTTGGTCTCCTTATATGGTCTTGGGCAATCCTCACCTCATAAGCTAGCTTTTGGGGTAGAGTTAGGCTCAAGGTCCATTTTTCATGGTATCAGAGCCAGGCTCATCCTGATTATTGTTACCGATATAATTTTGGGCAATCCTCACCTCAACAATTGCAGCATAATACAGCACAGTCATAACACCAGAAGACATGCTTGAAATGGACACATTTTCACCAATATCTACGCCTACACAGACACATGTTGTCCTTCAGAGAAGGATTTCTCTGTTCTTTTTCAATCTTGATAACAAATCTCCATCCGGAACTTCAAAAATATTACTACCATATTCATTCCTCAAGGAACATAGTAAGTCACAAATGTAAAGGATGATACTCGAGCTCCCAACTTTGCTACAACAACAACAACAACAACAACAACAACAAACCAGTATAATCCCACTTAGTGGGGTCTGGGGAGGGTAGTGTGTACGCAGACCTTACCCCTACCCTAGGGTAGAGAAGCTGTTTCCAAATAGACCCTCGGCATCTATTCCCTCCAAGAACTTCCCACCTTGCTCTTGGGTAGACTCGAACTCACAACCTCTTGGTTGGAAGTGGAGGTTGCTTACCATCAGAACAACCCCTCTTGTCTGGAGCTCCCAACTTTGCTATGTAAAGATAATTGTTCAATGCATGCGAGATGTAAATGTTGTGCCATAGATGTTGACATACAAATAGAGCTTAAGCTGCTTTACAAGCGATTCATAGTTCTTCACTGAACCTACCATTTTCTCCATCTTGTCCATGACATTGACATCTGGTGGTCCTAGAACTGCCAGTTTTGTTAGGAGTGGCCAAATATTCCATCAATGGAAGTGGCACATAGCAAAATCGAAAAGTATGATAGATCGGGGAGATCACATCTCCCCACCTTAACCGGAGGTCGGGTTCGAGCGTGCAGAATGGAGAACACCCTAGTAGGGCACGCTTTCCCCTTCAATGGGCTCTACGTGATGCGGATCTTATTAGTCAGGCCAATGTGTTCACTATTCCATAGCATATGGTTATACCACAGAAAAGAATAAGTATGATATTTTATAGTAACCAACATTAAATTGCAAACGTCATTGCTAAGGCTTTCCCATAAAATCTTGATCAGTATTCAGCTTACAAATTCAACATCAAACATCTCTTGCAACTACTTAAATTGCGGAGCAACCAAAAACTTCTCAATAAATAAAAGCTTCATTTCCAAATGGAAAGAGCAGAACATTCAAATTTGCCATCTCTTATTCAGCATTCACTATTGTTCATGTATTAATACTATTACTAGCGCAGAATAGAATTAGTTACTGAATCTAGAGAATACAACAAGGATCAATCCAAGGGAAGTAACAGCAATACAAGAGTAAGTAATACCCTGAACGCGAACGAAAAACAGGTCCAATTGCTTAGCCGTCTGAAGAGTAAGAGTCAAAATCTGCAGCCGACCTTGTTCTTCCATTTTCCTAAAGAAGTAAATCGGCTTCAGCGCTCGCCTCAACATGAATGCAAGAGAAAATGGCAACCCAAAAGCCAAGAAACTCTGTATTGAGATCTCCGGAATTGGGGAGGACTGAGTCCTGTAAGTGATCCAAGCTCCTAAACCAAGCTGTACAAGCCCAAGTACAGCAAATCCTTTGCTCAAACTGTAGATTGTTTTAAGCATTTTATCAAGCACTTCACGGGTCTCATTTCCAAGTGGAGTAACATCACGCTCAACAGTTGGGCCTGTGATCTCCTGGTGCTTAAATTCAGGGGTTTGACTTGGATACTCAGTGGGGGTTTTAGGGTTTCCACCATCACTAGATGAAAAGTATCTCGGTAGAAATCCCTGAGCATGAAATTTGGGGTTTTTATAATTAATTTGATTTTGGGAAAGTGATATATTGGGTTTAATAGAGTTTTGAATTGTGCCAAGAAATGGTAGCTGACTTTGACTCTGGACAAAAGGAGTTGATCTGATATAGGAATTGGAGAAGGTTGAAAATTTTGTGTTTGTTTTGGGATTCCTGAGGAATGAAAGTGGAGAAGAAAACGAAGAAGGATTTTTAAGAAGTTTGTTTGTAAATCTGCGAGTTACTGTAGACGCCATAGCTGCAGAAGCAGAAAGGGAAAAGAGGAGATCAACGAGTAGCACAAGGTTTTACGTTAAGCCATGGATTTAGCCAATGGCTGCTTTGCCCACGTTTTGCGTTTATTGCATTTTCAGAGAATGGGCCTAACTTTCACTTCTCTTTTATTGTAAAAATTAGCCACTTTTTAAAGTGGTATTTAGTTTTTATCCGGTATTTTTAATGCTGAGCAAAAGTAACTATTAGTTTATTAAAATTAATATGAAAAGACAGTATTACCCTTTCTTCTATCTTTTTTCTGTCCATGTTCTCTTCCTTGTCAGTGAACCTTTATGGCTTTGACCCCGCCGCACAGTAGTGAACAACTTTCACCTTCTCAAGTTCCACATTCTCTGGGTGACGCCACAACGTAGCTAATACCAAGTTGCTTCTATATCGACGAGAATTGAGAAATATCAAAAGACAGAAACGATGTTACGTTCATTTAGCAATGTTGATCTCGTTATGGGTTCATCTATTGGATAGAAGTGCTTTAGTTTAGAGTATCGATACAAATATACGTTCTTAAAATTTATAGTATGGGTTACTACCGATTTTTATTTTATTTATTGGAACAATCAATAGCAAACTACGATGATTCTGGAAGAATTTTGTGCACTTCATTTGATATCAATCTTATATGTAAATTGTAATTATTATTATTTTTTTGTGAGATACAAATAACGTTTGATTTTCTGCTACGTTATGGATCCTGAACTTACAGTTACAAGTTCAAAAGTTAAGGACACTTGGTCCTGAACTTTGAGTTCTAAGTTCAAAAGTTAAGGAACTTGGTCCTGAATTTAGAATTACAAGTTCAAAAGTTAAGGACACTTGGTCCTGAACTTAGACTAACAAGCTCAAAAGTTAAGGACAATAGGTCCTGAAGTCCTGAACTTAGACTAACAAGCTCAAAAGTTAAGGACAATAGGTCCTGAACTTAGACTAACAAGCTCAAAAGTTAAGGACACTTGGTCCTGAACTTACAGTTACAAGCTCAAAAGTTAAGGACATGCAGTCATGAAGTTAAGTTCAAAAGTTAAGGACATGTAGTCCTGAACTTAGAGTTATAAGTTCAAAAGTTAAGGACATGTAGTCCTGAAGTTAAGTTCAAAAGTTAAGGACATGAGCAGAAGGGTATTTTCGCCAGGGCAGTTAAAGTTTATTAAAGCAGTGGCTAAAGACTAAAGACATTTTAAACAGTGGCTTAAAAGTAAATACATGTATTATTAGTGGCTAACCGTGCACTTCTTCCTCTTTTATTGCCCAAGTTAAGAGTCCAGTTAATGAATATCAGCCTTGCTATGATCGGGATGAAATTTAAAAATAGCAAAAGTTACAAGTGATAATTGAAAAATAGTTACAGTCAATGTTTTAAAAAGTACGGGCGTAAGGCGAGGCATTTTGCATATGCCTCAGCGGCGTGTAAGCCCTGAGACGCGGGGCGTAAGCCCCATGAGTATTTAATTTTTAATATTTTATAAAATAATATAATTATAAAAATATATTATTAAATAGGTAAAATTGCATAAAATTTTGAAAAAAAAACTATAAATAAGTGAAATATATATATATATCCCATATTATCTAATAAAATTATATAGAAGTCGCAAATAAAGTGAAATTATATAAGTGAAATAACATATTAATCCCAAATAATTATATATAAGTGAAATCCCATATTATCTAATGAAATTATAAATCCCAAATAAATAAGTGAAATTATATATAAATCTAATCAATACATATAAAAGCATGCATACATATAATCCCATATTATATTTTGAAAGAGAGCAAGAGAAGCACTGAACTTAAAAAACTAATTACATACATATTTACAAACTAACAGTGAAATATAAAAGGAGAGGAAAGTAATGAGTTCAAAATAATAAAGTTTTTACATGGAGGCAGGAACAAACTTGTTGAATTTGACATACGGAGAAGAATGAAGTTTTCTGTTGCAAAAAAAGTTATAAATTGTTGCTCTTGGTAGAGGCAGACTAGAGGAAAGAATTGGGAAAGACTTCTAATTTAGGGCTTTTAGCAATATTAAAAAGTTTACTTTTAAATTTAATGTTTTTAGTTCCTTTTTAAAAAGATGTCTCTTGGTCTTACGCCTCAACCAAAAAACTCACCCGGGTGTACGCCTTACGGGACTTTAGACCCCACCATCGCCCGGGACATTTTTGGTACGCCTCGCCCCAGGGCTCGCCCCAGGAACGCCCTTTAAAATACTAGCTACAGTTTCAAAAGTAATCGAAATTTAGTTATTTTTCATGTAAAGATAAATTTGAACGAAAACACTATTCTAGCATAAGATACTAGAGTTGCAGTATAATATACTAAACTTCCAGCATAATATACTGAACTTCCAACATATATACTAGACTTCCAGTACACAGGTGCTCCAATCTCCAGTATATTATGCTAGAACTTTTCGTGTGATGGAGTTTTAGCATAATGTACTGGAAGTTCATACACATGTGCAACAATCTCTAGTATATTATGCTGTAACTTTCCATGTTGCAGTAAAATAGTGGCTATTTGTTAATGACTTTGCAAATGCTTGCTATTTTTGCTATGATCAGCCTAGGATGAATAGGGGCCTAAGCCCAAATTAGTGAAAAAGTAATTTACCTAAAATAGAAAGTGAGATTGCTTGAAGTTGTAAAATTTCATGTGGCATTTTTGCGTCACCCATTGAATTTGCATCTACTTTTAAAAAAGGGTTTAACGGATACCTAATTTCTGGATAAATTCATATACATGAATTTTTCTCTTCTTCTTTACTGTTGTTTTCTTCTTCTTTATGCTTAGAGTTTCTTCTTTTTCTTCTTAGTTACAAAATTAGTTTGTTAAATTTGTTGTTGTTTTAACATTTTGATGATTAAGATTTGTTCTTCATGATCGCTCATGTCCAGAAGATGAAGGTAGTAGAGATGAGGATGTTGAGATAGATGTGCGGGCACACCAGGTTAGATAGGATCAGAAATAAGGTTATTCGTGACAAGGTGGGTGTGGTCTCTATTGAGGACAAGATCTGAAAAGCACGGCTAAGGTGGTTTGGTCATGTGAGGAAGAGGAGCATAGACGCCCCGGTAAGGAGGTGTGAGAAGTTGACATTTGAGGGCCTATGAAGAGGTAGAGGTAGGCTAAAGAAGAGGTGGGGGAGATGATTAGGCAAGACATGACACAACTTCAGCTTACCGAGGACATGAGCCTTAATAGGAAGGTATGGAGGTCGAGGATTAGGATAGTAGAGTAGGTAGTCTAGAGTGTTCATAACAGTAGTATTGACACACAATCTCGCTTTCTGTTGGTAGGTGATTTTTATACCTAACCTTTGTTTTATTTCATTGTTGAATATCTTACTGTCTTGTTGTTTTTATTCTCCTTTTATATGGCTTTTGGGTACTGCCCCTTCTTGTCTATATTTTCATTAATATGATGCTTATGTTTTTCTGAGTCGAGGGCCTATTGGAAATAGCATCTTTATCCTCACAGGGTAGGGGTAAGGTCTGTGTACACGCTATCCTCCCCAAACCCCACGATGTAGGATAATACTGGGTATGTTGTTGTTAATATCTGAAAATTATGCTTCAACTAAAGCTTATTTGAAGTAGATTTGGGCATTAAATCGTGTATTGGATTGTTGAAATTCGAAGAACAAGTTTATGTTTCGGAACTAAAGATTCAAAATCTGAAGTTGCATTCAATAGATTGAACTACTTAAGATTTGAATTTCTGAAGTTGCATCTGAATAATGGACGATCTTCAGATTTGATTTCTGAAATTGCATCGAAGAGATTGAACTACTTCAGATCCGAGCAAGTACACTTTGCAATTTTGTGCAATTCATGTATAACTTCAATGAAAGTCCCAGACGTGAATATATATATATATATAATGCCTCTTGAAGTTAGGGGTGGACATCGGTCGGTTCGGCCTAGGTTATATATATATATATATATATATATATATATATATATATATATATGCCCCTTGAATTAGGGGTGGGCATTGGTCGGTTTGGTTTGGTTATGAATATTATCGGTTTAGCATATCGATTATCGGTTTATAAATTTGATAAACTGATAACCGAACCGATAAGATATCGGTTATCTGTTATCGGTTATCGATCATTATCGGTTCGATTATCGTTTTACCCGATAAGATAGCACAATCTAGAGTTAAGCAAAAAAGAGAAGACAATTCACTGGAGTTAAACAAAAAAGAGAAGAATTCACATATAGTATACTACTCATTTCTGCGTTCTGTCGAGTAGCCATAACTGGAATAGTACTAATTCTTCAACAACAATTGTCCAAATACATTAATAATAATATAAAGTAGTAGCAATTTCACCTTAAAATTAACAAGTCCAAACATATAGTACAAACTGTTCAAATTCAAGTTAACAAGACAACAACTACTCAATCCTTATAGGCTTCACCAAATAAACTGGATGTTGTTTGTCAAATGCCTAACCTGAAAAAAGAAATCATAGAGCAAAACCTTGATCTATACATGGGCAATACTAACACAGAAATAAAAAATACCTCGAAGGCAAGAAAATATTGTCCTGTTGTCAAAGCTCAACGTACTGTATAGAAGAATAATGTTAAAAAATATACCCAAAACTGACAAGATTGTCGATTGAGAATTGATAAGTGCGAAGAGAAACTGGTAGTAGGTATAGGCTACACAACGTGAGCTCACAAAATTAAGAAATGAAAATAAAAAAATAAAGAATCATTAGCAGTCAAAACCAATATGACGATGAATTTTGTTATAGAAATTAAAAACCTAATGTATAAGACTAAAGACTTACGGTAGGAGTAACTAGTAAGGTCTATGAAGAATGAAGATGAAGCAACTGAAGAGTTCGGCTGAGAAAGAATAAGAGAGAATGAACTGAAGCCCTAGCATACGTATAACTTAAGGGTAAAGTCGTAATTTTATTAATTCTTGGGTTATCGGTTAACCCATTAACAAAATTGGCAAATCGAGACCCAAACCGATTACCCAATAGTGAAAAATTCTAAATCGTTATTGAATTGTTAACCCAATAACTCGATATCGATAATCCAATAAATAATTAATGGTTTGGGTTATCGATTTTACCCGATATATGTTCGGCCCTGCTTGAAATTGCATAAATAACTGCTCTTACACGTTTAAACTGCAAAGGGTCATTCAGTCTGATGTATAAAAAATTAAAACTCCGTATAAAGTTCCCATATTGATTATATAACATTTACTTATTTTAAGTAAATATTTGATGGTTTACGTCTAATCACTAGTACAGAAACTAACTAATTTACTTACTTTAAGTAAAACCTGATGGCTTACATCCAATTGTTAGTAATCGGAAAGGTATTAAAAGTGATATACTTTCCTGTTTACGTACAATTTTGGCAAGATAAAGCTTAAAGGAAATAGCTCATTACACTCAACGTTTTTTCCTTACTCTCCAATTTTATTTCAATTTTCTCTTTTACTTTACTCTTACCAGACAAAGGAATTATAAATCGTTTCACTGAACTTTTTCTTTCACTCTTTCAGTTAGCTCCTCTTTTAACTCCAACCAAACATGGTATAAAGCGATTAAAATAAATTAGCCATAACATTCTAAAGACAAAAGTCTTGAAGTTTTTTGTTAAACAGTGCCCATCTATCATGTTCTAATACTGCCAGACTTCTCTTTCAACATTGTTATATATCTTTCCGGAACAAATTTTTATGTTATGTTATAATTCTTTTGATATATATATATATATATATTAGTTAAGTTT
The DNA here is from genome assembly GCF_000715075.1 of Nicotiana tabacum. Classification (NCBI taxonomy): domain Eukaryota; kingdom Viridiplantae; phylum Streptophyta; class Magnoliopsida; order Solanales; family Solanaceae; genus Nicotiana; species Nicotiana tabacum. Next base: position 215,000,236 of record NC_134085.1, read on the forward strand.
GTTATGCTTAGTTGTCATTAGCTGTATAATTATTCTTAGTTGGTTAACTAGTTGGATGTTTGTATATATAGTTGATTAACGGGTGTAATAAGATTGGCGGTTATCATTTTCTTCTCAACTCTTCTGAATATTCTCTCGAAGCTTCCACCATTGATGAGCTTGCTAGCTCAAGCTGCATCTCATTGATTCCCGAATATTTTGTCATGGTATCAGAGCAGAACCCATCCCAATTTTCTGATGTTGGGCCCCTATAATTGTCCATGCTCCAGATGTCCAGTCCTGGGCGTGAGAGGGGGTGTTGAGTCCCACATCGACAATGAAGGGGATGGGTGGTCTCCTTATATGGACTTGGGCAATCCTCACCTCTTGAGCTAGCTTTTAGGGTTGAGTTAGGCCCAAGGTCTATTTAACTGATTTTTGATTAGCAATCTCATTAAATTTGCGAATCCATTGTTAATTCCTTTTTCAATCATCTTACTTCAGCAATGGAAGAATCAATGATTCCTTATACACATCCTCTATACCTTGGTCCATCTATACTCCAAGAGTAGTTTTAATCCCAGTAAAACTTACAGGATCTGAGAATTACAATCTCTGGAGCAGGACAATGAAGATTGCTCTCTGGGGAAGCGAAAACTAAGTTTTGTGATTGACACCTGTACCAAGGATCGTGCATGACAGAATTACATGAACAATGGGAGACTTGTAATGCAATTGTCCTTTCGTGGATCATAAGCACGGTATCCAGAGAGCTTCTTAGTGGAATTGCTTATGCATCCAACACACACCTTGTTTGGAAAGATTTGAAAGAGAGATTTGACAAGGTGAATCGCATGAGAATTTTTCAATTACACAGAGCCATAGCTAATTTGTCACAAGGTATAGACTCTGTCTTAGTCTATTTCACTAAGCTAAAGAGCCTTTGGAATAAATATGATGCCCTAGTACCTGCTCCCTGTTGCCAAAATGGTAACAATGAGATCAGTGATTGCCTTAGCAGTTTCAAAAGGCTGGACTCTATATCAAATGGATATCTATAATGCTTTCTTATAAGGTGATCTATGTGAGGAAGTATACATGGAATTATCAAAAGGCTTTAGGAAGTAGGGGGAGAAGAAAGTTTGCAGATTGCTAAGTCATTGTATGGGTTTAAGCAAGCATCCAGGAAATGGAACATTAAGTTGACAGATGCATTATTAGAAGCGGGTTTCTCTCAAAGCAATCATGATTACTCCTTGTTTACTCTGCGCAAATAGGCTGATATGGTGGTGATTTTGGTGCATGTGGATGATTTGCTAATTACATGCAGTAGTGAAACCTTAATTAATCAAGCAAAACAAGTCTTGCATCAGAATTTCAAACTCAAGGATTTGGGTGAGCTCAAATATTTCTTAGACATTGAGGTGCAGAGCTCTAAGTCTAGAGTTATCTTTGAACCAAAGGAAGTATGTGCTTGAGCTGGCTTCTGAATTGAGACTTAGTGGAGCCAAGCCTGCCATTACTCCTATAGAGTCCAACTTGAAACTCACAATTGTAGAGCATAACAAAGCAACAGGTGCCAAAGGAGATTCACTACTACCTGATGTTGGGCCTTATTAAAGACTTATAGGGAAGCTCATGTATGTTACAATCGTTAGACTTGGCATTTGTTATGCCATTCAGACACTTAGTCAATTCATGCAGCAATCCAAGAGGTCTCATTGGGAATCTGCTCTTCGAGTGGTCAAATATCTTAAGAATTCACCAGGCTAAGGTATTTGGGTGAAACCTGGTTCTACAAATGAGCTCAGCTATTGGTGTGACTCTGATTTGGCAGTCTGCCCCAACACTCGTAGGTCTGTCACTTGATATGTTATTAAATTTGGTGATTCACTTATCTCTTGGAAGTAAAAAAAAAAAGCAACAAACTGTTTCTAGGAAGCTCTGCTGAAGTAGAGTATCGAAGCATGACTTCAGCAGTTGCGGAAGTCACTTGGTTAATTAGTCTTTTCAAGGACTTGGGTGTCACTATTCACGCTCATATCCCTATGTTGAGTAATAGTAAGTCAGCCATTCAGCTCGCTGCCAATCCCATCTTCCATGAATGTACCAACACATCGAAATTGATTGCCATTTCATTCGAGACAAGGTCAAGACTGGCATGGTCAAGACTGTGTATATGAACACCAAGGATCAGCTAGTAGACTTACTCACAAAGGAGTTGAGCCAAGCTCAACATTTGCATCTGCTAGGCAAGTTTGGTGTGCTCAACACTCTACACCCTGTAGCTTGAGGGGGAGTCTTATGATATATATACACACGTGGCTTAACTAGTTGAAGTTAGTTAAGTTTGTTATACTTAGCTGTCATTAGCTGTATAATTATTCTTTGTTGGTTAACTAGTTGTATGCTTGTATATATAGTGATTGACGGGTGTAATAAGATTGGCGGTTATCATTTTCTTCTCAACTCTTTTGAATATTCTCTGGAAGCTTCCGCCATTGATGAGCTTGCTAGCTCAAGCTGCAGCTCACTGATTCTCCAATATTTTGGCAATAGTATATGTTCTGTACAGTAGCAGATCCACATGGGCGCTTATGGGTGCTTAAGCACTCATTAACTTTGATCATATTTGGTAAAGTTGCATAGACAATTATAAAAATATTTAAATAAATATTGAGTGAGCACCCATAACTAAACTCATTTTTTCTTTTCTTATGGAATTTTTTTCGGCAAACATCCATGACTTTAAAATTCTAAATCCACCACTGGTTCAGTGTAACAACATTTCACTATAGCAACCAAAAAATATCGAAACAAATAAGGTTGTTATAAAGAGATTTGACTGTATAGGGAATGACATATAAGCTAATACTCAGTAGGACATATGAGCTAATACTCAGTAGCAGAGCAGAGTAGAAGCTATTTATTGATTAGCAAGAAAATTATGTAATCAATCCTAAGTCTTATATATTTCCAACATGTATTAAACAAATTGCACGTCGAAATAGGTGTAGTAGTTAAAGTGACTAGGTAAATGAACAATATAGAATATTGTGGAGTGTAAGGACTCTAACAATGCATATAATCAATCAACTAGATAAGTTTACTACTGATATTTCTTTATTTCTTTCAAGTGTAGAGGTGGTCCAATCTACTAAGTCTTCCTTTTTCAGTTGCGTGATAACCGTTCAAGTTAGAGTTTTGTGTATAGCATTAAAGACACTAATTGAAAAGCACTAGCATATTGTGACACTAAGAAAGGGAAATGAGAATGGGTTGTCATGTTATTTGGTAGGTCACTAAACAACCACCTTTGAGCTCACTTATCTTTGTTTACAATACATAATGGAGCTTTTTTTTTCTCCCTCATGACTTCATAGTATAGTCCTATCTTCAACACCTCACTCAATTCCCCTTCAATTTCAAGAAAAGATTATCACATCATTAAAAAAATTACTCTTCATTACAATTAAGTCTAGCTCAAGATGAAGCTAGAATGTATACAAAAAAGAATCCAATATAGAAAAAGAAGCTTACATCTTGTACATATGAATTTTCATTCCCTAATTAAAATTGGTAAAAGATAATAGAATTGAGCCCCCCCGGGGGAGGGGGACTTGTTCAATGAGCAAAATGGAGTTTGTTAAATGGGCTGGTTGAATAAGTATCAAGAGGGTCTATCGGAAAGAGCTTCTCTGCTCTTTCAGGGTAGGGATAAGATTTCTCTGCTCTTTCAGGGTAGGGATAAGACGATGTACGTCCTACCCTTTCCAAACCCGGTGGAATTTATTGGAGTTGCAGTTGTTGTTGCGGCAGATTAACAAATTTGGGTTGAATATTGCCACCACTAAGTTACTATTGAGAATTTAAACACTTCAATCATGTAAAGAATCAATGAATCTGTACACTTGTGAACCTTAGATGAAATTCCCAATGATTAATTAGAAATAAGGCCAAGTAGCTGCTCATGTTTGTGACTGTTTTCCATCCACCATTGCTGGAAACCAATATTCTCACTGCTAGAATCAAACATGTTCTCTTCTTCAACAGGAGCAGGCAGATTTAGATCCAAGAAATTTCTGATTTCTGGTACTGGTTTCTGTACTATTTCAACTGCTTGGTTATTGTGTCTTTTAGCATCAGCAATCAAATGGGATCTCTTATGACCACCTAAAGCTTGACCTGATGAGAAAATCTTGAAACAAATTGGACACTCATGATTCTTTAACTTCTTGGATCCAGAATTAGTCTCAATCTTTTCATTTATTGCACTTTCACTGCTGCAGTTTTTGATGAGTTTGATATGATCAACACCTTTATTTTCAATATTTTTGTGGCTTGCCCTATGACCTCCTAGTGCTTGGTAGGAATGGAAATTCTTATTGCAAATAGTACACTCAAATTTTTTCTTCTTGGAATTGAAATCCTCAGTAAAATCACTCCCTTTGACTAACTTAATAGCAAATTCAACTTCAGACTCTTTAACAAATCTGTTTTCATTGTCTACTTTAATCTTCTTCTTTTTCTCATCATCAGTTGGAACTTGTGATTTGTCCCTTTTTTGACCATTTGACTTGGAGCTCTCACCTTGTTCTGTTTTCCCATTTTTGACCATTTTCAGCTTGACCAATTCACCATCTTTATCATTTTGATGGGGTTGATAATTGTTATCAGAACACTCAATGACATGATTTTGACCAACCCAATTTCCCATATCTTTTGAAAGTAAGATCAAACTCATAGCAACTTCCTCTTGTAATTGATCATGTTCAATCTCAGAGATACAAGGAGAAGCATTATAAGCAATAGTTAAAGAAGAGGAAGTTGTAGTAGCCATGTACCTTTTCATCTTTCTTGATGATCTCTTCTTCTTATTTGGTGTTGCTGTTTCAGTATCAGATTGACTATCCATAACTTGTTTCTGATTAGTATTAGCACTGTTCCAAGAATCTTGTTCAACACTGTTGTTTATTGATGAGATTCTCTCTGAGTGACACTTCATATGGCCAAATAAAGCTTTCCAAGATTGGAAACTTTTGCCACATTCTTTGCATATTTTGTTCTTCTGATTTTGAAGCAAAGTATCTTCTTCACTTGACCCAGTAAATTTTGAAGTTTTCTTGGGATTTTCCCTCAGCACATAATTAACACTTTGATTACCTGCTTCAGTGCTCATATCTAAATTTGGAAGCATTTTTCTTGTAATATTTCCATCAGTTGAATTAATCATATGAGACCTCATATGACCACCTAATGATCTACCACTATTGAAACTTTTGTTGCAGAATTTGCATACATGTTTCAGTATTTCTTGATCTTCTCCCATTGAAATTGAATCAAATAAAAATTCAAGAATCAAGAATATCAGATCAGATGATCAAGAAAAAAGTCCAACTTTTACCTAGTCTTGTTCCTTCCTATCTCAAAATGCTACAATTCTGTATGTAGAAAATATCCAAATTATGATGTGGAGAACAAGCTAAAAAAAAAGGAAAAAAGCTTAAAAGAAAGAGTAGTTTTAGTACTTTCTCTTTCTTAAGTTTTTTCTCTCTCTTAGAAAAAAACTATGTTTGGCAAATTGGAGGAGAAATCCATGCATGGAAGCAAAGATAAAAAGAAGTGGTAAAGGGAAAGATAGTAGTAGCACGTGTACTCAACTGACAATATTACGCCAACCCAAATCCAACGGCTGAGATTGATCCTCTCATTTAGTATTTCTATTGTGTTGAGCTAACAACTGAGCTTAGCTAGCTAATTGTCGTGACCCGTCATATCATCATGCCATATAAGCGCCATTTAACATATATTAATGTCATGTGGAAGCTTACATAAGAAGAATGCTAGTATTTGTGAGAAGATTATAGAGAGGTATGGACATTTTCTTAGGAAGAACCTAGATCCTTATGAATTTGCTAGGAAAGTCCTTGGAATCTTCTAGGCTTGAGAATTCTAGAAAAAGTCCTTATCTTGTAAATATCAAAGACTTGTGTAATAATTAATATTTACACACTGGCCCCTAGGAGACTAGTATATAAAGGGGGTCATTCATTTATAATTCATCAAGCAAACAATTCAAGTTCTCTGTAATACAAAACTTCCTTTAGCAATTCTCTTGTGTTCTTTCGTCCATTCTCTTAGCGATCTTGAAACTAACTTGACATAGTAAGAACGTGAGCATGTTGTGCAAGATCGTGAGCGAGTTGTCAAGTGCCGCACGTATACTTAGTTAGCAACTAAGGACGTGACACAATGCTCAAAATAAATTACAACTGTTCTCAATAACTATTCTTTCCTTTGTCTTTGCTATTAAAGAAGCCCACAACTCAAAGTGAGACCAAAATTAAAAATTAAAGGTTCCACTCTTTGGCTGTTATTCTTTTAGGCTTATACTATTAAACTTTTCGTTTCTTTTGTATTTCCATTATTTTATGAGTGTAACTTCTTCTACACATTCATGGTCTAATACAATTCTTACATTGTCAAATCACAAGTAACCACAACAACAATCCAGTATAATTTTACTAGGGGGGTCTGGGGAGGGTAGTGTGTACGCAGACCCTATCCTGGGGCTGTTTCCAAATAGACCCTCGGTATCCTTCCCTCCAAGAAATCTTTACCTTGCTCTTGGAGTAACTCGAACTCACAACCTCTTGATTGGAAGTGGAGATTGCTTACCATCAGAGCAACCCCTCTTGTCAAATAATAGTAGAACGGTAACCTAAAAATTATGTACTACAACATATTAAAGTATTAATAGTACAAAAATCCTTCGCAAGGTTAGTATATACAAGTTAAATTTTCCAAAGACTTGAAATGATCCTTATTATGGTCCTGTCGTAGCTTGTTTGGATGGTTGTTACTTGTTGTATTGTATCGTATTGTTACTTTAAATATAATATTTATTTTATTGTTACTTAAATTTTGTTATATTGTATCGTTAAATTCATAGTTACGTAACGTCGAAAAGTGTCACTTTATGTATCAACCAATTTGATCATAAGGTGGCGTCGTTACCTTACTTTTTTTTTTTTCATCTTGCCCTTATTATTATTAAATAATCATTTCATCCTTGACCTTACATTTTTATATAGTAATTCTACTCCATATCCTATTTTTTCTTACTAATTTTGCAAGTTTAATCTTTATATTGTTGGTGTGGGACATTATGAAATGAACAATACAATTTATCTAAACGTTGTATGCATTAAACAATGCAATACAATACGATACATTATTAAACGATCGACATGAACAACCATCCAAACAAGCTGTCAATTCCCATTACTGTTGTTACTTCGATTGGCAATTAAAACATTTTTCTATGTAAAAAAAATTCAGACTCACAACCACAAGTTTAGATCGAACCTATGGAGCGTGACAGCATGAGCAACAAAAGGCATCACCAGCACTCACAATTTCCTTGGAGGCATTTAATTATTTACTTATTAATTAATTCTAGGCCAACCCAGAATATTTTTTTGAATTTAGCTTCATTTAACATATAGTACTTGCATTGATTTTAGTATCATAACTCTAAGTTGTAGGGAGAAATTCAAAAATAACTAAATTTATAAGTGGCCATTCAAAAATCGCCACAGTTTCAAAAGTCATCAAAATTTAGCCATTTTTCATGTAAAGATAAATCTGAACGAAAGCACTGTTCAAAATCCGGAAAATACTCCAACATAATATACTGGAACTTCAGTATACTAATACTGGAGTTCCAGTAAAGTATATCGGTCCAGCATAATATGTGGAAGTTCATATACAGGTGCACTGAACTCCAGTATATTATGCTAGATTGGTCTCTGTTGCAGCAAAATAGTGGTTATTTTTCAATGACTTGACAAGTGCTGGCTATTTTTGAATGACCAGTCTGAAAACTGGTTAGCCCGTGCTATTTTAACCAAGTTGTAGCACAAAGTTGACAGCAAAGAGAGCTAAATAGATGAAGTGAGAAAAGTTGCCGGCCTTAATTAAGTTGTTAGCAGCTAATTAAGCCGGCTTTCATAGCACTAACCGCAACGTGAATATGTCTTAATATTAAGGACAAACTAATCACAATTTTGATGAAAGTTCCTCACCTTTTGTGCCTATTTTAGCCGGCAATATTAGTGCAACTTTAGCTGTGAATTACTTGTCTATTTATTCATTTCTTTGATTTTTGCTAAGCAGTAGCACATTGAGAGTAGTAGTTATTATACGTTTATAAATAATATAAATATATGTGTGTGATTACGAGGAACAAGAAAGACCCCCCTTTATTTCCTTCTTTACTTAAAACCGTAATAAACAAACATTTTTTAAAGATCAAACATGTGCTTGCACATTATTTTGTGCCTAACTTTAGCTTGTGAACTATACACAATACATGCACTATGATGATTTTGTGTGGCAAAATTGTCTTGTGATTGGCCGAAGAATCTTGGATTTTAAAAGGCGAGTTCTTGACTAAATTTTAGTTTTTTTCTAGATTGATAGGTACCATTAATTAATTAAAAATTTAGAATAAAACATACTTAGATAACCTGAATTAAATGATAAATAACCACAAAAGATATGGCTGACATGGGTGAAATTGTTTTAGAATTCAAATTTTGACTAATTCGTGTGAAACACTGCAAAAATAAGAGAGAGTATTTTGCTAAGCCATGTGGTAACTACATAAAAGGAAGTGGGGTTCTTCATTTAACAAAAATAAAATAAAAATTGAAATCATTGTGGAGTTATAGAAAGATAAAAATATTACAGTTACTGTTTATTTTACTTCCAATCAGAGATAGTTTAAATTGAACGCGGTAATTCGCAGAGGCGGATCAAAAATTTCAATTAAATGCCTTCAACATTTAAGGTTTTAGCATTGAACCTACGTACTTTTAAAATTATGAGTTCAGACCTACTATTTGTTATAATTTTAATGAATAAAAAAAAAGGCAGCACGGTGCACTAAGCTTCCACTATACGCGGGGTTGGAGGAACGACCGGACCACAAGGGTCTGTTTTACATAGTCTTACCCTGCATTTCTGCAAGAGACTGTTTTCACGGCTCGAATCCGTAACCTCCTGGTCATATGACACATAATTTTAATGAATATTTACACATAAATTTATATTTCGCATCGAAAGTAATAAATTCATCTAAACTGGATGTTAATGTGTTGTATCCGTCTCTGGTAACTCGTATGAAACATGCACTAAATAGAATAACATTTTCTCAATGTTTTCCCCATTTCCTCTAGCTGACTTACTATATATATAGCTGGTGAGAAAGCAGCTCAACCACTTCTCCTTAATTAAGGCCTAAGGGGTTGCACCAAACCAACTGGTGTCAAGTGCATGTCCTATGATTTTACATGTTAATTTGATATCCTAATTTACATCTTGTTTATTTTGACAAAGAGATGCAAAATCTTGTAGAAATTAATTAGAATCTCCTAGTTTAATTTGATGAGCTTCTACCATGTGGCTCAATTTATTACTACTATATACATACCACTTGACTACCTAGCTATAGCTAGTAGCAGCAATGGACCAAAGATTAGGTCATCTATACAACCACATTAAGGTTTTATTTGTGTAAAAAAAAATGAAAAGCCTGCTAATATACATAATGCAGCATCAGCAAAAGAAGACTATTGTAAAATGCTTACTAATGGAAACTTTATTTTTGACTCAATCATCTTTGAATGTAGGTCAATCGTTCAAAGGCTAGGAAACGTGGTGGTGAAGCACAGCTACAGGGAGACGAAAAGAGTATCTGATATACTAGCCAATGAGGGAGCCAAGAAGATTTTTTGAAAATATTTTTGTAACAACAGTTCTTCCGATGTTTGCCGCACATATTTTTTGGACAGACATCACACGAACTATTTCATCAAGACAAATTTTGGATTGTAATATCGATAACTTTAGTCACAATGAGGGTGAATTGATATATCCCTCGAACTAATGCTACTGTCAATTAGCACCCTAATGGGTAGTTTTTTTAATGAAATACAGCTTTTTAACCAAAAATAAATGATTAAGCACATAAAGATATAGCATATGTTATTGCTCAAAGTGACTTCACTTGAGAGTGAAGAAGTCTTTTGGGTGTTTTGTTTTTCCAAAAGTGGATGCTACATATATATATATATATATATATATATATATATATATATATATATATATATATATATATATATATATATATATATATATATGACAACTGACACTCTTCCAAGTAAAGTTAATTTGGCCACTCCTTGTCTTTCTCCCATACCCATTATAAACATCAAGATGCCTACTTTGGCTTCATGCTTGTTCAGTCAAGCTCACTCATGTATTCTTGAAACCACTTTATTATATGCGAGTTCGATCGAACCTACTTAATTTTGTTTAAATATTATATCTGTATCTAATTACAAATTTAATAACTGAGACAAGCTACGAGTTTTGTGAAAATTTCAGAATTCATAAACTTTAAATTTGGCTCCGTCTTTGTGTCCCACTACATTTGGGGAAGGGAAAACGGGTGAATTTTTAGAATTACTATTAATACTGGAGAAAAATAATTTCCTCTGGCTACAAAGACTAGGAACTAAAATCCAAAATTCCCTATATCTAAAGCTTTAACAACTCTTGTATATTTCTCTTCTTCTGTCTTCTCTTTCACTCTTTGTTACAATATTGTCGAGGCTGTATATTTCAGCAACTAATTCCCCTTTTTTGTCATAGAGTATAAATCCAAAATTACAGTGAATTCATAGTTTCATAGATTTTGTCATTAGGTTTAATTTTCTTAACGTAATTTACGGTAGGACTTGAATTAGCTCAATTTTACAAAATTTCAGTGGATTATTTATACTACTCATAGGGATTCTTTGGCAACATAACCAGTATTCATATTACTTATTTAAAGTTACAACAACAATAATAATAAATCCAATGTAATTCAATAAATGGGGTTTGAGAAAGATAGTGTATACGCAGATCTTACTTCTACCTTATAAAAGTAGAGAGATTGTTTCTGATATCACATATTTAAAGTTATGAAATAAAATAAAAGGCCAACATGTAAGACAATTAACTCTTTTGGAATTTCCTAATTGGGTACTGTAATTAATTCTTTCTTTTTCCCAAGAAGAAATAGATTACGTAAATATTTTTTTTAAATACCAGTAGAGACAAACAATATTAGATTTTCTTCCCCATTTATGTAAAATTTGGTGAATAGAGCTACGTGATATTTGTGCAGATAGAAAATAATAATTATCGGACAAATAATGATCACGTTTACGTGTGTTCAAACTGATTCGAGCATCATAATTTATAAATAAAAAATAAAAAATTGTCCATCTCGTGACACATCCCTTTTACCTCAAGTCAAAGCAAGAGCTTCACTTCCTCGCAAGCAAAAAACAAATTTAATGTGATATATATATAACTAAAGACTGACTCACTAATACCAGTAAAGTAAAGCTAATCTTTAGCTTAATTGGTCCACTATATTATGTGAATATGAGATCTGGTTATAGCTAGGTGACACCAGTCCATGATTAATAAAGAATTGGATTATAAGTAAAGTTCATTAATGATAAGCACGTCAATCCTTTAACAAATTAATATAAAAGATATTAACAATTAGCTAGTGTAGTATTTCTTTGGTGGTTAGGCTCTCGAGAGTTCATGCTTAACTGTATCTCTAAGTTGAGAAAAGTTAGATAACATGTTATTTCAGCAGTTACACCTCTTCCCCCTCTCCCGGCAAGTCCAGGATTTAAACTCTATGAGTTTAATATTTAAGATTCTTAATATTATTGATCTTATTATATTTTTAAAGTTATGGGTTCATATCTACTATTTAATTTGTTGCAATTTTAGTAAATATTTATACACAAATTTACTCCTCGCGTCGAAAGTTATTGGTTCAATTGAACTCGTAGATACCTACATCCACCCCTGCGTCACCCCCTCCCCCCATATAGTAGCAAAATCATGAAAGAGCGTGGCTTAGTGATCTGAGCTAAGTAAAAACCATGGTTCAAATTTCAGTAGAAACAAAAAATATTAGGTGATTTTGATTTTTTATAATTTGCTTCTTGATGGCAAAATATTAATACTTGCGCTGATAAGAAATCGCAAATATGTCTCCAGTGGCGAATTTAGAGGGGCAGAAGGGGTAACCCCCTTTGTCAAAAAATTACACTGTATATATAAGGCAAAATCTGTTTTTTACATCTATATATTAAGCTTTGAATCCCTTGATATGGCTCAAAAGCATATCTTAGTGGTCAAGGGGATTCAAAATTTTTATAAGGTCATAAGTTCAATTCCCACTAACTATAATCTTTTTTAACTTTTTTTTTTTAATCCCATTAGCGAAAATCCTACCTCGCCGCTGTATGTCTCGTATACGCATATATGTTTACAGAGAAATGGAAAACAACGGAAAGGGGAAGAGGAAATTGCAGAATTTTATTTAACTATAAGCCGCATATATATAAACATACGATCTACTTTTACAAAAAAAATCTTTTTTTCCTAATAATAGGTCGCGAGGAAATTTGCACCTTTTTAACTGTGGGCTGCTTTTGCCTCTCTTTTTTTAACAACGGGACAAGAGTAAAAATAGCACGGTATAGCCAGTTTTCGGATTGGTCATTCAAAAATAGTCAGCGTTTACGAAGTAAATAAAAAATAGCTACTATTTTGCTGCAACAGAGATCGGTCCAACATAATATACTGGAGTTCGGTGCACCTGTGTATGAACTCCATCATATTATGTTGGACCGGTATACTTTGCTGACTCCAGTATATTATACTGGACAATTATACTTGCTGGAACTCCAGTATATTATGTTGGAGTTCTAGTATACTTATGTTGGAACTCCATCATATTATGCTGGAGTTCTAGCATACTTATCCGGGAACTCCAGTATAATATACTGGCATATTTTCCGGGTTTTGAACAATGTTTTCGCTCAAATTTATCTTTACATGAAAAATGACTAAATTTCGATTACTTTTGAAATTGTGCTATTTTTGAACGACCAGTTATAAATCTGGCTATTTTTTAATTTCTCCTCGGGAAAGAAGTACACAAGTAGAGTAGATATATAAAGAAACATGGAGCTACTAGAAATCCACCACTCATATTTTTTTTAAGTCCTTTTCTCGTTTTTTGTGGGTATAAAAGGCTAATAATCATAAAGGTGCATGTGTTGCTTTATACAGCTAATAATGGCTCATGTGTTCATAGCAAGTTCTCACCAGCAATGCTTAGGAAATACTCATATAAAAAGGTCAATGAATTTATTTTATTTTATTTTTAAAAAAAAAAAACAACTGAAGTTATTACGTGGGACCTTTCCTTTACCTGTTCCTTTGGATGGATCATGCAAAACTAAAATTGGTTAGGGTAGAGCACTCTTCCACTACTTCTTTGACTTGATACATTATTGAAGATTTTTTCTCTTATATATAACCAAGTAAAGAGCACCCGTGACTACTTGCTACTTCCCCTTTCCAGCATAAGTATACTTGAACTTCAGCATATTATACTGGGGTTCCAGAATAAGTATGTTGGAACTCCAGCATAATATGATGAAGTTCCAACAAGTATACCGGTCTAGCATAATATACTGGAGTTTAGAGCATCGGTGCTCCAGTCTCCAGTATATTATACTGGAGCCAGCAAAGTATACCGGTCCAGCATAATATGCTGGAGTTCATACACAGGTGCACAGAACTCCAGTATATTATGCTGAACCGGTCTCTATTGCAGCAAAATAGTGGATATTTTTCATTGACTTGATAAACGCTGACTATTTTTGAATGATCAGTCCGAAAATTGACTATACCGTGCTATTTTTACCCGGCGGCTGCATCTAAGGGCTGCCGATGTACATGTTGACATTGAGCGTGATAGCCCACAGTTGCATCTGAGTGTATGTGCATCATCATAACAGGTGCAAGTGTCTGTTACTCATATTATAATATACTACTCCTATACATATTATTGAATTTTTTTTTTAAAAGTATAGATAAGAGTAAATCCATATTCCCATAATAAAAGCTTCTACTATATGGTATGGCCCAAGTGGTCAATGAAACGGCGTGGAACTTTTTGAAGAGAAAGGTTCAAATTCTAACCAGAGACAAAAATTACTAATAGATGATTTATTACATGACATGCTCTTTTCTTCTTTTCAATAGAGACTCTCAGTATTTAATGCCGTCAAGCCAATCAAGCAGTTTATACTTCACTCTCAACACAACCAACTCTTCTAAAAGTCTAATGATACACTCGAAAGCTTGGTAGGCACATGCCACAAGGTGTAGAGGTTAAAAACCATCCTTCCATGAAAGAATGCATTTTGATGGGTCTTATAGCCCGTTTGGTCAAGCTGCAAAAATCAATTTATTTTGAAAAGTATTTTTTTTCAAAAGTGCTTTTCTCAAAAGTACTTTTGGCAAGAAGCAGTTTATGTTTGGCTAATAAGTTGAAAAACACTTCTGAGCAGCAATTAGTGTTTGGCCAAGCTTTAAAAAACTGCTTCTAAGTGTATTTTCTCAAAAGTGTTTTTGAAGAAAAGCTATTTTTTTCTGCTTCTCCTCAAAAGCATTTTTTTTCCTTCCAAAAACTTGGTCAAACACTTCAATTTTTAGCTAAAAGTGCTTTTGACAAAACAAAAACAAAAAAAAAAAAAAAAAAAAAAAAACTTTTGGCCAAGAAAAAACTTGGCCAAACAGCCTATTATTACTCGACCAGAAGCAAAAACAGCATGTTGTTAATCAGTCAGAGCTTTAAAAGGCTAAGAGCTTATATCATTAAAACTTCTGGTACGAATACCTTCACGAAACAAGATTATCCAGTGAAGCTATGTTTAAAGTTGGTAATTTCTTATAACCCATATCAAAGGTCTTCCCTTTATAGAGCTGAGAAATAGACAAAGGCTGACAAGGGAACATAAAAAGAGAGGAAATCAGCGACTGTACAAAACAACTAAACTTACGTATGTCAGAATTTTTACAAGGATCTTCATCCCTTTTTTTTGGAAATATGGCTCAATTGGCCATAGTTTAACTTTACAAATAAATTCTAAGAACCTGCGGTCAGTCAAAACAGCTTCCCAGGAAACTGGAGTTAAGTAAAGCAAATAATGGCTACTGTACAGTTCCAAAAGCTAAGCATCCATCAGCTCCTGTAACACCCTTGCAATGTCATTTCTTGCAAAGAGTAAAAACTATCTTCCACCAGCATTATTATGAATATACAAGGAAAACTGGAACCTGCAAATGAAGCATCACCAGATTGATTCAACCACACAAAACCAGCCTGTCTACAGCATGAATGTAAATGTCAAAACATAGCTTAACCCTTAACCATCTCGACTCTTGTATATCCAGGCTCCATCCCCAAAGACTTCTTCAATCATAGTGCGGGTTGGTAACAAATCAACTTCATTTCTGGCACAGCTCAAGTACCCAACATCCCATTCTTTGCCACCACATGGCCCCAACACACGATCATGCTCAATGCCACTGCCCATACCAGTAATATCATTTGCCCAACGTTTACCATTGTTGGTCTGCCCTAGTGATGATTCTGAAGTAACCCCGGCTGCAACAGTGGTACAGGAGCCATCTTGGACTTCTTGCTTAACCACTTTATTTGATAGGCCTTGGTCTTGAGGCTGCAAACTAAGTTTATAACTGCTGTTACTATCAAACAGCTCACCGGGACACGATTCCGGCACATCAGTGAAGACCTTCCTGCTACCAAAATTTAAAGCCTTATAATCTTCCCAGGTGGCATCACCACCATCCTCATCATGTTTATCGAGCTCCTCATGGATCCCATTGCCAATGAGATCATTATGATATGCTGGGGATTCAACCACAGACTCCTCATCTTCATCCGTCATATTAGCTTCCTGAGCAGCATCACCAACAATCTCCAGCCACTCATCGTTATCACTGTCTATGTGCAGCGGATCTAATCTGTTCTGCTCAGCACGTTTTCGCAAAATAAAAGCATTAAAATAATAGCTAACAAGTTCCTCTCTGCTTCGTGAAGGAAACTCAATAGCAAGATGGTTCCAGAAATTCTTGCCTACAGATGCAGGATTCGACAATACAACCTCATGAAATAATTCCTCTTCCTCTTCACTCCATTTTTCTGCCACTACCTCTCCCATGTCACAAAAACCCAACCTAAAAAATGTCTCCTCGCCAAGGTCTAGCTTTAGTTTTTCCCTTGCTTCCATGATGTGCAGCCGAACACATCTTATGGAACCTATATCTTCACATGAACATTCGCCTCCTCTCTCCACAATATTCTCCCCATTATCTGCACATAGCTCCATTGCAGGCATTGGAATGATACTCGTACCAGCAAGTTTATTTTCATCAGCTTGCGATGAAGGACACATAGTTTCGCGCATGCCCTCCATGTACGGTTTATCCTGATTAACAAATGCACCCCATTCGGGTAATTCTGCTTGAAAATCAGGTCCAATAGGGACCATCTTTTGAGGAGGATCACTCAATAGAGAAGAATACATCTCCCCGTGATGAGCAGCGCCCCTGAACGGATGATCAAAATAGTAATATTCAGGAGACATCAATATGTGAAAAGGCGCCTCAGGCCTGATGTCTTCCTCACTGGTGCAACTGGTGGGCCAGGAAGAGTTAGAAGCAGAGCCATAAATGCACATATCAGTTTCTTTCCCAGAAGAAAAAAGAGCTTCAGCCACATTGTGACTATCAAGTTCGTTGTCAGCATCAGGGTTGATACTTGAAGAGTTTTCCTCATCACCACCTACTGAAGATATAGAGATACAGATCAATCCATCGGAACCCACACTATAAAGAGTATGGAGCTAAAAGATTCACTTAACATCCCAAATCTGCTCCTAAAAGGAGCAAGCCTGTAAAGAGAGGTGTGGAGAAAACTGCTCCAACCTCAAAAAATACTTGGCAAGTCTTGCAGGGTGCTGCACTCCACCAGTGACTGAGAATTTTAAAATATGGTACACAAAGCAGCAAAAGCAGTGCAAAGAATATCTCAAACTAACAAAATAATCTCTTGTTACCTGAAGCATAAGCCTTCACAGCCACTGATTCACGAGAAAGTTCCAAAACGGAAACTATCTGACAGCTAGGTTCATGTCTTGGTTGCTTAGATGAAACCTCATACAACTCCTCTTCACCATACGACCTTTTTTGCACCATAATTAGCTACACAAGGAACTAAAAAATATGAGATAAGGTCAAAGATTAGCAGAGAGGGGAAATTCCTTCAAGTTCCATGTGTTTAAAAATATGTAACAATACATATGATTTCATAATCACAAAAGACATCCACAAAATAACTTCAAGAAAATAAAGGGATAATAACTATACTTCAGAGACCACAGAATTGCACTAGAACACCACTAGATTCAACACAGAAAACCTGAACAATGAGCACTCCAACCCAGTTCTATACAGCACAGGAAGGCATTCTAATTAAATATATAGTTGTATTATCTAGCTGAAAAGAAAGACACTAAGGTAAACACCACATCAACTCTCAATAAACAGAAAAACCGACATGATGTTGTTAGTCAGAGGCTCAGAGCATTTGGATATACAGTCACAACTTTGTCAAAAATAAAGAACTGAGCTATGTCAGGCTAAGCCATTCATGATAAAAATAATCCAATCTCATAAGTTACACCGTTTAATAAATGTAAGTCCAGCATAGTCGGAGCACCCATCTAACTATGAAAGGTTACAAGCACTAAAAGATACTGACCCGGAAAAGAATACAAACACCAATTTTTCTTTAATGACCAGAAATTACCAGACAAGACAACAGCTTACAGGAAACACATACATAAATGTTTGAGCAAGTAGCAAATACAGACAAGACTAGACACTGTCACACTGATAAGCGCGATAACATATAGAACAGCTCATTCTGTTTTCGAGCAAAGAAGGCTGCACAGAATAATGGCAAACCAAATCTCCAATTAGTGACACGTGGCAGGGGACGAAACATTGACGCCCCTTAAATTAGTTTTATCATAGTATGGCCCTAAAGAACGAAAAGCTGGAAAAGAGAACCATAAGTTTGTCTAATTACATGTAGTAACAAATTTACTTTTGCACCTTAACGACTGCAAAATAAATAGGGGAAGATGGACGGTTCGGGTACCTTGAACGGGAAGCCGGTCTTCGTCAAAACTGAGATAGTCAATCTTTCAATTTGAGGACAGCAATATAAATACGGGTAGAATTATTTAAAAAGAATTCTTTCTTCTTTTTTTTTTTGGAAAATTGAGAGGTAAAAGTATGAATTGCAATTTTTTATGAAAACCCTAACTCTAAATCCCCAAATTCAGATACAACTCTTCAATCAAAAAAATAAATTAATTAAATCAACCAAAAATTGGTTCAAAGAATTTAAAACTGGACAAGAAATCCCAAATCCGCAAATTATTTATATCGGGAGAAGATCAACCCTATTTTTCTTTCAAAAAACAAGAGAAATCAAGGGAGAAAAAACAAAATTAAGATATAATAACGATTAATTTTACAAAAAGAACTCGGAATTGAACAGATCTATAGAAAATAGAGGAGATCCGAAACCCTAAAATCGAAATTTGGTTTTCAAAACGGCTATAGCCGAAAAAAGTATAGATTGATAGAGGAGAGAACGAATTAGACAAATCAAAACTTGATTTGAAGGTCGAGAAGAAAAATCGAGGTCGATTTGAGGGGAAGAATAGTAGGGATTGGAATTGGGGGAAATTCGTTGACGATAAAAAGGTAGAGAAATCTGTTATTGGCGCGTCCGGAAATAGTAAAGCGGGTGATCTAAAAAATTGCGCCAAATAACCGAGCTAGTTTGGTAACTAGAAAAAATAACCGAGGCTAAGTAGGCATAATAATTAACGGCTGCATTCCCAATATGATTTATTGCCTAATTCTTTTTCCAATATTCATTAGCCTAATTTGTTCAGAAATTAACTAGTCACTTACGTGCAGAGGTGGATCCAGGACTTGAAGTTTTCGGATACCACACTACTTTGAGCATAGAATTACTATTTTTACGATCGAAATAGGATAAATATTGGTCAATTTAATCCATTTTAGGCTTATGTTCGGATTATTCTTCGTTTCGATTTATATAGGTAAATCGCTCGAAAAAAGAATATAATAACTATGATAACTTTGCACAAAGCATAAAACTTTCAAAATATTACTAATATTATAAATATAGATCTTTTATTTACAATTGTCGTCGACGAATTTTCAAAATTTGAAGATGATCAATAAAGTCATCATTACTTACATTTACAAATATTTCACTCTTTTTGGTGAAAGGTAAAAAAATCATTGCAAATTTAAAAAACTAATATAATCCACATTCATCGTTTTCAAAATTTAAACCTTTTTTCTATTTATATTTTACTATTTAAACACATTTTTATAACACTTACCGGCAAGGGGAAAACAATAACAACAAGTCAAACATCTCGGCAAGGGAGAATCAGCTATAACCAATATTATTTAACTTCTACTTGGCACCACTAATACCAATATTCAATCACAACTTCCCTAGGATCAATTAAGGATACACGATTATCAATTTAAGACTTACGGTCATGCTGGATACCAATGTATAGATACTCATCACCATGCCTATACATCGTACTCGATCAGTTAGCAAATAGCAAATAAGACTCAACTCTTATTCCCTCAAGCTAAGGTTAAACCAAACACTTACCTCAAACTTCCACAGTCAATTCAATCCTCAACAACAGCTTTCCCTCTCGAATTCGACTCCAACTCAATCAAATCTATACAATAATGACTTCGTAGTATCAATATGTGCTAAACAAATCAAACCCAATGTCTAATTATAGCTTTTTCATCATTTTTCCCCAAAAGGTCAGAAATGCCCCAGCCCCACATGGTCAAAACCCGAGGTTTGAATCAAAACCTAATTATCCATTCCCCCATGAACTCAAATATATAATTTATTTTGGAATCGGACCTCAAATTGAGGTCCAAAACCTCCAAATTTTGAAAACCTAGGTTCTACCCAAAATTTCCAAATTTCTCCATTAAAATCTTTGTGTTGAAGTTGAAATTAAGTTAAAAAAATGTTAAGGAGTGAAGAAAATGAGTTAGAAATCACTTACCAATCATTTTGAAGAAGAAGAATTGTTTGCAAAATCGCCTCTTATGTTTTGGATTTTTGAAAAAGTGAAAAATAGCTGAAATTCCCGTCTTTATATACCCCCCCCCCCTGAAGTCCCAGTGCGGACTGCGCAAAAATGGACCGTGGACACGCTGAAGAACTGAACAAAATACAACTCTCTGAATCCTCCAGCGTGGACCGCACAAAAAGGGAATGCGGCCGCGCTGGTAGACCTGGAGAGTGCTGGCTCTCTGAAGTTAGCTACGCGGACCGCGTATGGACGACCGCGGACCGCACTAAGGCGACCGCATTTGCGCATCACGCATCGCGGAACCTACTCAAAATTCTCCTGAACTTGCAACACCTGGTATTTTAAGTCTAAGACCTCCCGAAACCTACTCAAAATTTACCCGAGCCCTCGAGGCTCCAAACCAAACATACAAAAAACCTCAAAAATATCCCACGAACTTATCCGTGATATTAAATCACCAAAACAACATCATAAACATCAAACTAGGCCTCAAGACCCCTGATTTCCTCCCAAGTTTTCACAAAACATCAATTTTAGAGTTTTAAGTCTAAAACACGTCAAATGGCATCCGATTTCAACCAAACTTTACAGAAAGCTCTTAAACCATATATAAGGCTTGTACCGGGAGTCGGAACCAAAATACGGGCCCGATACTATAGTCTTTTAATCAAATTTCATTTCCAATTTCCTTAATTATTTTCAGAAAATAATTTCACATAAAAATTTATTTCTCGGGCTTGGGACCTCGGAATTGGATTCCGGGCATACACCCAAGTCTCATATTTTCCTACGGACCCTCCAGGACCGTCAAATCACGAGTCCGGGTCCGTTTTCCCAAAATATTGACCGAAGTCAAACTTAATCCATTTAACATCAAGATTTAACATTTTTCTCACAGAATTCATATTTAAGTTTTCCAGCTACACGCTCGGACTGTGCACGCAAATCGAGGCAATTCTAAATGAGGTTTTCAAGGCCTCAAAGGCACAGAAAGGGTAAGGAAACAAGTGATGACCCTTTGGGTCGTCACACTGGGATGGTTTGAAGTACTTTATATTAACTGCTTATCATTTAATTTGACTTGAGACTATATTCTTTAAAATTGCTAAATTTGAAGGAAAATCCTAGATTTCAATAGTACTAAAATGAGATTTTGATTAAGTAATTTGGTTGGCTTGCCTGACAGTAGTGTCCGGCGCCATCACGACTCTTAGTGGATTTTGGGTCGTGACAATATTCAATATCGTTCTTTGTCACCTTTATTTTCTTTTGGGTTGACCATCATTTAAATCTTAGTTGCAAATATAGAGTAAATATAAGCAGAGATTTTAGCGTGGCAATGATGGAGTAATGTATGACGTTGGAATCGTAAATCAATTGACCTTGCTAACTTGTACAGTATCTGCATCAAAATTTCACATCATAGCAGCGGCTTTTCTTGTCTTAGAACTGCATGGTTTGTCCTTGTATTAAATTCAGTATGTTATGGATCATTGAAGAAGGTTCAATACTTGATATCTTTGCTAATTGCTACAAGTAAAACGCCAGGAAAAGAGAAATCAATTATTTTTTGTAAGAATTAACACAATTCTCAAGTAATTAAGTATTTATAATCCTCGCCTACATGAAAGACAAAAATGGAGTTTATAATCACTAAAATTCAACCATATCTTAAGCAATTAAATGAGATGTTGAGGTGAACCTAGGCATATTACATGTTTGTTCCTGCGCTCTTTTATGTCGGATGCACTGTTCACTTTTCTTAGATGGTATACATAGATTATATACTGTTTATGTTGCTAGCTAGGGATGTTCATGATTTGGTTTGGGTCCTTTTTGTTTGTAAGGAGAAAGAAAAAATACTGCATATACAACTTCAACACTATTGCCCGTCGATGGACCAAAAGCATTTAGTGTATCCCAATGTCTATACTGGTGTTTGGTTATGCTACTACCATTGTTAGGGTGGTTATCTGGTTTTGGAAAAAAGTATTCCACGATGCTATTCAAACAAGACATTGAAATATTTGGCTACATATATTGGTTTATTGAAACATGAGTTCCTACTACTACTTAACACATACTAAAAAAAGAGAGGAGAATATGAAATAAATATAGGGTTAGAGAGAGTAGGGTTAGGTGGACTCTAAAAATGGCGATACTGGTCCATTAAACTGGCGGCTCATCTACTTTTCTGATCCATAATAATAAGGCCCAATATCTAATCAGTACTGCCCACATTTTTAACACACTCCACTCTCTCAGCAAAAATTAGCAATCTCTGAAGCTTTCTTCAATGGAGGCTTCAATATCTCTTTCCAGTTCCATCACTACCTTCAAACTATTTACGTGCCAGTCACGCGCTTCCTTTATTACCGCCTCCGTCAAACCCCCTTCAATTTTCTCCAATAACCCTTTCAATCCTTTAATTTCTCATTTTGGCCAAACTCCAAAAAAAACCACCATCGCACCCCTTCGTTGTTCCGCCGCCTCCGCCACACTAGAAACCACCACCACGACCGCCACCATATTCCACAGCCTATGCTACATCGTTGGGGACAATATCGACACTGACCAAATCATCCCCGTGGAATACCTAACCCTAGTCTCGTCAAACCCATCCGAGTACAAAAAACTCGGGTCCTATGCCCTGTGCGGACTCCCTTCATCATACCAAACCCGTTTCGTCGACCCGAATGAATTCATATCCAAGTACTCCCTCATCATAGGCGGCGACAACTTCGGGTGCGGTTCGTCGCGTGAGCACGCCCCGGTTGCTTTAGGAGCTGCGGGCGTGGCGGCGGTGGTGGCAGAGTCGTATGCTAGGATTTTCTTCTGGAATTCGGTTGCGACAGGCGAAGTTTATTCGCTTGAATCTGAAGTAAGGATTTGTGAGGAGTGTAAGACGGGTGATGTGGTGATTGTTGAGCTAGGAGAGAGTAGGTTGATTAATCATACGACCGGAAAAGAGTATAAATTGAAGCCAATTGGTGATGCTGGTCCTGTCATTCAAGCTGGTGGCATTTTTGCTTATGCAAGAAAGGCTGGAATGATTCCTTCCCGAGAAGCTTAGTATTTGAAGTGGTAATTGATTCAGTTCACATGTTTTCTTTTAAAGTTTTGTACTTTAGGCTTGCTGAAAACAGATGATTGCATAATAAATATGGTGTTTGTTGTATTATTTAGAGAGAAAAATAGCACCTTTAAAAAGGTGTCTTCTATTCTGTTATGCCTATTTCCGTACAATTCAATGGACAAACAACATCTGAATTCCAAAGTAGTTGGGTTGACTATATGATCCTCAGGGATTTGTCATACTAATTCATTATAATTAGATTATTTTTGTGTTTGCTGTTAACTTAGCATTGTTCTCCTTTATCCGAGCTAGAGACCGCATTGCTTTGTGACAATGGCGATGTAATGTTTTATGAGAAAAAGAAAAAAGAAAAAATGTAGGTTGTGTTATGGTGGTTGCTTTATGATTTGGGAAGAAGAATTAGTTATCCTAAAAGGGTATGTTAGAATGTTTTCTTATGCCTATATCAGAATAATACTTGAAAGATGTTTGTCACTATGGCAACTTGTACTTTGAAGAGACCCAAAAGCCTTACTTTGCTATACTTTGCTAGATCTTTCATGTTACTAAATTTCAAGGGTTCAACTCATATTTGGCCTTATGTATGTCTCACACAATTTCTTCCCTGTCTTCCTCAAATTGTCTTAACAAAGGAACCTGGTCTTTTTATAAAGACCTTCAAAATTACAATTTGGTCCTACAGAAACTTAGAGAATGGTTCCTCAATAATCTTACAAGGAAATTGAAACTAACTTTAACTATCTATAGTGATTATATTTAGGTGACAATCAGTCAAACACACTATAAAGTAATTGTATCTTCTAGGGAAATTAGTGACTATCTGATGATTAATAAGGTTTGAACTACATCGAAGGTCGTCCTTGACCAGTAATCAAGGTTTAGATGAAACTAGAGTTGATATGAGGAACTGCCAAGTAAAATAACTGTTGACATATTATATCAAATAAAAGTCAAGTTCTGTTGGCATTGGATTCTTAAGAGTAGAGCAACATTACTTGAGATGGTTTGAAAGGGGTTGGGAAATTTGACTAGGATATGATTAGTGGATCTTACTAGGGATGAGCAAGAACAATCATCGAGATAGTTCACTATGTTTCAAAAAAATATTTTTTGGTTGATAAAGTTGGGGTAAGATCCACCGAAGTGGTAGCCTTAATCGCGGATGTGTGTGGCAACAGGTAAAGCCCGAAGGCGGTTCCCGACTTCCTGTCCCTATTGGGGGAGATGCCAACCATCTCTTCTTTCCACGAACACACGTTTGATGTTCCAAATATAATGCTTGAATCTTCTGCATTCAATTTCTATAAAATGCCATCATTTTGGTCTAGGAGCAGTTGACAACATGAAGATTTTGATTCAGGAGTTTCTGTGTCATGTAATTTTATCCCCGTAGATATTAACTTACATAGTTTGCCTAGCAATGATCGACGGACCTACATGATACAAATCGTTTATTGGTTGATCCTGTAAGGTGATTTTTCTGCTTATCCCAGGTTCGAAGTTGGAAATTTTGTGTCTTTTGTCTTGCACCGATTCACTCTGTTGCCCCACACAACCCTAAGACTCTAAATTGCTCGTTCCTGGCATCATCTCTTATTTTGTTTTCTTTGTCACCTTATGTCATGTGGACTTTCTTCCTTTTCCTTCACAATGAAATCAAGTTTCGTGGACCTATAAGTATACCTCCTCTTTTTAGACTTAATTCTGATCTTCTGGAACTTCAGTTATATTGCAAGTTTCTGGTGCTTTCTTCCATTATAATGTCTGAGATCCAAATTGCATTCAATAACCAATGTATGTAGTGTCTACATTTCTGCTAATAGCATAATTACTTTTGCACTCTACTAATGATTGAAACATTATCTAATGAGAAGTGTGATTTATTATCTATGATCCTCTGGCTTTGAGTAGTTCTTTTATGCAAGTGATCCAACTTGAGTCCTTTGTCATCTCTGTAATTTGGTTTCCGAGGCATATTGTTCTAACCATGTTTATGCAATTACAGAATGATAATCTTATAATGGTTGTTCTAACGGGGCCTGGTATTGTCTTCATCTAAAGCATGCCTTTTCACAGGCTTTCTCAATGCATTGCTAGGTAAATCTCCTAGCAGCACCACCAAGTGGAACTAGTTGCATTATTGGATAGCCTTCCTGTCAGTTAAACTCAAGCTTTGGAGAAAATTGATCAGTTGTTTTGATTCTCTGTTGCAGGGCGGTAACATCTCCAAACACGAGGGACAATCCAAAATTCTTCCTTCAGATAGCAATATTTTTCTTTATAGCATATGTTGTCATTGTATCATCTTTAATCTTAACTTATGTTTGAGCCTTCTTATTTCCTTTTTGTTTCTGTTAATATTCTATATCGTTCTCTGTCACCTTTATTTTCTTTTGGGTTGAACATCATTTAAATCTTAGTTGCAAATATAGAGTAAATATAAGCAGGGATTTTAGCGTGGTAATGATGGAGTCATGTATGACGTTGGAATTGTAAATCAATTGACCTTGCTAACTTGTACAGTATCTGCATCAAAATTTCACATCATAGCAGTGGCTTTTCTTGTCTTAGAACTGCATGGTTTGTCCCTGTATTAAATTCAGTATGTTATGGATCATTGAAAAAGGTTCAATACTTGATATCTTTGCTAATTGCTACAAGTGAAACGCCGGGAAAAGAGAAATTTATTATTTTTTGTAAGAATTAAAAAACTTCTCAAGTAATTAAGTATTTATAATCCTCGCCTACATGAAAGACAAAAATGGAGTTTATAATCACTAAAATTCAACCATAGCTTAAGCAATTAAATGAGATGTTGAGGCGGACCTAAGCATATTACATGTTTGTCCTGCGCTCTTTTTATGTCGGATGCACTGTTTACTTTTCTTAGACGGTATACATAGATTATATACTGATTATGTTGCTAGCTAGGGATGTTCATGATTCGGTTTGGGTCCTTTTTGTTTTTAAGGAGAAAGAAAAAATACTGCATATACAACTTCAACACTATTGCCCGTCGATGGACCAAAAGCATTTAGTGTCTCCCAATGTCTATACTGGTGTTTGGTTATGCTACTACCATTGCTAGGGTGGTTATTTGGTTTTGGAAAAAAGTATTCCACGACGCTATTCAAATAAGACATTGAAATATTTGGCTACATATATTGGTTTATTGAAACATGAGTTCTTGTAATAAAATAATCTTATGTCCTACTACTACTTAACACATACTCAAAAAAGAGAGGAGAATATGAAATAAATATAGGGTTAGAGAGAGTAGGGTTAGGTGGACTGTAAAAATGGCGGCACTGGTCCATTAAACTGGCGTCTCGCCTGCTTTTCTGATCCATAATAATAAGGCCCGATATCTAATCAGTACTGCCCACATTTTTAACACACTCCACTCTCTCAGCAAAAATTAGCAATCTCCGAAGCTTTCTTCAATAGCGGCTTCATCAACTCTTTCCAGTTCCATCACCACCTTCAAACTGTGTACGTGCCAACCATGTGCTTCCTTTATTACCACCTCCATCGAACTCCCTTCAATTTTCTCCGATAACCCTTTCAATCCTTTAATTTCTCATTTTGGCCCAACTCCCAAAAACACCACCGTCGCACCCCTCCGTTGTTTCGCTGCCTCCGCCACACTGGAAACTACCACCATGACCGGCACCATATTTCACGGCCTCTGCTACATCGTCGGGGACAATATCGACAGTGACCAAATCATCCCCGCGGAATACCCAACCTTAGTCCCGTCAAACCCATACGAATACAAAAAACTCAGGTCCTACGCGCTGTGCGGACTCCCTTCATCATACTAAACCTGTTTCGTCGACCTGTATGAATTCACATCCAAGTACTCCCTCATCATAGGCAGCGACAACTTCGGGTGCGGGTTGTAGCGTGAGCACGCCCCGGTTGCTTTAGGAGCCGCGGGCGTGGCGGTGACATCAGCAGAGTCGTATGCGTGGATTTTCTTCAGGAATTCGGTTGCGACAGGCGATGTTTATCCACTTGAATTGGAAGTGAGGATTTGTGAGAAGTGTAAGACGGGTGATGTGGTGACTTCTGAGCTAGGAGAGAGTATGTTGATTAATCATACGACCAGAAAAGAGTATAAATTGAAGCCAATTGGTGATGCTGGTCCTGTCATTGAAGCTGGTGGCAGTTTTTCTTATGCAAGAAAGGCTGGAATGATTCCTTCCCGAGAAGCTTAGTATTTTAAGTGGTAATTGATTCAGTTCACATGTTTTCTTTTAAAGTTTTGTCCTTTAGGCACTCTGAAAACAGATGATTGCATAATAAATATGGTGTTTGTTGTATTATTTAGAGAAAAAAATAGCACCTTTAAAAAGGTATCTTCTATTCTGTTATGCCTATTTCAGTACAATTCAATGGATAAACAACATCTGAATTCCAAAATAGTTGGGTTGACTATATGATCCTTAGGGATTCGTCATACTAATTCATTATAATTAGATTATTTTTGTGTTTGCTGTTAACTTAGCATTGTTCTCCTTTATCCGAGCTAGAGACCGCATTGCTTTGTGACAATGGCGATGTAATGTTTTATGAGAAAAAGAAAAAAGAAAAAATGTAGGTTGTGTTATGGTGGTTGCTTTATGATTTGGGAAGAAGAATCAGTTATCCTAAAATGGTATATTAGAATATTTTCTTATGCCTATATCAGAATTATACTTGAAAGATGTTTGTCATTATGGCAACTTATACTTTGAAGAGACCCAAGAGCCTTGCTTTGCTATATTTTGCTAGATCTTTCATGTTGCTAAATTTCAAGGGTTCAACTCATATTTGGCCTTATGCATGTCTCACACAATTCCTTCCCCGTATTACTCAAATTGTCTTAACAAATGAACCTGGCCTTTTTATGAAGACCTTCAAAATTATAATTTGGTCCTACAGAAACTTAGATAATGATTCCTCAATAATCTTACAAGGAAAATGAAACTAACTTTAACTATCTATAGTGATTATATTTAGGTGACAATAAGGCAAACACACTATAAAGTAATTGTATCTTCTAAGGAAATTAGTGACTGCCTGATGATTAATAAGGTTTGAACTACATCGAAGGTCGTCCTTGACCAGTAATCAAGGTTTAGATGAAACTAGAGTTGATATGAGGAACTGCCAAGTAAAATAACTGTTGACATATTATATCAAATAAAAGTCAAGTTCTGTTAGCATTGGATTCTTAAGAGTAGAGCAACATTACTTGAGATGGTTTGAAAGGGGTTGGGAAATTGACTAGGATATAATTAGTGGATCTTACTAGGGATGAGTGTAACGACCCGACCGATCGTTTTGAGCTTTTGCACCTTGATCGTAGTTCTCGAGCATTACTTGCCCCGTGTAATGTATTATGGCTGATGTGGATCGTTGGTTTTGGTTTCGGGTAAATCGAAATGAATTTGAAAGAACAGTTTCAGTTGAAATCTTTGAATTTGAAAGGTTTGACCAAGAGTTGACTTATTTGTATATGAGTTCGGATTAAAAATTTTACGATTTGGCTAGCTCCGTTAGGTGAATTATGACTTAAGAGCATGATCGCATTGCATTTTGGAAGTCCGCGGAAGGATTTGGCTCGAATTGGCAAAGTTAGTATTTTGGCGATTTCCGGTCGATAGGTGCGATTTTTTATCTGAGGGCCGGAATGGAATTCCGAGAGTTGATGTAGCTTTGTCATGTGATTTGGGATGTGTGTGTAAAATTTCAGGTTATTCGGACGTGGTTTGGTTGAGTTTTTTATCAAAAAATGGAATTTGGAAGTTCTTGAAATTGTTAGGCTTGAATCCGATGCAAATTTGGTGTTTTAATATTGTTTTGAGCGTTCTGAAGGTTGGAACAAGTTTGAATAATGTTATGGGATATGTTGGCGTGTTTGGTTGAGGTCCCGAGGGCCTCTAGTGTGTTTCGGATCATTTTGGGTTGTTTTGTAATAGCTAAAGCTAGTATCTGGTATTGTTCTTCGCGTTCGCGAGGGTCCCCTCGCGTTCGCGAAGAAGGATTTGGCTTCTGAGATTTTGTTCTTTGCGTTCGCGAAGAGAGCCTCCCGTTCGCGAAGAAGAAGCAATTCTGTTGCGCAAGTCTTACTTCGGAGGCTCGTATCTCTCAATCTACAATGAATTTTGAGATAACTCAAAAATGAAAGTTGTAGCTCTTTGAATCTAGTTTTCAGAAATATAAATTAATTGGAATTTAAAAGTTGTGTACAAAAAGTTATGGTGGTTACACTGTAGGCTGTCCGGGAAGGTCTCTATTACACAGCGCTGATTTTAGAAGCTTATATCTCGCAATGTATAAGGAGTTAGGAAATGAGCAACATATGAATTTATAGCCCTTTGCATGTAGTTTTCAGAACATCAAACCATTTGTCATTTGGAGTTGTGTGCAAAAAGTTATGACTATTATGCTAGAGGTTGTTCGAGAAGAGTTTCAAAAATAATTTTTGGAAATTTTTTTCTTCGCGAATGCGAGAGGAGGACCGCGAACGCGAAGAACAAATCCCTGGGCAGCAGAATAAAGTCCAAAATCGTCTCACTCTTTCATTTTTGGACCAAGGGAGCTCGGGTGAGGCCATTTTTTGAGAAATTTTCAAGAAAAGCATCCGGGTAAGTGTTCTTAACTCAGTTTTGGTTAGATTACCCAAATCCGTTGTTATTTTTAACATGTAATTGATGATTTTAAGTTGGAAAAGTTTAAAAACCCTCTTGTATATATATTTGAGGATTTGAGGGTCGAAATGTTATCGAAAATTAGTAATTTTGGTATGGTTGGACTCGTGGCGAGATAAGGAACCCGTTAATGTGAAAATTTTTGAGTTTCGAGAAGTGGGCCTGGGGCTCGGGTTTTGCTAATTTCGGAATTTTTGATATTTTCGATTGTTTTTGATTGGGTTTTGTTCCCTTAGCATATAGTGACGTATTCGTTGTGGTTTTGCTTTAACACTTGAAATGATATTTCCAATACTATTTTTGGGCTGAGCATCATGTTTTACTGTTGCCCGAGGGGCTTATGTGATTTTTGATTGAGTAAGGCCGAGGGCCTAAGTTGTGAGGATACTTTTGGATCGGGCTGCGCGCCACAGCAGTGTTATATTGATACTGATATAAGGCCGAGGGCCTAGACTTTATGCCATGAGATGGCTTGATATTGCGTTTGGGCCGTAAGGGGCCCTTCCCGGAGTCTGCACACCCCCAGTGAGCGTCGTCGACATTAAATGTATCGGGATGCACGCTGTAGCGAATGTGGATGGGGCTGGACGACGCAGCAGTACTAGTACTGTTTTATGTGTTTACTTTATTTCATTTGTCTGCCATTATCTGTTGTTTGTGCTACTTCTTGCAATATTTACTTGATATTCTGACATTATCTGATAACTGAGTGTTGTGCCCGAGGGGCGGAATTCTGTGCTTATCTGCACTATTTGTTTTGCATTCATATGCGTAATCGCTGAAAAAGTCATTTTCAAAAGAGGCTTAAACTGAGTTAAGATATTTCTAAAGGTTTCATAGCTTCACTACTTTACTCAAAAGGGTTTTTATCCGCTTCTATACAACATGATTGTTACTACTCAGTTATTATTTACCTTTATTACTCACCGAGTTGGAGTACTCACTTTACTCCCTGCACCTCGTGTGCAGATGTAGGTATTTGTTCATCCGGTAGCGGGTTTTGAGCTGATTGGGGATTTAGTTATCGGAGTTGAGCAAGCTGACCGCCAGCGTTCGCAGCACCACATTTCTTCCTTTTTATTAAGAATCCCATTCTATATATTACAGGCCTTGTAGTTGTATTTAGACTCTTATAGATGCTCGTGACTTGTGACACCCCAGTTTGGGCTGTGTTTGGGGTTGTTTTCCGCACTTAAATGAGAAATCTTCTGTTTAAATTGTGGTTATTTAATCATATTAAAATTATGTATTACTTTAATTATTCTGTAAAGGCAAATAGGTTGGTTGGCTGGCCTTGTCTTCACGAGAGGCGCCATTACGACCAGATCAGGGTTTGGGTCGTGACAAGTTGGTATCAGAGCCTAGGTTACATAGGTCTCACGAGTCATGAGCAGATTTAGTAGAGTCTCGCGGATCGGTACGGAGACGTCTGTATTTATCCTCGAGAGGCTGCAGAACCTTTAGTAAAACTTCGCATTCTTGGAATTCTTATCGTGCGTTATTGATTCAGCTTGAAATGTAACTCTTGAAATCCCTTCCACGTGTTTGCATGCGCGCATGAGCGCTCAGTATTAGATGTGCCTTGATGGCTTGTGATTCCCTGATCGAGGGGCGAGATGTGATCTTTGTGAGTTTGATGTTGGGCCAGTCTGGAGGACTTGAGGCCGGATCTTTGCCTATGGCTTGAGCACTTAGGTGCTAATTGTATGAGCAAGTATTTTTGAACTTATATGCTCGGTATTGTCCATATTAGTGAAAGTGACGGCTGGATGGCTATGTGATGAGTATGTTAGTACTGCGAGATGCATCCATATAATTTGGAAGTGTCGAGGAAGGTTTGCTGGATGATATAAGAACTATTAGGTGTTGGAAATCTATCTTGATTCGAGGTATAGCCTCGAGTTATGGGCGTTTGAATAATCTTTCATGTTTCCCAATTGTGAGTGAAGTAAACTTCATGTTGCGGTATGAGTTCAGACTCAGGAAGACTAAGTGACTGCGAACAGTTTATGACGGTGGAAGGTATACAGAAATATTATATTGAGGCGAAGCAGGTGGGTTATCTCCTGCGGAGTGTTCTGAAGTGGTGTGATCCCTATGTGTATGTTAGAAGATCTCATGTGTAATTGAAAGGTACGTGTTGAAATTTGAAGTTTCGAGTCGCTTAAGAGAGTGGGCTCAACTGTTGCGGGGTTGAATGTGAGATTTGTAGAAGATTTACAGTACTAGATGATCTGTGTTTTCATAAACTTATAAATTATGTGAGTTCAATCTCACTATGGTATTGTGGCATCAATAGAGTAAAAGTGTTATGAGTTATTGAGTGTATCTTGATCTATGGTTTCGAGCCA
Source organism: Nicotiana tabacum (assembly GCF_000715075.1). Lineage (NCBI taxonomy): Eukaryota > Viridiplantae > Streptophyta > Magnoliopsida > Solanales > Solanaceae > Nicotiana > Nicotiana tabacum. The sequence goes on from NC_134085.1 coordinate 215,032,571, forward strand.
AGTGGGGGGAGTATGTTGTGAGCAGTTGATTGCACAGTTAGGTGCTATGTTGGTTCCATTTTGGTGCGTGCGAGTGAACTGATGATGGCTCGAGTAAAGAAAAATTTTGACAAAAGGTTATATTAAGCTTCATAGGTATGAGAATCAGGGGATGTCTTGAGTTATTGTTGGCAAGAATGCCCGGTGCATAGTACATGAAGTTACTTGGTGGTATTGGGATGAGGTTACATTATGTAGTATCGGAGTGCCAGTGAGGCACGAGTTGTTCGGTTTCTTTGATCAGACTAATTGCGGTTTGAGGAGAGTGGATGACCTGTGAGAGTGGTTCTAATATGTTCAAGATTCTGCATATATCAATTGGGCAATTTGAAGTTGCATCTGTGGTTAAAAAGTGGGTTTCGTTGGAAGATATCATCGACTCGTAATATTTCTATAAATTGTGGGTTTCTATGTATGAGTATCAGGAAGGTCAAGGTAACAGATTTAGATTCGTAGGGAGTCTCTTCAGAGAAGTATTTTTGGAATGTGGTACTTTTAGGAATATTTAGGGGAGTATTCAGCGGCTTATGGGTTTCGAATAGTGTGGTTTTATGCTTGGGTCTCGTGTGGTAAGCCTGGGTTGGGGAATTGTGGTGCTACAACAAGAGGGAATATCAAGTTGAAGATGAATCAAAAGGAAATTTAGATAGATAGAGTAGCTCGATAGTAGGCTGGATCGGTATGGTAAGGATATGATTAATTCCTTGTGTGTGTTCGAGGTAATGAGTTCTTACAGGTATTTTGCAGCAATGCTCTTGGGTTTTGATGGCTTGCTTAGCTTGGTCTAGTTAGAAGGATTAAGTCCTGGTAGTTTAATTTGTGCAAACGGAATTGGGAGAGTTCTTGTTGATTTCTACCGTGGTTGGAGAGGTGCATTTTCTACGAGTGTGAGAAGTATGTGATGTGTAATGATTTCTCTTCTAGATGGGATCAATGGAATTTCTTGGCTAGATGGGTTACAATTCGGTTCTGAAAGAGAGTTCATAAAACCCTTAGGCAGCAGGTAGCCTCAGATAATCAAAAAAAATGGTACTGCTATTTGAAAGTGATTAGACGAGAGTATATGTTTCAGAAAAAAGGGCAATGTGATTAAGTTGATGGCATTTCGGTGGTATTGCGACACTTTCTTGTTAGATCGACTAGTGATATTCGGGTTGGCTTGGTGGCACAAGGGAAATTTTAGAGCATCTATCGTAGAATTATTGGGTATTGAAGGTGTGGTATGTGTTCAGACGACGAAATTGAGATCAGGTATGAGGATTCGTGTGCTATATGGAGTTGGATACTAGAGTTCTCATGTTCAGGCTATGTTCTAGAAGAGTGGTTTTTGTTTCGAAGAACCAACGGACGGCTGGGGAGAATTGCTTTCCTTGATTGGGCCTTCGTGATGGATGTCAGTGTAGAGGTTCCTACCATTGATTCAGTTCCGATGTTGAAGGACTTTTCGGATGTGTTTCTTGTGGCCGGGCATGTCGCCGGGCGAAGTTGTTGATTTCAGTATTGATTTGGTGCAGGGCACCGTATGGCTCTGGCAGGAGTATAGTCGTGGAAGGAACAACTTCAGGATTTCCTTAATAAAGAGTTCGTTGGTAGACCAATGTGGATGCGTGTTCTAGCTTGAGTCAACTTGGTTGGCCCCAAATTGCATTGTTGAGGGATAGGTTAATTCGATCGTTATTGAGCTTGTCAGTGATCTGGGGAGATCTATGAGTGGCCCTTCTATGTTGGGAGAAGTTATGATTTGTTGGTTATGGGCACATATGGTGCGGTTCTATCGGGGTTCATAGTGGAAGTCGAGAGGGAAGAGTAATTGGGTGTTGCTCGGCGAATGGCGTATTGGTTATATTCTATCGGGTGCATGGTATATGTTACTTGTTTCACCGTGGGTGTAATGATTTGTTTCGGTTCCCAACATCAAATTGTGTGTGGTTGTCAATTTCGAGCATAGCGATTTGAGGTGTCTCATGTGGAGCAGTGTTTGGATAGGATCGCGCATTGCAGCGATGCTATGTGAGGGTATGACCTTATGGGCTAGATTCATGTGTTCTATTCTATGATGTGAGACAGGTTCTCAGCCTTGTGTTGTGCTGGTGCTGATGAGCTTGAAGTGCAGCTCTTTCATTTGAATCATTTCCATGATTTGAGTATGTTCGGACTGTTGTTATTTGGTGCTCGTATCATGCTAGTTGCAGCTTAGGCCTTTATTGATGTGTCGTGTCACCAGGGTGGTGTGTTGGATTAGAGGAGATCGGTGGGATCATTAATGGGTATGTACATGATTGATTTCAGTATGTTGGACGATTAATATCAAGGTTCGACTCGAAAATTGCTATGGAAATTGTCAGAGGAGAAATGGCTTCATGAATAGTTGATATGAGAAATGGTTATGGTTTATTGCGCGTTTCATTTTTCGTTGGCAGTATATAAAAGTGTTGGAATGAGACTTAGTTGATAAGAGGTTTTCTATCGGAATTTGGTTGTCGTGGGCAGCTGCTGTGAATAAAAGTTATTGCTGCGAGCGTTAGGGTTATGTGGTTTATCATGTAATGGCACCGAGGTTGCAAGTATGGATTATTGCAGCTGGTTTGGGCTTATTCAGAGTATAGATGTGATATTCTGATCTTGTGGATGATTTCGGTAGTGGAAATGTGGTTCTATAGTTTATGGACTAGGATGGATTGTGAAATTTCAGTTATATTGTGTTATCGGATCTATATGAGATAGGGTGAAGTGAGATCACCCCCGGGTATACGCTTGGTAAGGTTATTTAGCTATTGGTTGGCTTTTAGAACAACTCTGGGAACATTCGAGGACGAACGTGTGTTTAAGTGGGGGAGGATGTAACGACCCGACCGGTCGTTTTGAGCTTTTGCAACTTGATCGCAGTTCTCGGGCATGACTTGCCCCGTGTAATGTATTATGGCTGATGTGGATCGTTGGTTTTCGTTTCGGGTAAATCGGAATGAATTTGAAAGAACAGTTTTAGTTGAAATCTTTGAATTTGAAAGGTTTGACCGAGAGTTGACTTATTTATATATGAGTTCGGATTGGAATTTTTACGATTTGGCTAGCTCCGTTAGGTGAATTATGACTTAGGAGCGTGATCGGAATGCATTTTGGAAGTCCGTGGAAGGATTTGGCTCGAATTGACAAAGTTAGTATTTTGGCGAATTCCGCTCGAAGGTGAGATTTTGATCTGAGGGCCGGAATGGAATTCCGAGAGTTGTTGTAGCTTCGTCATGTGATTTGGGATGTGTGTGTAAAATTTCAGGTCATTCGGATGTGGTTTGGTTGGATTTTTGATCAAAAAATGGAATTTGGAAGTTCTTGAAATTGTTAGGCTTGAATCCGATGCAAATTTGGTGTTTTAATGTTGTTTTGAGCATTCCGAAGGTTGGAACAAGTTTGAATAATGTTATGGGATATGTTGGTGTGTTTGGTTAAGATCCCGAGAGCCTCGGGTGTGTTTCGGGGTGGTTTGGGATCATTTTAGGTTGTTTTGCAATAGCTGAAGCTCGTATCTGGTATTGTTCTTCGCGTTCGCGAGGGTCCCCTCGTGTTCGTGAAGAAGGATTTGGCTCGCGTTCGCGAAGAAGAAGCAATTCTGTTGCGCAGGTCTTACTTCAGAGGCTCGTATCTCTCAATCTACAATGGATTTTGAGATGATTCAAAAACAAAAGTTGTATCTCTTTGAATCTAGTTTTCAGAAATATAAATTAATTGGAATTTAAAAGTTGTGTACAAAAAGTTATGGTGGTTACACTATAGGCTGTCCGGGAAGGTCTCTATTACACAGGGCTGATTTTGGAAGCTTATATCTCGCAATGTATAAGGAGTCAGGAAATGAGCAATATATGAAATTATATCCCTTTGCATCTAGTTTTCATAACATCAAACCATTTGTCATTTGGAGTTGTGTGCAAAAAGTTATGACCATTACACTAGAGGCTGTTCGAGAAGAGTTTGAAAAATGATTTTTGGAAATTTTGTTCTTCGTGAACGCGAGAGGAGGACCGCAAATGCGAAGAACAAACCCCTGGGCAGCAGAATAAAGTCCAAACTCGTCTCACCCTTTCATTTTTGGACCAAAGGAGCTCGGGTGAGGCCATTTTTCGAGAGATTTTAAAAAAAAAAACATCGGGGTAAGTGTTCCCAACTCAATTTTGGTTAGATTACCCGAATCTGTTGTTATTTTTAACATGTAATTGATGATTTTAAGTTGGAAGAGTTTGAAAATCCTCTTGTATATATTTGAGGATTTGAGGGTCGAAATGTTATCGAAAATTAGTAATTTTGGTATGGTTGGACTCATGGCGAGATAAGGAACCCGTTGATGTGAAAATTTCTGAGTTTCGAGAAGTGGGCTTGGGGCTCGGGTTTTGCTAATTTCGGGATTTTTGATATTTTTCGATTGTTTCGATTGGGTTTTGTTCCCTTAGCATATTGTGACGTATTCGTTATGGTTTTGGTCAGATTCGGCGCGCGTGGAAGCCGATTTGAAGAGCAAAGGCGTCGCGAGCTAGAGATTTAGCCGGTTCGAGGTGAGTAATGATTGTAAATGATATCCTGAGGGTTTGAAACCCCGTATTGCACATCGTAGTGCTATATTGAGGTGATACACGCGCTTGATGATGAGCGTGGGGTCGTTTACTACTAGAGATTGTGACTTGATCCGTCCCGATTGATGATTTTACCGCGTATTTGACTGAAACTTATCTGTTATCATCATGATTTGGACTGATTGTCATATTTGGGCTTCGTGCCAGTTATTTGAACCCCTTCCGGGATGGTTGTTGATATTTTCTCACTATTTTGATGTTATACTTGAACTCAGTCATGTATTTTCCATTGTTTTCAAAACTCAACCAAGTTATTTTGCTTTAACACTTGAAATGATATTTCCAATACTATTTTTGGGCTGAGCATCATGTTTTACTATTGCCCGAGGGGCTTATGTGATTTTTAACTGAGTAAGGCCGATGGTCTGAGTTGTGAGGATACTTTTGGATCGGGCTGCACGCCGCAGCAGTGTTATACTGATACTGATATGAGGCCGAGGGCCTAAACTTGATGCCACGAGATGGCTTGATATTGCGCTTGGGCCGTAAGGGGCCCCTCCCGGAGTCTGCATACCCCCAGTGAGCGTCGTCGACGTTAAATGGATCGGGCTGCACGCCGCAGCGAATATGGATCGGGCTGTATGCCGCAGCGGTACTGGTACTGTTTTATGTGTTTACTTTATTTCATTTGTCTGCCATTATCTGTTGTTTGTGCTACTCCTTGCAATATTTACCTGATATTCTGACATTATCTGATAACTGAGTGTTGTGCCCGAGGGGCGGAATTCTGTGCTTATCTGCACTATTTGTTTTGCATTCATATGCGTAATCGCTGAAAAAGTCATTTTCAAAAGAGGCTTAAACTGAGTTAAGATATTTATAAAGGTTTCACAGCTTCACTGCTTTACTCAAAAGGGTTTTTCTCCGCTTCTATACAATATGATGATCTGTTATACGTGATTTGTTACTGTTCAGTTATTATTTACCTTTATTACTTACCGAGTTGGAGTACTCACTTTACTCTCTGTACCTCGTGTGCAGATGCAGGTATTTGTTCATCAGATAGCGGGTTTTGAGATGATTGGGGATTTAGTTATCGGAGTTGAGCAAGGTGACCGCCAGGGTTCGCGGAACCACATTTCTTCCTTTTGATTAAAAATCCTATTCTGTATATTACAGGCCTTGTAGTTGTATTTAGACTCTTAAAAATGTTCGTGACTTGTGACACCCCGATTTGGGCTGTGTTTGGGATTGTTTTCCGCACTTAAATGAGAAATTTTCTGTTTAAATTGTGGTTATTAATCATATTAAAATTGTGTATTACTTTAATTATTTTGGAAAGGCAAAATTGGTTGGTTGGCTTGCCTTGTCTTCATGAGATGCGCCATCACGACCGGATTGGGGTTTAAGTCGTGACAATGAGCAAGAACAATCATCGAGATAGTTTGCTATGTTTCAAAAAAAAAAATTGGTTGATAAAATTGGGGTAAGATCCACCGAAGTGGTAGCCTTAACCGCGGATGTGTGTGGCAACAGGTAAAGCCCGAAGGTTGTTCCCGACTTCCTGTCCCTATTGTGGGAGATGCCAACCATCTCTTCTTTCTACGAACACACATTTGATGTTCCAAATATAATGCTTGAATCTTTTGCATTCAATTACTAGAAAAATACCATCATTTTGGTCTAAGAGCAGTTGACAACATGAAGATTTTGATTCAGGAGTTTCTGTGTCTTGTAATTTTATCCCCGTAGATATTAACTTACATAGTTTGTCTAGCAATGATCGATGGACCTACATGATGCACATCGTTTGTTGGTTGATCCTGTAAGGTAATTTTTCTGCTTATCCCAGGTTCGAAGTTGGAAATTTTGTGTCTCTTATCTTGCACCGATTCACTATGCTGCCCCACACAACCCTAAAACTCTAAATTGCTCGTTCCTGGCATCATCTCTTATGTTATTTTCTTTGTCACCTTATGTCATGTGGACTTTCCTCCTTTTCCTTCATAATGAAAGTAAGTTTCGTGGACCTATAAGTATACCTTCCTCTTTTTAGACTTAATCCCGATCTTTTGGAACTTCAGTTATATTGCAAGTTTCTGGTGCTTTCTTCCATTAGAATGTTTGAGATCCAAATTGCATTCAATAACCAATGTATGTAGTGTCTACATTTATGTTAATAGCATAATTACTTTGGCACTCTACTAATGATTGAAACATTATCCAATGAGAAATGTGATTTATTATCTACGATCCTTTGGCTTTGCGTAGTTCTTTTATGCAAGTAATCCAACTTGAGTCCTTTGTCATCTCTGCAATTTGGTTTTCGAGGCATGTTGTCTTGACCATGTTTATGCAATTACAGAATGATAATCTGATAATGACTGTTCTAACGGGGCCATGTATTGTTTGTCCAAATCATGCCTTTTCAAAGGCTTTCTCAATGCATTGCTAGGTAAATCTCCTAGCAGTACCAGCAAGTGGAACTAGTTTAATTATTGGACAGCCTTCATGTCAGTTAAACTCTAGCTTTGGAGAAAATTGATCAGTTGTTTTGTTTCTCTGTTGCAGGGCGGTAACATCTCCAAACATGAGGGACAATCCAAAATTCTTCCTTCAGATAGCAATATTTTTCTTTATATCATATGTTGTCATTGTATCATCTTTAATCTTAACTTATGTTTGAGCCTTCTTATTTCCTTTTTATTTCTGTTAATATTCTATATCGTTCTTTGTCACCTTTATTTTCTTTTGGGTTGACCAACATTTAAATCTTAGTTGCAAATATAGAGTAAATATAAGCAGGGATTTTAGCGTGGCAATGATGGAGTCATGTATGACGTTGGAATTGTAAATCAATTGACCTTGCTAACTTGTACAGTATCTGCATCAAAATTTCACATCATAGCAGTGGCTTTTCTTGTCTTAGAACTGCATGGTTTGTCCCTGTATTAAATTCAGTATGTTATGGATCATCGAAGAAGGTGCAATACTTGATATCTTTGCTAATTTCTACAAGTGAAACGTCGGGAAAAGAGAAATCTATTATTTTTTTTAAGAATTAACAAACTTCTGCAGTAATTAAGTATTTATAATCCTCGCCTATTTGAAAGACAAAATGGAGTTTATAATCACTAAAATTCAACCATTTCAAATTTTTAGTACTTCATATACAACTTCAGCACTATTGCCCGTCGATGGACCAAAAACATTTAGTGTCTCCCAACGTCTATACTGGTGTTTGGTTATGCTATCATTGGCTAGGGTGGTTATTTGGTTTTGGAAAAATGTATTCCACGACGCTATTCAAACAAGACTTTGAAATATTTGGCTACATATATTGATACACATAGTTTAAGAAAAAATAAAGACTTTTAGAATTTGTGGTCCTAAACAATTCAAAAAGGGGCCCAAAGTATTTGTGTGGTTATAAATGTTTCTCATTAAGGATAGAATTGTAAGTTTAAGCTAAATTGTTTCCAAATTTTGAAAGGGGTTATTCTTTTTGGAACTGATCAAAAAGTAAATAGGTTCACATAAACTGGAACGGAGGGAGTACTACTTAACACATCTATACTATATTAAAAGCACGAAGACCCTTAGCGAATTGTTGTTCGTCTTTTTTACCCTCCGTAAATGCACTTTATAATGGATAAAATTGTAAACACAAATAAATAAATTTAAAAAAGAAGAAAAAAATTAAGAATAAGAGAAGAAGAAGGAAAGTCAAACTTTTAGGTAAAGTTTTCGTAGGTTAAAAAGGGAAAAAGAATAAGACAATAAGTAGGAGATCCATTATTTAATATCACTATTTAATATGTTATTAAAGAGGTCAAATTTTCTGTAGTTAAAAGGGGAAAAAAAGAATATTAAGCACCTATAATGATTTTTCCAGCTGCATATAAGACCTAATCTCATTGCTAAAATTCTACATTTGTCTCTCCAAGATAGAGCCTATTTGGCCAAATTCTCAAGTTTATTTATTTATTTTAGTTGTTTTATAATTTCTATAATATATTTTTATTGATTAAAGAAATAGAATAATTTACATTTTGATTGTGATAAGAAAGAAAAATGTCTATTATCAGTTAGATGATCCTATATGTGTTTTTTTAGAATGAATTTAAGAATTTATATTTCTCAAGAAGATTTTAGAAAAAAAATTTAAATTTTCAAAAGTTTATGTGTTCTCGATGAAAGTAAAAAATAATCATGACAACTTCTAATATTCATAAATGTTAAGTTAAATATTGACTAAGATGATTGAGAACTTCAATATTATTATTGTTTCTCATTTATTGAATTGTTGAACAAAATCAACTATCATCATTTTTCAGGAACTCATATTTTTTTCTTACACTTTTTTTAATAACTCAAATGTAATTAGTTAATATATATTTATGCAATTTAAAAAAAATATGTATTCACTGAGACGAGATACACGTGCAATGCGCGTACCGTAGGACTAACACTATATTAAAACCACGAAGACCCTTAGCGAAATGTCGTTCGCCTTTTTTATCCTTCAAAAATAAACTTTACATTGGACAATAATGTAATTTAAGTTAATTTCTTAATATTTAGGACTTTAAAATTAGCTAAAATTTTGATTATTAAATTTTCCTTATTTGAACTTCAAATAAACTCCTAATATTTAGGTTACATATATATGTTTCTTATTTTAACTGTCTAAATTAATATAACTTCTCTCCTACAGGTACATTAGATATTTACCAATAAAAATAGATCTATCTTAAGACTTTAATTATTGAAGTTGACTAGGAAAATTCTAAACCAAACTTAAAGGCACATCAGTAAGAAATATCTTTAAGTAAATTTACAAACGATATGTCAATATTTGAAAATAATAATAGTTTGTAGTGGTAAAGAATACTACAATATATTTTAAGTTTTTTTTTTAACGTATTGTAATATTTACATGTATCAAATCAAAAGCTCAATTAGAATATTGGATAAGTGAAGGGTATGTAAGATGCTATAATTTATATATTGAAAGTAACAACAATAAATTGTATTGTAATTATTTTATCCATTTAAAATATTTTCTTATTCTTTAAGATACATGATACAATTTTATCCAGCACAAAATTTATTTTTAAAGAGTAACGATTAAAATTTTGCAAAATTTATTTTTAATGAAACTTCAACACGAAATATTTTTGATCGATTTTTTTATCCTTTAAACATATATTTCTCCTTGGAATAAATATTATTTAATTATATTTTAATACTTTAGGGCTTTGAAATCAACTAAAACTTTGCTTATTAATCTTTGTTTATTTTTTAAGAAACACTAATTTTTACTCTTTTTGGCCACTGAGCATGAAGTTTAAGAAAGAAGAAAAACTTTTAAAATTTATGATCTAAAATAAGACACAAATATTTATGCAGCTACAAATTATCTCCTTAAGAGTAAATTAGAAAATTTAAAATTAAATAATCTATCTATATTTATCTATATCTATACTATATTAAAAGCACGAAGGTCCTTAGCGAAATGTCGTTCGCCTTTTTTACCCTTTAAAAATTAATTTTGCACTAGACAAAATAGTCATTTAACTCATTTTCCTAATATTTAGGACTTGAAAATTAATTACTATATTTTAAGTATTAAATCATTCCTTATTTAAATTGGGTCGAAAATCCTAAAATTTAGGACTTTAAAATCAATTTAACTTTTACCTTATATTAATCACTTAAAAAAAAACACCAACGTTTCCTTTCATTAACAAGAGATATATTACCTATTATATATTTTCTTAATTCTACAATATCAGTAAAATACTACTACCAATGAATTAATATTTTCCTAGAATAGACTATTGGAACTTAAAACTAACGGTTTTTTTTTTGTCTCAATTATAAATAAACAAAAACTGTAGTCCTTGGAGTATGTGTCAAGTAGTATAAGAAATAATTTATTGAATAGTCAATTAATTATTTCTTAATATTTAACAGTTAAATGAATTAAAATTTTACGCATTAAAATCTTTCTTATTTGAATTATGCAGAAAGTTCTACCATTTACAACTTTAAACTGTTTAGAGTTTACTTTATACAAATCTATGTTTAGGAGTTTAAAATTAATTAAAATTTTACTTATTAATTTTTTTCTTATTTAAATTATGTAAAAAGTCCAAAACCTTTAAAAATATTAAGAGTTATTTTTATGTAAATCTTACACTTAAAAACTTATACTATATTAAAAGTACAAAGGCCCTTGGCGAAATGTGTTCGTCTTTTTTACCCTTTTAAAATTAGAGTTCACCCTAGACAAAAAAGTTATTTAATTATCTCCATAAGATTTAGGACCTTTAAATTCTAAGTCTATATGAACGAATACTATGTATCTTGATTACAAAAAACAAATATTACCACCATGTAAGAAATAGACATATAGATTTCAAGGGGGAAAAAAGACTCAATCCGAGAAAAAAATCAGAACATATTTTAAATCTTTAAATCTCTTTGTTATATAAAAATAATTTATTTTCTACATAAAATATTTATTTTAGAATGTTGACAAATTAAATTAGGTTTTATTTATTATTCTTCATGGAAATGGAAAACTAATTATACTTACTTATAATCTATAGTCGTAATAAATATTGTTTACTAAACCTTCCTCTACATTAGAAAAATCAATTCTTTAAATATATAATTCTCTACTATATACCACGTATTTTTTATATTTAGCAAGTTTTTTAAATTTGTAATATCTTTTGTTATAAAAAGTAGCTTACCTTCAATTTTCTACATAAAATATTTGTGTTAGAATCTTGAAGATAAATTAATTGTGAAAAAGTTACCATTTATTTTAAAGCTTCATTATTTTTTGTATTCATTATTTGATAATTAATAAAAAAATGTTATTATTTCCTTGTAGGGTGATTTTAGGAATGCACTATATCTCCTTTTCAAAAATTTAAGTTATTATTCAATTTTTCAAGCTTTTAATATTTTTAAGAAAAATAATAACTATTTAATTAATATTATTGGATGAAGATCTAAGAAAGTTTATTTATAGAACAACTTCCTGAAGACTGGCCTAATTAGGTGACTGAAGTTTTATGAAAAATTACATTATTTAGTAGATATATTTGGGAATGTAGTGACGCATCTACCGAATAAACAATCAAATTAAATATTTATATCCAGTAGTTAAAGTTTATAATATTTTGATGAAATAAAAATTTTGACAAATTGTGACGTAATATAATACTATCATTGGTCTAATTGATAGTCGAAATTTGTATTACTTGTATTCCAAAGAGATGTTAGACGAGATACAACAGCATGACATATTTATTTCTTATTTCACAAGATATTATATTATATAACTAATTCAACTATATTCATCATCTTTGTATGTTAAGAAGATATTGTTTCAATGTATACAATAATTTATTTATTTATTTTATATATTTTATATTGAATGACGTGAAACACACGTGCAACGCACGTACGTTAAAACTAGTACTATATTAAAAGCACGAAGGCCCTTAACGAAATGTCATTCGCCTTTTTACTCTTATAAAACAGAGTTCACACTGGGTAAAATAGTCATTCACTTGTTTTCCTAATATTAGGACTTAAAAATTAACTAAATATTTTTCATTAATTCATTCCTTATTTAAACTAAGTACGAAGCCTCAATATACTAGGCATCATATTCTGATATCTTATAACTTAATTTGAGCAACATTCTACACGTGTTATGCAGTTATTATATACTTTAAATAGGAAAAAAATAAAATCTGAGGTCTTTACACGACAATTCTTTCTATTTAAACTATATAGTAGTATAAAATATTTTGTAGTAGAAAATCAAAATAATTTTAACCGATTAATTTTAGGTGAAGATTTGGAGCATCTTCAATTCTGGTCGTCTTTTTTACCTTTTTAAAATAAATTTCATACCTAAAAAAAAGTCATTGTAATTATTTTTCTCATATTTAAAAATAATCATTTAATTATTTTTCTAATATTTAATCCTCTAAATGCTTCCTTATTTAAATTATATAAAGTATCTAAAATTCAATCAGTCGTTATTTCTCTTGAATTACCTGTTAACAATTAGTCAAACCATCTTGACGTGCATTCAGCTAAAATAAATATATCTATACTATATTAAGAGCATGAAACCCCTATCGAAATGTTGTTCGCTTTTTTTTACCTTTTAAAAGTTAATTTTATACTAGACAAATAGTCATTTAATTATTTTTCTAATACTTAGACTTCAAATTCAACTAAAATTTTCCTTATTAAATTTTTTCCTTATGTGACCAATTTTTATAAATATCCTTTTGGAGTTTACTATGTGGCCATTAAAGTTGTTTTAATTCTTAGACTCCAGGTATATAATAGTATAGTTTTTCTCCAAATTACTAATAATTGTTTACTTAAAAATATGGTACATCCCTCAGTAATGCATGTTTGCCTTTTTCCTATTAAATTCTTAAGAGTTTTGATTTAATCTTAACTTTAAAATTCTAGAAGTCTGAACTAATATGGTGTTAATTTAGAAATAAATTAAGCCACACCCATACTATGATCAAATACAATTAATTTTTAAACTTAAAATAAACTGATGTATATGAAACTCTCGAAATAACTATAAATTTTTTCTCCAATAATTTTGAAAAATTGACCTCAACATTGTGAACTCTTAAAATTTTAATATTGTTATTAGCAGAGTGCATTCAGAGTGAGTTTAGGATAGTATTAAATTTTATTTGGTATTGGTTGAATGCGCAAAGAAGGGAATTTAGACTTAAATCAATAAGAATCCAGGCAACTTTTTTTACACAAGAAGAGGTTCAGTTGGCTTGTCTATAATTTTGATTAACTTTGAATGAAGAATAATTTTTTTGTTTTTGTATAATGACATTATGAACGTAGAGTTTACAAAGAGATGCTAAATGAGATAAAACAATATCTGCATCTTATATAAATACTATAGAACTAATTACACTAATATTCATTCAGAAAATACTGAATTTAACTATATATTATATCAATGTACTAATATTTATTTTCATCATTTAAACATATTACCTCCATTGCTATTTTTAATAATTTATATGTATTTTATATTGATTAACGTGATACAAACGTACTTACACTAAAATTAGTACTTACAAAAAGAGAGGAGAATATGAAATAAATAAAGGGTTAGAGAGATTAGGGTTAGCACTTGTCCATTCAAATGGCGGCTCGCCTGCTTTTCTGATCCATAATAATATGGCCCAATATCTAATAAGTACTGCCCACATTTTTAACACACTCCACTCTCAGCAAAATTAGCAATCTCCCAAGCTTTCAGCAATGGCGGCTTCATCAACTCTTTCCAGTTCCATCACCACCTTCAAACTGTCCCCGTGCCAACCACGCGCTTCCTTTATTATCGCCTCCGTCAAACTCCCTTCAGTTTCCTCCGATAACCCTTTCAATCCTTTAATTTCTCATTTTGGCCCAACTCCCAAAAGCCCCACCATCGCACCCCTCCGTTGTTCCGCCGTCTCCACCACACCGGAAACCACCACCACGACCGCCACAGCATTCCACGGCCTTTGCTACGTCGTCGGGGACAACATCGACACTGACCAAATCATCCCCGCAGAATACCTAACCCTAGTCCCGTCAAACCCAGACGAGTACAAAAAACTCGGGTCCTACGCGCTGTGCGGACTCCCTTCATCGTACCAAACCCGTTTCATCGACCCGGATGAATTCACATCCAAGTACTCCATCATCATAGGCGGCGACAACTTCGGGTGCGGGTCGTCGCGGGAGCACGCGCCGGTTGCTTTAGGAGCTGCGGGCGTGGCGGCGGTGGTGGCGGAGTCGTACGCGAGGATATTCTTCAGGAACTCGGTTGCGACTGGTGAAGTTTATCCGCTTGAATCGGAAGTGAGGATTTGTGAGGAGTGTAAGACGGGTGATGTGGTGACTGTTGAACTAGGAGAGAGTAGGTTGATTAATCATACGACTGGGAAAGAGTATAAATTGAAGCCAATTGGTGATGCTGGTCCTGTCATTGAAGCTGGTGGCATTTTTGCTTATGCAAGAAAGGCTGGAATGATTCCTTCCCGAGATGCTTAGTTTTTCAAAGTGGTAATTGATTCGGTTCAAATATTTTCTTTTAAAGTTTTGTATTGGTGAAAACAAATGATTGCATAATAAATATGGTGTTTGTTGTATGATTTGGAGAAAAAATCAGCACCTTTAAAAAGGTGTCTTGTGTTCTGTTATGCCTATTTCAGTATAATGGATAAACAACATCTGAATTCCAAAATAGTTGGGTTGACTGTATGATCCAAAATAGTTCTGTTATGTCTTAATTCTTTAAAATTAGATTGTTTTTATGTTTACTGTCAGCTCAGCATTGTTGCATCTTTGTCCGAGCTTGAGACGGCTTTGCTTTGTGACATAGGCTGTGTTATGTTTTATCAGAAGAACAAAAGGAAAGATGTAGGCTCTAGGTTGTGTTATAGTGGTTGCTGTATGATTTGGGAAAAAGATTCAGTTATCCTGAAAGGGTATGTTAGTAATGTTTTCTTATGCCTATATCATGAATCATACTTGTAATATGCTTATCATTATGGCAATTTGTACTTTGAAGAGACCCGGTGAGCTTTACTTTGCTAGATCTTTCATGTTACTAGAGTTGGCTTCCTGATGATTCTTTGTCACTAGCGTAAAACTCGAAAATCCGGAGTGACTTTGCTATGTGAAAAGCTTGAGTGTTTCTATTTTTCACTCTATGACGCTTGTTTGTTTTATCCAGCGCGATTGTGTGGTGATATATTGTTAGATTAAGTGAGGTCTTCATGATTTGAAATGATATTAGCTCTATCTATGTCTTGTGCTCTTCGGTTTAAAGCTCAACACCACTGTCCGAACATGATCCATGTTAGATCTCTCTGATTCTCGTTGCCTGTAGGTTAAGTTTTGTGAATTAGGATCCCGAAATGGTCGCTAAAACCTGGAATTTGATGTCCTGGCTTGGTAGCTTCAGTTGTAACTTTATACCACTGGATCTTCATTAGTTTTCAGTTAGCAAAGAGCAATAGATAAGGTGTGCCTGTGTTAAGATGAGAAGTTCTGGAATATCCATGACTAACTTGATATGTCCAGGGATTTTTTTAAAAAAAAAAACTCTAGCTGAATAGTTTTGCTTCTGCAAATAGCAAATAATCTGTTAAAATCATGTTATACCAATAGCTGTGACACTGTGACTCCAAAATAATGTACAAACTCATGGCGAAATTATTTCTAAGCTGGGTAATTCTGCTTCTGTCACTTGGTGATTTGCTCATTGGTTGAAATGTTTGAGCATGAGCATTGGGAAAGATGAGGCGTTCAGATTATACATTAGTTTGCAGGAACTGATCAATTCGCCTCTGGTTTATTGAATGCCTCGATTGGTTTGTCTTTGCTAGTTTCTGTTTGATGCTCGTCCCAATTTATTTCGCGTTGAAGTGCTCTCTGATCTTCTCGTCTTAAGAATTGTACACCTGCTGCATTCATAAGCAACTCCCTTGAGCATTTTATTTGTTCCTTAGGATTACACATGAAATAGGTAAGTTTAAGGTGTTTTTTCTGGTTTCTTGTTGAGTCCTGAAGAGCTGTAGCAGCCTGAAATTACTACTATTAATAAGCGGGAATGATGAGCTGCATCCGGTAAAACAAAAGAGCAGCATCCGGTCAGAAAGCGGGTCAGAAGGGTTTAATCATAATTTAATCAAAATACCCAACGTTATAGTTCGAAGCGTGCTGCCAGCTTTCTTCCAGGTTTGACATGTCGTTACCTAGCAAAATTTTGGATTGCTCATGGACTTCCTCTGTGAAATTATTCTCGCTTCTTCTGTTTTGTTTGTGCAAATCTTTGATGATTTTTCAAGTTCCTCCTCTTCTTTGCTCCGTCTTTCTCTTCCAAGTTTTTGCTATTTGGCTCATATACAGTAAAGGTATGATACCACCGTTATTTAGATTTAAGATTCAGTTTATTTTTAATCTGAACAATGTTTGCTTCTCATGTTTGAACTTGGGTTTGCATTAGAAGTGTTTGCGAAATTGCCCGAAAGAAACTACGATTGATCTAAGTTTTTTTAATATGTTGTTTCAACGAATCTTAACTCACACCTTCAAAGTGATTTAAACGTGCGGTTTACCTTTACAAAATTAGTTTTTTGATGTAGTTCTTGTGAACAATTTGATAAACCTATTTCTTCAAAATTTGAACTTTTTGCTTTTTGGATTTTTGTTTTTGGTTGATTCTTGAGGTTCTTTGAAACTGTTGCTTTTGTTAGGTTCTTTCAATTCTGATCTTGAGTAAACATTACTGTAATCTTGAGTGTTGAGAGAATTATTGGCAAAATAATGAGAACTTCTGCTTTTTTAATAGTTTTAGTTACTTTGGGACTGTATATTATGATCTGTGATGTTTTTCCATAAAATGAAAGTGTGTGTTTCAGCTTAGATCTTAATGTGCTTAAGATACTTTTGGCCAATTAGTTCACAAGAAAAATATGCTAGAAGTTCCTTCAGATGCGGATCTTGGCTGAGAAAATTGAGTTTGAATGGCTCTCGAGGTGGCTGACACGAGCCTCTTAGTACAATTACAGGAAATATAATAGCTATGAAATAAGTAGGAGAATCAAAAGAAAGGGTAATGCAACAGAGATAAGTTGGGGATGGGGGGACTTAGGACCTGGTCCTGACTTGTGAGATAAGAACACTATCATCTCTTCCCCTGTATATCCTTCTATTTTTCTCTTCACTTCTCGATTATTCACTGTGAATTATTTCGTTCGTATCTACAGATAGTTTATCTATCTTTGTTCTATTTAAATTTACCGCAAGCTCCCTAAATTTTGGTTGGAGCGTTGGTAATCACAATTTTTGTTGATAACTTTTAGTTTTCAGTTGTTTTGAATATTTTTTGATAGCATCTTTACGTACATGTTAGTAACTATTCTTGATTTGCACAAATCTACTATGTCTTTTTGATAATATTTGGTAATATTCTTGATTTGCACACATCTACTATGTCTTTTTGATAAAATTTGTCATCTGGTACCAACTAATCAGTTCAAAATTAAACACTCTTATCAAAACTTATAGTATCGGCTATTTTTATTTCAGAATCTCTGTTAGGAGACTTGTGCTTTTTGCTACTCTGGAGTGTAATTAGCCACTTCTATTGCCTACTTCGGAAATTTTTTATAAGTGAATTTGTGTTTCAATTGTGAACATACATTGTAGTCTACAGTTACTTTGCATTACTGTAAATAGGTACACCTATTATTTGTTTTTCATATTTCATGGATTTTTGTTTTCATTGTGGAGATAATTACGGATTCGTATTTTCCCATTTAGAAGAACTATATCAGTTGCTCTTCCGTCCTTAGATATTCAGGAGGTTTACAAGTTTCATGCTTTGGTCTGATAAAGGACCGCTTAAAAGATCAAGTTGGCTCTGACATACCTTTTTAAAGGTAGCAACTAAATCAGGCAGAGAAAAAAGAGAGTATGTACATAAAATCTCTCCATGACTAACTTGATATGTCCAGGGATTTTTTTAAAAAAAAAAACTCTAGTTGAATAGTTTTGCTTCTGCAAATAGCAAATCTATATGTTTTGCTGAGTTGCTTCTCTCTATTGTCAGTTTGTCGGAGTTTAAAAGGTAGATTGTGGGGGTGCATGTGTATCGTCTTTTATAATCGAGTTTCCCATAGGTATCGTACTCCAGGAAAGAACAGAAAAGCCAGGTTTGGCATCAAAGGGTTCAATAGAAGTTCCAAGAGTGGTAGTTTTCCTCGGGTAACTACTGAAGTGATCATTTGGTGGTGCCTCATCTTTCTAGGTAAGGGATGAACTTCTCAATTCAGGGTAAATTATAAGAATTTTTATGTGATTACTTTGGTGATGACTTGTAATTAGATAACGTATCTTTCTCCTTCTTTGTTTTACTTGAATAGAATGGGAGAAGTTTTTTGGTTCTACTGCTTTTCCCTTCTTCTTTCTTACCAGTAATCTGTTTCGCCTTGCGCTTCTTGAGTTGTATTTGCATTTTTTTCGTCGTTGCTTTCATGATTCTACTGTATTTGTCGCTCTGTTGAGGTTTCTTTTTTGTTCTTTCTTTATTGCTACCCTTTGTTACTCATGGGAGTTTGATGGTCATTTGTTAGTAGTCCCCTTCGTTTGGGGGTTCTTTTGTTGTTTAATCCTGTCAATGTCTTTTTAATATTTGTTCCTCATTTTCAAGGATGTCATTGTCTAGCAGAATTGGATGTCACACTGATAGTAATTTTTGGGTTGTTCTTGTGGAGGAAATTCGCCTTGTGAATCCTTAGAGCCAAGTAAGTATACTTGAAATGTAGTAACTAGGCTTAAAACTATACTCTTTTCCTTTTTGTTTCCAGAGAACAACTTGCAGCAGATTTGTCATTCTCCTTTTACGGATTTTCAGGATCGAATTCTTACTGTTGCTGAATATTGCTGTAAAAGAAATCCAGTTCTACTTATGATGAGTAATCCCTAAAGTATGCCAGCTGATCTTTTTCCAATGTTGCATAATTTTTGCATATTCTCTCATCTTTCATGGTTGGGACAAAGTTCATACACATACTTATCTTCTAATATCTTGTGATAACCAATGTGCTCAAATGCTTTTTATTTTGTGCTTTTAGTTTTACTATCATATTC
Source organism: Nicotiana tabacum (assembly GCF_000715075.1). Lineage (NCBI taxonomy): Eukaryota > Viridiplantae > Streptophyta > Magnoliopsida > Solanales > Solanaceae > Nicotiana > Nicotiana tabacum. The sequence goes on from NC_134085.1 coordinate 215,051,902, forward strand.
CTACACAAATAACGCATATATGCACGAATGTGCAAATATTGTATAAATTGTTCATTCTTTTCCTTTAGGTACTGATTTTCCTGCTTTGCTTTGGTTAGTGATACATAAGACATCACTGTTTTTACTTCTGTCATGGAGACTTTAGGACTGCAAGTGTTTATGGAGTCAATGCAATATATGGTGTAAGTTAGTCAAATTTTTATTACATTGAGATGTATGTTCTATGTGTGGTTGAAACATTACATCATTTCTTACAATCCTTCCTCTTAATTTTTTACACTAATGAGTGTCTACTTGACCTTCTATAGGAGGAAGAGTTCAATTTTACATCTCTCTTGCTATTAGAATGTAATATGGGTATGCTGCAATTATGAAAACGGACCTAAGGGATAATAGTTCCTACACGATAGTGCTAATTTGGTGTCTCTTTGTGTTTATTCGTGAACAATTTTAGGATTTTCTCCTCATGGTATTATTTATATTATAAATCAAAGTTTATTGTCTTGGGATTTTTCTCAATCATTTCCATGTGAATCGAGTCCTATCTCTATTTGACCATGCATGTCTAAATCTGATCTGAAATCGGACAGAAATAATTTGGTTGAGTATTAGAGTTTTGATTTTGAACAATTAGTGAAAGTGTGCAATGAAGTTCAGATAGGACTTCTGTTTGTAATGTGCTCTTTTATCTTTTGGTATTATAAGAATGTTTTTAACTTCTATGTACTACATTAGTTGCATATTGGACTATATGTATGTTGCCACGGGAATAGGTGATGTGCGACATGCCTCAATTTTGTGGTAGGTTCTCTTTCATTGTTCAGAAATATCTAGATTAGTAAGTGCTGAGCAAAATCCAACAGTGTGCAATTAAATACAGTATCAAACTATAAATATTCGTGTGTTTCTCTATTTGTGAGGCAATTCATTTCTATTCTCACTTCTTCTGATATGCTTCAAAACAAAGGGAAAGTTAACAAATTTACTTGGTAAGTATGGATAATGTGAATGGAAATATGGTTTCATCTGGATTACTACTCTTAAGTCTTAATTGCCACTAGATTCGTATAAAATCTAGATTAGTTTAACTTTTCTCCACCTATGAAGGAATGCACCACATTGGTACCGTACTCATCTATAGTACGAAACAGACATATTTTTGATAGTTTTGACATGATCTAGGTCCCCAAACAGTGAGCATCAAGTGTTTGTTAAAATGCTTGTTTATATGTCTCAACTGGACAGCGTGCACAAATGACTAAAGAATCTAAAATTGAAAGAATCATCCTGATAAGTTGTAAAATCCTTCAACTCTATTAACTTTCTGCTAACTCTGTCCTACTACATGGTTTTTTATTTTGCAGTAAATTGAAGGCCGCTGAGACTGTCTTTAAATGAAGAATAAGGGGAAAAAACTCAAATTGTAACTGCCCCTGATTCCAATAGGGTAACATGTCACTCCCCCTAATCTTAATCAAGAATGTGAAAATAAAGACACTTCCTTGATCCCCATAAAGATGCATCTTAATCAAATCAAATAGGCTAACGAATACACCATTTGACAGCAAGGAAATGACCAGTCATATATTAAATTATTAGCCTTTGTCTTCAAGACAACTATAAATTGAACTAAAACCATCGATATCTTGTGTCTATTTGCACAAAGCAGATAATTTGTGAATGTTAAGTTTAGTAGAAGCCCTATTTTTTGTTCTCCCATTTGGCCTTTGTCAGTGAGAGTGTGGAACTTAAAAAGTAAACATATGATTGTAGAGTTACCATTCTTAGTTGGTATTGTAGTTGAGCTATCCTCTTATTAAGTAACTCTTTTGTAGTTTCTTTGAGTTGTTTCTCCTTTTGTTCAGTATATATCAATCATTTCGGTGAGGCACATGGCATTTTGAAGGAAAATAATAGTGGGAAGTTTTCCCATTTTCTATTCTTCTATACCTTGTCATTGTACATTCGTCAAGAGTCCACATTGTAAAGTGCCGATGAAGTTTTTGCCTTTAGCATCAAGTGGAAGTGGACACTGTTGATATATAAAACTCTGAAATATATAGAGCTAATATATGTTTTATCTATAGTATCGGTTGAGCGTTGATAAGTTAGTAAGAGCGATTTTATTTTCAGCAGACCTTATTGAATGTATGGAAGTCCACAACTGCTGTCAAAGTTTTGCTATCTTGTATAGAAGAGGATGTTTCGAAGATATTATTTTAACATTAGAAGCTATGAAGAGTATCTATTCTGTTTTGGTGGTGTCTTCAATTTCTTATACAGGACATGGAATAGAAAAAACTAATTTCTCACCAATTCCATTATGTGCAGTGGTGCTTTCTTACTTTCAGTTTCCTGTCAATTTTTACGATTAAGGATGTGTCACGACCCCAACCCCAGTCATGATGGCGCCCAACACACTGCTAGGCAAGCCCGACCATTCAACAACATTATCCCAAATTCTTATTCAGATTATAGAAAAATATCACAGAGAATTTACTAAGTCATCACTCTCAAGTGTATAATTAATAATAAAACCTGCGGAAATTCAACTAAAATTCCACACCATAGCCCAATAGAATCCGGTGTCACGAATATGAGCCTCTAATACAGAATATCCACCTATTACAAGTCTGTCTAGGAAAAATGCGGAATAAAAGATAAAGATAGAGGGGAGAGATCAAGGCTGCAAACGTCATGCAGCTACCTCAATACTCCCGGATACTGCTGCTCAGCTAAACAAATCCTCACTCAGCCTGTGGTGTACCTGGATCTGCACGCAAGGTGCAGGGAGTAATGTGAGTACTCCGACCCAGTGAGTAGTAAACATAAATAAAGACTGAGAATAAGAAATCGTGAAAAAATACAAAGTAAACAATAACTGGCAGTTTAGAACAACAAATAGTGAAGCAACAAGTCAATTAAATCAGAGTACCAAATACTGAGACAGGTATAACAGATAAAAACAAATGCATGAGTGCAATGCAACTCTCTAGTACCCACTGCGGCGTGCAGCCCGAGCTATCCATTTTATTTATCGTCGACGACGCTCACTGGAGGTGTGTACAGACTCTGGAGGGGCTCCTACAGCCCAAGCACAATATCAAGCCATCTCGTGGCATCAAATCTAGGCCCTCGGCCTCATATCAATCTCAGTATAATCACCCAGGCTCTCGGCCTCAATATCAATATAACACTGCTGCGGCGCACAGCCCGATCCATGCTCAGTCCAGAAATCATCATAAGCCCCTTGGGCATTTGTAAAACAGTAGTTCTCAGCCCGAAATATCATTTAAGTTTTCAAATCTTAGAAAGATGGCTGAGTTTGCAAAACAGTATTTAAAACCTTGGACTGAGGTCAAATGATATGCAAAATATGCGAAAGTAGTGATATCAATCCCTAAAGGATTCAAATAATTGGCAAGAAGCCTACAATTGGAAACATGACTGAGGATATAAATTCTTTAACAAAATAAGTGAGGAAAACCAGTCAAAAATCCCCTAAGGGTTCTACAGGTCGGCACAAGGCCCCAAGCATGGCAACAAGCCCAATTCACAATAATAAAGTATACGCCTCAACCAAAAATGTAGTAAAATATCTCTCGGGACGGACCAAGTCACAATCCCTAACGGTGCTCTACCCAACGCCCGTTATCCGGTGTGCAAGTCACCTCAATATAGCGTTACGATGTGAAATTTCGGGGTTTCAAACCCGCAGGATATCATTTACATCAATTACTCACCTCGAACTGGATAATTCTCTAGCTCACGACGCCTTTGCCCCTTGAATTGGCCTCCACGCGCGTCGAATCTATCCAAAATCAGAACGAATACGTCACAATATGCTAAGGGAACAAAGCTCAAGCGAAAACATTCGAAAAATATCAAAAATCTCGAAATTAGCAAAACCCGAGCCTCGGGGCCACGTCTCGGAATCGGGTAAAATTTACATTTTCAGAATCCTCATACCCTCACGAGTCTAACCGTGCCAAAATTATCCAACTCCGATACCATTTGGTCCTTCAAATCATCATTTTACATTTTTGAAAGGTTCCACAATTTTCTTCCCAAATTCCATCTCAAATCAGGAATTAAATGATGAATTCAGTGATAGATTCATGTACTTTAACCAAATCTGAGTTAGAATCACTTACCCCGACCAATTTCTTGAAAAACCTTCGAAAAATCGCCAAAATCCGAGCTCTCTAGGTCAAAATATCAAATAAAACCCAAAACCTCGTATTTATAGAGTACCCCTCGGATTACGACACCGCTTACCGCACAAAAATGACCGCGGTCCGTGTAAAATCAGCGGGGTCCGCGCAGAAACGTCCGTGGCCGCGCAGGCCTTGCTCTACAGGGACAGGCTTTAGTATTTTGGCCATAACTTTCGCTACAGATGTCCAAATTGCGATATAGTTACCTTTCTGGAAACTAGACACGAAGGGCTACAACCTTTGTTTTTGAATCACCTTAAAATTCCTTGTGGATCAAAAGATATGAGCTTCCGAAGTAGGACCAGCAACCTGCAGTCTTGAGTGACCGCGGCCACTGTGACGCGTTCAGCGCTAGGCCAGTGTGCCCAGTGCGAAAAAGAGCGCGGTCCGCACCACAACTGCTGCCCCCTCCATTTTCTAAGTTTCGGGGTGTCCATACTCGCTCAAAACTCACCCGAAACACACCCGAGGCCCCCGGGACCTCAACCAAAAGCACCAACGCATCCTAAACATTATTCAACCTCGTTTCAATCATCAAAACACCTCGACTAACACCAAAAATCATCAAATCACATCGAATTCAAGCCTATGAATCTCAAGAACTATCAAATTCCATTTTTGATCAAAAACCCAACCAAACCACGTTCGAATGACCTCAAATTTTGCAGACAAGTTCAAAATGACATAACGAAGCTACAGAAACTCTCGGAATTCCATTCTGACCCTCGGATCAAAATCTCACCTATCAACCGAAATTCGCCAAAATACTAACTTCGCCAATTCACGCCTAATTCTATACCGTACCTCCAAAACCACTTCCGATCACTCTCCTAAGTCACAAATCACCTCCCGAAGCTAACTGAACCATCGGAACTCACATCCGAACCCTTTAACCCATAAGTCAATATCCGGTTGACTTTTCCAACTTAAGCCTTCTTAAAAGAGACTAAGTGTCTTATTTTTTATTAAAACCAATCCGATTTAACTCTAACACACTGAATACCGAAAACGAAACATGAAGAAACATAAAATGGGGGAAACGGGGTGATAACTTACGTGTCGACGGGTCGGGTCGTCACAGTATGGCTAAAAATTTGACTTGTGTGGGAGCTTCTTACCAAGCCAACCGAAATACTTAAAAATATTAGTATATAATAGTGGTTAACTGGATTGCACAGTTAGGAACGAATTGAAATTCGGTTTCCAAAAAAAATTGTTTTTATTGTAAAGCTTCAGTCTTCCAAGTGAAGTAGTCGAAACTTCAAAACTTTTTCAGCCGAGAGGAAAAAGCGTAAATAATTGTCCGAAATCTACAAGCATTCTCTTCTTTACCTTTAATATTAGAAAGATGCATATGCCACTAATGTAAGATTTAATGTTTAGCATGGTGAAATGAGAATTTTTTAAGTCATTCATACTTTTACGCCCATAGTGTAAGATTTATTTAGTGTTTAGTATGGTGAAATAAGGAATTTTTAAGTCATTGGCGTTTGTTGTTGTTTCTCTTTTAATCAACTTAATGATTTTGTGATTGTCCGATTACCTAACTTCTACTGTATTGTGTGATTTTTAGTTCTTTTCTTTTGGTATATATTCCCTTGCTTGTAAACATTAGGTCCTGTATTGTTTACCGCTTAAGAGCGTGGAAGAAGTCATGGTGAGAGGTCTAAAATAAAATTGTTAAATTGATGTGGCTGTTTTTTAAAACATATTTGCCTTTGTTCTTGATATACGGTGACTTTGCTAGATTTCATATTGTTGAAGTTATTTTAGAAGGTAATAGAATGTAGGGAAATTTTCGTTCCTATACCGTATAGGAAACTATATTACCAAATATGTTCATAGTTTGCATATTACCCTTCATGCTAATAGTATTTCTACAAAATATAGACTATGCATTAAATAAGGAATCATTGTAGCTGTAGGCTTCCTTATTTAGGCACGCTAAAATTGGGGGATTAAATATTCTTCCAGATCTTCCAAACGCAAATCACGCACATTAATCTTCTTCGTCAGTTTCGTCTCAAATTTAGCGTCTCTACATCAAATGCAATTATTCTTCTACAATTCAAAAACGAATTGATTATTCTTCTACAATTCACAAATCAAAAACGACTAAATCTTCTACAATTCTTCTACATCAGACGCAATTATGTCCAAATTTCAGTAATACAAAGCAAAGGAAAAGAGAGCAACAATTCTACCATTAACAACCATTAAAAAGCTTTGAAGCTTTGAATTCAAATTTGGGTTTTCAAAAATCATTATTTGTTTGGATTGGGTGTTGTTGCAAATAATTGGGAATATGGTTTAGAGTTTATATCTCAATTTTGAGGGGTTTTGGTGAAGATTAGACTTGGTTTTGGCTGAATTTCGGATTGAAACTCGAAGAAGAAGAAGACATGACATACATTATATTGCAGAAATTGCAGAAAAATTATAGAAAAATTGTATTATGTTGTTTATTTATTTTTTTTTCTTTTATTCATTTAACTATTGTATGAAAGTTGAACAACATTGTATAAAAATTATATTTAAGTGGTATTATATTGTAGTTGTATATAACTTAGTAGAAATAATGTACGAAAATTGTAGATAATTTGTAGATAAGTTGTATAATATATAATTAGTTGTATGAAAATTATTTTTAGTATGTATAAATCAGATACAAAATATACAAAAGACATATTGTATAAATTTTGTATAAAATTTGTATGTAAGTTTTATGTTATTGTAGTTGTATTTCACTGGGTGGAAATAATGTGTGAAAATTATAGAAAATTGTAGATAAGTTGTATTCCTCTATAACGGGAGATGTTGGCATACCAAGTAACTTTAGTGTTCCAGACGAACATGCATGAAAATAAAGATAAATTATGTTATGAAGAGTTTGTAGATATTTTGTAGAAACATTGAAATTCTGTATTCTCATATTAATTTTTCAAATGATATGTAGTTTTGTTGTAGATTAAATGTAAAAAACAAGCCATTGTGAGTCTTATTTGATTCAATCCTCACAAATTCACGTCTCTTTGAATACAATACAACCATACTTTCTTGAATTTAAAGGTATAACAATATATATAAATTAAAAAATATCTTCTCCTCTGCACAAGTTAGCTCCAAAACAGACGAAGTGGAATAACAAGCTCCCGTCAAAACTTTTAACACAACACAAAAGCTCAAAAATAAATAAAAAACAGTCTACAATTTTTCTACAATTTATCTACAATTGCTGCAATATAATGTATGTCATGTCTTCTTCTTCTTCTTTTTCGACGAGTTTCAATCTGAAATTCAGCCAAAACCAAGTCTAATCTTCACCAAAACCCCTCAAAATTGAGATGTAAACTCCAAACCATATTCCCAATTATTTCCAACAACACCCAATCCAAATAAATAATGATCTTTGAAATCCCTAATTTGAATTCAAGACTTTAAAGCTTTTTAATGGCTGTCAATGGTGGAATGACTGTCAATGGTGTATTTTTGAAAACCCAAATTTGAATTCAATTCTTCTGTTTTGTTTGTGCAAATCTTTGATGATTTTTCAAGTTCCTCCTCTTCTTTGCTCCGTCTTTCTCTTCCAAGTTTTTGCTATTTGGCTCATATACAGTAAAGGTATGATACCACCGTTATTTAGATTTAAGATTCAGTTTATTTTTAATCTGAACAATGTTTGCTTCTCATGTTTGAACTTGGGTTTGCATTAGAAGTGTTTGCGAAATTGCCCGAAAGAAATTACGATTGATCTAAGTTTTTTTAATATGTTGTTTCAACGAATCTTAACTCACACCTTCAAAGTGATTTAAACGTGTGGTTTACCTTTACAAAATTAGTTTTTTGATGTAGTTCTTGTGAACAATTTGATAAACCTATTTCTTCAAAATTTGAACTTTTTGCTTTTTGGATCTTTGTTTTTGGTTGATTCTTGAGGTTCTTTGAAACTGTTATTTTTGTTAGGTTCTTTCAATTCTGATCTTGAGTAAGCATACTGTAATCTTGAGTGTTGAGAGAATTATTGGCAAAATAATGAGAACTTCTGCTTTTTTAATAGTTTTAGTTACTTTGGGACTGTATATCTTTAATTGCTGCTCTCTTTTCCTTCCCTCTTATATTACTGAAGGAACCGAAATCATAACCATCAAAAGTTATTGTTGTGTATGAACTTTGAAGATTTGACTTTAATTTTGACTGGTTGTAGAAGAAAAAACCTTTTTGGACGTTAATGGTGGAGGGTCTCAATTGTTTTTCTGGTTTTAGCAGAGGGAATAATGGTTTGAAACGTAAGTGTGTGGTGATACGTGGGTGAGGGTGTGAGGTTGGGAGTGGGGGAGGGGGGGGGTGGATTTGGAGGAATATACAGTACCATAAATTTAGGAGCGATATAAGGTATAATTAATGTACAGTTAAAACACCTTATGGTATAGAATTGGTAATTAGGTATACTAAATATAATTATATCAAACCTTAAACATTGAGGGTAATATAGTTTCCTATATGACATAAAAATGTAAAAATTCCTAGAATGTAAGAGCGGTAAGAATACTCTATTCATGTTGGGCCCGTGCTTTTGCACGGGCTACACCTTACTAGTTTCTATAATAGAAGGCACTTAAGCCATTTTTCTGCTAACATAAGTTGGGGGTGGGGGGACTTAGGACCTGGTCCTGACTTGTGAGATAAGAACACTATCATCTCTTCCCCTGTATATCCTTCTATTTTTCTGTTCACTTCTCGATTATTCACTGTGAATTATTTCGTTCGTATCTACAGATAGTTTATCTATCTTTGTTCTATTTAAATTTACCGCAAGCTCCCTAAATTTTGGTTGGAGCGTTGGTAATCACAAATTTGGTTGATAACTGTTAGTTTTCAGTTGTTTTGAATATTTTTTGATAGCATCTTTACGTACATGTTAGTAACTATTCTTGATTTGCACAAATCTACTATGTCTTTTTGATAATATTTGGTAATATTCTTGATTTGCACATATCTACTATGTCTTTTTGATAAAATTTGTCATCTGGTACCAACTAATCAGTTCAAAATTAAACACTCTTATCAAAACTTATAGTATCGGCTATTTTTATTTCAGAATCTCTGTTAGCTTGTTTGAGATGAATACTCTCGTTGAATCCCGAAGTTGTCCATATTGGAAATCAATTTCTCATTTCAATCAGAATCAAATTACTTTGAAGATAGTTCATACATAAAAGTGGTTGATCAAATAAGTGAAGTGGTATTAGCAACTTTGAAAAATTATTTTAACTTTTCTCATGGAGTTGATCCTTTGGAAAACCTGCAATTGGATCCTCCTCAAGGACATTAATAGTTCCTTCTACGTCGTCTTTTAACTTTATTAGTTGATTCTAATATTCTAAAATACATAGTTGAACCTATAAATTTGTATAAATGTGAATAGAATTTGTGAACTTTACTAGCAACACAAAAAATTACACGAGATTCCATTAGATTGAGTACATATGTGGATAATTATCTTGCCTCGGACAACTTTACCTGAGTACACAATTTTTTCTTCACTGGTCTTACTGCATCTTCTCTGTAATTTTTTTTAGGTAGTTCATTTTCTCATTTCTAGCAGCTATTATATTCTAAGGTTTTGTTTAATGAATTTTTATCAGATTTCATTGGTATTTTTCTGCTTTCGAGCAGCTACTCTTATTTGGAGATTCATGTTGTTCCTTTGCTTCTTGTCGATGTGTCCTACTGACCATCTTTTTTTGGGTCTTCCTCACCATGCTATTAGTTTCTCTTCGGTATTCCTTACCCTTCATATATGATTGTCACTATCTCTATATATGTTTATGTGTGTGCTTTTGTTGAATTCTAAGTTGGCATTTCTGGCTCACAAATATAAATTTATAAATTGGGATAAGTTTTTTTGGGTGATTGGTGCTCATCCTTTTAGGTGTTTGGCTTGAATTTTTATTTCCCCTTATGAGTGGACACATCATCTCTAAGTCGAATGTTAGATGGCTAAGAAAGGAAAGTGAGTCGTGATGATAGGGGAATCCTACATCCTTTTGATGTATCTCATCAATTCCCTTCATGTAATGCTGGAGACATCGACACCAATTTATTTTTGTGTTAATACCGTTGTTAAACTGTCACACCTCCTTTTTGCGCGCCCAGCCCCGAAGGGTAAAATGCGCGAGGGAGTTTTTCCAATTTAAGTGACAATATTCGAAATGAGATTATTTATTTAATTCAGAGTCGCCACTTGGGAAAGGTTTGGCTTTTGGTGTCCCAAGTCACCAGTTTATCTTGAATCCCAAATCGAGGAAATTTTCGACTTTCCAAATGAAGTATGCAAACCAGAAATTCTAAGTAAGGAATTCTGTTGACCCAAGGGAAGGTGTTAGGCACCCTCGAATCCCGTGGTTCTAGCACGGTCGCTTAAATTATTATAATAGCTAAATATCTGATTTAAATACATGTTGTGACTTATGTGCTTTTATTAAGTTTAAACCGCTTTTATTATTATTATTATTATTTTTTATTTATTTTTTATAGAATTGTAACGTCGTGAAAATGCATATCGAACCACGTCACAATCAATGCACCCGTAGTTGTTAACGCATTTCGACTCCGTTGAGATTTGAATTTGGGTCACATAAATGCGCACCCGAATTTAAGAATGTAATTTAATTAAGTCGCGCCTAAAGAGTCTAACGCGTTATTATCTTTGGGGAAGGCAGTGAAATTCACTAAACAGTCCATCCCAAATTCTAAGTATTTATTATGATCAATTATTGAGGGCCCCGCAATTTGCATTTTTATTTGGCGAGGCTCGTCTCATTATTTTTTAATTGGCGAGGCTCGCCTCATTATTTTTTTTGAAGGATAATCTTAGCATGACTACATTTCCTATTTTTATTTTCTAAAAATAAATGAAAGAAAATACATGCTAATTAAATTACATGCTTAGCCAATTCTGGCCTCTTATTAATTATCGGATTAATTATTTACGAGGCGGGGAATTGTTTCAAGTCTTATTCCATGAGCGAACATGCTTTTAATTTGACATAAAAAATTGTATACAAGATTAATAAAATGCTAAACTCACGCTAAACATTTTTTTCAAGTTAAGTTGAGACTAACTCATTTGAACTAAGTTAATGGAATTAACTACTAGATTAATAGAATTAAACTACTAGAAGCTGCTACTAATGGGATTCGAACGTGGTCCTATAAACTGCCTAACGAGATCCGATAAAGTTAAAACTCAAAAGATTAAAACTACATTGTATTTAGCAAGGTTAAAACATTCTCCTCTATACATACAACATATGGCTGAAAGGAAATCTAGTTATCACTACGCCAACTACTCGTGCATTCCACAAATTGCATGATTATATCATTCGTACAACCAAACAACTGTAAATCACAATACTTAAACAGACTAAGCTTCAGTTAATGTACAAAACTACCTACTGTATTATACTTTTGAGTTACAACCTAGCAAGTTACACAAATCTAATAACATCTACAAAAGCTGTAATTACTGCAGCAAATGATTAAACTTCTTCACATCTTTCATTTCATGCTTTCACTGTTACAACAATGTGAAATTCTAGTGTGTACCTGGATGTTGAAATGCAAAGAAGAAGAAGAAGGGAGAGAAGTCAGCATCAGTAACAGAGAATAGCAGCAGTAACAAAAATACAGCAGCAGTAGCACCCCCAGGCAGAATAAACCAGCAATAACTCAATGAAACAATACCCAATGTCCAAGTAAAAGACTCAACAAGGCTCAGTTGAGACCCAGGAAACTCCAATGTTAATCAACAGGTAATAGATGAATCCGACACAATAATGGAACACAGTTTCTGATTTTCAGACACTCAAAGGAAAGAAACCCAAGTTTCGAATAGAACAAAACAGTTGATGCTGATTTCAAAACAGAAAAAGTGAATAAAAGTAGAATTTTCAGCTTCTTCTTTTGTTCTCAAATCTCTTTTGGTCCCAAAACCCCTTTCCCTTTCCAGTTTTTCTCTCTTCTCTCTTTCTGATTTTTTTGAACTATTCTGCCTCCCTATTTTCTGATCTCTTTCCTCTCTTTTCTCTCAACCCCTCCCTGTCTCCCCTTAAACTAGTGGAAAACTCCTCCTTTATATCCTATTCAAACTATCCACCAACATGTTAAACAATTCAAACTCCTCCCATCTCTCCTCCTGTTTTTCCACTCACAGACATAAAGAAAAGCCCTTCCCATCAGATTCCCTGACAGCCCCCTTTTGTTGTTAAAATGACCTATCTTTATTAAATTAAGCAAAACATGGGCATCAGGAATATGCTCTGACAGCACATGCTGTCCAATTAACCCTAACTTATTAACAACTGACAATGCACATACTGTCCACGCAGGGACAAAATTCCATGTCAATTTGAACTTTGAAATCTATGTTAAACTGCAGCTATAAACCAATCTTTAAGTGTTTTCTGATTCAAACTGAACAAACTACAAGCAGCTATACTCAATTCTTAATTGGATTCAAACAAAGCTTCAGCAGAAAACAAATAACACGAATCAAATTATTACCATTCAAAGCTAAAACTAATTGACGACATATATCGAATCGACTACGCGAGTTACGATACATTCAATCAATACCCAATGAATCAGAATCGAACAGTATCAACAGGGGTTTCCAATTTCACTGCCTAACACAAAGTTAACCCTGGAACTAATTAATCGACCAAACTTATTTTCAATCGATTATAGTTTACACACATACACTTAATTAGTTAATAGAGAAAAACTCGACCAAATAAAAGGTCCGGGTAGGATGGACAGAATAGTTGACACAATAACAGATCAAACTTACACTCAACATACGAACAAATAACAAAACCAAACAAACATGGAAACAACAAAGAAAAGAAGGAGAAATACCTTAAAGGGTTAAAAATCAAGACTGCCCTGTCCCGGATTTGGAATCGAACCTCTTTTGGGGTTGAACGGACTTTAATCGAAGTGTTCTCAACCGAGCATGCTTCTATTAAGGTCTATTAGACCCCAACCTTTTCATTTAATTGGACAAAAACTCGGATTCTGAATTTCTAGGGTTTTTAGGGCAGATTTGGGATTCAGGTTTTCCTGGTTAGATTCGGACCAAACCAAGCCTGGTTTGGTCACGAGGGAGGTTAGGGGAGTGCCTGGTGTGAATTTGGGGTGGGTTGGTGTAGATCGGGATTTTTCTCGAACCTTCAAACGAAGATTCGAGGCGATGGGGAATGATTCGAGGCAAGGGGGTAACAAATCCTTGTTCAGGGGGTTGAGGTATACTAGGGGTGTTAAGATGGTGGTCACCGGCGTTGTTGCCGCCGGGTTTACGGTGAAGGGAAAGGGGGGCAGCGCTAGGGTTCTAAGGGATTTGGGGTTTGGTGAGGGAGACGACCCAAGGAAAGGAGGGGGGGTCTGGCTTAGGGGGCGTGGGGGTAAGATTTGGGGTTTATATACGTAGTGGGTGGTTAGATCCTGGCCGTTGGATGAAGTAAGATTGAGGTCCAGGATCTTTCAACTAATGGGGAACAGTGTCGTTCCAACTAAAAGGGGGTTGGGTTGGTCCGGGGTTGAACAGGTCGGGTTTAAAAGTGGGTATGGAGATGTGATCTTGGTCGTTGATCATTCTGAGATCAACGGCCCAGATCAAGCATGATTAAAACGACGTCGTTTGGATGCCCCTGAGGCCAACTAATCTGGACCGGGCAAAGCAACGTTTTTGGGCCTGATTTTGGGTCCAATTTAATGGCCCAATTCCGATTTTAAACTCATTTTCTTTTTCCTTCTTTTAATTTTTGATTTAAATAAAACTCCTAACTAAATTGTAAAATCAAAATAAAACCATGCAAATATTAATTAATACTCAAACAACAATTATCACTCACATTAACATCTAATTAAAATAAAATCACTTAATGACAACAAATAGAATAAAAGATGCATATTTTGTGATTTTCCTTTTAATAACCAAATTATGGTTTGATTAATTCCTAATAGTAGAATGACATCCTAAACTCAACATGTGACGTACATATATTTTTTATTTATTTTGTTCGACGATACTAAACAATCACAAACAACACTACAAATAACTACCACAAAGATCCCGCAAATTCCAAAAATTGTACAACAAGACCATTTATTTTATTTTCGATTTCTTTTGGAGTAATTGTTGTGTAAACAAAAATCACGTGCTCACAGCTGCCCCTCTTTGTCCGAAAACACGAAGAGTTTTCGTGCAAAGATAAAGTGAGCGGATATGAGCGATTTTGCCCATTGGAATACTCCGTGTGAAGCACATTTTTTGAAAGATTTGACCGAATCTTTGCTTCAAGGATTTCCTACATATCCTGGGCTAAACAGGAATCAGGTCAATGTAGTTCGGGAAACCTTGGTAGCTGGGACTACCATGGGATTGCAATGCTTGCTATTACTGTTGTTGCTGTTGCCACTACTGCTTTACCGACCTCCTTATTACAACCAAAGGAAATTGAAACTGAACTAACTATTTATGCCTGTCAACCGCTAGTTACAAGATTCCTATCTATAATTCTTTTGCAACTTGATCTTGGGTCTTAGCTGATTCTGTTTGTAGACTTCGATCCGAATCTTGATGCTTGCAAGTTGTAGGCGCCTGTTTATTTCTACGGTATTGAATGAGACGGGATTGGCAGAGCTCGGGACGTTGATCAAATTTTGGAGCGACCCGCCGTTTGTTTGTTCCAGTATTTGGGAACATCTTCTCTTTTTGTTCTTTTCTTCTTTTCTTTATTCAAGATTGAGACTCATCCCGTAGGTCATCTCGATCCATGCGCCTCGAGGTCAGACTTGCTGAGACAAACAAAACAAACGAACAAAATTTTTCTGCCCCAGTTTTACTTGGAAAATTTCGTGAGTTAATTGCCATAATAATCTACAGCACTGATGCGGGGATTGGAAAAAACGCTAGTCTACAAAACGCAACTCAGGGATTGGAGCCCTAATGTCGTCAAAGGTGAAAATGCACAACTCAGGGATTGGAGCCCTAATGTCGGCTGAAGGAAGGTTGCTTAACTCAGGGATTGGAGCCCTAATATCGGCTAAAGGAAAAACACTCAGTTCAGGGTTTGGAGCCCTAATGCTGACTAAATGAAAAATGCTCAGTTCAGGGGTTGGAGCCCTAATGCTGGCTAACAGAAAAGCGCTCAGTTCAGGGATTGGAGACCTAATGCTGGCTAAATGGAAAAGTGCTCAACTCAGGGATTGGAGCCCTAATATCGGCTAAAAGAAAAACGCTCAGTTCAGGGGTTGGAGCCCTAATGCTGGCTAACAGAAAAACGCTCAGTTCAGGGGTTGGAGCCCTAATGCTGGCTAACAGAAAAACGCTCAGTTCAGGGGTTGGAGCCCTAATGCTGGCTAACAGAAAAACGCTCAGTTCAGGGGTTAGAGCCCTAATGCTGGCTAACAAAAAAACGCTCAGTTCAGGGGTTGGAGCCCTAATGCTGGCTAACAGAAAAACGCTCAGTTCAGGGATTGGAGCCCTAATGCTGGCTAACAGAAAAACGCTCAGTTCAGGGATTGGAGCCCTAATGCTGGCTAACAGAAAAATGCTCAGTTCAGGGATTGGAGCCCTAATGCTGGCTAAGTGAAGTGGTATTAGCAACTTTGAAAAATTATTTTAACTTTTCTCATGGAGTTGATCCTTTGGAAAACCTGCAATTGGATCCTCCTCAAGGACATTAATAGTTCCTTCTACAATGTCTTTTAACTTTATTAGTTGATTTTAATCTTCTAAAATACATAGTTGAACCTATAACTTTGTATAAATGTGAATAGAATTTGTGGACTTTACTAGCAACACAAAAAATTACATGGGATTCCATTAGATTGAGTAATCTGCTTACTTGATTTGTGCATCCATCTTTTTTATCCTAGAACAATCTAAAGTGATAGTATTAAATTTGAAGAGGGGAGAAAAGGTTTAGACTTGGCTAAAGAAGCTCGTGTTCCTTCTGGATATTTAAGTGTCAAATTGTAAAGCAGGAGCAGATTAGTTCTAACGATGATATTTGATTGGATTGGATTGAGAATTGAAGAAAAGCCTTATTGTCAGGCATCTGGATAGATTTCTTTTAGTTTAAAAAATCAAAACAATTACAGAAACACCTTAAAATTGGAGCAAACGTATAAGCTGTTGATCTAAAAATTGAGGTTTGATGCTGAAGCTCTGTTTACTAAGTTGATAACCCTACTGAACATAATAAATAAGTCTTCATTTACTTAGAGTTAGGGTTATTCTCACTTTCCAATCTGTCTAATATTTAACGGGGATCTCCTGTTGGCTATAACTTATTTTTCAGTTTGTCCTCCCTAACCGAATTACATTAGTAATGTATAATGGTGTTGATGATAACTAGTGTGTATCTTTTTAATTTGATGAGGTGATGAAAAGAGTTTCAGGAACTAGAATGAAGCTATATGGACAAACTTCTGAACTCTTTCAACGGATCCCGATTTTTGCCACCGTTACTGAAAGATAAATTTTATAGGGCAGTGGTTAGGCCTGCTATGTTGTATGGGATCGAGTGTTGGCCGGTGAAGATTTCACACATCCAGAGGATGAAAGTTGCAAAGATGAGGATGTTGAGGTGGATGTGTGGGCATACAAGGAAGGATAAGATTAGAAATGTAAATATTCGAGAGAAGGTGGGTGTGGCCCCCATGGAGGACAAGATGCGGGAAGCAAGACTCAGATGGTTCGGCCACATTCAGAAGAGGAGCACTGATGCACCGGTGAGAAGGTGTGAGCGACTGGATGTGGTGGGTACGAGGAGAGGTAGAGGGAGACCTAAGAAGTATTGGGGAGAGGTAATCAGACAGGATATGGCGCGATTTAAGGTTACTGAAGACATGGCCCTTAACAGGGAATTATGGAGATCGAGCATTAAGGTTGTAGGTTAGGGGAAATTGTGATTTCTTTTTACAGCGCACTAGAGTGAGACTAGCCAGTTAGGAATTAGTCTTAGGATGCTATTGATCAGCTACTGATGATGGGCTTTATCTGCTGTTTATTAGTATACCTTACATCTTTCTCGTATTTCCTATATCTCTTATATTGCTGTTATTTTGTTATTTTATGGTATTTATGTTATGTTATGGATTTTATGGTATTGTATGTTATTTTATTATGAGTCTATTGATAGTACTAATATAGTGTCTCTTGTTGCCTTCTTGAGTCGAGGGTCTCCTGGAAACAGCCTCTCTGCCCCTCGGGGTAGAGGTAAGGTCTGCGTACATATTACCCTCCCCAGACCCCACTTGTGGGATTACACTAGGTTGTTGTTGTTGTAGTTAGAATCAGAAGGATAATAGAGTTTATAATAAAGCAGTATACATTGTTCACGTTGGGTCCGGGCATAGCCCCGGCTACTCCTACTAGTGGAGTGTATATATTAAAGAGAAGGTTTGAAAGCATGTCAATAAATTGGGAAAGCTGGCAGTTTGAGCTCGCAGAAGTCGTGGCCCTGTCACACTTTAGTTCACCTCTATTTGGTTGCTTCTTGTTTGTTCAGTTATTGTATTCCTGTTATAGCTGACTTAGGACTCGGCATAAAGTAATGTGTTTAACCTATTTCAAATGTTGCTAGGATATAGGAATTGGAAAAGTCCAACCCGTTAGCAATTAATCACCAACAGATTTGGGCTTTGATTTGGTACTTTTTGGCCAAGGCGTAAAAGGCTGTGCATGTGTGTGTGTGTATTTACACATGTATAAGAATTGTACGTCGTTTAGAATGGAATTTTTTCATTTTACATCGGGGAGGAATCTTTGATAACAGTCAAGTGGAGCGATAGAGGTGTAAGTCAGTCGTTGAGTTCATAATTTATTTATTCTAGTCGTTGAGTCCACATGAAAATCGTCTTTGAGGGTTGCGTGTGTGATAATTTCCCGCGACTTAGTTGTGATTTGTAATTACTAAAATTTGGGGTACATTTAATGTGGCCCGGTTCTAATTCCCAACGAGGTTAAATAGAATGTGTCGTGAATCACGGGTGCATTTTATGTAGCGTGATTTGCGACGTGTTTTAAATAACCTTGAAATAATTCCTTAAATAATTAATAGCGGTTTAAAAAGGAATAAAAATGCACATAGGTTCAAAATGTTCTTTAAATTAGATAATTATGCCAATAATAACAGTTGAACGACCGTGCTAGAACCACGGAACTCGGGAATGCCTAACACCTTCTCCTGGGTTAACAGAATTCCTTACCCGGATTTCTAGTTCGCGGACTGTTAAACAGAGTCATTCTTTTCCTCAATTTGATATTTTAAACCTGTGACTTGGGATACCATAAATCTCCCAAGTGGCGACTCTGAATCTTTTAATAAATAATCCCATTTCGATTGTCCTTTAATTGGAAAAAACTCCCTTTATTATGCCCTCTTCCGGGGATGTAGTGAAAAAAGGAGGTGTGACAACATCGAAGCTGTAGACGTCAGTTTTTTGACTAGCAATACCCGATTGCATGTATTCAGGATCTAAATACGCAGAATTACACATCATTTTTCTTTTAAAGTTTTGTACTTTAGGCTTGCTGAAAACAGTTGATTGCATAATAAATATGGTGCTTGTTGTATGATTTGGAGAAAAAAATCAGCACCTTTAACAAGGTGTCTTGTGTTCTGTTATGCCTATTTCAGTATAATGGATAAACAACATCTGAATTCCAAAATAGTTTGGTTGACTGTATGATCCAAAATAGTTCTGTTATGTCTTAATTCTTTAAAATTAGATTACTTTTATGTTTACTGTTAGCTCAACATTGTTGCATCTTTGTCCGAGCTTGAGACGGCTTTGCTTTGTGACATAGGTTGTATTATGTTTTATCAGAAGAACAAAAGGAAAGATGTAGGCTCTAGGCTGTGTTATGGTGGTTGCTGTATGATTTGGGAAAAAGATTCAGTTATCCTGAAAGGGTATGTTAGTAATGTTTTCTTATGCCTATATCAGGAATCATACTTGAAATATGCTTATCACTATGGCAATTTGTACTTTGAAGAGACCCGGAGAGCTTTACTTTGCTAGATCTTTCATGTTACTAGAGTTGGCATCCTGATGATTCTTTGTCACTAGTGTAAAACTCGAAAATCCGGAGTGACTTTGCTATGTGAAAAGCTTGAGTGTTTCTATTTTTCACTCTGTGACGCTTGATTGTTTTATCCAGCGCGATTGTGTTGTGATATATTGTTAGATTAAGTGAGGTCTTCATGATTTGAAATGATATTAGCTCTATCTATGTCTTGTGCTCTTCGGTTTAAAGCTCAACACCACTGTCCGAACATGATCCATGTTAGATCTCTCTGATTCTCGTTGCCTGTAGGTTAAGTTTTGTGAATTAGGATCCCGAAATGGTCGCTAAAACCTGGAATTTATTGCCCTGGCTTGGTAGCTTCAGTTGTACCTTTATACCGCTGGATCTTCATTAGTTTTCAGTTAGCAAAGAGCAATAGATAAGGTGTGCCTGTGTTAAGATGAGAAGTTCTGGAATATCCATGACTAACTTGATATGTCTAAGGATTTTTTTTTTAAAAAAAAAACTCTAGCTAAATAGTTTTGCTTCTGCAAATAACAAATAATCTGTTTAAATCATGTTATACCAATAGCTGTGACATTGTGACTCCAAAATTATGTACAAACTCATGGCGAAATTATTTCTAAGCTGGGTGATTCTGCTTCTGTCACTTGGTGATTTGCTCATTGGTTGAAATGTTTGAGCATGAGCATTGGGAAAGATGAGGCAGTGTGCCGACCCAAAGGGGTCATCACCTATTTTCTCACTAGTGCTGTGTCTCCGAGGCCTTGGAAACCTCATTTAGGGTTGCCTTGATTTGCGTGCGCAGTCTGGGCGCTTAGCCGGAAAGCTTAAATATGTGTTCTGTGTGAAAAAAAAAATGGCAAATTTTGATATTAATATGCATAATATTGACTTCGGTCAATATTTTGGGTAAACGAACCCGGACCTGTGATTCGACAGTCCTAGAGGGTCCGTGGAAAAATATGGGACTTGTGCGTGTGCCCGGAATCAAATTCCGAGGTCTCAAGCCCGAGAAATGAATTTTTGTGTGAAATTATTTTCTGAAATTAATGAAGAAAATGAAGAAGAAAATTGATCAGAAAACTATGGTATCGGGCTCTTATTTTGGTTCCGACGCCCGGTACGAGTCTTAAATATGTTTTAAGCACTATCTGTAAAATTGGGCTAAAAACGGACGTCATATGACGTGTTTCGGACTTAAAATGGGAAATTTGAGTTTTATGAAAGTTGAAAGAAAATCATGTGTTTTGAGGCTTGATCCTATGTATATGATGTTATTTTGGCGATTTGATCGCACGAGTAAGTCCGTAAGATGTTTTTAAGGTTGTGTGCATGTTTGGTTTGGAGCCCCGAGGGCTCGGGTGAGTTTCGAGTGAATTCCGGGGTGCCTTAGGCTTAAAAGATCTAATGTTGCAGGTTCAGGAAATAGTGCAGGTCTCTGAACCCTCTGGCGCGGTCCGCGTGCAGATGCGTGCGGTCGCGGTCGCCTTTGCGCGGTCCGCGGTGGGTGCTGTGCGGCCGCGGTCAGCCTGGTGCGGTCCTCACTAGGTAGGATTCGCAGGCCTTCAGAGAAATCCGCGCGGCCGGGGTCCTCCTTGCGCGGTCTGCGCGGGGTCTGTTAGAAAGGTATAAATACAGCGTGATTTTCAGTTATTTTCCACTTTTCAAAAACCCAACACATAAGAGACGATTTTTCCGAACAACTTTTCTTCTTCAAAACGGTTGGTAAGTGATTTCTAACTCATTTTCTTCACTTCTTAACATCTTTTAACATGATTTCAACTTCAAATCAAAGATTTTCATGGGGAAAATTGGGTGTTTTGGGTAGAACCTAGGTTTTCTACAAATTGAGAAGTTGGACCTCAATTTGGGGTCCGATTTCAAAACAAATCATATATTTGGATTCGTGGGAGAATGGGTAACCGGGTTTTGGTCCGAACCTCGAGTTTCGACCACGTGGGTCCGGGGGTATTTTTGACCTTTTGGGAAAAACCTTGTAAAATTTATTTTCATGCGTTGGGATTGATTCATTTAGTAATTATTAATGTGATTAAGTAACTTATGACTAGATTCGAGCGGATTGGTGGTGGAATCAAGAGGTAAAGCTATAATTGAGACTTGAGTGGTGTTCAAGGCATCGAGGTAAATGTTCGGTCTAACCCTAGCTTGAGGGATTAGGAGTTGAGTCATATTTGCTACTTGCTTCTTGTTGAGTACGACGTATAGGCAAGGTGACGAGTGTCTATACGTTGGTGTCAAGCATGACCGTGAGTCTTAAGTTTGAAAGTTATTGTGTTTTTGAATGACACCTTGTATACTTTAATTAATGATCCTCTATGATTAAGTATTTCCATCAATTGAACTGAGTACTAGCAAAGTGAGATTGGTTATAGCTGATTCTCCCTTGCCGGAAAGTTATTATATTTCATGTTCCCTTGCCGGGATTTCTTGTGATTGTGTGATGAACTAAAATGGGAGCGGGTGGTACGCCTACCACAAGATAATGAAATGGGAGCGGGTGGTACGCCTACCACAAGATAATGAAATGGGAGCGGGTGGTACGCCTACTACAAGATATTATGAAATGGGAGCGGGTGGTACGCCTACCACAAGATATGAGAAATGGGATCGGGTTGCACTCCTGCAACAAGATGAAACTGAAAGTGAAAGTTGTCTTTAATTTTCTATATCTGTGTTAGAAATTATATCGTTAGCTTTCTTGTTATTACTTGTTATCTTGTTTCTGTCAGCTACCCCCGAAGCATGTTCCCCTTCCCCAGCTTTAACTGCTTATTACTTGTTTACTTTCCGCCATATATTACATAACTACACAGGTTTATCTGGAGTCTGGTCCTAGCCTCGTCACTACCTCGCCGGGGTTAGGCCAGACACTTACCAGCACATGGGGTCAGTTGCGTTGATACTACGCTCTGTGCTCTTTTGCACAGATCCCGGTCTTGGACAACATCAGTAGCGCGGGAGCCAGCTTTCAGTCCAGTGAGACACTGAGGTAGCCTTACAGGCGTTCGCAGGCCCGACGTCTCCTTTATCTTTTATTTCCATCTGTTATCTCATATAGTCGAGACAAGCAGTTTATATTTTCTTTAAAACGGTTGTATTTAGCACTCTTAGAAGTTCGTGAGTAATGTGACACCAGTTCTTGGGTAGAGGCATATGTTGATTCTCGCATTATTGTTCAGTTTTCTTTAAATCTAAGTCTTCCGCGTATATATTTAATTCCGTTGCTTTCATGCTATCACTAATAATTGTTAAAAGAAGTAATTGTTAATGAAGTAAGAAATTAAGGATTGGCTTGCCTAGCTCTCATTAGTAGGAGCCGTCACGACTCCCAAGGGTGAAAAATTCGGGTCGTGACAAGTTGGTATCAGAGCTCTAGGTTACATAGGTCTCACAACTCACGGACAAGCTCAGTAGAGTCTAAGGGATCGGTACAGAGACGTCTGTATTTATCCCCTAGAGGCTACCGAGTTAGGAAGACTTCACTTTTGTTCTTTCTTGTCGTGCGGTTCAGTTTCCCCAATACTGATTGAATTTCTACTCCGTTCTTTCGTAGATGGTGAGAACACGCGCTTCCTCATCTACCGCTCAACAGCCCGAGCCCCCGGCAGCAGCTTCCACTAGGGGCAGAGGGTGAGGCCGAGGCTGTACTAGAGGCTGAGGTAGAGGCAGAGCTTAGCCCCGAACAGCAGCACCAGCGACGGAGCCTCAGGTTGATTTTGAGGAGGAGGTTCCGGCCCCAGCTGTTCCGGTGGGCCCAGCTCAGGTTCCAGAGGGGTTCATTGCCACTCCAGTTCTTCAGGATGCTCTGGTCCGATTGGTAGGCCTCATGGAGAGTGTCACCCGAGCGGGTTTTCTTCCAGTAGCACCAGCCACTTCTCAGGCTGGAGGAGGGGCTCAGACTCCTGCTACACGCACTCCGGAGCAGGTAGCTCCCCAGACTCAGACTCTAGCGGTTCAGCCTGTTGGAGTAGATCAGCCGGGTGTCATACCTCAGACCGGCGATGGAGAGGCTATGTCCGCCGATGCTTTGTGGAGACTGGACAGATTCACAAGCTCTTCACTTCTACTTTTAGCGGAGCATCTACTGAGGATCCCCAAGATTATCTAGACAGCTGCCACGAGGTTCTCAGAAACATGGGTATTGTTGAGACCAATGGGGTTGATTTTGCTACATTTCGCTTGTCTGGATCTGCCAAGACTTGGTGGAGGGATTATTGCTTAACGAGACCAGTCGGATCACCATCTTTGACTTGGGAGCAGTTTACGGTATTGTTTCTGGAGAAGTTTCTCCCCGTTACTCAGAGAGAGGCCTATTAGAGGTAGTTTGAGCGCCTACAGCAGGGTTCCATGACTGTTACCCAGTATGAGACCAGGTTCATCGATCTAGCTCGCCATGCTCTTATCATACTTCCCATCGAGAGAGAGAGGGTGAGAAGGTTTATTGATGGTCTTGTTCAGCCGATTCGCCTTCAGATGGCCAAGGAGGCCGGAAGCGAGATCACATTTCAGGAGGCGACCAATATGGCCCGCAGAGTTGAGATGGTTCTATCACAGGGAGGTGGTCATGGGTCGGATAAGAGGCCCCGTCATTCAGGAAGATTCAGTGGTACCTCGTCTGGAGGTAGAGATTCATATGGTAGAGCCCATCCTTCTAGGCCTTTCCAGTCAGCTCTTCAGGTCTCCCATGGTACTTCAGGCGGTCGTGGTTCTCAGATGCACTATACTGATCAACAACCTTATAGTGCACCATCATCACCTATCAGTGCACCGCCGCTTCGGAGTTTCCAGGGTCGTCAGCCCCAGCAGCAGAGGGCTTGTTTTACTTGTGGCGACATGAGGCACATTGATAGGTATTGCCCTCGAGCCTCGAGCAGTTCTTCGCATCAGGGTTCTCGTGCCATGGTATCAGCACTAGAGGTTCCACAACCTGCCCAGCCAGCTAGAGGCGGGGGCAGAGGTGCTAGAGGTGGAGCTCAGGCCGCCAGAGGTGGAGGCCAACCAGCAGCAGGCCGTCCCAGAGAGGTAGTTCAAGGTGGTGGGGCCCAGCCCCGATGTTATGCACTTCCAGCCAGGCCCGAGGCTGAGTCTTCAGATGCAGTCATTACAGGTACTATACTGGTTTGTGATAGAGATGCTTCAGTGCTATTTGATCCAGGGTCTACGTATTCGTATATGTCATTTTATTTTGCACCGTACCTGGTCATGCCTAGTGATTCGTTGAGTGTTCCTGTTTATGTGTCAACACCGGTGGGTGATTCTATTATGGTCGACCAAGTTCATCGTTCTTGTATCGTAGTGTTTGGGGGTCTTGAGACCCGTGTTGATTTGTTGCTTTTAGACATGGTCGACTTCGATGTTATATTGGGGATGGATTGGTTATCCCCGTACCATGCTATCTTGGACAAGACCGTGACCTTAGCCTTACCGAATTTACCCCGTTTAGAGTGGAGAGGGACTTCTGGTCATTGTACCCACAATATTAGCTCATATGTGAAGGCTCGGCATATGGTCGAGAAGGGATGTTTGGTCTATTTGGCGTATGTTCGCGATTCTAGCGTGGAGGTCCCTTCTATTGATTTTGTGCCCGTTGTTCAGGAGTTTCCTGAGGTTTTCCCTTCAGACCTGCTGGGTATGCCGCCCGACAGGGTTATCGACTTTTGTATTGATTTGGCTCCGTGCACTCAGCCCATTTATATCCTACCATATCGTATGGCCCCGCCGGAGTTGAAAGAGTTAAAGGAATATCTGCAGGATTTGCTTGAGAAAGGTTTCATTAGACCCAGTGTTTCGCCTTGGGGTGCGCCGGTGTTGTTTGTTAAGAAAAAGGACGGTTCGATGAGAATGTGCATTGATTACCGACAATTGAACAAGGTTACAATTAAGAATAAGTATCCACTGCCGAGGATTGATGATTTGTTCGATCAGCTTCAGGGTGCCAATGTATTCTCAAAGATTGACTTGAGATCTGGCTACCATCAGTTGAGGATTAGGGCATCCGATGTTCCTAAGACAACATTCCGCACTCGGTATGGGCATTATGAGTTCTTGGTTATGTCATTTGGGTTGACCAATGCCCCAACAGCCTTTATAGATTTGATGAACCGAGTGTTCAGGCCTTACTTGGACTCGTTCGTGATAGTCTTCATTGATGATATTTTGATATATTCCCACAGCCGGGAGGAGCACGAGCAGCATCTTAGAGTAGTTCTTCAGACCATGAGGGATAGTTAGTTATATGCTAAATTCTTGAAGTGTGAGTTATGGTTGAGCTCAGTTGCATTTCTGGGTCATGTCGTATCAGCAAAGGGTATTCAGGTTGATCCGAAAAAGATTGAGGCAGTCAAGAACTGGCCTAGACCAACATCAGCCACAGAGATTCGGAGTTTCTTGGGATTGGTAGGCTACTATCGTCGGTTCGTGGAGGGATTCTCATCTATTGCAACCTCGATGACCAGGTTGACCTAGAAAGGTGCCCAGTTCAGATGGTCAGACGAGTGTGAGGCAAGCTTTCAGAGGCTCAAGACAGCTCTGACTACGACACCGGTGTTGGTTTTGCCCACAGGTTCAGGGCCCTATACAATCTATTGTAATGCATGTCGTATTGGACTTGGTGCAGTGTTGATGCAGGATGGCAAGGTCATTGCCTATGCTTTGAGGCAGTTGAAGGTTCATGAGAAGAACTATCCAGTGCATGATTTGGAGTTGGCAGCCATTGTTCACGCATTGAAGATTTGGAGGCACTATCTGTATGGTGTGGCATGTGAGGTGTTCACGGATCATAAGAGTCTTCAGTATTTGTTCAAGCAAAAGGAGTTGAATTTGAGGCAGAGGAGGTGGTTGGAATTGTTGAAAGATTATGACATCACTATCTTATATCACCCAGGAAAGGCCAATGTGGTGGCCGATGCCTTGAGTAGGAAGTCAGCCAGTATGGGCAGTCTTGCTTATATTCCAGTCGGTAAGAGACCGCTTGCTTTCGACGTTCAGGCTTTGACAAATCAGTTTGTGAGTTTGGACATTTCTGAGCCTAGTCGAGTATTAGCTTGCACGGTCGCTCGTTCTTCGTTATTGGAGCGTATCCGTGATCGGCAGTTCGATGATCCCCATTTGTGTGTCTTGAGATACACGATGCAGCGTGGAGGTGCCAAGAAAGTAACCTTAGATGATGATGGTGTATTGAGATTGCAGGGGCGAGTTTGTGTGCCCAATGTTGATGGGATTCGAGAGTTGATCTTAGTAGAGGCCCACAGTTCTCGGTATTCTATTCACCCGGGCGCCGCGAAGATGTATCAGGATCTGAAGCAACACTATTGGTGGCGTAAGATGAAGAAAGACATCGTTGCGCATGTGGCTCGATGTTTGAATTGTCAGCAGGTTAAGTACGAACATCAAAGACCTGGTGATTTATTTCAGAGGATTGAACTTCCCGAGTGGAAGTGGGAGAGGATTACGATGTATTTCGTTACTGGACTTCCGATGACTCGGAAAAAGTTTGATGCAGTTTAGGTCATTGTTGATAGGCTGACCAAGTCAGTGCATTTTGTTCCTGTTGCAGCCACCTATTCGTCCGAGAGGTTAGCCGAGATTTATATCAGGGAGATTGTTCGCCTTCATGGGGTGCCGCTATCTATCATTTCGGATCGGGGTACGCAGTTTACCTCACATTTCTGGAGAGCGGTTCAGCGAGAGTTGTGCACCCAGGTTGAGTTGAGTACAACATTTCATCCCCAGACGGACGGTCAGTCCGAGAGGACTATTCAGGTTCTTAAGGATATGCTCCGAGCCTGCGTCATTGATTTTGGAGGCTCGTGGGACCAGTTTTTGCCTTTAGCAGAGTTCGCCTACAACAACAGCTACTAGTCCAGCATTCAGATGGCTCCATATGAGGCGTTGTATGGTAGGCGATGTCGGTCTCCAGTTGGATGGTTTGAGCCGGGAGAGGCTCGATTATTGGGTACGGATCTGGTTCAGGAGGCCTTTGACAAGGTCAGTATTATTCAGAATAGGCTTCGTACAGCTCAGTCCAGGCAAAAGAGCTATGTAAATCGTAAGGTTAGAGACGTGGCTTTTATGGTTGGAGAGCGAGTATTGCTCCGAGTGTCGCCTATGAAGGGCGTGATAAGATTTGGGAAGAAGGGCAAGCTTAGCCCTAGGTTCATTGGTCCATTTGAGATTATCGATCGAGTGGGAGAGGTGGCCTATAGACTAGCATTGTCGCCGAGTTTATCAGCCGTGCATCCAGTTTTTCATGTGTCCATGCTTCGAAAGTATCACGGCGACCCATCCCACGTATTAGATTTTAGCACTGTCCAGTTGGACAAGGACTTATCTTATGAGGAGGAGCCGATAACTATTCTAGACCGGCAAGTTTGTCGGTTGAGGTCGAAGAGTTTTCCTTCGGTTCGTGTTCAGTGGAGAGGTCAGCCTCCTGAGGCATCGATTTGGGAGCCCGAGTTCGATATGCGGATCCGTTATCCCCATCTTTTCCCCGACTCAGGTACTTCTTTCTTTTGTCCGTTCGAGGACAAACGATTGTTTTAGAGGTGGAGAATGTGACGACCCAAAGGGGTCATCACCTGTTTTCTCACTAGTGTTGTGTCTCCGAGGCCTTGGAAACCTCATTTAGGGTTGTCTCGATTTGCGTGCACAATTCGGGCGCGTAGCCAGAAAGCTTAAATATGAGTTCTGTGTGAAAAAAATGGCGAATTTTGATATTAATATGCATAATATTGACTTCGGTCAACATTTTGGGTAAACGGACCCGGACCTGTGATTCGACGGTCCCTGAGGGTCCGTAGAAAAATATGGGACTTGGGTGTATGCCCGGAATCAAATTCCGAGGTCCCAAGCCCGAGAAATGAATTTTTGTGTGAAATTGTTTTCTGAAATTAATAAAGGAAAATAAAGAAGAAAATTGATCAGAAAACTGTGGTATCGGGCTCGTATTTTGGTTCCGACGCCCGGTACGAGTCTTAAATATGTTTTAAGCACTATCTGTAAAGTTGGGCTAAAAACGGACGTCATATGACGTGTTTCAGACTTAAAATGGGGAATTTGAGTTTTATGAAAGTTGAAAGAAAATTATGTGTTTTGAGGCTTGATCCTATGTATATGATGTTATTTTGGCGATTTGATCACACGAGTAAGTCCGTAAGATGTTTTTAAGGTTGTATGCATGTTTGGTTTGGAGCCCCGAGGGCTCGGGTGAATTTCGAGTGAGTTCCGGGGTGCCTTAGGCTTAAAAGATCTAATGTTGTAGGTTCAGGAAATAGTGCAGGTCTCTGAACCCTCTGGCGCGGTCCGCGTGAAGACGCGTGCGGCCGCGGTCGCCTTTGCGCGGTCCGCGGTGGGTGCTGTGCGGCCGCGGTCAGCCTGGTGCGGTTCGCACTAGGTAGGATCCGCAGGCCTTCAGAGAAATCTGCGCGGCCGCGGTCCTCCTTGCGCGGTCTGCGCGGGGTCTGTCAGAAAGGTATAAATACAGCGTGATTTTCAGTTATTTTCCACTTTTCAAAAACCCAACACATAAGAGGCGATTTTTTCAAACAACTTTTCTTCTTCAAAACGATTGGTAAGTGATTTCTAACTCATTTTCTTCACTTCTTAACATCTTTTAACATGATTTCAACTTCAAATCAAAGATTTTCATGGGGAAAATTGGGTGTTTTGGGTAGAACCTAGGTTTTCTACAAATTGAGAAGTTGGACCTCAATTTGGGGTCCGATTTCAAAACAAATCATATATTTGGATTCGTGGGAGAATGGGTAACCAGGTTTTGGTTCGAACCTCGAGTTTCCACCACGTGGGTCCGGGGGTATTTTTGACCTTTTGGGAAAAACCTTGTAAAATTTATTTTCATGCGTTGGGATTGATTCATTTAGTAATTATTAATGTGATTAAGTAACTTATGACTAGATTCGAGCGGATTGGTGGTGGAATCAAGAGGTAAAGCTATAATTGAGACTTGAGTGGTGTTCAAGGCATCGAGGTAAGTGTTCGGTCTAACCCTAGCTTGAGGGATTAGGAGTTGAGTCATATTTGCTACATGCTTCTTGTTGAGTACGACGTATAGGCAAGGTGACGAGTGTCTATACGTTGGTGTCAAGCATGACCGTGGGTCTTAAATTTGAAAGTTGTCGTGTTTTTGAATGACACCTTGTATACTTTAATTAATGATCCTCTATGATTAAGTATTTCCATCAATTGAACTGAGTACTAGCAAAGTGAGATTGGTTATAGCTGATTCTCCCTTGCCGGAAAGTTATTATATTTCATGTTCCCTTGCCGGGATTTCTTGTGATTGTGTGATGAACTAAAATGGGAGCGGGTGGTACGCCTACCACAAGATAATGAAATGGGAGCGGGTGGTACG
This sequence comes from Nicotiana tabacum, assembly GCF_000715075.1. Lineage (NCBI taxonomy): Eukaryota > Viridiplantae > Streptophyta > Magnoliopsida > Solanales > Solanaceae > Nicotiana > Nicotiana tabacum. The sequence continues at coordinate 215,081,615 of NC_134085.1, forward strand.
CCTACCACAAGATAATGAAATGGGAGCGGGTGGTACGCCTACCACAAGATAATGAAATGAGAGCGGGTGGTACGCCTACCACAAGATAATGAAATGGGAGCGGGTGGTAAGCCTACCACAAGATAATGAAATGGGAGCGGGTGGTACGCCTACCACAAGATAATGAAATGGGAGCGGGTGGTACGCCTACAACAAGATATTATGAAATGGGAGCGGGTGGTACGCCTGCCACAAGATATGATGAAATGGGAGCGGGTGGTACGCCTACCACAAGATATGAGAAATAGGATCGAGTTGCACGCCTGCAACAAGATGAAACTGAAAGTGAAAGTTGTCTGTACTTTTCTATATCTGTGTTAGAAATTATATCGTTAGCTTCCTTATTATTACTTGTTATCTTATTTCTGTCAGCTACCCCCGAAGCATGTTCCCCTTCCCCAGCTTTGGCTGCTTATTACTTGTTTACTTTCCGCCATATATTACATAACTGTACAGGTTTATCTGGAGTCTGGTCCTAGCCTCGTCACTACTTCGCCGGGGTTAGGCCATACACTTACCAACACATGGGGTCGGTTGCGCTGATACTACGCTCTGTGCTGTTTTGCACAGATCCCGGTCTTGGACAACAACAGTAGTGCGGGAGCCAGCCTTCAGTCCAGTGAGACACTGAGGTAGCCTTGCAGGCGTTCGCAGGCCCGACGTCTCCTCTATCTTTTATTTCCATCTGTTATCTCATATAGTCGAGACAAACAATTTATATTTTCTTTCAAACGGTTGTATTTAGTACTCATAGAAGTTCGTGAGTAATGTGACACCAGTTCTTGGGTAGAGGCATATGTTGATTCTCGCATTATTGTTCAGTTTTCTTTAAATCTAAGTCTTCCGCATATATATTAAATTCTGTTGCTTTCATGCTATCACTGATAATTGTTAAAAGAAGTAATTGTTAATGAAGTAAGAAATTAAGGATTGGCTTGCCTATCTCTCATTAGTAGGCGCCGTCACGACTCCCGAGGGTGAAAAATCCGGGTCGTGACATTCAGATTATACATTACTTTGCAGGAACTGATCAATTCGCCTCTGGTTTATTAAATGTCTCGATTGGTTTGTCTTTGCTAGTTTCTTTTTGATGGTCGTCCCAATTTATTTCGCGTTGAAGTGCTCTCTAATCTTCTCGTCTTAAGAGTTGTACACATGCTGCATTCATAAGCAACTCTCTTGAGCATTTTATTTGTTTCTTAGGATTACACATGAAATAGGTAAGTTTAAGGTGTTTTTTCTGGTTTCTTGTTGAGTCCTGAAGAGCTGTAGCAGCCTGAAATGGAGTGTATATATTAAAGAGAAGGTTTGAAAGCATGTCAATATATTGGGAAGGTTGGCAGTTTGAGCTCGCAGAAGTCGTGGCCCTGTCACACTTTAGTTTACCTCTATTTGGTTGCTTCTTATTTGTTCAGTTATTGTATTCCTGTTATAGCTGACTAAGGACTCGACATAAAGTAATGTGTTTAACCTCTTTCAAATGTTGCTAGGATATAGGAATTGGAAAAGTCCAACCCGTTAGCAATTAATCACCAACAAGTTTGGGCTTTGATTTGGTCCTTTTTGGCCAAGGCATAAAAGGCTTTACATGTGTGTGTATTTACATATGTATAAGAATTGTACGTCGTTTAGAATGGAATTTTTTCATTTTACATCAGGGAGGAATCTTGATAACAGTCAAGTGGAGCGATAGAGGTGTAAGTCAGTCGTTGAGTTCATAATTTATTTATTCTAGTCGTTGAGCCCACATGAAAATCGTCTTTGAGGGTTGCATGTGTGATTATTTCCCGCGACTTAGTTGTTATTTGTAATTACTAAAATTCGGGGTACATTTCATGTGGCCCGGTTCTAATTCCCAACGAGGTTAAATAGAATCACGGGTGCATTTTATGTAACGTAATTTGCGACGTGTTTTAAATAGCCTTGAAATAATTCCTTAAATAATTTAAAGTGGTTTAAAAAGGAATAAAAATGCACATAGGTTCAAAATGTTCTTTAAATCAGATAATTATGCCAATAATAACAGTTGAGCGACCGTGCTAGAACCACGGAACTCGGAAATGCCTAACACCTTCTCCCGAGTTAACAAAATTCCTTACCCGGATTTCTAGTTCGCGGACTGTTAAACAGAGTCATTCTTTTCCTCGATTTGGGATTTTAAACCGGTGACTTGGGACACCATAAATCTCCCAAGTGGCGACTCTGAATCTTTTAATAAATAATCCCGTTTCCATTATCCTTTAATTGGAAAAAACTTCCTTTATTATGCCCTCTTCCGGGGGTGTAGTAAAAAAAGGAGGTGTGACAACTCTGGCGACTCTGCCGGGGATAAGAACCCAGAACTTTTGGTTCAAGGTTCAGAATTCGAGCTTAGATGAATTGTTATAATTGACTTTATTAATTATCTGATTTTGTTACATGTTTGGGCCTAATGTGCTAAATGTTGCTTTTTACTGCTTTAATATTAGTGAACTGTATATAAATTGTTACGAATCCCTCCTCTCTCTGAGTCTTCTAAATCATGAAGGAGTGTGCACTTCGTGTGACTTCTTTTCTGTTAGAGTCAATTTTCAAATTTTAGAACGAGGTTCGGATAAGTTGCAAAGTCGGCGAAGCTTCTGTATTCCCGGTATGCTGCCCCCCGGCTCGAGTTGTCCGCTCGGGTAAGCCACGTCTAGAACAAATAAACCCAGGTTTTTAAACCTAGAATAACTCAGCCTCATGACGGATCCCTAGTAGGAACGTTTGTTTGCATCATGCGCATTTGATCTTGGGGACTCAACATAGGGGTTGGGTCCGTCTAGGACAGGTGTACCCAAAATAATAGACCATCTTTATGCATCCTATGTGCTACATGTTGCATTCCTTCAAGGGTAAAATGATCATTTGGCGGACCAATGATAGCTGAGGGCAAATGAAAAAAAAAATAAAAAAAAAAGGAAAGGGTGAAGTGTGAAGATAAAGCGAGTAGGGCTCAATTATATTTTCTGTCACATTTTTGTTAAGGAAGAATAGAGCTTAAAAAATTCAAAAGATTTTGCACTTTTTATCATTTAAAAAAAAATCAAAAATCAAAGAAAAAAAAAGGAAAAAGAAAATCCACAAAAAAAGATTGCATGTTTCACCATTTTCAAAGAAAAGACAAAAAAAGCATGTTTTCTCTAAATTAGTTATTTTTCCAAAATTCTCGACCATATCCAATCTGCCCGAACTACGCAAACCTAATTCTCGTTTTTCGGGGCGTGATACATAGGAAACCCACATAGGGTTCGGTATTCCTAGCAAATCTTAGGTTCTTGGCTTTGCGGGGTCTTAGCCAAATTTTGCATTTCTAGCCACCTTTTGGCTAAATAAGTCATTTTACAAAAAATAATCGCAACCATGTCTTGCATGTGTCTAATAGGGAATGTTATTGTCTCATATAGTGTTGGTTTAAGTTTTCTCATACAGTGTGGATTTACTTACCGTAGTTTGAGCATGACAGATACCCCAGGGCCACTGCATTCAGGAGTTGTTTAAGGAGATTTATTTTATATTTTATGTTTTGAGTCTGTTCTTCATTTTATGTCGTCTTTTACTTTCTAATTTTGTACAATAATGTCAAGTCTTTTGTTATTGTATTTTCTGCTTTATATTTGAAAAAGTGTGTTATAAATCAAAAATCGAAAAAAGAAATGTCGCATTTTTTATTTCCGTTAGAAGTTTTCTTTAGAATACTAATTCTAGGAATAAAAAAAAAATCATTTGAGGTGGTTTTTCTTTATTAAATTAATATCTAGAATTCAAAAACAGAAAAATTGCTTTTATATTTTCTTTAGGATACTAGGACTAAAAAATAAAAAAAATGGGATTTTTCTCTTTTGATATCTCTTTAAGAGTTTTCTTTTAAGGTATTAATTTCAAAAATCCAAAAAGATTTTCTTTTGAGGTGTTTCTTTGGGAAATTAGTAAAAAATAAACAAAAAAATGTTTCTTTATTTCATTAGAACTTTAGGATATTGTACATAGAAAAAAATATACTTTATTTTTGTTTATCATTAGAATTTCTTCTTTAGGCAATCAAAATTGAAATCCAAAAATATTTTGTTTTATCTTTTTCATTGCTTGTTTCGAAATCTTGTGTCAGGATATCAAATAAAAATTCGAAATGTTTTTCTTTGGTTTACTGATTGGACTTCATTTCAGAAAAAAGAATCAAAAAATATTTTTCCCTTCTAGGGTTTTTCCTTAATAATTTTCCATAGAGTGTTTGTTTAAAAAAAAAGAAAAAAAATATATGCTCGTTAAGTTTGAGTTTAGGATAGGTTATAGAGCGTTGAGTCTAGAAAATTCAGAAAAAAAGATTTGCTTCTTTTATTCCTATTTTCTCATCAGAGTAGTCATTAAGGTAAAAAGAAAAAAAAGGGAAAAAGAGAACATTAATTTGTTTCTTGATCTTCCAGAACTACGTAAAGATCTGATTCATGCGGGGTCATGATACGTAGGCAACCTACATAGGGTTCGATTGAATCATCATTTTTTTTATTTTATTAAAAGAAAGAAAAAAATAAAAAAAAAGAAAGGAAAAAGAAAAGGAAAAAAAGAGGTGAAATTGTGGGATGTGAGATATGAGAGAAAGAAAGGGTGATGATTAAAAAAAAGAGAAATGAAGGAAAATGGGCAAGCCAGCAAGTGCTAGAAAAGCAAAGAAAAGAGAGGTTGAAATGAACAAATTGGGATGATGCCAACTGACCTTTGTACCCTCGAAGTTATTTTAGAACCGATAACTGTGGCTAGGTGCATTGCACATAAAGTGAGATTATCTTATGTTAAATACCCAAACGCTAACGTAATAGCTTTATTTTGTTATATTCATAGCAGAAGGGTGGTTGGTTTGTGGTTTTAAAGTGGTAACTCTTCTCTACAACATAAAGTCAAAAGGCAATGGCAGACAACAACAGAACTGAGTTGATTGATACGGGTGCCCGAAAGCAGTTGGTTGAACAAAATACTGGTTTGGCTGATGAGACAAGGATGTTAAGACAACACATGATGGACATGTATCAGGCCTGGATGAATGGGAAGGCACCACCCCCGCCATCACTTGGCTTCTTAGATGCTACCTTTATCCAAGCTTTTGCACTTCCCAACCACCCCAGTATCTCCATCACTCTTCCTCCAATTACCACTCCCCAAAATTGCCCTCCTGTCATATCCACTACCCCCAACAATAAATACCCACTCAAAGCTTGTGATACCCAATATTATCCCCTTAGAGGTTGCCCGCAAGGTTCCTGACTCATACAAGAAGAGCCCTCAGGATGAGTTTCATACGGAACATGAGAAAGTCACAGGAAGAGAAGGGCGAGATGGGATACCCAGGAGGCTGAAAAGTATAGAACAGTCCTTAAAGAACAATCGAGGAATGGGAGACTAGGGTAGCATGAATTACAAAGAACTGTCTATGTCCCCTGACGTTCGCCTGACCGCAGGGTTCAAAGTGCCAAAATTTAACTTGTATGATGGGTGTGGAGATCCGGTAGCCCACCTGAGGGTCTATTGCAGTGAAATTAGAAGCGTTGGAGAGAAAGATGACCTATTGATGGCATATTTCAGTAAGAGCCTGACTGGGGCAGCTTTGGACTGGTATACTCGTCAAGATGTTGGTAAATGGCCTACATTGGTGACATGGCTCAAGATTTTGTTCGATACTTTCAATACAAATCAAGCGTTACCCCAGACTGCTCTTCCCTATCTAAAATGGAAAAGAAGCTGGAGGAAAGCTTTAGGGAGTTTGGGCTCAGATGGAGGGAGCAAGCTGCTCGAGTCAGTACCCCGATTGGTGAAGAAGAAATGGTTGAGCTTTTCCTACAAGCCCAGGGGCCCACCTACTTCAGTCATTTGATCCCGGCCTTGGGAAAACATTTCAATGATGTGTTAAAAATGGGGGAGCTAGTAGAATAGGGAATCAAGTCAGGCAAAATCATGAGTTGTTCAAAAGACATTCAGAACATCCCAATAAGCTCGGGTGGAAGAAAGAGAAATAGAAAAGATGATCTGATGGGCTTTCCCGATCAACACTTCCAGCCTCGACATCGTCCCCGTGGATATCCTTGTGCACCATATGATTCTCTCCAATGCCACTTCTCTCTATAGAAACCCCAAAGTCGTACATCACTTTCTCAGTACCCTGTCCACAATGCACCACCATATGCTCCACACCCACGAGGCCCTCAATGGCCCGCACCACGTCCACAAATGTCTTACCCGCCTCCACGAGCCTACTAAAACCCCCCCGGATCAGGTTTCCGGCCCAATCAAGCATTTAAGAATGAGAGGTTACAGAAGAAGAAAACCTTCACTCCATTGGGATAGTCATATGCCAGTCTGTTCCAGAGGCTGATGAAATTAGACATGTTGAAACCGATTCAGATAAAAATGCCAAACCCTCTTCCAAATAAGTTTGATTTTTCTCAAAGGTGCGCATATTGCTCAGATGCCCCGGGGCATGACATAGAGAAGTGTTGGAATCTGAAGAATGTGATTCAGAAGCTTATTGATGCAGGCGACATTATCGTGCAAAATCCAGATGTAGCAGACACCAGCCAGAGTCCATCACCCGTGCATAATGAGACGCATATGGTAGGTATGATTTATTTTGAAAAGGAATGTGAGAATTCTTCTGGTAGCCTCGGAGGCGCACGTGCTTCCAAGTTTTCAGTGCTATCAGAGGTTGATCTTAAGAGCGAGCCGGTAAAAGGAACCCAAAAGCAACTTGTTAAGAACAACGTGATGAAGACTTGTGAAGTTCTTAGTATTGTTGATGCAGAAGTCAATGGCTAAGATGTCGAGTTTGGTGATTGGAAAGAGGCTCTTTCTTGGTTAGTCAGGGAGGAGTTTTGGTGGTTTATTTTGTTGTCATTTCTGTTGTCCGAGTTATTTCAGGGTTGTAATCTGGATATTGGCTTGTGACTTAAACCCTTCTATCCTTTTATTTTGCTTAGTTCCTTTAGTCGTAGCAACTCATTTAGCATTACCTAGTTTTGTTCCAGGTTTGTGACCCCAGCTTTAGTTTGCCTGTTTTATTCAAACCCTTTCACTGTCTGTCTAATGCAAATTACTTTCTGTTATTTCTAGTCATTTTTGTTTAGTTCTCTTTTCTTTTTACAATTCTCTTCCTGTTGGCTCTAGTGACATGACATGCGTAATTCTCAGCCTGATCTTTAGAAGTCAGCTTAGTCAGGAAACAATGAAACAATTTTAAAGATAATGGGGACATTTGAGGGAAATAAGTAAAGGCATTGTGAGATCACTTCAATCCCGAATTGTGTGAAACTGGGGCAGATAGAACATAAAGAAATACTGTTGAAATGCATCATGCCGCATTTTGAAGCCAAAGGCAAGTTTGCCCCAAATTTACAGGGGTCGTTCATGGTACTGAGGTTGTTGTCCAATGGTGCTGGGTAATTGACAAATGTAGAAGTCAAATGTGTGGATATGGTTATCAATTCTGGTGCAATCAAAAGATGTTACATATGTTTTCCTTGGCTTGTTTAATTGTGTTGTTTGTACTTGGCATGTTTTGAAGATTAGAATGACGAAGGCATTTTGTTCTGCTATCTAAACACTTTATCCTTTGCTACCCCTTTTGAACCTTATTTAATTTCTTTCATACCTCTCTTTTGGAATTAGTAGCAACGTTCAGAAACGCAAGCACAAAAGATAAGTAAAGGAAAAAGAGAAAGGAGAAAAGAAAAAAAGAGAGAGAAAAAGAGGAGAAAACAACAACAAAAGAAAAAAAGAAAAGGAAAAAAAACAACAAAAGAAGGAAAAAAAGAAAAAAGAGAAAAGAAAAGAAAAAGAAAAATAGTAACAACAAAAGTAGTCTCATGAACTACGTTCGACCTGATTCCTTTTAAGGATACGTAGGCAGCCTCACGGTTCGGTCCCATCAAAATAAAAATTTAAACGTCCCCAAAAAAATAAACTGGGGCAGAAGTTGCAATTGTTGTAAGAAATCTGATTTCGAAAGTTGTAATTTTGAACCCATTTGAATTATTTTGAACCTTTAATACCCTTTCTTTCTAACCCTATCCAAAAGCCCACGTTACGGTCCAAAGAAAGACCTTCTGATCAGTCTTTGAGAGATGCCAAGTCGAGCAAGTCGAGGTGATTCATGTCAGGGGCAACACTCTAGTTCAAGCAGGAAAATGAAAAATGAGAGAGTCTTATTGGTGAAAACCCTTACGGGCACCGTAAGGCGACGCGAGTTGAGAGAAGTCAAAAATAAGAGAGTCTTACTGGTGAAAACCTTCACGGGCACCGTAAGGCGACTGTAAGTTGAGAGAAAGAACAAAATGAGAGAGGCTTGATGGTGAAAACCATTTAGGCACTACAAGTCGAATAAGGATTGTGAATCAGATTGGATAAGCGGAGTATTGAAGCCCAGTTTCACGGTAAAAAGGTACAATAGGAGCTGAACATCAGATTTGCTTAACAGAATAGGCCGCAGGTACATGTCATGGTCATTAGAGTTGGTATCCACATCCGATAGGTTTCTACTTTGTAGTTTTCTTGTTAGGAATCATCTCTTTCCATTGTCCTCTACTCTGTTCTTATGTCTTGTTTACTTCCTCTTCCTAAGTCTGTTTGGTCAGAAAAAGTGAGAAATGACTTCAAAATTTGCCACCAGCTTTCCAATTGCACAAATGGGATCTGTTTAACACGTCAAAGCATCATAAGTCAGGGAAGAACAACAAGTACACTGAGTTGGCAACAATCAACATGCTTTGGGATCTTTGTGAAATACAAAGGCTTGGTATATGTATCAATTCATGAACAATGCAATAGATGAAGGGGTAGGGTGAACAAATCAAAGGTATTTCCTGTGATAAGGTTGACAAAAGGGTGGTAAACCAGTAATGAGCAAGACCTTCCAAGCAGAAATCAAAGTTTTCATGGAAAATGAGGGAGCGGTAGACTTCAAGGACCGGACCAGGGGTTTAAGTCAAGAAAGAATAGCATACGCAATAAGGGGGTGACAAGTGTCGTGCTTTAGGATTCATGTGAGACACAAAGGTTGGTAAATGTTAGTTCAGGAGCAATGTAACAGGTAGAAGGTATTGGGTTTGAACGGAGAAGAGGTATTTTCTGTGTTAAGGGAAGTGGTTAGTCAATGAACCAACAGGGTCTTCAAATGAAAATTAGTTTACATGGCAAGTGAAGGAGCAACAGACCTCAAGGCCAAGACCAGTAGTTTAAGTCAAGAAAGAACAACATACACACGGAGTAGGGGTAATGGACGTGCTTTGGGATTCATATGAGACACAACGGTTGGGTAGATGCCAGTTCACGAGCAATGTAACAAATATAGGATATTGGGTCTGAACAGAGAAAAGGTATTTTCTGTGATAAGGACGACAGAGAAAGAGGTTAGTCTATAAACAAGCAAGGTTTTCGAGTGGAAATCAGTCATCATGGGAAGTGAAGGAGCAATTGCCCTCAAAGTTCAATGCCACAAACCAATCACCATGTTTTAAAACTAACAAGATTTTTCTTTGATTTGAAACAAGGGTAGAAAATTTTGTTTGTTTCGGAGAAACCCTCCGTAAGGAAAGGCAGCACCAAACAGGTATGACCGTAAATTCTCAGGACCCTCCTAGAAAATGGGGCTTAGTTAAATTTCAAAACAGTCATGAATAACATAGTTTAGAATAAAGGAATATAAGTTGGCTTCAAAGTTTGCATGTTTAAGATAGGATTCAATTAGGAGTTTTCAGGACCCTCCTAGAAAATGAGACTTAGTTTAAAATTCAAAATAATCATGAGTAGCAAAATCTGGCATAAATGTACCCCAAAGAAATATAAGTTGGTTTCAAAGTTTCATGCTTGGGATAGGATTTAATTAGGAGTTTTCAGGACCCTCCTGGATAATGGGACCTAGCTTTAAGATTTCCATTTGACCACAAGATGTAGCGTAAATTCTGTTATAGGATAGTATAACTCAGTCATAAAATTGTCATTTTAAAGATAAAACTTGATTTTGATTTTCAGGACCTTCCTGGATAATGGGATGAGTTTTAAGATTCTTTTAGATAACAAGATTCAGCGGAAGTAATACCTGTAGAAGATATAATTTAGATTTAGAACTGTCATTTAACTAGGAGTTGTCAGGACCTCCTTGGATAATAGGACTTAGCTTTCAAATTCTTAATAATAGTGGGTAGAATAATTCATTTTAACACTCACCTATGTGCCTAGCTACCAAACTGGGGCAGATTTTTTTTGTTTTGTCTAATTTTGTTGAAGTCAAGAGCTCGCATAGAGAACAAGGGAATACATTTTAAGTCAGCAGTCATAAGCCCGCCTGGAGAACAAGGGAATACATTTCAAGTATAGCAATCAGGAGCCCGCCTGGAGAACAAGGGAATACATTTCAAGTTCAGCAATCAGGAGCTCGCCTAGAGAACAAGGAAATACATTTCAAGTTCAGCAGTCAGGAGCCCGCCTGGAGAACAAGGGAATACATTTCAAGTTCAACAATCAGGAGCCCGCCTGGAGAACAAAGGAATACATTTCAAGTCAGCAGTTAGAAGTCCGCCTGGAGAACAAGGGAATGCATTTCAAGTACAACAGTCAGGAGCACGTCTGGAGAACAAGGGAATATATTTCAAGTCAGCAGTCAGGAGTCTGCCTGGAGAATAAGGGAATACATTCAAGTTTAGCTGTTAGGAGCCCGCCTGGAGAACAAGGGAGTACAATTCAAGTTTTGGCTTTCAAATTCTTACTGATATTTGGTAACATGATTTAGTTTACAATCACATATGTGCCCAGCCACCAAACTGGGGCAAAAAAATTTCTTTGTTTTGTCTATTTTTGTTGAAGTCAGGAGCCCTTCTGGAGAAAAAGGGAAAACATTCAAGTTTCAACAGTCAGGAGCCCGCCTGGACAACAAAGGAATACATTTCAAATGCAGCAGTCAGGAGCCCGCATGGAGAACAAGAGAATACATTTCAAGTCAGCAGTCAGGAGCCCGCCTGGAGAACAAGGGAATACATTTCAAGTCAGCAGTCAGGAGCCCGCCTGGAGAACAAGGGAATACATTCAAGTTTAGCAGTCAAGAGCCCGCCTGGAGAACAAGGGAGTACAATTCAGGTTTAGCCTTCAAGTTTTTATTGAAATTTGGTAACAGGATTTAGTTCACAATCACATATGTGCCCGGCTACCAAACTGGGGTAGGAAATTTTCTTTGCCTTGTCTATTTTTGTTGAAGTCAGGAGCCCGCCTGGAGAACAAGAGAATACATTCAAGTTTCAGCAACCAGGAGCCCGCCTGGAGAACAAGGGAATACATTTCAAGTTTCAGCAGTCAAGAGCCCGCCTGGAAAATAAGGGAATACATTCAAGTTTTGGCAGTCAGGCATCCACCTGAAGAAAGGGAAAACATCTCAGACTACAATTCAAAGTGGCAACAAAGAGACTTCACCGGGAGAATACAAGTCGACAAGGCAACAAGAACCACAAGAGCAAGTTTGAAGATATGGATAGGATTTTTGTAGTGCATAAATCATAGCCTAGTCTAGCTTCTTTTTATTTTTGATATGGTGTAATAAGGGGGTTCAGTAAGCAGTAGCAACAACAACAACAACAACAGTGAAATCACAGCTTCATGGTAGTCCCAGCTACCAAAACTTTTCGAACTACACTGACTTGATTCCTTTATAGCCAAGGATATGTATGCAACCTCGGAAGCAGGGTGCGGTCAAATCTTTCAAAAATGCTTCACACGGAGTATTCAAACGGGCAAAAATCGCTTGTATACGCTCATTTTATCTTTGCACGAAAACACTTCGTGTTTCCGAGCAAAGAGGGGCAGCTGTGAGCACGTGATTTTTACCCTATATGAATTACTTCCATAAATTCAAAACAAAATAATTTCTTTTAGTGTTTGCAATTTTGTGGATTTTCGTGGCATTTTCTGTTAATTATTTGAATTTGTGTGCGCATGTTTATTTTATTTTAATTAATGGAAAGACACAAAAATATACGGGCATTTGTATTTAGAATTTAATTTGAAATTTTTAAGGTTAATTAGCAAATTAGTCATTTTATAAAAGTTGAAAATAAAAAATAAAAAATAGCTTAATTTGCACTCTTTAATTTTAGCTTTGATTTTAAGTAGTCTTCTTCTAATTTGTTTTAAATTAATTGTAATAATTTTATTTAGGTTTAATTAGTGTTTTCAGGTTAATTAGGTTCTAGGATTTAATTTAGAATTTTATTTAATTTTGAAAAAAAAGAAGATAAGAATTATTTTGAAAAAAGGAAAAAGGAATTGAAAAGTTAGAAAGTTGGGCTGTTTTGTTTTAATTTGTCCAAGCCCAATGTGAATTCCCTCACTCCAGCCCAACTACACCCATTCAGCCCAAATCACCTAGACCCACGCCCAAACCCGCACGCTGACCCGACCCGCTCCTATTACAACACAAAAAACCCTAAGTCTCAAAGACCCCAAAGCTGCACAGGTTACTGCTCATCTTCCCCTTCACCAAAATCGCACAAATTCACCCTAACTCACCCCACGCGCCTTCCCCCTCCCTCCTCTTGCCACATAGGAGTAACGGGCTCTGACAACAACAAGATTCTCTCCCTCACTCGCCCGTTTTCAAGCTATCTCACGTGGATTAGAAGGCTCTAGAAGAAGGGTGTTGGATGAGTGAGAGGCGTCGGATCAATCTCATTCAATCTGAGCCTCACATTCACCACGTGCTCATTTTCAAGAGAGCCTTATCCGCTTTCTTTAAGAGGAAGAAAGAATCCAGAGTTTGGATATATAAGGGACCCTTTTCGGGTAAGGGTGGGGGGATTTTTTTTGGTTTTGGAGAGAATGTCTTGGGGACTATTCAGAGGTTTCATACTTGGTAAAGGATTTGAGAGATAGATCTTCTTTATCGCTCTTCGATTTCTTAAATGATAACAGAGATAAAGACTGAGGTTTTTTTTTTGGATTTGTTATTCCGTTTTCTTCTCTATTAAAAAATGCAATTTTTTTTGAGTTTTTCGTTTGTTCATAGTTTGCTTCAGAAATTAGAAAATTTCAAAAAAGGGATTCCGTTTTTCTTCTCTGGTTCTTGTTTAAAGCAGTTGATTTAAACGAGCTCGTCGCTGTTGAAGTTGTTGTTCGAGTTCGAAAGCTGATGTTTTCCGTTTCTGGTTTGAGGTCTTGGTTGAGTTCTTTGTTGTGGATTCATCCGATTCATTTTATTTTGATTGTTGTAATTTGCTGAAAGATCAACTGGAAATTTTAACAGGTTCATCTCGTTCTCATATCTTTTATATTAGAGTTGGCATTCTGATGATTCTTTGTCACTAGCGTAAAATTCAAAAATCCGGAGTGACTTTGCTATGTGAAAAACTTGTATGTTTCTATTTTTCACTCTATGACGCTTGATTGTTTTATCCAGCGCAATTGTGTGATGATATATTGTTAGATTAAGTGAGGTCTTCATGATTTGAAATGATATTAGCTCTATCTATGTCTTGTGCTCTTCGGTTTAAAGCTCAACACCACTGTCCGAACATGATCCATGTTAGATCTCTCTGATTCTCGTTGCCTGTAGGTTACGTTTTGTGAATTAGGATCCCGAAATGGTCTCTAAGACTTGGAATTTGATGCCCTGGCTTGGTAGCTTCAGTTGTACCTTTATACCACTGGATCTTCATTAGTTTTCAGTTAGCAAAGAGCAATAGATAAGGTGTGCCTGTGTTAAGATGAGAAGTTCTGGAATATCCATGACTAACTTGATATGTCCAGAGATTTTTTTTAAAAAAAAAACTCTAGCTGAATAGTTTTGCTTTTGCAAATAGCAAATAATCTGTTAAAATCATGTTATACCAATAGCCATGACACTGTGACTCCAAAATAATGTACAAACTCATGGTGAAATTATTTCTAAGCTGGGTAATTCTGCTTCTGTCACTTGGTGATTTGCTCATTGGTTGAAATGTTTGAGCATGAGCATTGGGAAAGATGAGGCGTTCAGATTATACATTAGTTTGCAGGAACTGATCAATTCGCCTATGGTTTATTGAATGCCTCAATTGGTTTGTCTTTGCTAGTTTCTGTTTGATGCTCGTCCCAATTTATTTCGCGTTGAAGTGCTCTTTGATCTTCTCGTCTTAAGAATTGTACACCTGCTGCATTCATAAGCAACTCCCTTGAGTATTTTATTTTTTCCTTAGGATTACACATGAAATAGGTAAGTTTAAGGTGTTTTTTCTGGTTTCTTGTTGAGTCCTGAAGAGCTGTAGCAGCCTGAAATGGAGTGTATATATTAAAGAGAAGGTTTGAAAGCATGTCAATAAATTGGGAAGGCTGGCAATTTGAGCTCGCAGAAGTCGTGGCCCTGTCACACTTTAGTTCACCTCTATTTGGTTGCTTCTTGTTTGTTCAGTTATTGTATTCCTGTTATAGCTGACTAAGGACTCGGCATAAAGTAATGTGTTTAACCTATTTCAAATGTTGCTAGGATATAGGAATTGGAATAGTCCAATCCGTTAGCAATTAATCACCAACAGGTTTGGGCTTTGATTTGGTCCTTTTTGGCCAAGGCATAAAAGGCTGTGCATGTGTGTGTATTTACATATGTATAAGAATTGTACGTCGTTTAGAATGGAAAATTTTTATTTTACATCGGGGAGGAATCTTTGATAACAGTCAAGTGGAGCGATAGAGGTGTAAGTCAGTCATTGAGTTCATAATTTATTTATTCTAGTCGTTGAGTCCACATGAAAATCGTCTTTGAGGGTTGCGTGTGTGATAATTTTCCGCGACTTTGTTGTGAGTTGTAATTACTAAAATTCGGGAGTACATTTCATGTGGCCCGGTTCTAATTCCCAACGAGGTTAAATATAACGTATCGTGAATCACGGGTGCATTTCATGTAGCGTGATTTGCGACGTGTTTGAAATAACCTTGAAATAATTCCTTAAATAATTAAAAGTGGTTTAAAAAGGAATAAAAATGCACATAGGTTCAAAATGTTTTTTAAATCAGATAATTATGCCAATAATAACAGTTGAGCGACCGTGCTAGAACCACGAAACTCGGGAATGCCTAACACCTTCTCCCGGGTTAACAAAATTCCTTACCCGGATTTCTAGTTCGCAGACTGTTAAACAGAGTCATTCTTTTCCTCGATACGGGATTTTAAACCAGTGACTTGGGACACCATAAATCTCCCAAGTGGAGACTCTGAATCTTTTAATAAATAATCCTGTTTCGATTGTCCTTTAATTGGAAAAAACACCCTTTATTATGCCCTCTTTCGGGGGTGTAGTGAAAAAAGGAGGTGTGACAACACCGAAGTTGTAGACGTCAGTTTTTTGACTAGCAATACCCGATTGCATGTATTCAGGATCTAAATACCCAGAATTACACAACATATTTTCTTTTAAAGTTTTGTACTTTAGACTTGCTGAAAATAGATGATTGCATAATAAATATGGTATTTGTTGTATGATTTGGATAAAAAAATCACCACCTTTAAAAAGGTGTCTTGTGTTATGTTATGCCTATTTCAGTATAATGGATAAATAACATCTGAATTCCAAAATAGTTGGGTTGACTGTATGATCCAAAATAGTTATGTTATGTCTTAATTCTTTAAAATTAGATTGTTTTTATGTTTACTGTCAGCTCAGCATTGTTGCAACTTTGTCCGAGCTTGAGACGGCTTTGCTTTTTGACATAGGCTGTGTTATGTTTTATCAGAAGAACAAAAGGAAAGATGTAGGCTCTAGGCTGTGTTATGGTGGTTGCTGTATGATTTGGGAAAAAGATTCAGTTATCCTGAAAGGGTATGTTAGTAATGTTTTTGTATGCCTATATCAGGAATCATACTTGAAATATTCTTATCACTATGGCAATTTGTACTTTGAAGAGACCCGGAGAGCTTTACTTTGCTAGATCTTTCATGTTACTAAAGTTCAAGGGTTCAACTAATTTTGGGCTTATGCATGTCTCACACAATTCCTTCCCCGCCTTCCCCAAATTGTCTCAACAAAGAAACCTTTTTATAAAGGCCTCAAAATTATAACTTGATCCTATAGGAACTTAGAGTATGGTTCCTCAATAATATAACAAGAAAAATGAATCTAACTTTAACTATCTGTTGGTGATTATATTTAGGTGACAATAAGGCAAACACACCAAAAAGTAATTGTGTCTTCTGAGGAAATTAGTGACTTTCTGATGATTAATAAGGTTTGAGCTTCATCGAGGATCGTCCTTGACTAGTAAGCAAAGTTTAGATGAAACTAGAGTTCGTATGAGGATCTGCCAAGTAAAATAACTGCTGACTTATTATATCAAATAAAAGTCAAGTTCTGTTGGCATTGGATTTTTAGAGTAGAGCAGTATTACTTGAGATGGTTTGAAAGGAGTTGGGAAATTGACTAGGATATGATTAGTGGATTTTATTAAGGATGAGCAACAACAATCATCGAGATAGTTTGCTATGTTCCAAATATATTCTTTTATTAATAAAAATTGGGGTAAGATCCATCGAAATGGGTAGCCTTAAGCCCTTAACCGGATGTGTGTGGTAACAGGTAAAGCTCGAAGGTTGTTCCTATCTCTATGGGGGGAGATGCCAACTGTCTCTCCTTTCTACGAACACATGTTCCAAATATAATGCTTGAATCTTCTACATTCAATTACTAGAAAATAGCAAGATCATTTTGTTCTAGGAGACATGACAGCATGAAGATTTTGATTCAGGAGTTTGTATGATATGTAATTTTATCCCCTTAGATATGAACTTACATAGCTTGCCTAGCAATGATCGATGGACCTATATGATGCACATTGTTTGTTCGTTGATTCCGTAAGGTGATTTTTCTGCTTATCCCAGGTTCGAAGTTGAAAATTTTGTGTCTCTTGTCCTACACTTATTCACTCGGTTGCACCTCACAAATTGAAAACTCTAAATTGCTCGTTCCTGGTGTCCTCTCTTAGGTAGTTTTCTTTTTCACCTTATGTCATATGGACTTTCCTCTTTTTGGTTCTCAATTAAAGCAAATTTCGTGGACCTATAAGCATACCCTCCTCTTTTTAAACTTTATCCTCATCTGGATGAACATGCTATAGTAAGTTACATCATTCAAGTATTGACTTGTCTCCAGCTATAAACGAGGCAATTTCTCAAAAGTTTGCTTGTTATCATTCCAGAGACAAAATTGGCTCGTCTCCAGTGAAATAAAACAATATCCTTTTTGTTCATTTCAGTGTATGTGCCAAAAGTTTACTCATCTATGTATGTTTATTGTAAAAGCTTCTTCTCCTTTCTTTTTTGGGGGTACATTTATTCAAAAACCTTAGCAGTATTTGCAGCAGTAGCAGACTAGCGTTACAACATGCAAAGTCTCCCTTCGATTGGTGGCAATTGTGCTTTGTAATTTTTGTATAGATCCTAAAGCTTGTCTATAATGTGCTCATATTTTACTTTTGATAGAGTCACTGTGACTTCTATACTTTTGCTTTCTCCAATGACAATAGTTTATTCTTATTTGCGTGGCTACTATGGCAAATTGCTGTTGCGCCAACTTACTTGAGATTATGTGCTTGTGATGACAAATTGGTTTCTCCTAACTCCTAAGAATCAAGAGAACTTCTCCCCGCTTCTGTTTTGATTTTTGTCTTAAATTTTGAATTGCATAATAGTGTGTTTTGCAAGTGGTTTAGTTAGTAGTCACAACTATAGTTGCATAAAGGCAGGGATTAAAGTTATGGCTTCCTAGACATACTCATTTTAAATTCTTCAGCTTTACTATGCAAACCTATCAATATGTTTAAGCTCTAGAATTTATCTGTTTTCCTCGTCCTCGTATAGAAACTTTTGCTTGAGCTAAAGTTAGAGTCCGTCCTCCAGGAATATCCAGGAACCTTTGTCCTGAATATTTTTTTTGTTTCATAGAGAAATTAATTTTATTACCAAAGCAGGAGGTTACAGCTCAAGGAAAAGAAAAAAAAAATAGCACTCTGGACAACCCTAGATGTGCACTACATAAACTCATTGTACCAGGAATACATTCAGCAACATTCCAAGAAGGGTAATACTTCAAACTGTGTAATCTCCTCTCCAGTATCTTGTTCACGCTGCCTCTTACAAATATCTCTTGAATGATCACTCTGATTATTGCATCTGCTTGTCTCCTTTTGTTTTGAAATACCACAATATTTTTTCTTGCCATATGTAGTAGACAGTGGCAGCCAAGGCAATCCTATAAATAGTAGCTGATGCATTCTTTCCTCTTACATTGTCTCTGCAGTCCATCCCATAGCCCTTTTTGCAATCCCTTGCCATTGTATAGCTAATTCTGACCAAGAGTGAGGCCACAGTAACATTTCTTAATTTGGCGTAATTCCTTTGCAACATGAATCATGTATGGTTTCTCTTCTCCCTTTTAACCGGTGCATTTCCTAACAAGATCCAAGTAGTGTTTCAGTAGTTGACGAATCTCTATTTCATGCTCTTCCAAAATGGTAGGATCCTCTATATCCATTACACTACCCTCTTCAATATTGGTTTGGACGTGGGGAAACTTTGTAAAATCTATCACCTTACCATCAAGTATACTCATTTTCTTTCCCGTTAATAGCTGAAAGAGAACAACACCGAAGCTGTAGACGTCAGTTTTATGACTAGCAATACCCGATTGCATGTATTCAGGATCTAAATACGCAGAGTTACACAACATATTTTCTTTTAAAGTTTTGTACTTTAGGCTTGCTGAAAACAGATGATTGCATAATAAATATGGTGTTTGTTGTATGATTTGGAGAAAAAAATCAGCACTTTTAAAAAGGTGTCTTGTGTTATGTTATGCCTATTTCAGTATAATGGATAAACAACATCTGAATTCCAAAATAGTTGGGTTGACTGTACGATCCAAAATAGTTCTGTTATGTCTTAATTCTTTAAAATTAGATTGTTTTTATGTTTACTGTCAGCTCAGCATTGTTGCAACTTTGTCCGAGCTTGAGACGACTTTGCTTTGTGACATAAGGCTGTGTTATGTTTTATCAGAAGAACAAAAGGAAAGATGTAGGCTTTAGGCTGTATTATGGTGGTTGCTATATGATTTGGGAAAAAGATTCAGTTATCCTGAAAGGGTATGTTAGTAATGTTTTCTTATGCCTATATCAGGAATCATTCTTGAAATATGCTTATCACTATGGCAATTTGTACTTTGAAGAGACCCGGAGAGCTTTACTTTGCTAGATCTTTCATGTTACTAAAGTTCAAGGGTTCAACTAATTTTTGGGCTTATGCATGTCTCACACAATTCCTTCCCCGCCTTCCCCAAATTGTCTCAACAAAGAAACCTTTTTATAAAGGCCTCAAAATTACAACTTGGTCCTATAGGAACTTAGAGTATGGTTCCTCAATAATATAACAAGAAAAATGAATCTAACTTTAACTATCTGTTGGTGATTATATTTAGGTGACAATCAGGCAAACACACCAAAAAGTAATTGTGTCTTCTGAGGAAATTAGTGACTTCCTGATGATTAATAAGGTTTGAGCTTCATCGAGGATCGTCCTTGACTAGTAAGCAAAGTTTAGATGAAACTAGAGTTCGTATGAGGATCTGCCAAGTGAAATAACTGCTAACATATTATATCAAATAAAAGTCAAGTTCTGTTGGCATTGGATTCTCTAGAGTAGAGCAATATTACTTGAGATGGTTTGAAAGGGGTTGGGAAATTGACTAGGATATGATTAGTGGATTTTAGTAGGGATGAGCAACAACAATCATCGAGATAGTTTGCTATGTTCCAAATATATTCTTTTATTAATAAAAATTGGGGTAAGATCCATCGAAATGGGTAGCCTTAAGCCCTTAACCGGATGTGTGTGGTAACAGGTAAAGCCCGAAGGCTGTTCCTGTCTCTATGGGGGAGATGCCAACCATCTCTCCTTTCTACGAATACATGTTCCAAATATAATGTTTGAATCTTATACATTCAATTACTTGAAAATAGCAAGATCATTTTGTTCTAGAAGACATGACAGCATGAAGATTTTGATTCAGGAGTTTCTATGATATGTAATTTTATCCCCTTAGATATGAACTTGCATAGCTTGCCTAGCAATGATCGATGGACCTACATGATACACATTGTTTGTTCGTTGATTCCGTAAGGTGATTTTTCTACTTATCCCAGGTTCCAAGTTGAAAATTTTGTGTCTCTTGTCCTGCACTTATTCACTCGGTTGCACCTCACAAATTGAAGACTCTAAATTGCTCGTTCCTGGTGTGACGACCCAACCCGTCGTCTCATGAGTTACCGCTCTGTTACCCCCATTTTATGCTTCTTCATGTTTCATTATCGGTATTTGGTGTGTTAAAGCTGATTTGGATTGGTTTTGGTAGGAAATGAGACACTTAGTCTCTTTAAGGAAGGTTTGGTTTGGAAAAGTCAACCGGATGTTGACTTATGAGTTAGAGGGCTCGGATGTAAATTCCGGTGATTTGGTTAGCTTTGAGGGATGATTTGTGACTTAGGAGTGTGATCGGAAGTAATTTTGGAGGTCCGAGGTAGAATTAGGCTTGAATTGACGAAGTTAGTATTTTGGCGAATTCTGGTTGATAGGTGAGATTTTGATCCTAGGGTCGGAATGGAATTTTGAGAGTTGCAGTAGCTTTATTAGGTGATTTGGGATGTGTGTGCAAAATTTTAGGTCATTCGGAGGTGATTTGGTTGGGTTTTTGATCAAATGCGTGTTTCGGAAGATTTCCATATAGGTGTCAACAACGAAATCTATAGTGATATGCTCCCACTTCGACTCAGGAATCTCTATATTCTGAAGCAAACCACTAGGTCTCTGATGCTCATACTTTACTTGCTGACAATGTAGACACCAAGCTACATATGCAACAATATCCTTCTTCATCCTTCTCCACCAATAATGCTGCCGCAAGTCCTGATACATCTTAGTGGCATCCAGATGAATAGAATACCGGGAACTCTGAGCCTCTTCTAGAATCAACTCACTAAGTCCATCCATATTAGGCACATAAACATGACCCTGCATCCTCAAAACTCCATCATCTCCAACCGTAACCTGTTTGGCATCACCGTGTCGCACTGTGTCCCTAAGGACAAGCAAATGAGGGTCATCATACTGCCGCTCCCTGATACGCTCAAACAAGGAAGAC
Organism: Nicotiana tabacum; assembly: GCF_000715075.1. NCBI lineage: Eukaryota > Viridiplantae > Streptophyta > Magnoliopsida > Solanales > Solanaceae > Nicotiana > Nicotiana tabacum. The sequence continues at coordinate 215,102,857 of NC_134085.1, forward strand.
CGAGCGACTGTGCAAGCTAAAACACGACTGGGATCAGAAACATCCAGCCTCGCGAACTAATTGACTAAGGCCTGAACATCTAATGCAAGCAGTCTCTCACCGACTAGAATGTATGTAAGGCTGCCCATACTAGCTGACTTCCTACTCAAAGCATCGACCACCATATTGGCCTTCCCAAGATGATACAAGACGGTGATATCATAGTCTTTCAATAGTTCTAACCACCTTTTCTGCCTCAAATTGATCTCCTTTTACTTGAACAAATACTGCAAACTCTTATGATCCGTGAATACTTCACACGACACGCCATATAGATATTGCCTCCAAATCTTCAGTGCATGAACAATGGCTGCCAGCTCCAAGTCATGAACATGATAATTCTTCTCGTGAATCTTTAGCTGCCGTGAAGCATATGCAATTACCTTTCCACCCTACATCAATATTGCACCAAGTCCAATATGAGATGCGTCATAATATACTGTATAAGTCCCTGAACCTATGGGCAATACCAACACCAATGTCGTAGTCAAAGCAGTCTTGAGCTTCTAAAAACCTGCCTCACACTCGTCTGACCATCTGAACGTGGTACCCTTTTGAGTCAACCTGGTCAATGGAGCTGCTATAGATAAAAACCCCTCAACAAACTGACGGTAATAACTCACCAAACCCAAGAAACTACGAATCAGCATGGTTGAAGTAGGTCTAGGACAATTCTGAACGACCTCAATCTTCTTAGGATCCACCTGAATACCCTATGCTAATACAATGTGACCCAAGAAAGCAACTTACCCCAACCAAAACTCGCATTTTGAAAACTTAGCATATAACTGGCTGTCTCTTAAAGTGTGAAGAACGACCCAAAGATGTTGCTCATGCTCCTCTCGACTGTAGGAGTAGATCAAGATATCATCAATATAAAAAATCACAAAGGAATTCAGATAGGGCTTGAACACCCGGTTCATCAAATCCATAAATGATGCTGGGGCATTTGTCATCCCAAATGACATCACTAGAAACTCATAATGCCCATACTGAGTCCGAAAAGCTATCTTAGGGACATCGGACGCCCGAACCCTCAACTGATGTTAGCCAAACCTCAGATCGATCCTTGAAAACACTTTGGCACCCTGAAGATGATCAAATAAGTCATCAATCCTCGACAATGGATACTTGTTCTTGATGGTGACTTTGTTCAACTGCCAATAATCTATGCACAACATTATCGATCCATCCTTCTTCTTTACAAACAATACGGGCGCACCCCACGGTGAGGCGCTAGGTCTAATGAAACCCTTATCAAGCAAGTCTTGCAACTGCTCCTTCAATTCTTTCAACTCTGGCGGGCCATACGGTATGGCGAAATGGAAATGAGCTGAGTTCCCGGAGCCAAATCAATACATAAGTCAATATCCATGGCGGGTGGCATTCCCGACAGGTCTGTAGGAAATACTTCTGGAAACTCCAGAACAACTGGTACAGAATCCATGAAAGGAACCTTCACACTAGAATCACGAACATAAGTCAAATAAGCCAAATACCCCTTCTCGACCATACATCGAGCCTTCATATAAGAGATAACTCTGTTGGTAGAATGACCAGGAGTCCCTCTCCACTCTAATCGAGGCAACCCCGGCAAGGCTAAGGTCACGGTCTTGGCGTGATAGTCCAATATATTATGATAAGGTGACAGCCAATCCATCCCCAAAATGACATCAAAATCAACCATATCGAGAATTAGGAGATCTACACGAGTCTCAAGACCCCTAATAACAACCACACACGAGCGATAGACACGATCTACAATAATAGAATCCCCCACCAATATGGACACATACACGGGAGTACTCAAAGAATCATGAGGCACAACCAAATATGAAGCAACGTAAGATGATACATATGAGTATGTAGACCTTGGATCAAATAGAACTGAAGCATCTCTACTGCAAATTGAAATAGTACATGTGATAACAGCATCGGATGACTCAACCTCAGGCCTAGCTGGAAAAGCATAACATCGGGGTTGGGCCCTACCACTCTAAAACATATCCCCGGGACGGCTTCCTGCTAGCTGGCCTCCATCTCTAGCGGCATGGCCTCCACCTCCAACGTCCTGATCTCCACCTCTAGCAGACAGACCTCTACCTCTTGCTCCCTAACCCCTACCTCTAGCTGGCTGAGCGAGCGATGGCATGCCCGGTGCTAGAATTATGGCACGAAAACCTTGCTGCTGTGGCGGAATGCCCACTAACCTCGGACAGGTCCTCCGAATATGCCCATAATCACCACACTCAAAACATCCATCTTGATACTATGGTTGTGGAAACTGAGACTAACCTGGGCAAGCAGACCGACCGCGACAATAACTCTAAAAAGGAGGTGCTATGATCGGAGCTAGTGGTGTACTATAAGATGGCTACCCCGAAGAAGGTACATAAGGACCACGACTTCCTGAAGCTCCATGGGATGTCTAAAATGCTGGATGAAACGGTTTGGGAGGATGGACCCTACCAAAAGTATCTCGACCTCCAGATGAGGCCCCACTAAATCCACCGGAGTAACGTGACCTCTTGTCAGACCCCTGACCACTCCCCTGAGCTAGAACCATCTCAACTCGTCTGGCAACATTGGCTGCATCCTGGAAAGAAATCTCACTCCCAGTCTCCTTAGCCATCTGCAATATGATAGGCTGAGCAAGTCCCTCAATAAACCTCCTCACCCTCTCTTTATCGGTAGGAAATTTAAGAAGAACATGACGGGCCAAATTAATAAAGAGGGTCTCATACTGAGTGACAGACATACTACCCTGCTGGAGACGCTCGAACTGCCTGTGATAGTCCTCTCTCAGTGTAACAGGAAGGAACTTCTCGAGAAATATCTGAGAGAACTGATCCCAAGTCAAAGCGGCGACCTAACTGGTCTAGTCAACACAAAATCATTCCACCATATCTTGTGGACCCTATCATCTGGAACGCAACAAAATCGACCCCATTGGTCATCACTATCCCCATGTTCTACAACACCTCATGGCAGCGGTCAAGATAATCCTGTGGGTCCTCAGAAGCTGCCCCATTGTAATAAATTAGAAAGAGCTTGGTGAACTTGTCCAATATCAACAAGGCCTCAAAAAACATAGCTGATTTGTCACCGGTCTGTGCTACAACAACCAGCGAAACTGCCCCAACTGGCTGAGCTACTAGGGTCTGAAACTGGGGAGCCATATGCTCTGAAGTGTGAGTAGCGGGAGTCTGAACTTCTCCCCTATCCCAAGAGACGGCTAATGCCACAGGAAATGTGCCGGTCTAAGAATCACTCTTCATAAGGCCCACTAGACGGACCAAAGCATCCTGAAGTACCAGGGTAGCGATGAACCCCTCTGGAACCTGAGCTGGCCCAGCTGGAACAGTCTTGGTTGGAGCCTCCTCATCAAACTCTACCCAAGGCTCTGCCGCTGGTGCTGGTGCTGCTGCTCGAGCTCTTGGCTGAGCCTTGCCCTGACCTGCCCCACCCTCTAGCACGGCCTCGACCTCGTCCTCTACACATCGTAGAAGCTGCCACTGGGGGCTCTGGCTGCTACTTAACTTATGAAGCGGTACGTGTTCTTGCCATTTGCGAAGGAACAAAAGTAGAGAGTTATATTAGCATTGAGAAATCAAATTGCATGATAGATAAGAATAAAAGTGAGATTGTTCCTAAACTCTGTAGACTCTGGGGATAAGCACAGACGTCTCCGTACCGATCCCTCAGATTCTACTAAATTTGTTCGTGAATTGTGAGACCTAGGCAACCTAGTGCTATGATACCAACTTGTCACGACCCCAAATTCCCACCATTTGGACCGTGATGGTACCTAACATCACACTTGCTAGGCAAGCCAATGTTAGAGTATTATTAACCAATTTCCTTTACATTTCAGTGATTAAAAGTAAACAATCTAACAAGTAGGAATAATTGCGGCAGTAAGTAAACATCCTCATTGTTTATATACTATTACCAATACTGTTGCTGTTACTACCCAGAATTCGGTGTCACAATTCACGAACATACTATGATTTTCTACAAACATCAGTCTAAAAGAAATTACAACCATTTTGGAAATAAAAAAAAAACAATAATATAGAGATGTGGAAGGGGACGCCAGGGACTGCGGATGCCAGCAGGACTACCTTGGGTCTCCAAACTGTGTAACCTGAAGCCAACCTCTCAATCAGCCACTACCTACTCCGAAATCTGCACAGAAAGTACAGAGTGCAGTATTAGCACAACCGATCCCATGTACTGGTATGTGCCAAGCCTAACCTCGGCGAGGTAGTGACGAGGCTATAATGGGGCAATTACAATATAACCTGCATACAATGTATCATAAAAGCAGAAGAAAGTCCGGACAAATAAAGCAGTAACTTCACACAGGCCTCCGGACCAATAGAATCTAACAAATTACCAACCAAACAATTCAATCTAAGCCTTAGGAACTACCCACGATTGCAAGGAATTCAATTTAGGCCATTTTTAAAAAAGTCAACAAAAGTCAACACCCGGGCCCGCTTGGTCCAAACCCTAAATTCGGACCAAAACCCGATTATCCATTCACCCTCAAGCCCGAATATATAATTGACTTTGGAATCTGACCCCAATTTGAGGTCTAAATCCCCAAATTTTGAAATCCTTAGCTTCCACCCAAAAATACCTAATTCCACCATAGAAATCTTAGATTCTAGGTTGAAATCCTGTAAAATGAAGTGAAATATTGAAAGAAACTAGTTTAGAATCACTTACCTACGATTTGGGGTAGAAATGGTCTTTGGAAAATTGCCTCTTGTGTTTTAGGTTTTGAAAAATTGAAGAATGAATGAAATCTCCCGTTTTCTAACTATTTGTTCAGCTGCAGATATTGCATTTGCAATATGGGGTTTGCAAATGCGACCCCCGCAAATGCAAACTTCTCTTTGCAAATGTGAAAATTTACCTAGGCCTGCTATTGTCGCAAATGCGACCCCTAGTTCGCAAATGCGAACTGCCACGATCGTTATTGCGATCAAAGCATCACAAATTGCGAAGCTGCCCCTCCCTGCCTATTTCTCACAAATGCGATGCAATCTTCGCAAATGCGAGGCTCGCATTTGTGAGATAGACCTTGCAAATGCGAAGTCTGCAGACCTGAAGCATACCATCAAAATTTTCTAAGTTCAAGTCAATCCGTAGCCTACCCGAAACTCACCCGAGCCCTCGGGGTTCCAAACCAAACATGCACACAAGTCTTAAAATATCATACGAACTTGCTTGTGCGATGAAATCACCAAAATAACACCTAGAACTATGAATTTAGCACCAAATCACATGAAATTCCTAAGAACACTTTGAAATTCCTATTTTCACAACCGGACGTCCAAATCACGTCAAATCAGTTCTGTTTCTCACCAAATTTCAAAAATAAGGTATAAATATTATTTTGGACCTGTATCGGGCTCCGGAACCAAAATACGGGCTCGATACCAACAAGATCAAATATTAACCAAATTCTTAAAACCACTAAATTTTCAGTCTTTCAATTTTTATCAAAAATTCATATCTCGAGCTAGGGACATCGAAATTCGATTTCGGGATACACCCAGATCCCATATTTTGATACGGACCCATAGGGAGTGTCAAAATACGAGTCCGGGTCCGTTTACTCAAAATATTGATCGAAGTCAACTAAATTAGCTTTTAAAAGCAAAAATTATTATTTTTATCAACTTTCAACATATAATTTTTTCGGAAACATGCCCAGAATGTGTACACAAATAGAGGAAGAATAAAATGAGGTTTTGAAGGTCTCGAAATATGGAATCGAGTTCTAAAACATAAGATGACCTTTTGTGTAACGACCCGACCAGTCGTTTTGAGCTCTAGCGTGTCGTTCAGCAGTTTGAAGCCATAAGCCATAACACTTTATATGGGCTACTCGTGTGCCACCCCACACTTAAGATTTTAACGTGGTGCAAGACTACATAACACTAGTCTATTGGACCACTTCATTCGCCGGCCTACATATAGAGAGCTGAGACACACGCTTTATGGTGTCAATTCTACGGTAGTATGGGTCCAGGATAAGAAAACAAATCGGCACAGGAAATTTCCCAAGCAGAAGATGAGGGCGGAGGCTCAAGTGTGGCTTAAACTGGAAAATGCACGGCTCTTACCATGCAATCATGACACGTTCATTAGCCGTGAGAGGACCTGTGTGCTCTACTTCCTCGTGACGGGTCAAAAGGTGAATGTAAGTCATCTGATCCGCTACCAGATGTCTTTAGTAAGAACAAGTAAGAAGGTCAATCGAATGCCATTTGCCAATTTTTTGACTCAGTTCTTAAGACACGAGGAGGTTGAGGAGGAACCAGAATTTGACCACACCATTGATTAGCCCCTACGACAAATGGACATCACTAGTCTCTGGACTGAAAGAAGAGACTGCCATGACATCGTTGACAAGTACCGAGCGCAATGCTCGGGATAATAGTTTTATGGCCCATCTCTATGGGATGATGGATTTGCAGCTAAGGATAGGAGGTCGACAGGCCACATCTGAGGAGTATTAGAGCAGCGATACCCGCTCAGCTCATGCCAAGCAGCTGATTGGGATAGGTGATGGATACAAACTCCCTGATGATGAGAATACACATCTGAGCGGTCTAAGACCGAGCTGGAGCAGTCAGATGATGAGGACGATGATGATGATGAGGAGGAGGAAGCACATGATGAAGAGTGGAGAGCGTCAGAGGATGAGGACACAGCTTGATCAGAGAGTTTCCGTACACCCTACTCATTATTCTTGTTTTGTCAATTTGTGCATGCACTGAGGACAATGCATGATCTAAGTGTGGGGTGGGGACTTGTACAAATTAGTAGTAGTTGCTTGTTTTTGTTGTTTTAGTATGTGTCGTTTTCGTTAGATAATTGTTTTAAGAATTTGTTTAGGGATTTGTTTTTGTTATTTGTTTTTAGTTAGAAAATATTAAAAAATTAGACTTTTTCGACGATAGATCTCCTAGACAGCTTTCTTGAGGGAAGTAAGTCTAAAAAATACTAAAAAGATTTTCTTGTAGGTAGTGTAGTAATCCTCCCTTGTTTTTTCTTTGGGCCGCGGTTCTTTTCCAAGGGTGTTTAGTTGAATCGAGTGTAGTTAGATTTAATTTTTAGGAGTAGGATCCACGGAGCTATGCATTTAATCGCAGCAATATCTCTTAGTTTTGTTATGCCTTGATAATAGTTAGTACTATAGTTGTGACGCTTGGACTCGGTTTTTGACTCTAGTATAAGTAACTTAAAAATCGTAGATTCTTGATTTTGCTTAACTGCTTTGATTGGAGTGTCATGGTAAAACCAATCTTGAGTGAATTATGTGCCATGCCCGTGTGGGATTTGTATGTATTCTATGTATTATATTTGATGTCTAGAACTTTCCATGTGCGTGTGCAAAGCGAAATAGTAGTCTTGTTCAGTCTGAGTAGTGATATAGGCGTTTCTTTCTTAAGCCAGATATATATAGTGTACCCACCTAAATGTTATGTATCGTATTTAACTCCTTTGAGCATATAATCATGTTTATTTGGTAACCACATTATAAGTCGTACCCTTTTGTTTGAATCGACCATATATTTGAACCTTGTCACCTCTCATGAGCACTTGAATTATGATGAATTATGCAAAAGTTAAAGTGTGGGGTAGTGAGTTGGCTTTTGAGTGGAACAATTGAAATAAGGAGAAAGGTGCACCGTTTGAAAAAAAAATATATGTTAATAAAAGCCACTTAGATTGAAAGAAAAGAAAAAAAAAGAGAAAGAAAAAAAATAATAGTTGTATTGCATGGAAAATAATTTTTGATGGTGGTGGCTAGTGATATACTGGTGCTTAAAGAAGTATGGGGTAATATAAATTGAAGTGAAGGTCGAATGTTTGGTTTGACATAAGTATGGGCTGTGTATTAAAATATATGTATTAAAGTGCTTAAGGGAAGCGTAGTCACTTATATCCAACTGTATCCTACCCGACCCGCAGTCTATATTACAACCAATGAAAGTCCTACTTGATCTTAGGCTGAATGAGCTCGATTAGTAGAGTAATACACTATGGTCAAGCCTATGGTGCATCATTTGTGGAATATGAATGTTATTTCTGAGAGCGAAGATTTTTTTCTATCTTGAGTTCCTATGTTCTTAAAATTCATTGTGCGTGGAACTGAACTCTTTGTTGGGAGAGGGCATACGATTCATAAAGAAAAGGCAATGTCATTGACCTCTATGTTAGAGTAAGTAAGTGAATTATGAATGAGTCATGGTATTGGTGAGCCAAATCTTGAGGCGAGGATATTACACCTTGGCGCTTAGACCATTTTAAACATTCTTGGTGTAATGAGTTAGAGAAGCGTCATGCGTCATGCTTTTGTAGACCAGCTAATATACATTAAAGAAAGTGGCTTTCTCAATTAAACTAGCTTCCTCATCTTCTCTTCCCCCCAACAACTTCACTCCGGAGGAATCGCATATTCTTAAGTGAGAAGATCAGACTCTTATTATTGAATTTCCATTGTTTGCAAGTAATAGCTCATTCTCTATATTTTTTTTATGCTCAATCTTTCTGTTTTCCTTTTTCAGTCTAAAAGGAAAACGAAATGACTATCATCGGATAGTTAAGAGCGCTTAGAGGTATGAAGTTAAGCGAATCTTACTATCTGAAGGAGCGGGAATTGCTTAAAAATGGTTGTATCTATAAGTGTAGTTTGATTGTTTGAGGACGAGCAATATTTAAGTGTGGGGTATTTATGTGTGGCTATAATTCCATTATTTAGCACATTATTTGCCTTGCATTTTATATGCTTTAATGAGAAATTACACTTTATTTGCGCGTAATGGAGTCCATTTTATGTGTAGATGAATTGGCGATGAAAGTAGAGCAAAAGAGATATTTAAATGTTGAAAGCGTGCTCGAGAACAATAAAAGGGAGAAAGCTGGTGAAGCCAGGCCTAAAACAGGCGTTAGAGCAGGCGACGCAGGGCCTAAAGTGGGCGTTAGGGCAGGCGACGCCTGGCTTTTAGCTCGCGTAGGAGCTGGCGAGGCGAGGCAGAGGCAAGCTCAAGCAGGCTGTATACCTGGCGACCCACCATGCGTTATGCCTCGCGAGGCCAGGTCTGGGCGTGCACATTCCGAGTTTTGAATACTTATTTCATTTCCTGGTTTGACTAGGACTTGACGTACACGTTTAGGTCTTTTCCTACACATATAAATAGACGTAAAAATGCCACTTTGAAGGACTTTTGGCAACCGGAGGCAAGCATAGCTCGTGGAACAACCGTTGGGAGTTAGACTCATCGATTTCTACATCTTTTCATCTTTACTTTGTATTTTAATTATGCAAAATACTTTGGATATTGTTACTATGAGTATGAGTAGCTAAACTCATAATCTAGAGTTTTGATGGAACCTATTGGAGGATGATTTTCCTATTACATTAATATAGATTTGATGTAGTATTTTCTCTATTTGTTCAACTATATTATTATTGTTGTTGATTGAAGGGCCCTCAATCGATTGTGCCTATTTAGTGTGCATTACTCAGGAGAGAGTGCATATTAGGTAGTTGTTGAACAACATCACTCTTAGCGTGTACGCAGATCTTACCCTTGCCTTGTATCAATAGAAAGGATATTTCCGATTAACCTTCGGCTCAAGACAAGCATAATCACAACAGTAATAAAAAGAACAAACTTGTAGAATGCGACTACTGAAAATATACGAATTCAATGAAAATTCTTTAGAAGTGTGCACCAAACTCATTTAGGCTCACAAATATTATTTCTCGGTTACTCTATATTACATAATGTCATAATACATATTCAAAGTTGGGAATTGTCTCGAGACAAGCTTGTGGCGAAATAGTATAAATGTAAGTATATTTGGTCGAGTGGTTGTAACTTTCACTAAACTCATAGTATAAAGGGCAAGTATATTTGTTGGACTATATTCTAGTTCCAGAATAATGTGCACTTTGGGCCTCAAGCTATGGCCCACTTCAAAGATTAATTGGTAGGATCACTTATATAAATAGCATACTGGATTTACTCTTTATTTTTTTTTCTAACCAGTATATATAAATTATACTCAATTATAATTTAACAGTAACTAGAATATAGTCCAACAAATTACTGTTGTGTATATAAATTATAACTGTGTATAAATCTATGTATACCGCCTAAAAAAAGTAAATATTGAATCTGACCGGCTATTTGTGTAACATTCCAAACTATAACTGGGCCATGGAATTATGGGCTAAACCTGAGACCCGTTTCGTGAAAATTCGATTTTTTTTTTACCAAAACTATAACTGGGCCATGGAATTATGGGCTAAACCCGAGCACCCGATTTGCAAATTTGGACTAATTTGACGTAGGGATTTACATGTAATTTCCAACAAAATGGATGATTGGTCTCACCCCTTGTTTATATGTAAGATAACTTTCAAAGCCTCTTTTGTGAAACTTTTACATGTACTTAGAAAATATACATATCATTACAAATTGTAAAAATAACACAGGCTAGCCAATTTTGCGAACAGGTCATTAAAAAATAGCCAGCATTTGTAAAGTCATTGAAAAATAGCCACTATTTTGCTGCAACAGAGATCGGTCCAGCATAATATACTGGAGTTTGGTGCACCTGTTCATGAACTTCCAACATATTATGCTGGACCGGTATAATTTGCAGGCTCCAGTATAATATACTGGAGTTCCAGTATACTTTATTGGAATTCCAATATAATATACTGGAATTCCAGTATATTATGCTGGAGTATTTTTCGGATTTTGAACAGTGTTTTCGTTTAGATTTATCTTTACATGAAAAGTGGCTAAATTTTGATGACTTTTGAAACTGTGGCTACTTTTGAATGACCACTTGTAAATCTGGCTATTTTTAAATTTCTCCCTTACAAATTCGTAGGATGTAAATATCAATTGATATTATGTAAGACTTTCAAAGCCTCATTTGTGAAACTTTTACATGTACTTAGAAAATATATATATCATTACAATTTCGTAGGATATAAATATCAATTGATATTTCACAATTCAAACAATTTTCTAAGCGACAAGTATAATTTACGTACTTAAAAGATAAGCGTATATTTCATTTAGTGTCATTTTATATGATAATTTTTGATTGAACATGAAGTTTATAAATATATTAATTGGATATGTGTGGTGCAATTATAGTCCTGAAATGTAGTAGCCTGGTTAACAAATTAGTTTTACAGAAGAAAAAAAATTACGTCGATCAAGTTTAAAATATGAATATATCATATAAGGCCTGCTTTCACCTTATATGATATAGTTAAATGGATTTGGATTGTTAAAACTATCGAAGTTTTTATAAACTAAGGGGTCGTTTGTCTCGAAAACAAGTTATGTTGAGATTAGTTATGCTGGAATTAGTTATATTGAGATTAGTTATGTTGGGATTAATTATCCTAATATCACTTCTTATTGATTTTTTGGTATGTCGTATTAATTCTGGAATTGACAATTTTATTATTTTATCCTGGAATTACTATTCCACCCAGGTATAAGTTATCCTGATATTATTTTTAATCCTGGAATAACTTATCCCAAAATTAATAACCAAAAAAGGGACGATGCGATGCAAAATTTTTATTCCAAGATTATTTTTGCTTATCCATCATACCAAACGACTCCTAATATTATTAGCAGAAAGATGTCAACAATTTTAAAAGGTCTCATCAAACTGTCATGTAAGGTGAAACAAGTGGAATAAAACTTCAAGATCTAGTATTTTTTGCATATTTTCATATGAATGATTGAACACTTATCTTTTATGTTTGTTTGACTGGTAAAGGGGAAGGGGGGGGGGGGGTTCTTGGGGGGGGGGGGTTGTTCTTAGGGGGGGAGGGTGAATAAATAGTGTCAGCTGGTCTTGAAGAGGCATAGAGACAGTATCTCAGTTATGCAGTGAAATCAACATTAAAAAATTAAACAAAAGTTTGTGTTTAGTCTGTCTTAAAGCTGCATGCAGTATTTTACTGGCTCTTTCCTCGATTTCAAATGCTTAAAATATAACAAGAATCATGCATCAAAAGAATGAATGTATATATCAAGTTTCCTTTCTTTTATCCATGCAATGCAAATAGTATACTGCTAAATTTCAGATCATCTTATCCAATAAATTAATCTTAATTAACTTTTCATGCAAAATTCTTGAACAAAATGCTAGCTCTCTTTTTGCTGGCTAGATCTCCATCTCTATCCATGCAAAATGATGAAAATATTCTGTTTTCGACACAATCTGATGAAGAAATTGTTCAAGAAAAATATTAGAAAGAACTTTGTGCCTGTTGTCCTAAAAAAAGTTACAAAATTGTTGGATACGAATTAAGAATTTGAAGTTTATCAGTTACTACACCGAGCTCAAATTAATAATGTATAATAATAATTTCGTCCATATATAGTCAAATATTTATGGAATCGATCTAGTAAATGACATAATGTATATACAAAGTTTTAGCTAAAGTTAATAGATTCACGTGAATTCATAACTAATACCTTAGATGACCCGTACCGCTTACGCTCAAAGTACATTATAAAGCTAGCTAGCTATCCTCTCGTCGAAGAGAAAACAACTTGGTTTATCATAATATGGAGTAGATTTTTTCACAAAAAATATGCTTTAAGCTGAAAAAATTCTCTCCTCCACAATATTTTTCAGATATTTGTAAGTGAAAAATTGGAATATTGCTAATTTCCATCAATCAAAATATCCATTTTCAGTTTATTCATTATGCTTGGAATTAGCGAAAAGATGATCAAGAAGTACTCCCATAGAAAAATGATTTTGTCGAGCTACTTGTTGTATGTAGAGACAGCTAACAAATGCCGAGTACGGTTTCGGTCGAACTCAATAATTTTGGTTCAAATTTTATATTTTTTCAAATAAATTAATGAAAAACTATTAATTTAGAATTTAATAACTTAAAAAGATTAAAATTTCGAAATCATAAACTTCAAATTGTGGCTCCAACGCTGATTGTATGATAAGTTAAACTATTCCAAACAATCATGCATATAATAATAATAATAATAATAATAACAATAATAATAATAATAATAATAATAATAATAATAATAATAATAATAATAATAATAATAATAATAATAATAATAAGACGTACGCATCGAAGAGCAAAACAAAGGTAATGAGTGGACTTAAGATGAGTCTTATATGTTTAATCAAAAAATAGGTTTTTAGTCAAAGTCAGAAATTTAGAAGAATGCGGGTTACTGATAATCAGAAAATGAATAAAAAGAAAGGATTTTGAGAGCAACATTATCAGAAAGCAAGTAAATCAAGATGTATTTCAATAGTATCTCGTGTCCTTACAAATGTTCAGCATTCTCCCTTTTATAATGATTTTTTTGGAGATATGTGTATTGCCTTTGTCTTAATAAGGCAATTATGGGTAATAAATGACAATAAAAGAAACGTTACTCAATCATTTATATTAAATACAAATTCTCTAACGTACTCAGTATTTAATATATGTTAAATACTGAATTTGGACTCTCATGCATTGTCAGATTCATTTCCTTGATTCTTCTTGATCTTTGAGCTTTAAATGACTTAAATAGGTACGGGCGCCGAACTATTTGAATAACTGCCCGTGCCTCTTTCATCACCTTCTCTCGTATCTGTTGTTGCTCGTGCCTCTTGGCTAATTATAACTCTTTGACCATTTGACTAATCCATGTGTCATGACACGTCACTTCCAATATGCAAACTCAATTTTTTCCAATACAGATAGTCCCCCCACTTTTCATTTATTTATCAATTAAATATTTGGGAAGTGGATTTCATTAAAAAGGGAATTTTTGTCATCATTAATGCTATGACAACATTGACGCTTCAATTGTCTCTTCTATTAAATGCTCTATACACGTGTCATTCTCCCATCGGTTCTGCAGTTTTGCAGCCTTTTTTCAAGGCTTTTACGGCTCCACTATTCACGAAGAGCTAGTTGTCTTTATTATAGGCTTTCCATCATTACACTTCTTGCCTTTGACGGTCGTTTTCTTATATAAATATAACCTTTTTCTCGTGTCCTCTTCTTCATAAAGTTTTATTGAATACTTTATTCTTCGATACTATTCACTTCTTCCTTAATTCGACCTTCTTCATCATGTCTTCTTCAAACCCTAACCCTAGAAGAGTTCCTATCTTAGATAACTTCCCCAATGCCTCTGTTAGACATAGAAGGGGTAGGGGTGGTAGACTCCGTAGTTTAGGATCTGCCCGTGGCGGCAGTTCTTCTGCTGGTTCTTCTATACCTTCCTCTAGTGCTGGTACTCCCTCTAGAATTAGAGGTTCTTTTACTCAGAAATCATCTTCTAAGGGTAAAGAAACTTCTGAACCTTTACAAGAACTTTTGATAGAAAAGATAGTTCCTAGCGACTTATCTTTTACCCATGACAGAGAATCACTTCAAAAACAAGTTTCTGGGTTGAGTCGTGCTGATACCTACCCTACCATGATTACAGAGGTTTTAACCCCCATAGTTTGTAACGACTGTTATTGGAATAGTGACTTCCCAATTGTTGTTCCTAATCCAAATCAAAGATTTACTTCTTATATGACTGGTTTTTCTTTTGTTTATACTTATCCCTTTACTCTAGGATTTAAACCAGCCATTGATCCAGTAATTCTTGATTTTTGCCGTTTTTTCCAAGTTTGTTTAGCCCAAATTGGTCCACTCATTTGGAGAGCTGTGGCTTGCTTAAGACATTTATCAAACAAGGCGGGTGTTGATTTTACTTTCCCTTATCTAATTCATCTTTATTCCCCAGGCTCTATCGCATCGGTGTTTTTACTTTAGTAGCTAGGAGTAAAAAGGTTTTAGTAAGCCCAGAAGATGATAAGGATCGTGGCTGGTATGCTCAATTCGTTGCTGCCCCCACTGTTGATTTAGTGGGTGAAGAAAACGTTCCTTTTCCCGAGAAATGGAATTTTGCACATAAGTCTTTTATTCTTCTCGTACCTTTTTCTTTCAATTTTGATTTTTTTTTTAAATTTTCTCTCCCTCTCCTTTTTGTAGCAATCATGGGAGTTGTGGATAAAGTTCCCAACTTTCGTGGTTGGGTAGACAAATTATTGAAGGTCGCGCCTATGGAGGCCAGGTCCTGGAAATCTATCTCCAATCAGTACGGTTGGAAAGTGAAAACTCATGGTAAGAGTTTTTTTTAATATTTTCTGGTATGTAAAATCTTCTATTTATTGCCTTAATTTTCATCCTTCTTTTTGTCAGGATTTTCAATTCGAGGCATTTCTGCTGAAGCAGTTGCGGCCTCTCAAACCTCTACAGGAGCTCAACTCACTTTAAGGAGAGCTCAGGACATACTTGTGAAGAGGAAAACCGCTGAAGAAGATTTCGAGGAGGAAGATGAAGATGGCTCTTTGATAAAGAGGCCAAAGGCTAGGAGACGTGTTATGTCCGATGATGAGGCTGAAGTCTCTCCCCGTGCCTCTTCTTCCGAGCCTGTTCATCTCGTCTCTGATGACGATGTTACCCCCCAAGATACTCGTGAATCCACCGACCAACTTTTTGCTAGTGGTTTTGATAGTGGTGATCTCGGGCCTGTTTTAGATGAGGTTCCCTTTTCTTCCTTTTCAACTCAGGTATCTTCAATTCCTCCTCTTCCTATGTCTGTGGTTTCTTCCTTACCTACTCCTTCTATTTCTACTCCTTCTCTTGCTCCTTCTACTTCTATTCCTTCATTTATTCCATCTGCTTCAATTCCCTCTCCTGTTGTTTTCACCTCTTCTACCGCTCCTCCTTCAGTAGTTCCCACTTCTACTGTTCATCATACAGAAGTTGGTTCTACGAGCAGAACTACTTCCATGAGGAGCGTGACTATTGAAGTTCCCACCAACAGCAGCCTTTTGAGAAAATCTGGTCAGGCGGACGTTTGGCTTGAGCCTTTGATTGGCTCAATTGAAAAAGAGAAGATGAATAGCCATAGCTGCTTGACTTTGATGAACGACATTGTTCATGCCACTTTGAAGGTATTTTCCTCCTTTATTTAAAAAATTTCTTTTTCTTTTTACTCTTGGATTCTTACTTTCCTTCTTTATTATTTTCAGGCCAACCTCATTGATACAGAGTTGATGGGCAGAATTTCTCTTTTAGAGAAGGTGGCCCGTGACTCTGAGAAAACAATTCTTGAAGCCGAGAAAGTGACTCGTGAAGCTCAACTAGAAGCGGCTAACTGGAAAGGGCAATTTGATAGTGCACAAATTGCTATTGAAGATATGCAAGAGAATAGGAGTAACCTGGAGCAGCAAGTGCGTGCATTGACTTTGGAATTGGCAGTGGCCAAGGCTTCTTCAAGCCAAGCAGAGAAGGACAAAGAACGCCTTGAGTCTTCTTTCTCAGATCAGCTATCTAAGGCAAAGGAGGAGATTAAAGAGTTGAAAGCACTTCAGAGACAAAAGGAGGTTTATGAGAAGGATCTTGCACAGAGATTGACTCAAACTCAAATGGACTTGAGGGCCTCTACTGATAAAATCCGTGCTTTGGAAAGTTCCAATGCCTCTCTTCAAATCTCCTTCAATTCCATCTTGGCTGAAAATGAAGAACTCAAAAGTGAAATTGCTGTTTGGGAAAGAGACTACGAACTTCTCGAGGATAAAATGGTTGTTGAGGTAAGTTGGACTTTTCTGAACTCTCGCCGTGATGCCTTAACTGAGGCTAGCCAAGAGAACTTTAATTTAGAGTCAGAATTGGCTAAAGTCATGGAGATTATTGAGAAGGCTCAACAACCACTGGACTTTCCATCTCCCGCAATTGAGGCTCCCGAAACTAATGTAGCCTTGGCTCAAGTTCCTGAAGTTGAAGCTACCGTGGATCAAGCTCCCGAAGGTGAAGCTACCATGGCTCAAACTTCCGAAGTTGAAGCTTCCGTGACTCTTGCTCACCTCATCGAGCCTGCTGTTTCAAGTCAAGTTGACACCGTGCTTGTGGTTGTTCCTTCTGATGTTGGCACCATTACTTCTGATGCTCCTGCCTCCCAGTGACCAGTTTTTATTGTGAGCACGTGATTTTTGCCCTATGAGAATTACTCCAAGAAATTCAAAATAAAACAATTTTCCTTTGTGTGCAATTTTGAAAATTTTTCGTGGCGTTTTTGGTTAATTATTTGTATTTGGCTGGACATGTTTATTTTATTTTGATTAATGAAAAAATAAAAAAAATTACATGTTGCATGTGCATTTAGGATTTAATTTTTACAGATAGGATTAATTAAGTAACTTGTTTTACGAAAATGAAAAAATCATAAAAAAATAATGTACTTTGCATTTTTTAGCATTTAATGTTGAATTGTGTGATTTTATTGTTAATTGACATTTAATTATATGTGATAAATGTTATTAGAAGATAATTAGTATTTTTAATAAGTTAACTTGGTTTATAATTTTAGAAAATAATTTAGGAAGAAAATAAAAAGAAAAGGAAAAGAAAAGAGGAAGGAAATAAATCTGGGCCAATTAATTAATTTCCCAAGCCCAAACACCCAACCCACCAAAAAACCAGCCCAAATCACCCCTATCTGGCCCAATCGACCAAGCCAACCAAACAACGTCTGATGGCCACGTTCAATCTGAACCGTCGATCTCCTAAGATCGAATGGTCTAGTTCACCACGAAGAAACGACGCCATTTCAAGCTTGTCGATCCAGGCCGTTCATTTCATTTGATCCAACGGCCGCAAATCGCCCCCCCGACCCATTCCCATCCAAAGACCGATCCGGTATCGAGGTAAACGAAGCGACGTCGTTTCCATTAATGAATGGATCCAAGTCGTTGATCTCATCAGATCGAGCGGCCTGGATTCATTCTGTCCTTTCATATATATACTTCAAACCATACCCCGCCCCCAAACCAAACCCCCTCTCGCCCCATTGTCTCTCTCAGACCCCTCAGAGACGACCCCTCGAAACCCTAGCTGCCACCAAATCTCTTCGCCGTAAACCCGGTGGCAACAATGCCGATGACCACCAAACTCACACCCCTAAACCACTTTGACCCCCTCAGTCCAAATCTATACCCCTTTAACCTCGAATCATCCCATCCTGTTTCGAATCTTCGATCGAAGAATCAAGCAAAATGAGAACCTACCCAATCAGCCCCAAACTAACACCCAGTAATCCCATTGACCTCCTCGTCCCTAATCCCTAACCAAGTTGGCTCGAATCCGAGTAAAACTTGTCGAATGGCGGATCTAAGGTTCGAACGATTCGAGACTGTTTCGAGGGCTGTCAGGGTCGAATGAGTTCTAGTTAGTCTTATAAGCCTATTTTTGACGAAATAGACAGATAATACTAACTGGAAGTCAATTTCGAAAGGCATGTTGGTGGGATCCAAAAACCAGTAAGTTCTTCTTAGTTTCTCCCTTTTCTTTTTATTTGATTATCTTTGTTAAGCTGTAATTAGTTTCTTCTTTAGGTTTTAGTTTAATTTAATTATAGGTTCTTAATCCAGTAAATATCCTGCCTCTTTTTCTGATTCTTGTTAGTTTAAATACTCCAATGTTCGTTTGAGCAGTTCAATCGATTAATTGTTAGTCTTATTGTTGTTATAGTCCGTGTCTTTAAGTGTATGATTTTAGATTTTAGGTTGCTTTTCTTTGTTGTGATTCAGTGTCTTGAATGTTTCATTTTCCTTTTAGTTATAATCGAAAAATTGCCACTGAGCATTAGAAGACAGGGACTATAACAACAATAAGACTAACATGTGCTAAAAATCCGGATTTTCATCTTTTTCCAGTGTGTGTTTACTGTTTGATTGTTTTCACTCATATCTATCTGCACTGTGATGTTTGCCTCATTTTGTAACTAATTAGAACTCCCAGGACCTTAGTTGAACAATTAGGTTCAAAGATTTCAGGGGGTAATTTGGGAATTGAAAACTTGAAGAAATGGGTAGTTTGAGTTTTCTGTCCACTAAGTACTAATGTACCATTAAAATAATGCATTTGTTTAATAATTAGTGGGGAACACAACATAACGGTATGGGGGTAATGATAAAAAGTTAAAGGGGTACATATAGTAAAGGAATATACAAGTTGGAAAGTAGATAACATGGGAGCATAATGATAAAAGGCTAAAGGGATACATGTGGGAAGGGAATATACAAGCTGTAAAGAAAAGGTTTGAAAAAAGAGGGGAGTTAGGCTTGATCTTTAAATAGAAGGGACACACATACAGAAGGTGTGAGAGAACACACAGGGAGGAACTTTGAGACTTGAAGAAAACGACATTTTTAGAGTAAGAGCTTAGACATTCTGAAAATAGAGAGATACACTAAGAATAAAAAAAAAATAGATTCTGAAAATAGAGTCCAAAAGAAGAGAACATGAGAGAACATTGAAAAGAGGATCCATTTTTGAGAGCTGGAAAACACTTTCTGAAAATACTAAAGGAAATCAGTTCTTCAGGCAGTCTTTAGAGAGCTTTTTTGAGAGTTTTTCTTTAGTTTTCAGTTCTGGACAGATTTGGAGAACTGAAGGAGTTTTCAGGCAATCTTAGACAACATTTTGAAAGCTAAAACATTCAGTTTTTCTTTGAAATTTTAGAGAGCATTTCTTTGAGAGTTTTCCTGAGAGCTTGAACATCATCATTCTGAGAGTTGAAAAAAAAAGAGAATACAAGCTGACACTGTCTCATTGAAGTTTTGGTCCATTTTTTGTTTAATTCAAGTTCGGTTGAGTTGATTTGGGTGTTGATTGTTGCTGTGGGGTCTTACAAATATGTTCGTGCTTTGGTTTGAGTGTGTTTCTGATTCAGAACTGGTACTGTTGTTGTATTGCTGTTGTAACTACTGTTGTATTGCTGTTGCTGACCATTCCTTTCTCTATTTCAATTCAAATTCCAGGTACAGGGTTGTAACCTTGCCAATTTGTAAGCTGAAAACATGAAGCATGAATATATATGAAGATTTGAAGCTTAAGTTTGATTTAGCTTTTCTACTGATTTATGCATTAAGATACTTCACTCACTAATTTCATATAAATGTCTGCTGAATGTGTAACTGGACTGATGTGAACTATTGGACTATTTTTTTTAGCTGAGAACTGTTAAACAAATTAGATGCATGCCCTGTGTCTTAGCCATTTAGTTTGGTCTAGTTGGGGCTATTAGTGTAATGTAGTTTGAATCCGTGTGTTGACTACTTATTGAAACTAAAAATTAGGTTTGAAAGCAAGCATAGGCCCTGTCAATACTAAAATCCAGGCCTAATGAACGTGTTAGTAGTGCAATACGTTAGTTTGTTTTATTTCCGATGAATTGAACTCAAAAATCAGGTGTCGCACAATATTGTGTCTTTGGGCTTGAAATCTCAACGTAAATGTCAATTGGTTAATTAATTCATTGAGCTCTTTAAGTTTTTTTTTTGTAGCAATAAATTATCCTAAACACAATTCGAATATGAACAGGAGCCCATCAGTTAGTAGTTCATAAGTCTGAATAAAGTTGAATACTGTCCCGTCTATTACAAATCAGTGAAGTGTATTTGAAGCATTTTGAAACAAGTTTTGCTCAGTAGTTTGGCTTTCGTTGACTTGGGCCTTAGCAACATAACGAGCGGCCCAGGCTCAGATTTGATTTCAGCGTCCGTTTGGGCCTGGGCCTAATCCTATAACTGCCCCGTTGCTTTTATAGAGTATAATTTGGGTTGTTTAGAACAAATTGCTAAAAATGCTTTATTTGTTACCTCTTATGTTGTTAGACTTAATTGAACTAAGATTGAGCCATGAGAATTTGGTCCTTTCAAATACATCAATTAATTAGGATTTTTTTTCTTTATTAGAGACAAATAAAAATAGAAAATCATAGTCACTTTAGGTTTGCCCTTTTTAAAATAAAAGGAGACGAGCCTCGTAAGATGAAACGCACAAATTGCGGGGCCCTCAATAAATGTACAAAAAATACTTAGACTTTGGAATGGGCCGTTTAGTGAATTTCACGGCCTTCCCCAAAAATAATAATACGCTAGTCACTTTAGGCGCGCTTTTAATAATTTACTTTCTTAAACTCGGGTGCACATTTATGTGACCCAAATCCAAATCTCAACGGAGTCGAAATGTGTCAATAACCACGGGTGCATTGATGTGACGTGGTTCGAGATGCGTTTTCATGACGTTGCAATTCGCATTAAAAATAATAACAATAAAAGCGGTCAAAAGTTAACATTTGCACATAGGTTCAACATGTATTAAAATCAAATAAATAAGCCGAATATAACAGTTGAGCGACCGTGCTAGAACTACGGAACTCGGGAATGCCTAACACCTTCTCCCGGGTTAACAAAATTCTTTATCCGGATTTCTGGTTCGCGGACTGTAATACAGAGTCAATTTTTTCCTCGATTCAGGATTCAACTGGTGACTTGGAACACCATAAATCTCCCAAGTGGCGACTCTGAATCAAATAAATAAATTCTGTTTCGGTTGTCCTTTAATTGAAAAAACTCCCTCATATACTCCCTTTCTTAGGGTGTAGGTAAAAAGGAGGTGTGACATTTATAACTTAACTTGTTTTTGTGTTTTTCTTTTTGGAAGATAATGATCAAACCCTTAGTTAGTTTTTAAGGGTTTTAGAAGGAAAAAGTCCCCAGTTCTTATTATGGGGCATCTATATAAAATAATTTTGATGACTAAGTTTATACTTGGTCTTTAGATTTTAAATATATTAAGAAGTTTTTATTACTTCTATTCGTTCTATTCTTGCCTTTTATTTTTATAAAGAATAGCTTGCATTTTTATCCTTTGAAAATGCTTTATGATTAATCTCATGACTTAATAACATGAGTTTTATAAAAGAGGACCCTTTTATATTTTCGACACTTAATGAAGAAGACGTCTCAACTTCATAATGGTGTTATAATACGATGAAAGGAATAGGAACACACATGTTTTGATTGAAATAACTTTGACAGGTTTTTATTTATGAACCTTGACAAGTTTTTGAATAATACTTTACATGTATTTGGATTACATCTATAGTTTTCTCGTAACTGTTTTTCTTGTAACAGATTTTTACAAAAGAAAAATAATACACACAAGGTTTTTCCTTATAACCCGTTTCAATACATAGTCATTACCCTAACTCCATGTATTAGGAAGAGTTTGAGAAGTGACTCCGTTGTTCTCATGAGAAGGAACACTATGATGAATGACACAGCTCTTCATTGTCTTAATGGGAAAGAACACTACGGTGAATGCTATGAATGCCGTAACTTCGTAACTTTTGCTCTGCACTTGTTTCTTCTAAGCTTGATGTTTTCCTCAAATCTTTGCTTGATTTTTACACATATGTCTGTGTATATTATGTAGTCCCCCAAGTGTTTGAGCGTTGAAGTTTGAATTCTCGAGCACTTGTTTGTTTCTCTCATCTTGGTCCTTTTCCTGAAATGGAAAAACACACGAGACTCGGAGGTACGATTTTAGATGAAGACTGCTTAACCCGTTGGTATTTCTATCAGAATAATTGTAACCCTGGGCTAGGAATTTTAGTGTATTCCATTTTGCCGTACAGGTCGTGACTCATCATTTAGTACGGGTTAGTGTTATGCCTAGCATCTAAAATCATTAGTAAAATTTTAACAATTCAAAGATAAAATCTAACATGGCGATACCTGACCGTGGGTATTCTCTCAGAAGTAATATCTTTTCAAGTAAACAACATTCCAATGCGAAGGTAGAACCTTCTTGTCCATTGTCTCCAACTCGTATGCTCCTTTTCCTGCAATATCACAAATTCTGTAGGGTCCTTCCCATGTTGGACTTAGTTTTCCTGAATTGACAGCTTTTGTAGATTGAAAAACCTTTTTAAGCACGAAGTCCCCAATTTTGAAGAATCTGAGGCGCGCTTTTCGGTTGTAATATCGTTCAATGACTTGCTTTTGTGCTGCCATCCTTATTAATGCGGCTTCTCTTCTTCCCTCGAGTAAATCAAGATTGACCCGCATATCTTTGCTATTAGACTCCTCCGTTGCCTGCATGAACCGTGTGCTCGGCTCTCCTATCTCAACTGGAATCAAGGCTTCGGCTTCGTAAACCAACGAGAATGGTGTTTCGCCCGTACTTGTTTTAGCAGTTGTTCGATATGCCCTTAAAACCCCAGGTAACACTTCAGGCCAGTTACCTTTTGCTTCTTGTAAATGCTTCTTCAAATTGTTAATGATA
Source organism: Nicotiana tabacum (assembly GCF_000715075.1). NCBI lineage: Eukaryota > Viridiplantae > Streptophyta > Magnoliopsida > Solanales > Solanaceae > Nicotiana > Nicotiana tabacum. The sequence goes on from NC_134085.1 coordinate 215,126,135, forward strand.
ATCTTGTTTGTTGACTCTGCCTGCCCATTACCCACTGGATGGTATGGTGTAGACGTTATTCTTTTGATTTGCCAACTTTGGAAAAATTCCGTGATTTGAGCTCCTATAAATTGAGGGCCATTATCACACACGATCTCATTTGGTACTCCAAATCGACATATGATATTCCGCCAAACAAAATCTTTGACTTCTTTCTCTCGTACCTACTTGAATGCTCCTGCTTCTACCTATTAAGTGAAATAATCAGTGAGTACAAGCAAAAACTTTACCTGACCTTTTGCTTGTGGTAATGGACCTACGATATCCATCCCCCATTTCATAAAGAGCCACGGTGCCATGACTGGATGCAGTAGCTCCGCTGGTGTATGCATATTATTACCGTATCTTTGACATTTGTCGTATTTAGATATGAAATTTTCTGCCTCTTCTTCCATTTAGGCCAATAATATCCTGCCCTAATTAATGTCCTTGCCAATGATCTTCCTCCTGCATGATTCCCGCAATGTCCCTCATGTATTTCCCTCATTACGTACTCCATTTGGGAAGGTCCAAACATCTTGCTAAAGGTCCACCGAACATTTTTCGATAAAGATTCCCTTGGTTTAGACAGCAACGAGCGGCCTTTTTTCGAAGCGCATGTGCTTTCCTCTTATCATCAGGTACGGTACCGTACTGCAAAAAAGCAACAATTTCGTTCCTCCAATCCCAAGTTAAATTATTGAAATTTACCTCATTCTTATCGAGGTCAAGGACTGAATGAAACAAATGGATAACTGATGTGTTTGCATCGCTTGCCACATTAGCTGCAGATGCAAGATTAGCTAAGGCGTCTGCTTCAATGTTTTCATCCCTTGGTATTTGGATCATTTTCCATGTTTGAAATTGTTTTATCAAATCTCGTACTTTTTCTAAATATTGTTGCATTCTTGCTTCCCTGGCTGTGTAAGTCCCCAGCATTTGATTAACCACAAGCTGTGAGTCGCTTTTGATTATAATCTGTCATATGCCGAGTTCTCGTGCTAATTCCAAACCTGCAATTACAACCTCATACTCGGCTTCATTGTTAGTTATAGAGTGGCATTTAATAGCTTGTGTCACACCTCCTTTTTCCGCCCCCGCGAGGGTACAAGGGAGTTTTTCCAATTAAAGGACAATCGAAACGGGATTTGTTTATTTATTTCAGAGTCGCCACTTGGGAGATTTAGGGTGTCCCAAGTCACCAATTTTAATCTGGAATCGAGGAAAAGAATGACTCCATATTACAGTCTGCGTACCAGAAATCCGGATAAGGAATTTTGTTAACCCGGGAGAAGGTGTTAGGCATTCCCGAATTCCGTGGTTCTAGCACGGTTGCTCAACTGTCATATTCGGCTTGATTATCTGATTTTTATACAAATATGAACTTATGTGCAAGTTTTAACTCTTTACCGCTTCTATTATTATATATATTTTTTTTTAAAATGTGAACATCGTTTAAAACATGTCTTTGGATTACGTCACATGAAATGCACCCGCAATTCGGAACACATTTTTATTCAATGTTTTAGGATTTAGATTTGGGTCGCATGAAATGCGCATCCGAGTTTAAGAAGGTAAAATTAATTAAATCGCGCCTAAAGAGTCTAGCGCGTTATTATCTTTGGGGAAGGAAGTGAAATTCACTAAACAGTCCATCCCAAATTCTAAGTATATTTTTTTTTAAAATAATTAAATAAATAAATGAGATTGGAGAATCCTGCAAATTTTTGTATTGTTTACATCTATTTATTTTTAGCGAAATCCTTCCTTATTTTAAGAAAATCCTTTAATGACTACATTTTTATTATTACTAAGTTTGTCTATAAATATAAAATCAATCTCTACATTCTTAAAAATAACATATTAAATAGAAGAGAAAAACAAATATTAACAGAAAGTAAAAATTATATTGTTAGATGACTTGAGCTATTGAAATTAATTATTTACAAATACTGAAAATTAGAGATAATCTTGATTACTAAACCGTATTTCTAAAAATTAAATAATTTAACCTTAACTAACCTTGTTTTAATTCAAATCATGTCCTAATATTTGATTCGCAAAATTAATTCATGTTTTAACTGAATTTAGCTACATGATTCCGATTAACTTAACGTTGGCGATACTAAAACCCTTATGAATAAGGAACTTAATCAATTTTTGCCAAACTGATTTAATAAAGCCATTTTTACGTTATTTTCTTCTATTTTAATTATTTGACAGTTTAATCAGTAATGAACATGCTTAAATATATACTACCTAATAATCAGGTTAAAGCAAAACATTATTTAATACATCGCTACAATATGCCTAATTATGCAAAATAACGGAGATTTACAGAATAATAATACATGAGATAACATAAATGCAATTAATAAAAAAAACTAAATTAAAAATTTAAACTTCCATTCTTCATTTTCAGCTTACAAAAGGCCAAAATTACAGTTGTGTACCTGGTATTGTCAATATAAGAAGAAGAAAGTCAGCCACGTAGTACGTAACACAACAACAACAATAATAACCAGCAATCCAGTCAACAGAAATCCTAGTGACAGATTTGAAAAATCAAAATAAAATCCAGAAACACCAACAACAAACAATGGACAGAAACCAAGGGAATTTCCAGATTTTGAAAGGCTAATTAATGTTTAACCTTTTTTTTCTAAACTCGTATATCAGAATATTTATCAGGTGTGTACTACCCTCTCTTCTAATTTCCAGCTCTTTTTATTTGTATTTTTTTCTTTTCTTTTTCTTTCTTGAAAGTTTTAATATTTTTTCGGATTTTTCTTTCTCTCTTAAATATTCAGCTTTTTTTTCTCTCTATATCCCTTCTTCTTCTGATTCAAGACCTCTTATTTATTTCCAATCCCAAACCCTTTAATTAATTAAAATCAACCACTTTCTCCTACCAAACCCATTATCTTCTCACTCATCCCCCACAACATTAAACTAATATATCAAACCAAACCATTACATTTTGTCCCTCATGCCTACCATAAACAATTACCATATTCTCCTCCACTACATTTTGTCTTGTCCCCCATTTATATTAAACAACTATATCACCCACACCCCATTACATTTTGTCCCCCATTTATATTAAACAACTATATCACTCACACCCCATTACATTTTGTCCCTCATGCTTAACATAAAGAATTATTCAAAATGTTCAATTACCAAACTACCCCTTCGATCTTATTGCAATTACCATTTTACCCCTGAACGTACTGCAATTTACCAAACTACCCTCATCTGCTATAACCAATCAATTAATCAAACTCAACCAAAATATAGCCAATATGACCAATTTTTACACAAATTCAAACAACAAATCACATGAACATGATTTCTGAACCAATTCAACAACTAAAATTTTGATTGAACAATATTTTTAGCAACAAACAAACCTATTTTCAGATTCAACAACAACAACAACAAACAAGTATATTTAAATTTCTAAATTCAATAATCATTTGAACTTAAAATCAACTCTAACAACATTACAACCAACAATTCCTATATTAAACTTAAACAAGATTATGAGACAAACTCAAGAAATAATCATAAATGATAAACAATAAACAAGAAAATCAAACTATACAAATTTCGGATTCAAGATCAACCAAACAAAGTATGAACATAAATGAAAAGATTCAACAACAATAACAAACAAACTTTATTCAAACTTCGAATTAAACTTAAACAAAACAAATAAACATATTTAAATCACTAATCTTCAAATAATCAATTAATCTTTCTTAATTAAATCCAGCAAAAATTATAACAAAGATACATGATCCAAAAATTAAAACCAAAACATAACTTCACATTAAATCACTGAATTAAAAACGAACTTCAAAAAATGAATACGAATTAAATCTATATTAACAACAAACAACGGATTTAAATGATTTAAACTAACATCTTTCTATATTAAAACTAAATCCTCTTAAAATTAATAAAACAAACTAAAAAATAATTAAATTGAATCTTCAGCTTAAATCTAACAACAATATAATTAAACTAACAATTTTTATCTAAAAATAAATAAGAAAAATAAAGCAAACTTATGCTAATTCAAAATCTGAAAATATTAAACAAATTATAGATGAAATAAAACTTAGAACAACTAACCGTAAATGACCAACGACGAACATCGAACGAACTCTAAACGAAACCAACAAAATTTTGACATAACGAAGAAGATGAAGCAACAGCAGAAGCAGAAACGTGAAGCAGAAACAGCTGGTCGACGCCGAACAGCAGCAGCTCGACGAAGCAGCTGGAAGGAGGAAGGGAAGCAGCAGCGACATGGGCTGAAGAAGCTATGGTCGTCGACTGTTGCTGCGTTCAGCAGCTATGGTCGTCGAGGAGGAAGACGGCGATGAAGAAAGCTGAAGCAGACGACGCAGCAGCTATGGAGAAAAAAAAATGGAGCAGCAGCGCGAGCTTGAAGCAGACGACGCAGCAGTGAAGCAGCTCGTCGAAGGTCGTTTGGTTGAAAGAGGAAGACGACGCAACAATGTGTGTGTGTGTCGTGAGTGTGTGTGTGTGGCGTGAGGGTGTATGTATGGCGAGAGGGGAAGAGGCGGGGCAGCCATGGGAGGGGCATGGGATGGTTTTAGGGTTAGGGAGGGTGGTTTGGAGAAGAAAAGAGAAAAGGGGGGGGGGGGGCGGATGTCTTAGTCTAAGTTTTTTTAGGTTTTTTTTTTTGGTTTTGTTTTGTTTTTGAAATGCAAGATAGGGGGTGTTGGGTTATGGATTGGGTCGACCCGGTTTGAAATGGACCGGGTCGTGTGGAAGGTTGGACAATTTTTTGGGCTTGTGGTTTGAAATTGAAGAAGAGGCCCAATTCCGATTTTTTGTATTTTTGCTCTCTTTTCTTCTTTTATTTTTCTAAAACTAAATTATAAAAATACTTAAATTATTATTAAGAACTAAATTAAGTTATAAAAGCGCAAATTAACTCCCAATATCAATTAACGTACAATTAAGTAATAATTAAGCATAAAATTGTATATTTGGACATTAAATGCTAAAAATGCAAACGATGTCTATTTTTGTAATTTTTATTTTTTGTAAAACAAAATTAATTACTAACAATTGTAGAATTAAATCCTACATGCAAAATGCGACATTTTTTTGTATTTTTATTAATTTAACAAATAAACATGCACAGACAAATACAAATAATTATTCAAAAATATCACAAAATATCACAAAATTGCACACCAAGGAAAATCATTTTATTTTTGAATTTTTTGGGAGTAATTCTCATATAGGGCAAAAATCACGTGCTTACAGCTGCCCCTCTTTGCCCGAAGACACGAAGGGTTTTCGTGCAAAGATAAAGCGAGCGATTTTTGCCCATCCGAGTACTCCGTATGAAGCATTTTTGTAAAAAGATTTGACCGAACCTTTGCTTCAGAGGTTTCCAACATATCCTGGGATAAACAGGAATCAGGTCGATGTAGTTCGGGAAGTTTTGGTAGCTGGGACTACCGTGGGACTACAATGTTACTGTTGTTGCATGCTATTACCACTGCTTACCGATCTCCTTGTTACACCGTGCTTAAAAGAAAACAAGAAGCTAGGCTAGACTGCAATTTGTTCTTGTTGCCTTTCTTTCTTGTCTGCTTGCGTTTCTTCCAGTGCTTTTCTTCCGAGACTTTGGGGATGACACTGGCCTTTTGCTTTTCTGAATACCAATTTTCATCATTTTGTTCGGTCCGCCGGGTACATGGCTTTCTTCATTAAGCTTTTCGGCGGTTCCTCTGGAGATACGACTTTCTTCATCAGATTTGTTATGCTGGGCATAATTTAATATTCACAAGCCGCTTCTTTCAAGATGCGTCTTTTCTTCCTTTTGACTCAGGCGCTTGAATTTGTGCTCGGACCTCTTGTTGCAACCTTCTATTTCCCGGTGCTGGGATTTTTATTGTTTCCTGCTGGGGATTCCTGTTGTAACCTTCTGTCTTCCGGTGGGGTTATTGCTTTCAAGATCTGCAGTATAAGACTGAAAAATATTCCTCTCGTTATACAGGTGGGCGCCTGACTTCAACGCTTGAAATGAAAAGACTGAAATGTATTCCTCTGTTCTATGGGCGGGCTCCCAACTTCAACACTTGAAATGTAATACTGAAATGTATTCCTTTGTTCTATGGGCGGGCTCCCAACTTCAACACTTGAAATGTAATACTGAAATGTATTCCTCTGTTCTATGGGCGGGCTCCCAACTTCAACACTTGAAATGAAAAGACTGAAATGTATTCCTCTGTTCTATGGGCGGGCTCCCAACTTCAACACTTGAAATGAAAAGACTGAAATGTATTCCTCTGTTCTATGGGCGGGCTCCCAACTTCAACAACAACTTTAAAAACAAAATGCCATTCCTTTCTTTAGGTTGGCGAGGTTTCAACAACTTTTAAAAATAAAAATGTAATACTAAAATGTATTCCCCTGTTATATGGGAAGGCTCCCAACTTCAACGCTTGAAATGTAAAGACTGAAATGTATTCCTCTGTCCTTTGGGCGGGCTCCCAACTTCAATACTTGAAATATAAATACTGAAATATATTCCTCTGTTCTATGGGCGGGCTCCCAACTTCAACACTCCTTAAAGTATAACATTCTGTTGGCGTTATTCTTTCCTGCCTCCTTAGTCATTTTTCCTCTTACTTGAATCATCTCCCCTCAGAACTTCTTTCCTCAAAATTAGTGTTTCATTCCTCCGAAAATTGCTAGGGATATCACTTTATCCAGACCTGCGTTGTCTTCCTTCCTTCCCCAAGTGGGTACCTGATTTTTGAGAAAATTTTCGCAATGAGAAAATTTTCTGCCCCGGTTTGATGATCTTCTTTATGGCCTGTCTTTCCGCTATCTGTAACATTTCTTTTCCCTGCTTCAAATCAATGAAAGTTTTGTTAGTTTAAAAACATGGTGAGTGGTCGTGCCACTCCTGCTGGGGATGGTTTTTTACTTTCTCCCTTCCTTGCTCGGTGTTCCATTACACTATCAGAACTTGCTGGGGATGATACTATTTATTGGGGATGATATTACTGCTGGGGATCACATTCCTGCTGGTGATCACATTCCCGCTGGGGGTGGTTTTCCCCCTCTTCTTTCCTCGCTCCGCGTTGTCCGACCCTTTTGGAACTTGGTCGATGATCGGCCAAGGATGCTCTTGCATCTCGATGATCTGCTGTGGATTTTCATGGAACTTCATCCTCAGTTTTCTCAATTGTTGCTTTTCAGTTTTTTTTTAATCATTATACCCCTTTGACATTTAGACCAACTCATCATTTGTCTTGCAACAAACGTCTTTTCCGTTTCATTGCCTTATCTTTGGCATGTCCTGCTCGCCTTTTGCTTCGCACCATTTTGGCAATTAGTAGTAAGCTCTGAAAAAAAAATCCTTCTAAAAACAAACTACTGGAGAAAAACACTTTAAACCAAGAAATGAAAAGTGATGACTTCAAAAAGATAAAAGAAAAAGTCTTTCTAAACAAATGTTGGGGAAAGAAAAAGAAAGGAACTTATCTGAATGGTATAATCAATCACAATGATCATGTCATGCATTTCCTGATTAACCAACCCAGTCTATTTATATCAATCAATTTTTCTGACGGCCTTACTTTGCTGGGGATGCGCAGAAGCCTAACTCTTGCCGGATGCGGATCATTTTTGCCAATCTTATCTTGCTAGCCCCTTTTATATCCTTGTCGCCTCATAGTGCCCTTCGAGGGGTTTTCACTGATGAGGCTCTCTCATTTCTCTCAACTCTCATCGTCTTATGGTGCCTGTGAAGGTTTTCATCGACAAGACTCTTCTCACTTTATTTTTCTAAGCTGGAGATTGGAGTGTTACTGATATGACCCTTTGCTAGGGATTCTTTAGGTTATCAATTCGTTGCCGACTTTTCTCTGCTTTCATTTGCCTGACTTGGCACTCCTCGGATTCTGATCGGGAGGTCTTTTTTAGACATCAACATGGGTTTTTGTTTATGGCTAAAAGAAAAGGGGGGCATCAAAAGGGTTCAAAATAATTCTGATGGGTAAAAACCATTACAACTCTTGGAATCGAACTTCTTTCCCAACATTACAAACATAACTTCTGCCCCAATTTCTTGCTTGGGGATTCTTATTTTTTGGTTACACTATGACCGATCCGTGAGGCGCCTACGTATCCTTCTTTGAGGAATCAGGTCAAACGTAGTTCACATGCTCTTTTATTTTTGTTATTATTTTCCTTCTTTTTTTTTCTCGTTTTTTTTTTCGTTTTCATTAACGATTCCAAGAGAGGGGTATGAAAGAATAAGTAAGGCACAAAGGGGTAAAGCAAAGGTTAAAAGTGTTTGGATAGAAGAAAGAATTGCCTCCGTCATTTCATTATCCGATAAGCACTAAGTACAAACAAACAGATAAACAACAAAGGAAATTACACATAATATCTTTTGACTGCATCAGAATTGATAGCCATGTCGACGCATCTTCCTTCGACATCTGTCAAACGTAAAGCGCCGTTGGATAATACTCTGGTCACAATATACGGCCCTTGCCAATTCGGGGCGAACTTGCCTTTTGCTTCAATCTGATGTGGGAGGATCCGTTTCAATACTTGTTGCCCTACTTCAAATTTCCTGGGGCGCACCTTCTTATTGTATGCTCTTGCCATTCTCTTCTGATATAACTGGCCATGACATACTGCTGCCAATCTTTTTTCATCCATTAAGCTCAGCTGCTCTAGTCGGGCTTTGACCCATTCATCATCGTCAATCCCGGCCTCAGCGATAATTCGAAGGGATGGAATTTCAACTTCCAACTAGCTTAGCTATCTGTTTGTCTCTTCATCATCACTGTATTCTGATTCGTCATCATGATTGACCTTTTGTACAATTAGTTTGGAATCAAATTGATTTTTTAGACTAAGTTGAAGATCCATTGTGCATGCCATGTCATTGGAATCAACATAAAGAGCATTGTTTAGAAAGAGAAAAAGAAGAAAACAAACTTAAAACAAAATAAGAAGAGAAAAACTTTCACTTTTTAAAAATACGGGATAAGAGAGTTTCACACTTTTCAAAACAAAACTGGATTACAACTCTGCAATAATCCAAAACAAGAAAGAAAAATCAGAGCCCACTACCAAGACTCCTTTCAGATAGGAAGAGGAGTAGTCGTCCAATTGTTGATTTTTGCTTTCAGCCCTACAAACTGTACATCTGCCTTGCTGGACCCTTTCCCCATCACCATGACCGACTTGTCATCTACACACTGCACCCCTGCTTTTCCCTGGTCGATTTTCTTTCGAATTATTTTCACCGGCACGGATCATTATTACCGTTTGTGAGGGATTCTTAAGCTCATTGTGCCCTAGTTCGATCATGTGGGTCTCATGGTGCGCTAGTAGCGGACTCTAATTAATGTTTGGCGCCTCTGGAACCTGAACCTTGATCCTATTTGTGTCAATAAGCTCTTGCACGACATTCTTCAACTTCCAACATCTCTTAGTATCGTGTCCGGGAGCCCCCGAACAATATTCACAACTTGCTGAAGGGTCAAGATTTCCAGGAAGGAGATTTGGCAATTTGGGCTCAATAGGATTCAATAGGCCTAACTGCCTCAATTTGTGGAACATGGTAGTATAGGATTCTCCCAGCGGAGTATATTTCTGCTTTTTGTCATTCTTAAAAGCTTGATTCCCACGGAAACCTGACCCTAGAGGATTTCTATAGGCCCTCGGAAGTGGATATATGTTTGGTGGAGGTGGGTATGTATTTTGGGGAGCCGGCGCACGCCATTGTGCGTGTGCTGGGGCGTGGGTATAGGTTTGTGCATGATGAACGGAAAAATGGGGATCTGGCAGTGGGGAGTAATGTCGTGGAGGGCTATATGGAGTGCAGGGGTAATTTTGGTGGTAGGGTCGTGGTTGGCTATAGTAGGGTGACGGGCCTCTAGATCCGAACCAGGCTCCAGACTCAACAGTCGTGACATCTTCTTTCTTCTTCTTCCCAAGTACACCCTCGTACCGCTCTGGATGGCCTGAGTGGTTGCTTTAATTGCCGAATAGCTCAGGATTTTGTTGGACTTAAGTCCCTCTTCAATCATGCTGCCCATCTTTACAACCTCGTTGAAATATTTGCCAACCGACGTTACCAAGTGACCAAAGTAGGTTGGCTCTAAAGTCTGCAAGAAGTAATCCACCATTTCACCTTCCCTCATCGGAGGATCGACTCTTGCTGCTTGTTCTCTCTAACGAAAACCAAATTCTCTGAAGCTTTCTCCAGGTTTCTTCTCGAGTTTTAACAATGTGAGACGGTCAGGGACGATCTCAAGATTATATTGGAAATGACCAGTAAATGCTTGCGCCAGGTCGTCCCAGGTGTACCACCTGCTGGGATCCTGTCTTGTATACCACTCCAGCGCAGATCCGCTCAAACTCTGACCAAAATAAGCTATCAGCATCTCATCTTTACCACCTGCTCCTCTCATTTTACTACAAAAACCCCGTAGATGTGCCATAGGATCGCCATGCCCTTCGTACAAATTGAACTTGGGCATCTTGAACCCTGCTGGTAATTGGACGTCAGGGAAAGGGCATAGATCCTTGTAGGCCACGCTGACCTGGTTGCCTGACCCGTGTATGTTCCTGAAGGACTGCTCCAGGCTTTTAAATTTCCGCATCACTTCATCCTGCTCTGGGCTCTTAGCCGGCTTTTCAATCTCCGCCGGGACCTCAAATTGGGGGTTATAGGTATGTGGCTCGGGTGCTTTGAATGTGAGTTCAGGGGGGTAATATTGTGTGGCGTGAGCCTGAAACAGCGGCTCACTGGATGATCTGTGCAATGGGGCTGGGGGAGGCGCCACAAAGACGTGAACATTTGGTGGTGGAGGGTTCTGATTGGGTGGCGGAGCTTGGGGAACATAGGCATCCCTCCCTTGATAGTAGTGTTGGCTTGGGAAGCTTGTTGAAGGGTCGGGGGAATGGTATTCTGGCGTGTGTCCCGGTGGGGGAGTAAGAGTGACAACTGGTTCGGGCCCCTTTTGCACCTTAGCCATGGGTAGCTGCATTTCATTTATTTCTAATCTCATTTTTTCCATATTGGCCATCGCCTCTTTCAGCATCTGATGTGTCGTCTTTTCCGACTGAACACTATTTTCTGAGCCAGTCATGCTTTCTGGTATAGGCCCTTTTGATCTTGTTTGATAATAGTATATTGTCAGTACGCTCTAACAAACTAACTGTCTGAAACTTCTGGTATACAACAAACTTGTCAGCGTTAGAGTTTTAACACATATCACAATTGCACGTTGTAATGTAATGTACCTAGGCAGTTTAACCATTTCAATCATTTTTTTTTCGGACTTCTTGAAAGAAAGACTTCTAAAAATAGTTTTTTTTTTTCGCATTTTGACCCTTTTTTTTGTGGAAAGATTTTTTTTTGAAAGAATTTTTTTTGACTTTTTATTTATTTTGAAAGAAACTAATATTTATTTTCTTTTTGGATTTTTTTTTTTTGGAAAATCGGGGCCGGAACCGATGAGGTTTGCCTACGTATCTCACATCGGTGAGAATCAGACCCGCGTAGTTCGGGAAATCATGAACTAACCCCTTTTTAAATATTATTATTTTTATTTATTTTTGAAGGAAGGACTTATAAAGAAGAGAGTTTTTTTTTTTTTTTGAATTTTGAAAGAGAAACTTCTAAAGAAGAAAGAAAATATTTTTGGAATTTTATTTTCAATGAAAGAAATGCTTCTAAAAAATATTTTTGAATTTTGACTTTTCTTTTCAATTTTGAAAGAAGAATGAAAATATTTTCGGATTTTTGGAAGAAATTCAAAGAAAATATTTTTTTTTTATTCAAAACATTCAAAAAGACTTTCTAAAGACATCAATAATGGAAAATATTTTTGGATTTTTTCTTGAAAATTAGGGTCTAAATAAACTTTTTTAGAAGGGAAATAAAGAAAAATATTTTTTGGATTTATATATATAATATTGCAACAAATAATAATACGTTCAACGCAAGACTCCTTTTTTTTCATTTTTGACATTTTCATAAAAATAATATTTTAAAAACAAGACTCTTTTTTTCATTTTCATTTTTCATGGCAAGACAAACTATTTTTCGTTTTCTTCTTCTTCTTTTTTTTTTTTTTACATTTGGAAAACAAGACAAAGTGAATTTTTTCGTTTCAACAAAATGACTAACCTACTCTTCAACCTAAAAATAAGAGACTTTTTTCTATTGTTTTTTTTTTTTGAGTGAAACAAACTATATAATTTGTTTTTTCATTTTTTCCAAAATTTCAGCAGAATTTCGCCAGTATTTGGGGCATTGGTTTTTTTTTTTTCAAAATAGGCAATTAACTCTCTACACAGTTACTTCCTTCTTTTTTCGCAATTTTCCAATATTTCCGATTTTTCGAAGCCGGTCAACATGCAAGTCCGAAATAAGTAAATGCATAAAGCACACAGTATGCAACAGGATGGTCTTTTCACTTGAGGTTGCTAGTCCTAGACGGACCCAACCCCTGTGTTGAGTCCCCTAAGTCAAATGCGCATGATGCAAATAAGCGTTCCTACTAGGGATCCGACATGCGGCTTTGTTATACTAGGTTCAGAACCTGGGTGTTTGTTCTAGACCTGGCTTACCCGAGCGGACAGCTCGAGCCGAGGGGGGGGCAGCGTACCGGGAATACAGAAGCTTCACCGGCTTAGCTACTTGTCCGAACCTCGTTCTAAATTGGGATTTGACACTATACAGAAAAGAAGTCGTACGAAGTACACCCTTCTTCATGATTCACAAGACTCAGAGAGGAGATGGGTTTCGGCACAGTTTATATACAGTTCACGTAATATCAAAGCGGTAAAAGGCAACCAATTAGCACATTGAGCCAAAACATGTAACAAAATCAGATAAAACCAAATATAACAATTTATATAAGCTTGAATTTCTAACCCTGAACCAGTGGTTTTGGGTTATAGTCCCCAGTAGAGTCGCCAGTTATGTCACACCTCCTTTTTCCGCCCCCGCGAGGGTACAAGGGAGTTTTTCCAATTAAAGGACAATCGAAATGGGATTTGTTTATTTATTTCAGAGTCGCCACTTGGGAGATTTAGGGTGTCCCAAGTCACCAATTTTAATCCCGAATCGAGGAAAAGAATGACTCCATATTACAGTCTGCGTACCAGAAATTCGGATAAGGAATTCTATTAACCCGGGAGAAGGTGTTAGGCATTCCCGAATTCCGTGGTTCTAGCACGGTTGCTCAACTGTCATATTCGGCTTAATTATCTGATTTTTATACAAATATGAACTTATGTGCAAGTTTTAACTCTTTACCGCTTCTATTATTATATATTTTTTAAAAAAAAATGTGAACATCGTTTAAAACATGTCTTTGGATTACGTCACATGAAATGCACCCGCAATCCGGAACACATTTTTATTCAATATTTTAGGATTTAGATTTGGGTCGCATGAAATGCACATCCGAGTTTAAGAAGGTAAAATTAATTAAATCGCGTCTAAAGAGTCTAGCGCGTTATTATCTTTGGGGAAGGAAGTGAAATTCACTAAACAGTCCATCCCAAATTCTAAGTATATTTTTTTTTAAATAATTAAATAAATAAATGAGATTGGAGAATCCTGCAAATTTTTGTATTGCTTACATCTATTTATTTTTAGCAAAATCCTTCCTTATTTTAAGAAAATCCTTTAATGACTACATTTTTATTATTACTAAGTTTGTCTATAAATATAAAATCAATCTCTACATTCTTAAAAATAACATATTAAATAGAAGAGAAAAACAAATATTAACAGAAAGTAAAAATTATATTGTTAGATGACTTGAGCTATTGAAATTAATTATTTACAAATATTGAAAATTAGAGATAATCTTGAATACTAAACCGTATTTCTAAAAATTAAATAATTTAACCTTAACTAACCTTGTTTTAATTCAAATCCTGTCCTAATATTTGATTCGCAAAATTAATTCATGTTTTAACTGAATTTAGCTACATGATTCCGATTAACTTAACGTTGGCGATACTAAAACCCTTATGAATAAGGAACTTAATCAATTTTTGCCAAACTGATTTAATAAAGCCATTTTTACGTTATTTTCTTCTATTTTAATTATTTGACAGTTTAATCAGTAATGAACATGCTTAAATATATACTACCTAATAATCAGGTTAAAACAAAGCATTATTTAATACATCGCTACAATATGCCTAATTATGCAAAACAACGGCGATTTACAGAATAATAATACATGAAATAACATAAATGCAATTAATAAAAAAACTAAATTAAAAATTTAAACTTCCATTCTTCATTTTCAGCTTACAAAAGGCCAAAATTACAGTTGTGTACCTGGTATTGTCAATATAAGAAGAACAAAGTCAGCCACGTAGTACGTAACACAACAACAACAATAATAACCAGCAACCCAGTCAACAGAAATCCCAGTGACAGATTTGAAAAATCAAAATAAAATCCAGAAACACCAACAACAAACAACGGACAGAAACCAAGGGAATTTCCAGATTTTGAAAGACTAATTAATGTTTAAACCTTTTTTTCTAAACCCGTATATCAGAATATTTATCAGGTGTGTACTACCCTCTCTTCTAATTTCCAGCTCTTTTTATTTGTATTTTTTTCTTTTCTTTTTCTTTCTTGAAAGTTTTAATATTTTTTCGGATTTTTCTTTCTCTCTTAAATATTCAGCTTTTTTTTCTCTCTATATCCCTTCTTCTTCTGATTCAAGACCTCTTATTTATTTCCAATCCCAAACCCTTTAATTAATTAAAATCAACCACTTTCTCCTACCAAACCCATTATCTTCACACTCATCCCCCACTACATTAAACTAATATATCAAACCAAACCATTACATCTTGTCCCCCATGTCTACCATAAACAATTACCATATTCCCCTCCACTACATTTTGTCTTGTCCCCCATTTATATTAAACAACCATATCACCCACACCCCATTACATTTTGTCCCCCATGCTTAACATAAAGAATTATTCAAAATGTTCAATTACCAAACTACCCCTTCGATCTTATTGCAATTACCATTTTACCCCTGAACGTACTGCAATTTACCAAACTACCCTCATCAGCTATAACCAATCAATTAATCAAACTCAACCAAAATATAGCCAATATGACCAATTTCTACACAAATTGAAACAACAAATCACATGAACATAATCTGAACCAATTCAACAACTAAAATTTTGATTGAACAATATTTTTAGCATCAAACAAACCTATTTTCAGATTCAACAACAACAACAACAAACAAGTATATTCAGATTTCAAAATTCAATAATCATTTGAACTTAAAATCAACTCTAACAACATTACAACCAACAATTCCTATATTAAACTTAAACAAGATTATGAGACAAACTCAAGAAATAATCATAAATGATAAACAATAAACAAGAAAATCAAACTATACAAATTTCGGATTCAAGATCAACCAAAGAAAGTATGATAAATGAAAAGATTCAACAACAATAACAAACAAACTTTATTCAAACTTCGAATTAAACTTAAACAAAACAAATAAACATATTTAAATCACTAATCTTCAAATAATCAATTAATCTTTCTTAATTAAATCCAGCAAAAATTATAACAAAGATACATGATCCAAAAATTAAAACCAAAACATAACTTCACATTAAATCACTGAATTAAAAACGAACTTCAAAAAATGAATACGAATTAAATCGATATTAACAACAAACAATGGATTTAAACGATTTAAACTAACACCTTTCTATATTAAAACTAAATCCTCTTAAAATTAATAAAACAAACTAAAAAATAATTAAATTGAATCTTCAGCTTAAATCTAACAACAATATAATTAAACTAACAATTTTTATCTAAAAATAAATAAGAAAAATAAAGAAAACTTATGCTAATTCAAAATCTGAAAATATCAAACAAATTATGGACGAAATAAAACTTAGAACAACTAACCGTAAATGACCAACAACGAACATCGAACGAACTCTAAACGAAACCAACAAAACTTTGACATAACGAAGAAGATGAAGCAACAGCAGAAGCAGAAACGTGAAGCAGAAACAGCTGGTCGACGCCGAACAGCAGCAGCTCGACGAAGCAGCTGGAAGGAAGAAGGGAAGCAGCAGTGACATGGGCTGAAGAAGCTATGGTCGTCGACTGTTGCTGCATTCAGCAGCTATGGTCGTCGAGGAGGAAGACGGCGATGAAGAAAGCTGAAGCAGACGACGCAGCAGCTATGGAGGAAAAAAAATGGAGCAGCAGCGCGAGCTTGAAGCAGACGACGCAGCAGTGAAGCAGCTCGTCGAAGGTCGTTTGGTTGAAGGAGGAAGACGATGCAACAGTGTGTGTGTGTGTGTCGTGAGTGTGTGTGTGTGGCGTGAGGGTGTATGTGTGGCGTGAGGGGAAGAGGCGGGGCAGCCATGGGAGGGGCATGGGATGGTTTTAGGGTTAGGGAGGGTGGTTTGGAGAAGAAAAGAGAAAAGGGGGGGGGATGTCTTAGTCTAGGTTTTTTAGGTTTTTTTCTATTTTATTTTATTTTTATTTTGTTTTGTTTTGTTTTTGAAATGCAAGATAGGGGGTGTTGGGTTATGGATTGGGTCGACCCGGTTTGAAATGGACCGGGTCGTGTGGAAGGTTGGACAATTTTTTGGGCTTGTGGTTTGAAATTGAAGAAGAGGCCCAATTCCGATTTTTTGTATTTTTGCTCTCTTTTCTTCTTTTATTTTTCTAAAACTAAATTATAAAAATACTTAAATTATTATTAAGAACTAAATTAAGTTATAAAAGTGCAAATTAACTCCCAATAACAATTAACGCACAATTAAGTAATAATTAAGCATAAAATTGTATATTTGGACATTAAATGTTAAAAATGCAAACGATGCCTATTTTTGTAATTTTTATTTTTTGTAAAACAAACTTAATTACTAACAATTGTAGAATTAAATCCTACATGCAAAATGCGACATATTTTTGTATTTTTATTAATTTAACAAATAAACATGCACAGACAAATACAAATAATTATTCAAAAATATCACAAAATATCACAAAATTGCACACCAAGGAAAATCATTTTATTTTTGAATTTTTTGGGAGTAATTCTCATATAGGGCAAAAATCACGTGCTTACAGCTTGTCTAATGGTTTCACCCGTGAGTGGTACCAACACAATCCCTAGACCTGCACCTTTCACATTAGAGGACCCGTCAGTGTATAGTGTCCAGGTTCCTGGGTTAGCTCCGTTAAACACCTGCAATTTGTTTTCTACTTCCAACTGCATCACTTGGCTAAAATCAGCTTCGAAATTAGCTAACACTTGTGATTTTATAGCAGTTCTAGGTTGATAAGTGATATCATATTCGCTTAATTCAATGGCCCACTTAGCTAATCTTCCTGATAATTCTTGCTTATGCAGTATGTTATGTAATGGGTAAGCAGTTACTACAGCAATGGGATGACATTGAAAATATGGTCTCAATTTCCTAGATGCCATGATTAAAGCAAGTGCTAGTTTTTCTAATTGAGGATACCGCGTCTCTGCATCTAACAAAGATTTACTAACATAATAGATAGGGGATTGTTTACCTTGGTCCGCCCGGACTAAAACAACACTTACTGCTACTTCCGAGACGATAAGGTAAATAAGTAACCTCTCCCATACCTTTGGTTTTGCCAGCAACTGGGAGTTTGACAAATATGCTTTTAAATTTCTAAGTGCTTGTTGACAATTTTCATTCCACTCAAAATGATCTTGCTTCTTAAGTACTGAGAAGAATTTGAAACACTTTTCTGAAGATTTGGAAATGAATCTCCCCAAGGCTGCAATTCTTCCCGTTAGTCTTTGGACCTCTTTTTTATCTGATAGCACATCAGGGATTTCCTCTATTGTTTTGATCTGTGAAGGGTTTACTTCAATACCACGGGTAGAAACAAGAAAACCCAAAAACTTACATGATGCGACCCCAAATGCGCATTTTTCTGGATTAAGCTTCATTTTAAACTTTCGCAAAATTTGAAATGTATCAGACAAATGAGATATATGATCCTTAGAATGCTGAGTTTTCACGAGCATATCATCTATATATACCTCCATGGTTTTTCCCAAATGTTCTTGGAACATTTTAGTAACCAACCTTTGATAGGTTGCTCCTGCATTCTTGAGACCAAAGGGCGTTACCTTATAAGAGTAAATCCCTCTATCTGTGATGAAGGAAGTTTTTCCCTCATCACTTGGATCCATTTTGATTTGGTTGTAACCTGAATATGCATCTAAGAAACTTAATAGCTCATGCCATGCAGTAGCATCAATTAATTGATCTATATGCAGTAAAAGGGAAAGAATCTTTTGGGCATGCTTTATTGAGATCTGTATAATCTACACAGACTCGCCACTTACCATTCTTTTTAGGTACCACAACAGTATTGGCTAACCAGTTAGGATACTTTACCTCGCGGATAGACCCAATTTTTAATAATTTCTGGACCTCGTCTTGAATCACCTGATTTTTGAAAGCTCCTTGCTTTCTTTTCTTTTACTAAATCGGCGTGTACGATGGGTCTTCATTTAGCTTATGGGTCATTACCTCCGGTGGTATCCCTGTCATATCAACTTGGGACCAAGCAAAACAGTCAACGTTAGATTTTAAAAATTCAATTAACATACCTCTCATATCTGGGTTTAAATTTGCTCCGACATAAACCTTCCATTCAGGCCATTGTTCAAATAATATTACAGCTTCCAATTCCTCGATTGTTGTTTTGATGTTTTCATTTTCTTCTGGCTCCTGAATAGTATCTGGCCTTGAGTCTACATCTGTTTGCCCTTCTTCGGTGGTTATTTGTGGTACCGCCTCTTCGGTTGGGTTTTGTAATTGCAATATTTCTTCATTTTCTGAATCTACCACAGAATTGATGTTTCTTGAAGTATGTTGATCTCCACGGATTTGACATATTCCCCATGGTGAAGGGAATTTAATAACTTGATGCAAGGTTGATGGTACAACATCTATTTCGTGAATCCACGGTCTCCCAAGGATCATATTATAAGCCATCTCAATTTCTACCACCTGAAATTTAGTATCCTTGACAACTCCTTCTGCAAAAGTTGTTAGTATTACCTCCCCTTTTGTTACGAAGCTTGAATTGTCGAACCCAGATAAGGTGTGTGCTCTTGGTATCATTTTATCCTCAGCTTGCATTTCATGTAATACTCTTAGTAGGATAATATTTACAGAACTACCTGGATCAATCAAAACTCGTTTCACATTAGTATCATGTACAAGTAAAGATATTACCAGTGCATCATTGTGGGGAGATAACACTCCATCTGCATCTGCATCTGCATCATCGAAAGTAATACTTTCTTCCTCCAGGACTTGTTGCGTTTCCCGTGTGTAATGGTAACTTTGGAGACTTTATTCGAAGCCGTGTAAGTTACTCCATGGATATCTTCTCCCTTGCTTATAACACTAACGGTTCTCTTGGGTGATGGAGGTTTTGGAGGCTCCTGCCTATTCTTCATATAAGCTTGATTACCTTTTTCGCTGAATAATTCGGTAAGATACCCTTGCTTCAGCAAATGATCCACCTCACTGTGCAAGAATCTGCACTCTGCTATTTTATGCCCGTGGTCATTATAAAATTCACACCAGTGGTCAGGGTTGCGCCTGTTTGGATTCGATCTCATTTCTTTTGGCCACCGTACCTTATCGCCCATGCTTCTTAAAACAGCCACAAGCTCAGAAGTATTAACGTTGAAATTGTAATCGCCGAACCTTGCCTTCAAATTTCTATCATCATCTCGAGACTCATGGGTATTTCGATCATTTCTGAACCTTGACGAAGAACCGGACTTCCTGTTCCTTGATCTTTGATCGTACCGTTGATTATCCTGCTTTGATCGTGAGTCTTTTCCTGCAGGTCCCATATATAGATCATATCTGTTCTTACCTGATCTCTTTTTGGTTTCTGACCTTCTTGAACCGCCCCTTTCCTCATTTTGAAATCAAGGCACGGTATCTTCTTCAATTCTCAGTTTCGTACTGTACCTATTGTAAACGTCATTCCATGTTGTTACAGGGAATTCACGAAGACTTTCCTTGAGTCTCCTCGTGGCCTCTGAACTTTTGTCGTTCAAGTTGCTTGTGAAAGCTATTGCAGCCCAATTATCAGGTACACGGGGCAAGGTCATCCTTTCACGTTGAAATCTATCTACAAAATCTCTGAGCAAATCTGAGTCCCCTTGTTTGATTTTGAAAATGTCCTCCATTCTTTTCTCAACTTTTTGAGCTCCCGAGTGTGCTTTGATGAAAGAATTTGCAAGCTCAGCAAAACAATTTATAGAATTTTTGGGTAAAAGAGAATACCAAGTTAAGGCACCCTTGGTGAGTGTTTCTCCAAATTTCTTGACTAGTACTGATTCGATCTCCTGTTTGGTCAAATCATTGCCTTTTACACCAGTTGTGAATGCAGTCACGTGGTCACGTGGATCTGTTGTTCCATCGTACTTTGGGATGTCAGGCATATTAAACTTCTTAGGAATTGGAAGAGGAGCAGCACTTGGCTTCCAGGGTTGCTGTGAATATTTATCAATGTCCACCCCTTTGATTACAGGTGGAACCCCGGGTATTTGTTCTATGCGGTCATTTTGCTCCTTGAGCTGTTTCTGCAAGGTTAGTATTAAATTTTGCATATGAGAATTAACTGAATTACCTGGTTCTCCCTCCTGTGATTTGTCACACCTCCTTTTTCTGCCCCGCGGGGGCGTAGGGAGTTTTTCCAATTAAAGGACAATCGAACGAGATTTGTTTATTTATTTCAGAGTCGCCACTTGGGAGGTTTAGGGTGTCCCAAGTCACCAATTTTAATCCCGAAGCAAGGAAAAGAATGACTCCATATTACAGTCTGCGTACCAGAAATCTGGATAAGGAATTCTGTTAACCCGGGAGAAGGTGTTAGGCATTCCCGAGTTCCGTGGTTCTAGCACGGTCGCTCAACTGTCATATTCGTCTTGATTATCTGATTTTTATACAAATGTGAACTTATGTGCAAATTTTAACTTTTTACCGCTTTCATAATTATTATTATTTTTTTTTTACAAGGAATTGCAACATCGTGGAAACACATCTCGAACCACGTCACATCAATGCACCCGTGATTAGAGACACATTTCAACTCCGCTGAGATTTGGATTTGGGTCACATAAATGTGCACCCGAGTTTAAGAAAGTAATTTAATTAAATCGCGTCTAAAGAGGCTAACGCGTTATTATCTTTGGGGAAGGCAGCGAAATTCACTAAACAGTCCATCCCAAATTCTAAGTATTTATTATGACTATTTATTGAGGGCCCCGCGATTTGCATTTTTTATTTGGCGAGGCTCGTCTCATTTTTATTTTAAGGATAAACCTACAGTGACTATATTTCTCTATTAAGTTCGTCTCTAAAATAAAAGAAAATTTCCTAATTATTTACATGCTGAAAAACGTAACTTATTTATTAGTTCACGGCTAATGCGAATGGAAAATTGCGATCGAGTTTGTACAAAGAAAAACTGCTTTCATTCTATATTCTATTATTCAATAATACTAGAGCATGAGATTGACGCACAATAATATCGAAACAGATTATCTATTTTTAGATGAAGAAATTAAACGTATGCAACCTTATTCATTGACGGGCACACATATGAGGTTCAGTTAATTATTCCTACACGCAAAGGCGAAAAGACCAAAATGACCTTGTCTAACTTAGGTGGTATTACTACCTGTTTTAGGCAAACTTTATCCAATATTATAACCTGCACGATTTTGTTGTTTATACATATATTTTCCCAAATTGCATAGCATGCTTTTGAAATATGCGTTATATACTGGTGAGCCAAGGTAAAACAAACGTGATTACTACATTACCCTTTCTAATCGACCCTATACGAAACCATTTGTTGCTCGAACATCACTGATACACCATTAATTTTGATTATGATACACCGTCAAATTACTGGACCAAACTCTTATAGAATGAAAACTTAATCCATTACACGGTATGGGGTCACACTTTACATGTATACAGAATACTTTAAACTGTGACAGTAGAAGATGAAAATCACTACACTAAGTTCAAACAACCATTCTCTTTAGACTCTTAATCATGCTCCAAGTTCATCATTACACCAGTGCAATTAGAATGTGTACCTGGATGCTGGACAGTAAGAATGAGAAGAAGAAGAACGATATCAGCAACAATCGAACAGACAGCAGTAACACAACAGTATCACAATAGCAACAAACAGCAACAATACAACCACTAGTTCACGAATAACCAACAGCAGTTCCCACAATGATAAACCCACAAATGGTCGGGCATCAATCAACAATCCCAGAACAGAATGGTAGACCAACAGAAAAAACCAGGATGTTTGATGCAATAGTGCAAACAGTTCACTAATCACAACAACTTGACCAATAATCAACAACAAACTCAATAACAATGAGACCAATTCGATCAACAACAAACAGAGTCCCAAATTACAGTAGTACTCTCACAGGGAAATCAAAATACCCTAAAGAGATAGTAACAGACCAACCCTTTAGAACTAAATAGTTTTGTTCTTCTCTGAGCACTCTATAATTTTTCAGTCTATCTTTCAAATACTCCCTAACCTCTCTGCTTTTCCGAACCCTTTTCTAATTCAGAACTTGCCTCTTTTTTTTAGCTCCTCTTTTTCTTCTTTTTTTCTCTGTTTAACTAATGGAAGCCCTCCCCTTTTATAGTTTTCCTCAGATCATTTAAAGCCTGTTAAACCATTCAGATTCCCTTCATCCCTGCTGTTTTTCCACTCAACTATTTAAAATAACCAAAGCTCCATGAGATTCCCCTAACAAAACTATTAAAATGCCTTATCACTTATTAAACTAAAACCAAGCATGGGCAGCAGGAATGTATTCCTGACAGCACATGCTGTCCAATTGACCCTAATTCATTAAAGAAATACAAATTGCCATGCCTTTCTGATTTCCAGCCATTAAAGGCACTTAATATGTCATTAATTCCACTATTGGTTAATTAATTCCATTAGTTGAATCAATGTTTTAGTACCTCATTGTCAGCTCATCTTGCCTTTAAGCATTTCAGGATTTTATAACCCCAAACCAAACCTTTTAACACCCCTGACCATTACTGTTTTATCCCAACTTCAACAAAAAATGAAATTCTGAACTCATAGGAGTTCAAATTCAGCAACTATCCTATCTGAATTCCAACTATTGTATTATAGCTATCAAGCCATTCACAGATAGTTTTCAAGCAACCAACTAATCAACACTGGTTTGATCAAATCCTATGAAGCTATCAGGAATCAGGACATTTGAACATTCAGGCATAGAAAACTAATCGACGACGTTTATCGAATCGACTATACTAATTATAACATGGGACAAGCAGTCGACCAAAAAAACAACACAAAACAACGCATAACACTGTTCTTTGACACTTTTGCACGATATAGGAAAAACCAGACACTATTGATTCGACGATGTTATCCTGAATTGAAATAAACATACTACCACATAACAGAATAAACAAACAACCAAACAAAAGGTCTTATGGAGACGGGGAAACAAACTGATAACAGAAATCCCAGAACTAGACAAACAACTAAACATGCTAATAAATTAATCTAAATAACAAAATGGACGATAAAAGGGACAAATGAACAAACCTGAAAAGCTTTAAACATAGCTGACCCCAGGCCCGTGCTTGATTTGCCCGTTTGAAGTCAAACAAATACTAACCGAGGTGTTCTCGACCGAGAACACTTCGATTAGGGTCTACTAGACCCCAAACTTGTTTACAGACCCCACAAAATATTTGTGTTCTAGGGTTCGATTTTTTCCAGATTTGATTTTTTTGGATTTGTGGGTAGAATCGGACCAAACCTTGGTTTGGTCACGAGGGAGGTCGGGGGAGTGCCTGGCATGCATTTGGGGTGGTTTGGTGTAGATCGAGTTTTGTCTCGAATCTTCAAATGAAGATTCGAGAAGGTGGGGGAGGATTCGAGCCAAGCTGTTGGTGGATTTGGATTCAGGGGGTTGAGGTGGTTCTAGGGTGTAAAGGGGGTAGTCACCGACGTCCTTGCTACCGGGTTTAAGGGTGAGGGAAAAGGGGGCGGCGTTAGGGTTTCATGGGGCTCGGGGTTTGGTGAAGAAGAAGACGACTGAAGGGGTGCTTGGATAGGGAGGGAAGGGTATGATATGAAGGCTTTTATACGGGGTGGATGGTTGGGTCTTGGCCGTTAGATCACTCGAGATCAACGACCTAGATTCAAAGGTTAATCCAAACAGTGTCGTTTGGTTTAGCATTAGGATCGGGTAGGTCCGGGGTTGAATGGGTCGGGTTCGTATTGGGGTTGAGGACGAGTGATCTGGACCGTTAATCTAGTGAGATTAACGGTCCAGATTGAAGGCAGCTCAACGACGTCATTTGGACGGTCGTGTGGCCAGCTCAATTGGACCGGGCAAACAGATTTTGGATTGGGTTGTTTTTTGGTTTGGGCCTTGTTCATTTTAGTTCAAATTGGCCCAGTCCAAAGATCCTTTAATTTTCCAATATAAATGCCAAATAACAATATACAAACATCAAAATTAACACACATTAAAATAACCTCACTTACTAACGAAATAAAAACAAAAGATGCATTTTTGTGATTTTCCTTTTAATAAACGAATTATGGTTTAATTAATTCCTAAATGCACAATTAAATTGTAAATGCGCATGTGACGCCTATTTTTGTATTTTTCTTAATTAGAGTAAAAATAAATATGCACAGACAAAAATACAAATAATTACACAAAATTCACAGCAAATGCCAACTATCAAAAACAAATTGTTTTTTATTATTTATTTTTTTTTTTGGAATTTTTGGGATTAATTCTCATATAGGGCAAAAATCACGTGCTTACAGCTGCCTCTCTTTGCCCGAAGACACGAAGGTTTTTCGCGCAAAGATAACGTTAGCGATTTTTGCTCATCCGAGTACTCCGTGTGAAGCATTTTTTCGAAAAAGATTTGACCGAACCTTCGCTTCAGAGGTTTCCTACATATCCTGGGCTGAACAGGAATCAGGTCAATGTAGTTCGGGAAGTTTTGGTAGCTGGGACTACCGTGTGACTGTCATGTTCGCTGTTATTGTGTGCTGTTACATGCTGTTGTATGCTGTTATTGCTTTACCGATCTTCTTGTTACATTGTGCTGAAAAAGAAAACAAAAAGCTAGGCTACACTACGGATCATAGGATCTCATCTATCTTCAACTTGTTCATGTTGTCTTGCTTTCTTGTCGGCTTGTGCTTCCTTGGTGCTTTTCTTCTGTGAATTTGGGGACGACACTGGTCCTTTGTCTTCTGAATACCATCTTTCATCATTTTGCTTGGTCCGCTGAGGACATGGCTTTCTTCATCAAGCTTTTCAGTGGTTCCTCTGGTGGTACGACTCTCTTTATCAGATTTGTTATGTTGGGCGTGATTTAATGTTCACAAGTTGCTTCTTTCAAAACGCGTCCTTTCTTCCTTTTGACACATGCACTTGAGTTTGCAACCTTCTGCTTCCCGGTGCTGGGGATTGTTTTTATTGTTTCCTGCTGGGTACTCCTGTTGTAACCTTCTGCCCTCCGGTGGGGTTACTGCTCTCGAAATATGAAATATTAAACTAAAGACATGAAAAGTATTCCTCTCGTTATACAGGTGGGCGCCTATTTGAACTAAGACTGAAAAGTATTCCTCTCGTTATACAGGTGGGCGCCTATTTAAACTAAGACATGAAATTATTCTTCTCGTTATACAGGTGGGCGCCTATTTAAACTAAGACTGAAAAGTATTCCTCTCGTTATACAGGTGGGCGCCTATTTAAACTAAGACTGAAATTATTCCTCTCGTTATACAGGTGGGCGCCTACAAGTGGGCGCCTATTTAAATTAAGACATGAAATTATTCCTCTCGTTATACAGGTGGGCGCCTATTTAAACTAAGACTGAAAAGTATTCCTCTAGTTATACAGGTGGGCGCCTATTTAAACTAAGACTGAAATTATTCCTCTCGTTATACAGGTGGGTGCCTATTTAAACTAAGACTGAAAATTATTCCTCTCATTATACAGGTGGGCGCCTATTTAAACTAAGACTGAAAATTATTCCTCTCGTTATACAGGTGGGCGCCTATTTAAACTAAGACTGAAAATTATTCCTCTCGTTATACAGGTGGGCGCCTATTTAAACTAAGACATGAAATTATTCCTCTCGTTATACAGGTGGGCGCCTATTTAAACTAAGACTGAAAATTATTCCTCTCGTTATACAGGTGGGCGCCTATTTAAACTAAGACTGAAAATTATTCCTCTCGTTATACAGGTGGGCGCCTATTTAAACTAAGACATGAAATTATTCCTCTCGTTATACAGGTGGGCGCCTATTTAAACTAAGACTGAAAATTATTCCTCTCGTTATACAGGTGGGCGCCTATTTAAACTAAGACTGAAATTTATTCCTCTCGTTATACAGGTGGGCGCCTATTTAAACTAAGACTGAAAATTATTCCTCTCGTTATACAGGTGGGCGCCTATTTAAACTAAGACATGAAAATTATTCCTCTCGTTATACAGGTGGGCGCCTATTTAAACTAAGACTGAAAATTATTCCTCTCGTTATACAGGTGGGCGCCTATTTAAACTAAGACTGAAAATTATTCCTCTCGTTATACAGGTGGGCGCCTATTTAAACTAAGACTGAAAATTATTCCTCTCGTTATACAGGTGGGCGCCTATTTAAACTAAGACTGAAAAGTATTCCTCTCGTTATACAGGTGGGCGCCTATTTAAACTAAGACATGAAATTATTCCTCTCGTTATACAGGTGGGCGCCTATTTAAACTAAGACTGAAAATTATTCCTCTCGTTATACAGGTGGGCGCCTATTTAAACTAAGACTGAAAATTATTCCTCTCGTTATACAGGTGGGCGCCTATTTAAACTAAGACTGAAAAGTATTCCTCTCGTTATACAGGTGGGCGCCTATTTAAACTAAGACTGAAAAGTATTCCTCTCGTTATACAGGTGGGCGCCTATTTAAACTAAGACTGAAAAGTATTCCTCTCGTTATACAGGTGGGCGCCTATTTAAACTAAGACATGAAAATTATTCCTCTCGTTATACAGGTGGGCGCCTATTTAAACTAAGACTGAAAATTATTTCTCTCGTTATACAGGTGGGCGCCTATTTAAACTAAGACATGAAATTATTCCTCTCGTTATACAGGTGGGCGCCTATTTAAACTAAGACTGAAAAGTATTCCTCTCGTTATACAGGTGGGCGCCTATTTAAACTAAGACTGAAATTATTCCTCTCGTTATACAGGTGGGCGCCTATTTAAACTAAGACTGAAAATTATTCCTCTCGTTATACAGGTGGGCGCCTATTTAAACTAAGACATGAAATTATTCCTCTCGTTATACAGGTGGGCGCCTATTTAAACTAAGACTGAAAAGTATTCCTCTCGTTATACAGGTGGGCGCCTATTTAAACTAAGACTGAAATTATTCCTCTCGTTATACAGGTGGACGCCTATTTAAACTAAGACATGAAAATACTCCTCTCGTTACACAGGTGGGCGCCTATTTAAACTAAGACTGAAATTATTCCTCTCGTTATACAGGTGGGCGCCTATTTAAACTAAGACTGAAAATTATTCCTCTCGTTATATAGGTGGGAGCCTATTTAAACTAAGACATGAAATTATTCCTCTCGTTATACAGGTGGGCGCCTATTTAAACTAAGACTGAAAATTATTCCTCTCGTTATACAGGTGGGCGCCTATTTAAACTAAGACTGAAAATTATTCCTCTCGTTATACAAGTGGGCGCCTATTTAAACTAAGACTGAAAAGTATTCCTCTCGTTATACAGGTGGGCGCCTATTTAAACTAAGACATGAAATTATTCCTCTCGTTATACAGGTGGGCGCCTATTTAAACTAAGACTGAAAATTATTCCTCTCGTTATACAGGTGGGCGCCTATTTAAACTAAGACTGAAAATTATTCCTCTCGTTATACAGGTGGGCGCCTATTTAAACTAAGACTGAAAATTATTTCTCTCGTTATACAGGTGGGCGCCTATTTAAACTAAGACATGAAAATTATTCCTCTCGTTATACAGGTGGGCGCCTATTTAAACTAAGACTGAAAAGTATTCCTCTCGTTATACAGGTGGGCGCCTATTTAAACTAAGACATGAAAATTATTCCTCTCGTTATACAGGTGGGCGCCTATTTAAACTAAGACTGAAAATTATTCCTCTCGTTATACAGGTGGGCGCCTATTTAAACTAAGACTGAAAAGTATTCCTCTCGTTATACAGGTGGGCGCCTATTTAAACTAAGACTGAAAATTATTCCTCTCGTTATACAGGTGGGCGCCTATTTAAACTAAGACTGAAAATTATTCCTCTCGTTATACAGGTGGGCGCCTATTTAAACTAAGACTGAAAAGTATTTGTTTCCTCGTTCCTCCGAGAAAATTTTTGACAACGGCAGAAAATTTTCTGCCCCGGTTTTGGTGACCTTTCTGGCATCGCGTTCTGCTGCCATCATCAACCTTTATTTTCCTGCAGCAGACAAAAGGGTTTAGTTAGTTTCAATCATGGTGGGCAGCGGTGTCCTTCCTGCTGGGGGATGATTTTTCTTTTCTTTTCCTTGCTCTGTGCTCCAACAAATGGTGGGTGGATAAAGTTTCTTGCTGGGGGTGCCCTGCCTGCTGGGGATGGTTTTCCATTTATCCCCTTTCCTGCTTTCTCTTTATAGAACACGTCGTGGGAGTCCGCTTTAATCCCGAGACCACTCCCTTTAGGAGTTTACTTCCTTCCAGAACTGCAAGGCACAACATTGCATCGCCTGGGGATAATCGTTAGTACTGTTAGGGTTATCTTGCATCGGATTAATTTCCCTTTCTTGTGGCGTCTGACCATTTCGGACTTGGGTCCGTGATTTATCGACATTCCGCGGGGAAACCTTCTCAGAACTTGGTCCACAAGTCCTTCCCCCGTCATTTTCCGCTCTCTTTACGTCACCCTTAACTTTCTACACAATTCGTCATTTTGTTTTGTAACCGACGCCTTTTGTCTCATTGCCTCGGCTTTTGGCCTATCCCCTTCGTATTTTGCTTTTGTACTCCTTCGGCCTCTGGTAGTAAACTTTGAAAAATCTTCTTCAAAACGAATTCTTAGAAAGAAAAATGAAAAAGATAGAAAAGGAGAAAAATCTTTCTGAACCAATACTTGGTGGAAAAAGGAAAAGAGAAGAACTTATCTGGATGACATGTCTGGTCCTTGTGATCATGACGTGCACCATAGATTCCCGACCCAGTCTATTTGTATCAATCAACTTACCTGATGACCTTACTTGCTGGGGATAAATGGGTGTCCATTTATTTGTGAACGTGGACCTTTTTGTTGATCTGTCTTGTCGCCTCATAGTGCCCTTCGAGGGGTTTTCACTAATGAGACTCTCTCTTTTCTCTCAGCTCCCGGCGCCTTATGGTGCCTGTGAAGGTTTTCACCGATAAGACTCTCTCGTTTCATATCTCTCATTTTTCGTCGCCTTGTGGTGTCTGCGAAGGTTTTCACCGCCAAGACTCTCTCATTTTATTTCTTCAACAGAGAATTAGAGTGGTATCGATATGACCCTCTCTTCTGGAGATTCCTTTGGACTATCAATTCGTTTCCAGTTTTATGATCCTCTTCTTTGCCGGGGATCAGTGTATTATTCTCGGCTTTATCTACCTGACTTGGCACCTCTTGGA
This sequence comes from Nicotiana tabacum, assembly GCF_000715075.1. Taxonomy (NCBI): domain Eukaryota; kingdom Viridiplantae; phylum Streptophyta; class Magnoliopsida; order Solanales; family Solanaceae; genus Nicotiana; species Nicotiana tabacum. The sequence goes on from NC_134085.1 coordinate 215,156,068, forward strand.
GGTTGATCGGGAGGTCTTTTTAGACATCGATGTTGGTTTTGGTGTGGGGCTAAAAGAAAAGCTATCAAAATTTGAAATAACTATGACGGGTGAGCCACTACAACTTTTGGAATCAAACCTTTGCTGGAACTTTAAAACATAACCTCTGCCCCAGTTTTCTTGCTTGGGGGATTTTTTTTTTTACACTATGTTGAGCTACGTGCGTTACGCACACTGTGCCTACTATGCACACTTATGTACACTATGCACACTATGACCGAGCCGTGAGGCGCCTACGTATCCTCTTTGAGGAATCAGGTCAAACGTAGTTCCCAACGGTTTTGTTTTTCTTGTGATTTTTATCTTTCTCTTTTTTTCATTTTCTGTTTAAAATTTTTCTTTTCTTTTTCTTTCTCTTTTTCATATCTTTTCCAGTAGTGATTCCAAAAGAGGGGTAGGAAAGAATAACTTAAGGCTCAAAAGGGGAAACAAGGGTTAACAGTATTTGGATAGAAGAAAGAATTGCCTCCGTCATTTCATTATCCAATAAGTACCAAATACAAACAAACGAACCGATAATTGCCATAATCAAAGAAAATACGCATAATATCTCTTGACTGCATCCGAATAGATAGCCATGTCGACACATCTTCCCTCGATATCCGTCAAACACAAAGCATCGTTGGACAACACTCTGGTCACGATATAAGGCCCTTGCCAATTTGGGGCGAACTTGTATTTTGCTTCGACTTGATGCGGGAGGATCCGCTTCAATACCTGCTGCCCTACTTCAAACTTCCTGGGGCGCACCTTCTTATTGTATGCCTTTGCCATTCTCTTCTGATACAGCTGACCATGGCACACTGCTGCCAATCTTCTCTCGTCTATCAAGCTCAATTGTTTCAGTCGAGCTTTGACCCATTCATCATCATCAATCTCGGCTTCAGCGACAATCCGGAGGGACGGAATTTCGACCTCCGCTGGTATTACGGACTCAGTTCTGTACACCAACAAATAAGGAGTTGCACCTATGGAAGTTCGGACGGTAGTGCGATAACCCAACAAAGCAAAGGGTAATCTCTCATGCCATTGTCTAGATCCTTCCACCATCTTTTGCAGTATCTTCTTGATGTTCTTATTGGCTACTTCGACCGCTCCATTAGCCTTGGGGCGATATGGGGTGGAATTGCGGTGTGTAATCTTGAATTGTTGGCATACCTCTCTCATCAAGCTGCTGTTAAGATTTGCACTGTTGTCCGTAATGATCACTTTTGGGATCCCAAATCTGCAGATGATATGGGAGTGAACAAAATCCACTACTGACTTTTTAGTCACCGATTTGAAGGTTTTAGCCTCGACCCATTTGGTGAAGTAGTCAATGGTCACCAGAATGAACCTATGGCCGTTGGATGCTACCGGCTCGATAGGCCCAATGACATCCATGCCCCATGCAACAAACGGCCAGGGTGCTGACATCGTATGTAACTCTGTTGGTGGAGAATGAATCAGATCTCCATGTATCTGACACTGATAGCATTTCCTCACGAAAGTGATACAGTCATGTTCCATGGTGAGCCAATAATACCCTTCTCGAAGGATCTTCCTTGCCAATACATATCCGCTCATATGTGGCCCACAAACTCCAGCATGTACCTCTGCCATAACAGTCGTGGCCTAAACGGCATCTATACATCTCAACAATCCCAAGTCCGGGGTTCTTCTGTATAACACTCCACCGCTGAGGAAGAAACCATTCGACAAACGCCGAAGGGCTCTTTTTTGGTCTCCAGTGGCCTGTTCCGGATATATCCCCATTCTGAGGTATTCCTGGATATCATGAAACCAGGGCTCGCCATCTACTTCCTCTTCCACCGCGTTGCAATAAGCGTGCTGATCACGAACCTGGATGTGCAAAGGGTCAACATGCATTTTGTCCGGATGGTGTAACATTGATGCTAAGGTGGCCAATGCATCTGCAACCTCGTTATGGACTCTCGGGATATGTTTGAATTTCACTGATCGAAATCGCTTGCTCAGATCGTGCAAGCATTGTCGATATGGTATGAGTTTCAAATCCCGTGTTTCCCATTCACCTTGAATATGATGTACCAAGAGGTCCGAGTCTCCCAAGACCAAAACGTCTTGGACATCCATGTCCGTAGCTAATCGCAGACCCAAAATGCAAGCTTCATACTCGGCCATATTATTGGTGCAATAGAAGCGCAGTTGAGCCGTAATAGGATAATGGCGTCCTGTTTCAGAAATGAGCACTGCTCCTATTCCAACCCCTTTCGCGTTCGCGGCTCCATCGAAGAAAAGCTTCCAACACGGTTCTTCGGGTAATTCCAGCTCACTTGTATGCATCACTTCTTCATCGGGAAAATACGTTCTTAAAGGCTCGTATTTTTCATCAACGGGATTCTCTGCCAAATGGTCGGCCAGCGCTTGGGCTTTCATGGTTGTCCTCGTCACATAGACAATATCAAACTCTGTGAGCAGAATTTGCCATTTTGCCAACCTCCCTGTGGGCATAGGTTTCTGAAAGATATACTTCAATGGGTCCAAACAGGATATGAGATAAGTAGTATACGAGGACAGGTAGTGCTTCAACTTCTGAGCTACCCAAGTTAGGGCGCAACATGTTTTCTCGAGTTGAGTGTACTTGACCTCATACACTGTGAATTTCTTGCTAAGATAATAAATGGCCTGCTCCTTCCTTCCTGTGTCATCATGTTGCCCCAGTACACAACCAAATGAATTTTCCAGGACCGTCAGATAAAGAATTAAGGGCCTCCCTGGCTTAGGTGGAACCAACACGGGTGGATTGGATAAATACCTTTTGATTTGGTCGAAAGCCTCTTGACACTCTGCCGTCCAACTTACTGCAGCATCCTTTTTCAGCAGCCGAAATATGGGCTCACAAGTTGCTGTGAGTTGAGCGATGAACCTGCTGATGTAATTGAGTCTACCCAACAGACTCATTACCTCTGTTTTGTTCTTTGGCGGTGGCAAATCTCGGATGGATTTGATCTTGGATGGGTCTAACTCAATACCCCGTCGACTGACGATGAATCCTAACAGCTTTCCTGATGGAACCCCGAATGCGCATTTGGCCGGGTTGAGCTTGATATCATACCTTCGGAGTCTTTGAAAAAATCTCCTTAGGTCTGCTACATGGTCTCCCTGTCGCCAAGACTTTATGAATCACATCATCTACGTACACCTCAATTTCTTTGTGTATCATGTCGTGAAACACAGTAGTCATTGCTCGCATGTACGTTGCCCCGGCGTTCTTCAATCCGAACGGTATTACCCGATAGCAGTAAGTTCCCCATGGCGTAATAAAAGCTGTCTTTTCCGCATCTTCCTCGTCCATTAGGATCTGATGATAACTCGCATAGCAATCCACGAAGGATCCGATCTCGCGCCCAGCGCAATTATTGATCAAGATATGGATGTTGGGCAATGGAAAATTATCCTTGGGACTTGCTTTGTTGAGGTTGCGGTAGTCGACACACACCCTGATTTTCCCATCCTTCTTTGGAACTGGTACCACATTGGCCAACCACTCGCGATATCGAGTGACCCGAATGACCTTCGCCTGCAGCTGCTTAATCACCTCTTATTTGATCTTTACACTCATTTCTGTTTTAAATTTCCTTAGCTTTTGCTTGACTGGAGGGTATGCCAGGTCAGTGGGCAATTTGTGAATCACTAAATTGGTGCTTAATCCCGACATATCATCATATGACCATGCAAAAACATCTTTGAATTCCACGAGGGTTTTGATCAATTCTTCCCTGACATTTGGCTCAATGTGGATGCTGATTTTGGTTTCTCTGACATTATCATCGTCTCCTAGATTCACAGCCTCAGTGTCATTTAGGTTAGGCTTGGGTTTCTCTTCAAATTGGCACAGTTCTCGGCTTATCTCTTCGAAGGCTTTATCTTCGTCATATTCAGATTCATCGTCATAAACGACCTCTTGTATCATTAAGTCGGATTCAGATTGATTTATTAGACTAGGTCGAAGATCCGCTGTGCATGCCATGTCATTAGAACCAGTAAAAAGAGAACTGTTCAAAAAGAAAAAGAACAAAACAAAATTAAAATAAGACAAAAGAAGAGAACTTTATTAAACTTGCGGGATAAAAGGGTTCACACTTTTACAAAACAAAAGTAAAATTTGGATTACACCCTGGAATAATCCGAACAAAACAAAACAAACAAAAAACATAAATCAAAGCCTACTACCAAGACTCCCCCCGGACAGGAAGAGGAGTAACCGTCCAATTGTTGGTCTTGGCCTCAGGCCCCACAAATTGTATCTCCGCTCTACTGGAACTCTCTCCAGCTTCTACCATACTGACATCAGCGAATAGCCTCTCAAAACTCTGATTTAGGTCCCCGTCCATCCCGATCAATGGTCCGAGAATCTTTGGGACTGGTGGCCCCTTGGCACTTGCTCTGACAAAAGACTTTGAGAGTTGTGGCACGGGTTTGGGAAGATACCAGACTTTCTTCTTCATTTTCTGCGCTTGCTTTACATCTACTGCGGTTGGCTTGAACCCCAACCCCAAAGTTTCCAAATTTTTAGGCAGGGAAACAGGTTGGACAATCCCCTGAAGCTCGACTCCCAAGCCTTTTCCCGGCACAAATCCATTACCCAGCATTTCCGAGACCATCATGACTGTTGCGGCAGCTACCCTGGGGTGCGGGATGATTTCTCCTTCAAAAATTTTATTTGCCGACACTGTATCGAAAATCTGGTAGACCCAAGGACCTTTGTCATCATTGGTCTCTATGAAGGGCACAATAGCGCCACCCATGGCGCACGCCGTGTCTTCGCCGTGCAGTACGACCTCTTGTCTATCCCACTCGAACTTAATCATCTGATGTAGGGTGGAAGGCACCGCTTTGGCTGCATGAATCCACGGCCGTCCTAACAGAAGGTTATAAGATACTGTGGCATCTAGCACCTGGAACTCCATGGTAAACTGGACCGGACCGATGGTCAACTCAAGCACAACATCCCCTACAGTGGCTGTTCCATTTCCGTCAAATCCTCGGACATAGATGCTATTCTTGTGGATTCTTCTGTGGTCGATCTTTAACTGGTTCAGGGTGGATAATGGACAAATATTGGCACTTGAACCGTTATCCACCAATACCCGAGTGACTACTGAGTTTTCACATTTGACAGTTAGGTAGAGAGCTTTATTATGCTCCGTACCTTCCATCGGCAGATCATCATCTGAGAATGTTACCCTGTTCACCTCGAAAATCTTGTTGGCAATGGTTTCCAGGTGGTTTACAGAAATCTCGTTGGGTACATGAGCTTCGTTTAATATCTTCATCAAGGCCCGACGATGTTCCTCAGAATGGATCAGTAATGATAGCAGCGAGATCTGGGCTGGTGTCTTCCTCAGCTGTTCGACCACGGAGTAGTCCTACACTTTCATCTTCCTCAAGAACTCCTCAGCCTCTTCTTCGGACACAGGTTTCTTGGTTGCAGCTGGGTTGGTTCTTCTTAGCTCCACCGGAGCGAAACACCGTCCTGATCGAGTCAGCCCTTGCGCTTCACAGCTGACTTTCTCCACTTGTTTTCCTTTGTACATCACCACCGCCTTCTCGTATTTCCAAGGCACAGCCTTGCTATCAATCATCGGTAGCTGGACTACAGGCTTTATGGTGACCAGTTCCTTGTATACCCCTTTCAACACAACTGTGGGTGTGGGTGGAGTCCCTGATATTACCAACTTGTTTGGCTCGGGTTCGCTTGTTATGGCGGATGGGCTCTTTCCCAATATCACTACTGGCTTGACGCCTCCTCCCTGCGACTGTACCCCCGTTCCTCCACTGGTCGATCCTTCTTTCGGAGCGGCCTGGATCATCATCACTGTCTGTGAGGGCTTTCTCAGCTCTCCTCCCTCATACACCAACTCGATCATGTGAGTCTCGTGGTGCGCTGGCAGTGGGTTCTGGTTGATGTTAGGTGCCTCCGGCGTTTGGACCTCGATTTTGTTATCATCAATGAGATTTTGTATCGCCTGCTTCAGCCTCCAACACTTTTCAGTATCATGTCCCAACATTCCTAAGCAGTACTCACAGCTTACTGACCTGTTCACATTTTGGGATGGGGGGTTTTGCTCTCTAGGTTCGACAGGACTCACCAAACCCAACCGCCTCAATTTGTGGAATACGGCGATATAGGTCTCTCCCAGCTCAGTAAAGGCTCTATGTTTCTGCAGCCTATCATTTTTAGCAGCTTGACTCCCTTGAAAACCCGTCCCTGGAGGGTTCATGTATGCTCTTGGTGGAGGGTAGGTATTTTGTGGTGGTGGGTAGGTATTATGTGGAGCTGGGTATGTATTGTGGGGAGCTGGCGCGCGCCATTATAGGTGAACCAGAGGTTGGGTGTATGTCTGGGCTTGATGGACGGTGAAATGCGGTTCTTGGGGTGGATAGTAGTGATGTGGTGGGCTGTATGGGTAGTTTGGCCTGTGAGGTCTGGGTTGGTTGTAGTGTGGCTTGCCAGACCCGGACCAACTGCCTGCCTCGATCGTGGCAATTTCTTCTTTCTTTCTTCTCAGCGCACCTCTCGTGCCGTTCTGAATAGCCTGGGTCATTGCCTTGAGTGCTGAGTAATTCAGGATTTTGTCAGACCTCAGACCCTCTTCTATCATGACCCCTATCTTCACCACCTCGTTGAAGGATTTTCCAACCGTCGTCACCAAGTGACCAAAGTAGGTTGGATCCAATGTTTGCAAGAAATAGTCCATCATCTCTCCCTCTCTCATGGGAGGATCGACTCTGGTCGCTTGCTCTCTCCAGCGGAACCCGAACTCGCGAAAACTTTCCCCGGGCTTCTTCCCGGTCCTCAACAACGTGAGACGGTCAGGGACTATCTCGAGATTGTATTGGAAATGACCTGCAAAAGCCTGCGCCAGATCATCCCAGGTGTACCATCTGCTGGAATCCTGCTTGGTATACCATTCTAGTGCCGATCCACTCAGACTTTGGCCGAAATAAGCTATCAGCAGCTCGTCTTTGCCGCCTTCCCCTCTCATTTTGGTGCAGAAACCCCACAAATGTGCCATGGGGTCACCGTGCCCTTCATATAAATCAAACTTAGGCATCTTGAACCCAGCCAGGAGTTGGACGTCCGGGAAAGGGCATAGATCTTTGTAGGCCACGCTGACCTGGTTACCTAATCCGTGCAAGTTCCTGAAGGACTGCTCCAGGCTTTTGAACTTCCTTAATACCTCATCTTGTTCAGGGGCTTTAACCGGCTTTTCAATCTCTGCCGGTACCTCCAAGTGCGGATTGTAGGCATGTGGTTCGGGGGCATGGAATGTAGGCTCAGGGGGATAGTATTGCGTATCGTGAGCCTGAAACAATGGCTCGCTGGTCGTTCTTTGCAGGGTGGCTGATGTGGGTCCCATAAAAGTGGGAACATTTGGTGTTGGGAGAGGTTGATGGGGTGGTGGTGCTTGGGAATCATGGGGGCTTCTCTCCTGAAGACAACGGTGATTCGGGAGGCTTGTTGAAGGGCCAGAGTGAGGGTATTCCTGCATATGCCCCAGTGGCTCAGGGCTCTTTTGTGCTTTGGCTAGAGCTAACTGCATTGCATTCATCTCTAGTCCAATCCTTTCTATTTTCTCCATCGCTTCTTTTAACAACTGGCTCATCGACCTTTCTTCCTCGATACTATTCTCTGAAGTAGTCATGCCTGTTGCTACCGGTCCTTTGGATCTGGTTTGGTAAGGGTGTGTTGCCAGAATTCTCTAACAACTAACTATCTGGATTCAGACGTCAACAAACTTTGTTAGCGTTAGAGTTTAACAGATTTGATAACAACAACACATTGAGGATGCCATGCTCCTAGGCAGTTAACCGTTTGTACATGCTTTACTTCAAACAACATGTGTCATCCCGGCTTGCTCATTTGTCCTTTTAAAGTACTTTGGGAAACCCAGTATTTTATTTTCTTCCTTTTTTTTCTTTCTTTATTAAAGGCGGTCGAATCTTATGTGGATTGCCTACGTATCACGTCCCCGCGTGAATCAGACCGGCGTAGTTCTGCCATAAAGTAAAGAAACACAAAATTCTTTTGGAATCATTAAATTCATTCTCAAAATTTTGCTATTACAAATTACTTCAAACAAGGAACAGCAATAGTACAGACTCCACAGTTCTTAACCCGATTTGACTAAAAGAAAAGAAAACAACATATGGGAAAGCAACAAAGCCAAATAAGCAGGACTCGACCAAAGATTAATTTTCCAACTTAGGGGCCCGTGAGGTATCATTCGGCCTTTCCGCGGCCCTTGGTGTGAGGTCTCTCTGCAAGCTTTTCAACTCGTTCATAATCCGGTAGACGCAGCCCATGATGGAAATAAGGAGGGTCTTCCAAGGTATTTGCTCACATGCTAGGCATTTCATGTAGATGTAATGCCCAATTTCGTCGATCCTTCCTCGAATGTTGTCCCTTTCAACGAACAATTGCCTGATTCGTCGGTTCTTCAATCCCAGTGCCTGAGCATTGTCGGCAAGTCGATCCTGGAACAACTCCATTTGTCTTTCCATGTAGGCCATTGCATCGTAACAATGTCTTCTGTCGGCCTGGGCATCTCGTGCTTGTTTGATGATCCGATCATGAAGAGTGGAGTTCGTTTTCCTTAATATCCCGATGCTCATTTCATAGTCCCTTATGACCTGTTGCAGACGCTACCTCCGGGCCATTGTGCATTTTGCCCATATGACCTTCATCCTTGCTACACAAGCTTCTGATTGTTCTAATTCTTCTTGGCTTTGGATGACCTGATTTCTCAAACTTGCTATCAATCTTTCGTCGGAGCGACGTTTCTGTCGATCAATGTTACTTTTGCTGGCTTGGCGTAGGCGGGCCTTTAGTGTCTGGTTCTCTTGGGCTAGCTTGTTCTTTTCGCCCTGCTCCGAGGCGACTTGCACATTGTTCTCAAATACAAGCCTTTCAACTTGTTGTTTTAGCTTCCCAATTTCAGCCCGGTAGCCTTCCTCTCTTTTTAACCAGCCCCATTGTGCATGTGATGATTCCTCAAAGTCTTGGATGTGAGCTCTCTTAGTTGGTCTCTGGTGCTCAAGCTCTCTTCGGTACCACGTGAGGTATTTCGGCGACACTTCGCCCTTGGCCCTATCTCGTACAAGAGTATCCACCTTTAGGGTTTGGCATTCATTCCATATTCGCCGAACGACCGCCTCAGGGAACTGCCCTCCAGGCCCGATTTCGATCACCTGACTACTGAGATCCTCTTCTTTCGGGATTATTTGGTATCGTCCCAACTGTCTCAACACTCTGCACGGTGCGTAGGGCTAGATACTTTGGAGATCCATCAACAGCAAATAAGATTCAGTGGCTGACATGTGTATGACTTCTTCTGTGGGTAGCCATTCGAATGCCCACTCTATCTGGTTTGCTGAAATAGAGCGTAGTAGCGTGACCCATTCGGCGACCCCTTCCGGCAATCCGAACCCGTCGATCCTGGTGGGAAACTCTTCTATACAAGTCTTTTGTGATGACCCATACTTCAGAAATTGAGGGTGATGACATAGATGCTCTATCATCCACATTTGTAGTAGTATATTACATCCCTCAAAGAAATTTCCTCCGGTTTTGCAAAAGGTGAGCGCGCGGAAAATTTCCGCAATTATCATTGGTGCCAGAGTGTTATTTTCTTGTCTGATCAAAGTATTGACGACCCCAGCGATTTGTATGTTAATTTTTCCATCTCTTTTAGGGAACACCAGAAAACCCAGAAAGGCTATCATAAAAGCAATACATCTATGCCTCTCCCATTCCAACCGGCTCTCCCTACTGCAGATCTTACTCTCGGGATTGTTGAACCCTCCCAGATGACCGTATCTGTCGTACAGAAATGCCAAACTACAAAACCCTTTAGATAACTCTGGGTTATGTACCGTTCTGCGGATCTTTACGATATCCAGGAACTTGTGTATGGTTACGGCCCTTGGTGCAATGAGATACTGCTCTTTCATAGGGATGTTAGGACATCCAATGTACCCTGCCAACTCCTCCAGTGTCGGGGTGAGTTCGAAATCTGAGAAGTGAAATACGTTGTGGGCCGAGTCCCAAAATGAAATTAGAGCCCTGATAACGTCCCCTCGCGGATCGATGTCCAGCAATCCAACCAAATTTCCCAAGTATATTTTGACCGTATCTTGCCCTGATCCTCCCAAGTCGTTCCACCACATGCGTAAGCCCAGAGGAACTTTGTTTATAATGGCCTCAGATGAACTCCTACTTGTGCTCATTCTGCACATTTATTAAGGTGATTTTAGAAAAGAAAGAAAAGATTTTTATTTTGACTCCAAACATTTTTTTTGAAAGAAATAATATATGTATATACATACACGGGTATATATATATATATATATATATATATATATATATATATATATATATATAATTATTGGTAAAACAAAATCGGGGAGTTGGACCCGATAAGGGTTGCCTACGTATCCCACATCCGGTGGGAATCAAACCGACGTAGTTCGGGTAAGAAATTTATCTAAATCACGGGTTTTCTCAAAAATGAAAAATATTTGGACATTGCTTTTGAAAAAAAAATTCATTTTTTTTGTTTTTTTATTTATTTATGTTTTCAAAATTCCTGTTATCACCCGCCGGTCAACATGCAAATTCGAAGCAAATTAAATGCGATAACAGACAAAATGCCACATGATGGTCTCCCTTTTTTTGTTTTAGGTTGCTATTCCTAGACGGGCCCAACCCCTGTGTTGAGCCCCCTAAGTCAAATGCAACGTGATGCAAATAAGCGTTTTCCTACTAGGGATCCGGCATGAAGTTATGTTTTACTAAGCTTCAAACTGGGATTTGTTCTAGACCTGGCTTACACGAGCGGACAACTCGAGTCGAGGAGGGGGCTACGTACCGGGGACCCGCGGGGTCGTCCGGCTTTGTAACTTATCCGAGCCTCTTTCTACTTGGGTATGACACTAACAGAATAAGGAGTCTCGACCAGCGAGCTTCTCCCTGGAGGTAAGAAGAGAAGGGTTTCGGCACAGTTTATATATACAGTCAAATAATATCAAAGCGGTAACACACATCATTTTGCACATAAAGCACATATCACATAAAAAATATCAGATAATAAATAAAGCCAAATAGAACAATTATTCTAAGATCGAATCTCTAACCCTGAACCAGCGGTTCTGGGTCATTAGTCCCCAGCAGAGTCGCCAGAGCTGTCACACCTCCTTTTACCGCCCCGTGGGGGCGTAGAGAGTTTTTCCAATTAAAGGACAATCGAACGGGATTTGTTTATTTATTTCAGAGTCGCCACTTGGGAGGTTTAAGGTGTCCCAAGTCACCAATTTTAATCCCGAATCGAGGAAAAGAATGACTCCATATTACAGTCTGCGTACCAGAAATCTAGATAAGGAATTCTGTTAACCCGGGAGAAGGTGTTAGGCATTCCCGAGTTCCGTGGTTCTAGCACGGTCGCTCAACTGTTATATTCGGCTTGATTATCTGATTTTATACAAATGTGAACTTATGTGCCAATTTTATCTTTTAACCGCTTTTATCATTCATTGTTATTTTTTACAAGGAATTGCAACATCGTGGAAACACATCTCGAACCACGTCACATTAATGCACCCGTGATTAGAGACACATTTCAACTCCGCTGAGATTTGGATTTGGGTCACATAAATGTGCACCCGAGTTTAAGAAAGTAATTTAATTAAATCGCGTCTAAAGAGGCTAACGCGTTATTATCTTTGGGGAAGGCAGCGAAATTCACTAAACAGTCCATCCCAAATTAAGTATTTATTATGACTATTTATTGAGGGCCCCGCGATTTGCATTTTTTATTTGGCGGGGCTCGTCTCATTTTTATTTTAAGGATAAACCTACAGTGACTATATTTCTCTATTAAGTTCGTCTCTAAAATAAAAGAAAATTTCCTAATTATTTACATGTTGAAAAACGTAACTTATTTATTAGTTCACGGCTAATGCGAATGGAAAATTGCGATCGAGTTTGTACAAAGAAAAACTGCTTTCATTCTATATTCTATTATTCAATAATACTAGAGCATGAGATTGACGCACAACAATATCGAAACAAATTATCTATTTTTAGATGAAGAAATTAAACGTATGCAACATTATTCATTGACGGGCACACATATGAGGTTCAGTTAATTATTCCTACACGCAAAGGTGAAAAGACCAAAATGACCTTATCTAACTTAGGTGGTATTACTACCTGTTTTAGGCAAACTTTATCCAATAATATAACCTGCACGATTTTGTTGTTTATACATATATTTTCCCAAATTGCATAGCATGCTTTTGAAATATGCGTCATATACTGGTGAGCCAAGGTAAAACAAACATGATTACTACATTACCCTTTCTAATCGACCCTATACGAAACCATTTGTTGATCGAATATCACTGATACACCATTAATTTTGATTATGATACACCGTCAAATTACTGGACCAAACTCTTATAGAATGAAAACTTAATCCATTACACGGTATGGGGTCACACTTTACATGTATACAGAATGCTTTAAACTGTGACAGTAGAAGATGAAAATCACTACACTAAGTTCAAACAACCATTCTCTTTAGACTCTTAATCATGCTCCAAGTTCATCATTACACCAGTGCAATTAGAATGTGTACCTGGATGCTGGACAGTAAGAATGAGAAGAAGAAGAACGATATCAGCAACAATCAAACAGACAACAGTAACATAGCAGTATCACAACAGCAACAAACAGCAACAATACAACCACTAGTTCACGAACAACCAACAGCAGTTCCCACAATGATAAACCCACAAATGGTCGGGCATCAATCAACAATCCCAGAACAGAATGGTAGACCAACAGAAAAAACCAGGATGTTTGATGCAATAGTGCAAACAGTTCACTAATCACACACTTGACCAATAATCAACAACAAACTCAATAACAATGAGACCAATTCGATTAACAGCAAACAGAGTCCCAAATTACAGTAGTACTCTCACAGGGAAATCAGAATACCCTAAAGAGATAGTAACAGACCAACCCTTTAGAACTAAACAGTTTTGTTCTTCTCTGAGCACTCTATAATTTTTCAGTCTATTTTTCAAATACTCCCTGACCTCTCTGCTTTTCAGAACCCTTTTCTAATTCAGAACTTGCCTCTTTTTTTTAGCCCCTCTTTTTCTTCTTTTTTTCTCTGTTTAACTAATGGAAGCCCTCCCCTTTTATAGTTTTCCTCAGATCATTTAAAGCATGTTAAACCATTCAGATTCCATTCATCCCTGCTGTTTTCCACTCAACTATTTAAAATAACCAAAGCTCCATGAGATTCCCCTGACAAAACTATTAAAATGCCTTATCACTTATTAAACTAAAACCAAGCATGGGCAGCAGGAATGTATTCCTGACAGCACATGCTGTCCAATTGACCCTAATTCATTAAAGAAATACAAATTGTCATGCCTTTCTGATTTTCAGCCATTAAAGGCACTTAATATGTCATTAATTCCACTATTGGTTAATTAATTCCATTAGTTGAATCAATGTTTTAGTACCTCATTGTCTGCTCATCTTGCCTTTAAGCATTTCAGGATTTTATAACCCCAAACCAAACCTTTTAACACCCCTGACCATTACTGTTTTATCCCAACTTCAACAAAAAATGAAATTCTGAACTTATGGGAGTTCAAATTCAGCAACTATCCTATCTGAATTCCAACTATTGTATTATAGCTAACAAGCCATTCACAGATATTTTTCAAGCAACCAACTAATCAACACTGGTTTGATCAAATCCTATGAAGCTATCAGGAATCAGGACATTTGAACATTCAGGCATAGAAAACTAATCGACGACATTTATCGAATCGACTATACTAATTATAACATGGGACAAGCAGTCGACCAAACAAACAACACAAAACAACGCATAACACTGTTCTTTGACACTTTTGCACGATATAGGAAAAACCAGACACTATTGATTCGACGATGTTATCCTGAATTGAAATAAACATACTACCACATAACAGAATAAACAAACAACCAAACAAAAGGTCTTATGGAGATGGGGAAACAAACTGATAACAGAAATCCCAGAACTAGACAAACAACTAAACATGCTAATAAATTAATCTAAATAACAAAATGGACGATAAAAGGGACAAATGAACAAACCTGAAAAGCTTTAAACATAGCTGACCCCAGGCCCGGGCTTGATTTGCCCGTTTGAAGTCGAACAAATCCTAACCGAGGTGTTCTCGACCGAGAACACTTCGATTAGGGTCTACTAGACCCCAAACTTGTTTACAGACCCCACAAAATATTTGTGTTCTAGGGTTCGATTTTTTTCCAGATTTGATTTTTTGGATTTGTGGGTAGAATCGGACCAAACCAAGCATGGTTTGGTCACGAGGGAGGTCGGGGGAGTGCCTGGCATGCATTTGGGGTGGTTTGGTGTAGATCGAGTTTTGTTTCGAATCTTCAAATGAAGATTCGAGAAGGTGGGGGAGGATTCGAGCCAAGCTGTTGGTGGATTTGGATTCAGGGGGTTGAGGTGGTTCTAGGGTGTAAAGGGGGTGGTCACCGGCGTCCTTGCCGCCGGCTTTACGGTGAAGGTGAAGGGTGGCGGCTAGGGTTTCATGGGGCTCGGGGTCTGGTGAAGAAGACGACTGAAGGGGTGCTTGGATAGGGGGCAGGGTATGATATGGAGGCTTTTATACGGGATGGATGGTTGGGTCTTGGCCGTTAGATCACTCGAGATCAACGGCCTAGATTCAAAGGTTAATCCAAACGGTGTCGTTTGGTTTAGCATTAGGATCGGGTAGGTCCGGGGTTGAATGGGTCGGGTTCGTATGGGGGTTGAGGACGAGTGATCTGGACCGTTAATCTAGTGAGATTAACGGTCCAGATTGAAGGCAGCTCAACGACGTCGTTTGGACGGTCGTGTGGCCAGCTCAATTGGACCGGGCAAACAGATTTTGGATTGGGTTGTTTTTTGGTTTGGGCCTTGTTCATTTTAGTTCAAATTGGCCCAGTCCAAAGATCCTTTAATTTTCCAATACAAATGCCAAATAACAATATACAAACATCAAAATTAACACACATTAAAATAGTCTCACTTACTAACGAAATAAAAACAAAAGATGGATTTTTGTGATTTTCCTTTTAATAAACGAATTATGGTTTAATTAATTCCTAAATGCACAATTAAATCGTAAATGCGCATGTGACGCCTATTTTTGTATTTTTCTTAATTAGAGTAAAAATAAACATGCACAGAAAAAAATACAAATAATTACACAAAATTCACAGCAAATGCCAACTATAAAAAAAAAATTGTTTTTTATTATTATTTTTTTTTTGAAATTTTTGGGATTAATTCTCATATAGGGCAAAAATCACGTGCTTACATGATTTACTGGGAGTTCTTCTATTTCCCGAATTAACAAGTCCAGAACGAGGATTCTCCAATGTATTATTATTAGGTGTAGGTGTGGGTGGTGCAGCAGGTAGTTGGTTAACTAAAGCCTGAACAACTTTATTGACATGCGCAGCTATTACTTTCTGTAAAGCTTCATCTACCCCTTCAAAATTCTCAGATTGATCCTGTCCAACTGCACGAGACTCAGGGGTAGTGGTGTCAATAGATATTTAAAAACCGACTAAACCGACTGAACTGTACCGTACCGAACCAATTTTTAGGTTTCTTTTAATAAAACCGTAGGTTTTTATATAAATCTATAACCGTACCGACAATTAGGGTAGGTTTTTTATTTTATGAAAATAAACCGAAAAAATACCAAACCGTACCGAATAAATTTACATGTGAAAAATATGTTTATATATTAAGTTCAAAAATGATAAAACATTAAATTTTCCTTGGGTCTTGGAATTATGAAAACAATTACAAGCCAACAAGTAATAATCGCAAAACATAATTCCCAAACCTATTATGCTACTCCCATTGAAACTAATTTTTTTTCCAGCATATTCACTAGCGAGACACAAGGTATTGTAGCTATTATGAGTAGCAAATGACAATGTATTGATTATGTTTCCTTCGTATGATTTAATATTTTTTTGAATATTTAATCTTCTATAGACTTTTTTCTTGAGTCTCAGTCCCAGCTTGGTTAATATCTTTCCACTCGTGTGATTTATATTTTCGTTATATTAATTTGTTTAGTTTCTTTTATGTTGTTGTTGAGTAGTTGATGGATCTATACTCTAGCCATCTTTTATATTTTCTTAATTCATCACCCTTTAAAATGTAAAAATATCTAGAGAGTTTTATTAAGTCCTATAAAAGTATGTATGTTATTGCATTCTATTTCTACTAGTGACTTTTCTATTATATTTATAAAAAAATACCGAAAATTAACCGAACCGTACCGATACCGAAGAGGAACCGATATAATTGGGATGGTTTCGAAAAGTCTAATTTTGGTTATATATAATAGAATAATCGAAAAATTGGTATGGTACAAAATTTATAAAATAACCGACCGAACCAAACCATTGACACCCCTACTCAGGGGTGCCTTCACGAGAATGCCGTGGTGAACCACGTGGAGAATCAATGTTTTGCAGATCCTCTTGAATCTATTGGTTTTGATTCACCTGGTTGCCTTAGGTGTTATCGATGTTGTTTGCCATAGTTGTTGGAAATAGATTATCAGATTCCCGGTAACGGAACCAATTTGTTTAATCAAAAAATAGGGTTTTAGTCAAAGCCAGAAATTTAGAAGAACACAGGTTACTGATAATCAGAAAATGAATAAAAAGAAAGGATTTTGAGAGCAATATTATCAGAAAGCAAGTAAATCAAGATGTATCTCAATAGTATCTCGTGTCCTTACAAATGTTCAGCATTCTCCCTTTTATAATAATTTTTTGGAGATATGTGTATTGCCTTTGTCTTAATAAGGCAATTATGAATAATAAATGACATTAAAAGAAACGTTACTCAATCATTTATATTAAATACAAATTCTCTGACGTACTCAGTATTTAATATATGTTAAATACTGAATTTGGACTCTCATGCGTTGTCAGATTCATTTCCTTGATTCTTCTTGATCTTTGAGCTTTAAATGACTCAAATAGGTACGGGCGCCGAATTATTTGAATAACTGCCCGTGCCTCTTTCATCACCTTCTTTCGTATCTGTTGTTGCTCGTGCCTCTTGGCTAATTATAACTCTTTGACCATTTGACTAATCCACGTGTCATGACACGTCACCTCCAATATGCAAACTCAATTTTTTCCAATACATCGTCATCAACGTTTATATCTCGAGGTAGTGAAACGTACCAAGGATGATATTCTCTCATGACTACTAGAAGTGGCAAACGTGCGGGTCGGGTTGGATATATATGGTTCGGGTCGAAAACGAGTAATGAAAAACGGATCAATTATCCGACCTGACCCATATTTAATACGGATAAAAAACGGGTTAACCGGCGGATAATATGGGTAACCATGAATTTTTGCATATATATGATCACTTTTGGGAGAATTCTTAGTCTCCCTAACTTGAGGAACCCGCACATCCACCTCAACATCCTCATCTCTGCTACTTTCATCTTCTGAATGTGTGAGTTCTTTACCGGCCAACATTCAGTTCCATATAACATGGCAGACCTAACCACTG
The DNA here is from genome assembly GCF_000715075.1 of Nicotiana tabacum. Taxonomy (NCBI): domain Eukaryota; kingdom Viridiplantae; phylum Streptophyta; class Magnoliopsida; order Solanales; family Solanaceae; genus Nicotiana; species Nicotiana tabacum. The sequence goes on from NC_134085.1 coordinate 215,173,770, forward strand.
TCCGCACTCCAATATCAACAGTAGATACATAAAATGTGTTGCATGGTTTAACTAGTCGATAGAGCATGTCTTGCAGCAAAACGAAGTTTCTTTATTTCTAATTGATTTCTTTATATGACTTTTTATAAGCATTTTTGGTTTGACAAAAATATATTACTATTATTTTATCTCTAATATAGTATTTTGCAATCTTCAAATTATCCTTTCCTAAACACAACCAGTAATTCCCTCTCCATCCGACTTTCACCAATTGTCATTTTTTATATGAAGATACTTTTAAATTTATACACTATATTTTTTATAAATAGTTTTAACCAAAAAAAAAGTTGCTTATCAGTACCTTTTGTTGAAATTTTAAATTATTTATCAATTTCACATGTTAGTGCTTTTGAGCTATATACTTTATACTAATACCTAGGAGTAATATTTTCACTGGCCAATCTCTCAGGGTCGTTTGGCATGAGTTAAGTAGATATAGTGCTGGTATAAAAATTTAATATCACCTTAATACTTTGTTTGATTAGGAAATCTCATATAAATTATCCTCGGATTAAAATTAGTACTGAGATAATTTACACCTTGTAAGGAGTGAGGTAATTAATGCCGGGATGACTTGTACTTCTTCTTAGAAATTATGCAAATATTATTTTTAATATAACATATTAAAAAAAATAAAAAACAATAACAAATAACTAATCTCAGCACAACTTATCAAACCATAACCTATATTCAAACCAAACGACCCCTTAATTTGCTTCGTCACCAAGGCAACTTTCCCAAATTTACCTCCCTAAAAATCCTCCGCATCTTAAGGAATAAGTTCCATTCGACAAATACGAGTAACTCAAAGATCGTTGACAGAGGTTTTTACAGCGAAGTTGCTTCTGCCTGGTAAATCGATTTGTGCATTGTATATTCCTCAACTTTATTTGAATTTTTACACCTAGCACCGGAGAAATTCTTCTCTTCCTGCTTAAACGTGTTGTACTTTTACTCATTGTAGTGTTAATGTGGGTTTTTTTTACAGTTGAATCGTTTATTCTTTTGGCGTAATGTAGTGTTGTTCCTTGAAGCATCAAAATCAATGTTCCCCTAAGAAATTTGTGAAGAAAGAGAGAAATATGGGGGAAATTGGGACTTTTAAATGGAGTCCGACGACGGGACGAAGGGGTTGGGTTGCTATCAAAAGACCCGTAAAGTACTTCATTCAAACAGGCAACATATAATAGGGCAAAGATAACATTTAGCTCGAGGCTGAAAGTATTTACATGTGGTAGCATCAAAAGTGTATTAAATTTGTACCTTTTTTGTGTATAACATATAAAAATGTATATATATACAAAAAATATACTCCCTCTGTTCCAATTTATTTGAACCTGTTTGACTGGGTACGAAGTTTAAGAAAAAATGAAGACTTTTGGAATTTGTGGTCCTAAACAAGTCAAAAAGGGTCTAGACTATTTGTATGGTTGTAAAAGCTTCTCATTAAGGTAGAATTGGAAGTTTAAGCTAAATTGTTTCCAAATTTAGAAAGAGGTTATTTTTTTTGGAACATACCAAATAGGAAATAAGTTCACATAAACTGGAACGGAGGGAGTATATTTTTTGGCTATTATTTTTAAAGCGGCTATACAGTGTCATTTTTCCAATATAATATCCCTTAATTCACTTTTACTCAATGCTTCGATATTTTTTAGAATAATGAATAAATTATTTGAACGACTTCTTAACCCTATTTTAAGCTGTTAAACATTCCTGAAGAATATTGGTTGTGTTTACGATTCTGTGTGGGTTGTGTTTAACTAGGTGGTATAAATTTATTTATCAGAACTAATTATGAACCGTGCTGTTAATAAAATAAAAATTGATTTTTTTTCGTGATTCATATCTTTGATTTTTCCCCCGCAATGAAGTATCATTGCAGAGAACAGCAAATTACTTTTCAGTTATTCACACTAGTTTAGTCTTAGAAGAGGGGAGATGAGGAAGCAGCTGAGGATGTCGTGGCAGCGGGTTTGTAGGCTTATAATGGTAAGCCAGTTACTCTAATCTAATTTTGATCTGCCTCTAAATCATGCCTTATTAGCAAATCTTGCAATTTATTTTCTTCTGAAGCCAAAAATCCTTGTGCAGATATCTAGACCATTTGGGAAGTCGTTGCGAGATAAGGCAATAGCAGTTGCAGGAAGAGTCACTGTGAAGAAAGATGGAGTGTCTTTAAAAGCTTCATGTCCGGTGTGTTTGGACATTATCAGCACACCACTTGATTCTGATCTGAAAATGACGTTGGCTGTACACATGAGCTTATGGCACCCGGATGATGTTCAGTTGCACTGGGAAATGATGCAAAACAAAGGAAGATCAATTGTTCACATGCCTTCTTTCTGCTTTGGTGTTGGGACGGCTGCTGGAATTGGAGCTCTGATAGTTTTTCTTGCCAGAAGCCATGCTCGGGCATTTGGCAATAAAAGGTGAAGCTTATCTCCATTTCCGACTAGAGAGGGGTTATGATGATCTTTTTCTGTTTTGCTGCTAGTTTTTGCCTCAGTTATGAAGAATTAGCCTAGTCTAAAGCTGCTACTTTGCGGAATTAGGAAATCAAATAGATAGACTTTTCAATTGAATGAATGTTGTTAGTTCATATTATTGTTATATGAAGATCCATGGGATGATAGTAGTTAGAGACGGCAGAGGAGTTTTCCTATTTCTTGTGAAAGATTATGTGAATTTTTGTTCCTGATCTGTGTTACTACTTAAGACAAAGGGGTTGCTCTGATGGTAAGCAACCTCCACTTCCAACCAAGAGGTTGTGAGTTCGAGTCTCCCCAAGAGCAAGGTGGGAAGTTTTCGGAGGGAAGGATGTTGGGGGTCTATTTGGAAACAACTCCACTAAGTGGGATTATACTGGGTTGTTGTTGTTGTTGTTGTTGATCTGTGTTACTACTAGTTACTATTTGTTTATTTGTTATGAGTAATCCATTTTGTTCCTTCCTTTCTCAGTCACCGTTACGCTAAGTATTTTATTTCTCAGATTAGTTTATGTATTTTTTTGTTTTGGAAGAGTTAGTGTATTGTATCTAAGTTTTTACCATTCTACAACAACAACAAACTCGGTGTAATCCCACAATATTGACATTTGTTTTTTTGAGAAAGTTTGTGTACATAACGTCGGATAGTTGTGGTAGTTTTTGAATTTTGGTAGTGCACTCAAAAAGCTCGTTAGGAAAGCGTCTCAATCAGTTTATATCCCAAAAAGGGAAAACTTTCAACTGAACAAATGTCAACATGAAACACCATATTTCAATCTACTGGTCAACAATCCCAAATTAAAGTAATCCAATTTTACTAATTCTTGACTAAATTTAAAAGGTACGTAACCAAGGTAATGAGTGTAATCAGTTATAGATTTAGGAAGGATAAGTGAGTTAATTCAGCTATATACTCGGTAAAGAAAAATGTAGCCTCTTTCTGTTATAACAAACCATTTAAATCAGCTATATACTCGGGAAAGAAAAATGTACCCTCTTTCTGTTATAACAAACCATGCATCAACTTTGGCTGACTACGCGTCTAAATCGTCTTCTCATACAAATTGTATAAAATCAAACAAATTTATCTCTGAGGTGGTACTTGGAATTGTCCATGGATACCGATGGCTGTAAAGTTTCTGGCAGTCATGGCCATGTTCTGGTGATGACTTATCCCTTACAAGGTCACGCATCGCCCCTCATCAAACTCTCACATCGTATAGCCGAGTATGGGGTGAAAGTCTCATTTGTGAGTACAGAGTTCTCGTCTGCAACTTTGTCCAATGAAATTCCAGATTCTGGGGAAGGAATGATTCGTCTAGTCTCGGTTCCTGATGGGCTCAATCCTGAGGATGATAGGAAAGATTTACAAATATTGTCTGAAAGTATTAGGAAAGTTATGCCTGCTCATTTGGAGGACTTACTCAACAAGGCCAGTGACAAGGTCACTAGTGTTATACTTGATTCACCATTAGGATTTCTGCTGGAAATTCCTAAGAAAATGGGGATCAAGATTGCTGTTTATCTCTGTTCTACACCAGGATGCTTGGCTTTGGGGCTCAACATATCTAAGCTTATTGAAGCAAAAGTCATTGACGCTGATGGTAAGCTAATGTCCCTTATCTATATCTTTATATTTTAATTCGTTAACATTGCTTGTCTGCTCATGTACACAAACAAAACAAGAGACATCTGAGAAGTAACTCAATTCTTGTTAATATTCCATCAGCGAATTTAAATTGATTTTATGGAAATCAGACTCAACGGCGAACGCAATGTATGATTGACGGGTTCAACTGAATCCAATATTCTTTTACACAAAACCTAGATACATTGTGAAAAATCATTCATCATTAAGATTTTAATAAATATTAAATTTTGAACCCATAATTGCAAAAGTGCATCAAGTTTAAGGGTGAAAAATATAAATGTTAAATCCATCAAGTTTAAATTTTGGACCCGTCTCTAAGCGTAGTGCCATGACAAACACAGGCTGAGACACACTTATGATTTTGATCTGGGGGAGATTTGTAACTCTTGCAGGAACTCCATTAAAGAACGAGAAGATTCAAGTTGTGCCAAATTTACCAGACATGAGCACTGCTGAATTTACGTGGTACCATCCACATGGCGCGGATGCACAAAAAATAATGTTTGCATCAATTAAAGAAATTTTTGAATGGATGATAACTTCGGACTGGATTATTTGCAACTGGTTCACTGACATTGCCCCTTCAGCTTCAATTTTGACTACCAATATTCTTCCTGTTGGTCCTTTACTTGCCAATGGACAGTCTGCTGGTAGTCTTTATTCAGAAGATTCAAGTTGTCTAACCTGGCTTGACAAACAAGCTCCAAAATCAGTTATTTATGTTGCCTTTGGCAGCACTTCAAGATTCAGCCAACAACAGGTTGAAGAATTGGCATTAGGCCTCGAGTTTATGAATCGACCATTCTTATGGGTGGCTTGGTCAGGCCTGACAAATGGTTCGTTTGCTCTGTACTCGAGTGATTTCTCAGAGAGAGTGGCTAATCGTGGGAAGATTGTTGAGTGGGCACCTCAAGAAATGGTGTTGGCTCACCCTTCAATTGCTTGTTTTGTGACTCATTGTGGTTGGAATTCGACAATGGAGAGTCTAAGCATGGGAGTACCTTTTCTATGTTGGCCTTATTTTGGAGATCAATTGTATACACAGACTTGTATTTCTGATGGTTGGAAAATAGGCTTATCGTTGAATGCAGATGAGAAAGGAATTATTTCCAGATATGAAATTAAGCAAAAAGTGGAGGATTTGTTATCAGATGACAGCATAAGAGCAAACTCACTTAAGTTGAAGGAAATGGCTAGAAACAGCATCAGTATAGGAGGATCTTCAACCAAAAACTTGGAATTCCTTGTATCCCAAATTAAGCAATGAACATATAAGGCTTGATTAGTAATTTTAATTATGTACGTGGATAAGTGAAGCAAAATTGATTATTGGCATGATATGACATTTGCCCGAACCACGTATAACTAAGGGGTGTCAACTGTCAACTGACACTCCTCCGCCAGAAAACTATATTTTATGCATATATATTATATGTTGAATCCCTTTGGCTTTTTCGTATATTTAACTTTTCTTTTTTATATTTTGACACCCTTTAGTGAAAATCTTGGTTTAGCCACTAGTTAATGGTAGATTCTCTCTATAAATAGAAGTTAATTTATTATGTATGTGGATAAATGAATTGAATCGAGATATTGTGTTTATAATTTGTTTCTTAATCTAGCTCTTATTCATTTGTTTCATAAATAAATATATTACACTAAAAGCTATAGCGACTGAATATACGAAACAGAAATTTAGAGAAAAGATCGATAAACAACAATAATAACAACAACCCAGTGTAGTCTCACAAGTGAGGAGAAAAGATCGATAAACTCTATTGATTAAAAACGATTAATCATTTCCTCAATACATCACGAGTTAAAATTATTCGTCGCCTCAAAACTCTGACCAAATTGCCAGTTAGCAGGAACAACATTATCAGATTGAACCCATTGGCCATCACTAGTTTGTACTTGGAAAGACAAGCTCTGTCCTACCAATTGTGCAGATGTTTGCCAGTTTTGGCCCCATTTTCTCGACATAGTAATCCAATCAGTTTTAGATCCTTTAATTTTGACATTGGCCACATCTCCAACACCTCCCACATTGTAAACAAGAACAAGAATCCAATAAGGATTCCCTTTAATCTCAAACTTAATACCTCCTTTTTTCTGGCACTTAACTCTCCTATAAACTACAGGGACAACGCCTGCTTTATATTTGGCTATTTTTAAAAACATTGGCTCTGATAAATCAAAGTGTTCTTGGGGAGGATTACACCAAATATCTACATTTTTTGTGTAATTTGGAGGGCAGAAATTGGTGGCTGTTATTGTAATTTTCACCCCTGCATTGCACCATTGAGGAGCATTTACACACATTATTTCAAAGCAAGCTCCACATGTTGCCCCATTGTGAAAAAGTGCTGTGCTTAGTGCTGCTGTTTCCAGGCCATACCCTTGGTGGAACAAATTTCCATAGCCACAAGCTCCCTCTGCAATAGTATCCAAACATTCGTTAATATGTATATTGTGAACCAACCAAATTATGCAATTTTTTTTTTTTGAGTACGTCGGAAATATTAAATGGAACTATTGAAATCTCTCATTAGCTACATTGCTTTAATCTGCCAAGAGCAAAAGCTCCATATCCTTGATCGCCCCTTCCAATGGCGGAAGCAGGATTTTTCTCGAGGGGATTCAAAAATAAAAAAAAAGTAAATAAACATGCAAAGAAGTTACGGATATTCAACACCTTATATATATATATATATATATATATATATATATATATAGTTTATATGTATTAGATATATATATATAGTTCAATATGTAGTTCGATTGAACCTCATTCCACCCACCTAGCTCTGTCCCGGGCCCCTTCCCATACTACAAAATTGCAAATACTTTTTATACATATGTGAAAATGTTCATGTAACACCATCTTTCTTTGTTCTTTCTTTTAATTCAATCTTCAAATGAGTCGATAGTAATCTTTTACATACTCGTGTATGACCAGAACCACTAACCTATCATTAGTAAAGTCGTTTCATCAACTGAGCAAGCTTCACTCGTGTTTCTTGATATCTATTTAGATGGAAAATTTATTTCATTTCAAAGAAGAAAAAAGAAAATTATAATTGTGAAATGACGTTCATGCTACATATCATGGTTTGGAAATCATGTGGATTTATAATATTTTTAGTGCAAGTATTGTAACATAAGTGTAGAACAAGTATAACTTACGCATGGTTTCGCCACCGGTTTCGTCTCCATAAAATGTAGCACGAGCATTTCTCCATCCATCGCCATTCAAAGCTCCTTCTACCTGTTTAGTTTCAAATGCTACAACCATAAAACTAGCAAAAATGGCGATGACCAAACATAAAAAACTCTGATGTTTTGCCATTTTAGGCTTAACAATCTTTCTCTAAATTAGTTTCAACTCTGTGGTTGATTTGCCTGGATAATGGGGTGCTTTGGCGTGAAATTTATAGCCAAAATCTTAAGAGGGTAACAACATTAAGGACATAAAAAAAGGATAATCACAATAGAGATTACAATTGTTGTCGTAAATTTAGAGATAACGGAATGATTAATTTCGTAAATTAATGCAATAATTTAGTCATTTGCTATTATAGTAGATTGCTGCAATTTAGCTGGTCTTCCCAATTAGTCATGATTTGCTTTTACATGCATATAAATAGGCAATCTGCATCAGTTTTGCTAAAAATAAATGGGGTTAAGTTACTTCATTTGTCTTATATTTTAATGAGAAAAATAGAAATCGGTTAGCACTAAAATGTAAGGAAGAGCTTTTTCTTTCTTTTCTAATATTGGGTCTTTAATGTAATTTATTATACATTACAATAATCAGATTACTTATAGTAATGTGGTAACTACTAATTAGATTAATTTTTTAGAGTACCTAATGATCATTTCAATTTGATACTTAAGAAAAAAAGAACATGGCTTATCTCGTAAATTCAATTTTGTTTAAAGCGAATGATTGAATGAAAAAAGTGATAAATGTACAATGTGGATATTGATAATCTTTCAAAGAATTAACAATACAAATCATTATTTCAATAGATAAAATGTCTCAAACGTACTTTAATTCAACCAAGAGAGAAAAATGATGTCAATTTCTTTGTAGTTGTTAACTGCCTTCAATTATGTTCGTATAAATTTTAAACACTCAAAGTCAGAAATGTTTTCTAGATATTCAAAAATCTTTGATAAATTCTTATTTTGATCGGTGGCGAAGCAAGAAAAGTTTCCAATGATGTTCAGACTTGAAAGAAGTAAAAAATCTCTTGACAATGGTTGCTCAATATATGTTTATACATCTAAAATTAATTAACTTATATATGCAGTATAATTTTTCGTAATATTTCGACGAAGTGTGGTCATTTGACCATCCTTAACAAAAGGTGGCTTCGCCCCTGATTTTGATTCTCATAAATTAGGCAAAACACATATAACCTTGAGGTAATTAAAAGTATATTCTTGGTCTCTTTATATAATAAATATATTTAGATTAACTTCTAGAATTATATTATCTTCAAATATACAATTAAGTAGTTTAGCAATTAATAATTTGTTATATTTGTGATGATTTACAATCAAGGGGATCAAAAGTGCATATATAAATTAATTGAAGGTTGAATGTGCTTAATCAGAAATCACAAGGTCCAAAAATTCGAATTTGTTGATATTTGAGGGACAAAATGTGTAAAAAATTCTCAGTAATTTAAATAAATAATTATCGATGGGGAAAATGAGTAATTAACAGTTATTTAAAGTAAAACACTTAATATAACAGTTATTTGAAGCTTGTACCTTACCTAGATAAATAGTTTCACTTCATCCACAGTTATAGTGTCAAAATCTTTTTTAAAAAAATTCACAAATTTCCGCTTGAAACATATATTTCTAGGTTGATTTCCAGTACTGTAAATATCTCTTTAACGTATTTCGTGGAAAAAATTATTCTATAACCTATAAATGAACAAGTTTGCTCTAGTTCGTATGTTATCTTATTTTCTTCTGTAACAAAATTAACTTATTTTCATCCAATTTTTTCTTATTGGATGCATACTTAATCTTTTCAAGTGACTTAAAATTAAAGCTAATACATAAACAAAAAGGAAGAGAAGAAAATTGAAGAAAAAGAAGATACATTTCTCTGCATGCTATGTTTTAAGTTTGTCTTTCTTTTCTCTTTTACTGTATTTTCTATTTATATTCTTGAGAACTAAGAAATTATTTCAAAAATCTAAGTTAAGGATAATAGGATAGCCTCAATTCTGGCTTGTCAATATTTTATACTATTATTTAGAGATAATTTTATCCATGGTCATTGAACTCTTGTGTTTGTTACCCAAAAGTTACTTTTTTTTGTTACGTAAAAATCATTCAATTTAGTATTCATTACACAAAAGTCACTTTTCTTTCTTTTGTTACACAAAAATCATTTTATTTTGCTCTAGTTATCACAAAAGTCACATTTTTACTTGAAAAGTCTATTATGCCCTTGATATTATATATACCTTCATATTTATGTAATTTCTAGTAGTATAATTTTCCAAATAACAAATTGCCTAGGTAAACCCCCAAGAAAATATCCCCCGTTAAATTCTCATGTAGAGTTACCTAGGGATTTTCCTTCAAATTAACATATGATTTTTTCCTCATTTTTTTTTGTTTGTTTACCTGCGAATTTTGTCACGAAAATGTATTTGCCGATTTATTTCTCTACTAATATATATTAAAGTTACTGACAAATTTAATAACGCTACTAATATATTTTAAAAATTAACGTCAAGAAAAAATTAAATATACGAATATATTATAAAAATAATATTAAGTTATTTTGTTTATAAATAACATACATAGTTAAAAATATTTATATAGTCTATAATATTGAAGATATTACATAAACATGAAGGTTTATATAATATCAAGGGCATAATAGACTTTTCAAGTAAAAATATGACTTTTGTGATAATTAGAGCATAGTAAAATAATTTTTGTGTAACAAAAGAAAGAAAAGTGACTTTTGTGTAATGAACACAAAATTGAATGATTTTTACGCAATAAAAATAAAGAAAAATAACTTTTAGGTAACAAATACAAAGTTGAATGACCATGGATAAAATTAACTCCATTATTTAAGACGAGTATGCTTTAAGCTCTAGATGTATAATTTGCAAATACTACGCAATCTCGACAATGAGTTTCAGGTTTTGAACATATTAACCTAACAAAAAAAGATTATATCATTATTTATATTTTGACCTTACTAAATTTCTTTTTGGAAAATATCCTGATGTCAGAATTTTAAAACATATGCTCAATAGAATTTTGAATTACCCGCCAGAATTTTAAAGCACCAAAAATTTTGAGGATCACCAGAATTTTGAAGCACCATTAATTATGACGATCATTAGAATTTCCAGCCACAATGTCGAAATGGCAAAATCCTACAACCACCATAACTGTTGCATGCTTTAAAATTCTGGCGTTCATGGAAAGTCCTGGCAACCGAACTTTAAATTCTGACATTAGACTTTTTGCTAAATTTTTATTGGGTAATTTATGCTATATACCAATGGGTGTCAATGGTTCGGTTCGTCCGATTATTTTATAAAATTTATAGCATATCAATTTTTCAATTATTCTATTATGTATAACTAAAATTAAACCTTTTGAAACTGTCCCACTCACGTCGGTTTCTCTTCGGTATCGGTACGATTCGCTTAATTTTCGGTATTTTTTTAAATGTCATGTAAAAGTCACTAGTAAAAGTAGAAGGCAATAGACAAAATACATGAAGACCCCATTAAACTTGTCAAAAAAATAAGTTTGAACACTTAAACTAAACGAGTGTTCTTTTACCTTCCTTGTTCTTGTTCGGAGTGAATTAAATGTCACCCTAAATGCTAACGTGGTAAAAAAAATTAATTATTTTAAAAAAAATAGGTGCGTACAACTATAAATAAATAAATAATAAAAAAAGAATTCCCCCCTCCCCCTCATCTTCTTCTTCACGACTCCCCCGGGACTTGGGCCTCGCCGAATTGGCATGAAGAAGGCCACTCCGGTACAACACCACCGCATCCCCAGGATCCTCTCCGACCAAGATGTCTTGGGTTTAGCTCATAAATTTTCCCTCCAATCGGACCTTCGTTAGTTGCTCAGTCTCCAACGAAATGGAAGCCAATGTCCTCTGTTTAAGGTAATGCTTTCCTTTTAAAGAAAAAGATTCTTATTGTAAGTATGGTGAATTCATTTTTCTACTTTCTCACTTCAATTATTTAAATCCTTTTTCATATCTGCTAATTTATTTTCTGGATATAATGTTCAATTTAATTCCCTATTTTTTCCAGCTAATTTTGTGTTCATCCTCTACTGTCCGTTAAAGTTTAACTCAACCACCTCATTTGGTCAAATAGTATGTCTCGAATTGCCGTTATCACATCTCCAACGGAAGTAACAACAACACCTTTTGGAACATTGACACCATATTTGCCCATTGATTCAGCTCACTGAAACTCGTGGATGTTGAGGCGGCGGAGCTGTTGTTACTGCCATTTTCCGGCACCGGTGAGTGACTGAGCGCCAAGCTTACCTTGCAATCCTCTCGCGATTGTGGAACAAATCAAAATCCTAAAAGCATGCAGAAGCAGTGGAATTATAACAATTTTGGATTGTTTGAACAGTGGCGGACCCAGGATTTTTATCAAGCGGGTTCAAAAAAAAACATTAGAGGTCATATGTGAATAGTTAGTTTTGAACTCAGGACCATGTGGAAAATTTGAACCCTCTTTACCAACAGGCTAGACATTTTACTTGTTTCAAGTGGGTTCAAAATTATATTTATACCTTTACTTGTCTGAAAACAGCAAAAATATACCTATATATACAGTGTTATTTTTCGATAAAGCGGGTTCATATGAACCCACTTGACTCCACGTGGGTTCGCCCCTGTTTGAAGGCAGTGGCGGACCCAGGATTTTTATCAAGAAGGTTCAAAAAAAACATTAGAGGTCATATGTGAATAGTTAGTTTCGAACTCAGGACCATGTGGAAAATTTGAACCCTCTTTACCAACAGGCTAGACATTTTACTTGTTTCAAGTGGGTTCAAAATTATATTTATACCTTTACTTGTCTGAAAACAGCAAAAATATACCTATATATACAGAGTTATTTTTTGATAAAGCGGGTTCATATGAACCCACTTGACTCCACGTGGGTCTGCCCCTGTTTGAAGGCAGTGGCGGACCCAGGATTTTTATCAAGCGGGTTCAAAAAAAAACATTAGAGGTCATATGTGAATAGCTAGTTTCGAACTCAGGACCATGTGAAAAATTTGAACCCTCTTTACCAACAGGTTAGACATTTTACTTGTTTCAAGTGGGTTCAAAATTATATTTATACCTTTACTTGTCTGAAAACAGCAAAAATATACCTATATATACAGTGTTATTTTTCGATAAAGCGGGTTCATATGAACCCACTTGACTCCACGTGGGTCCGCCCCTGTTTGAAGGGCGACAGCACACGGGCAATGAGACTTATGGAAGTGATGACATGAAAAGAAAAATTAGTGAAAAAGAAGAGAAGAGTGAAAAAATAAAAGAAAAAGGAGTGAAAAAAGTAAAATTAAGTGGTGCGGCGTAAAATTATAGGGAGAGTGCAAACCACTTCCCTATTTTGAACAAGAATAGGGTGTAAAAAATCACCAGTTTAGTTTAAGTGTTTGTTACGATCCGGAATTTCTACCATCAAGACCGTGATGACGCCTAACATCACATTTGCTAGGCAAGCCAACGTTAGAGTATTATTAACAAATTTTCTTTACATTTCAATGATTAAGAGTAAACAATCTAAAACAATACGGCAGTAAGTAAACAACCTCTTTGTTTATATACTATTATCAATATTGTTGCTATTACTATCCAAAATCCAGTGTCACGATTCACGAACACACTATGATTTTCTACAAACATCAGTCTGAAAGAAATTACAACCATTTTAAAAATAAAGAAAACAGTAATATAGAGATGTGGAAGGGGACGTCAGGGCCTGCGGACGCCAGCAGGACTATATTGGGTCTCCAAACTGTATAACCTGAAGCCAACCTCTCAATCAGCCACTACCTGCTCCGAAATCTGCACAGAAAGTGCAGAGTGCAGTATCAGTACAACTGACCCCATATATTGGTAAGTACCGAGCCTAACCTCGACGAGGTAGTGACGAGGCTACGGCGAGACAATTACAATATAACCTGCATATAGTGTATCATAAAAGCAGAAAGAAGGACAGGACAAATATAGCAGTAACTTGCAAGGAATGAATATAGAACTCAAGTGTCTTATCAGTATCCAGCTATAACAATTCCTTAAGTGAAAAGCAAAGCTACAGAATAACTTACACAGTAGAAGAAAGATACATAAACACTTAAACTGATGCGGCACACATCTCGATCCCACCATATATCAATATGAATATCAATATTCACCCTTATTACTCCATTTCAATCAACCCTTATTCCTCTTGTTGCGGCGTGCCGATCCCACCATACAATAGTATTTCACCCTTATTCCTCTTGTTGCGGCGCACAACCCAGCCCCACCATATTAGCATCAATTACTCAATAAATATAAAAATTTCACAATTTAACTCAAAACTCTTTACAATATTTAAACCTCAAACAAAAGCAAATAGAAAGCTTGTACATTATGAAAATTCACTCAAATAATACTACTCAGCGAAACCAATCCAAAATATACCGTAAAACACCGATAAACCATCTTAAGCCAATAATATGAGACAATGAAACTACGGGGTAACTAATACCTTCAATAATGAAAAACAATGTCGGACAAGTGGCAATTAAGCATGAAAATACTAGTAAAGCACGTAACAGTCAAGGCAGGAAAACAATATAATAAGAACGGAAAGAAAACATACAAAACAAATAAATTGGCGGCGCATAGGTACTCGTCACCTCACCGATACGCCACTCACATGGATTTTCACATAGCAATTAAGTCAAGGATTCCTAATCTCTCGAGTTAAAGTTAGACACAATACTTACCTCATTCCAATGGCCAACTCAAAGCTCAATCACCGCTTTTTCCTTCACACAAGCCTCCGGACCAATAGAATCTAGTAAATTACCAACCAAACAATTCAATCTAAGCCTTAGGAACTACCCACGATTTCAAGGAATTCAATTTAGGCCATTTTGACAAAGTCTACAAAAGTCAACACCCGGGTCCGCTTGGTCCAAACCCGAAATTAGGACCAAAACTCGATTACCCATTCACCCCGAGTCCGAATATATAATTGGTTTTGAAATTCGACCCTAATTTGAGGTCTAAATCCCCAAATTTTAAAATCCCTAGCGTCTATCTAATAATCCCCAATTCCACCATGAAAATCTTAGATTCTAGGTTGAAATCTTGTAAAATGAAGTGACAGATTGAAAGAAACTAGTTTAGAATCACTTACCTACGATTTGGGGGAAGAAATGATTTTTGAAAAATCGCCTCTTGTGTTTTAGGTTTTGAAAAATTGAATAATGAATGAAAAAAAATCCCGTTTTCCAACTATTTGTTTAGCTGCAGGTATCACATTTGCGATATGGGTTTCGCAAATGCGACCCCAACAAATGCGAACTTCTCTTCGCAAATGCAAAGATTTACCTGGGCCTGCTATTGTCGCAAATGCGACCCCTAGTTCTCAAATGCGGACTGCCAGGATCGTAATTGCGATCAAAGCATCACAATTGCGAACTGCCAGGATCATAATTGCGATCAAAGCATCACAATTGCGAAGCTACCCCTCCCTGCCCATTGCTCGCAAATGCGATGCATTCTTCAAAAATGCGAGGCTTGCATGTGTGAGTCAGACCTCGCAAATGCGAAGTTTGCAGACCTGAAGCATACCAGCAAATTTTTCTAATTTCAACGCACTCCGTAGCCTACCCGAAACTCACCCGAGCCCTCGGGGCTCCAAACCAAACATGCACATAAGTCTTAAAATATCATACGAACTTGTTCGTGCAATCAAATCGCCAAAATAACACCTAGAACTAAGAATTTAGCACTAAATCACATGAAATTCCTAAGAACACTTTGAAATTCCTATTTTCACAATCGGACGTCCGAATCACATCAAATCAGTTTCTTTCTTACCAAATTTCACAGATAAAGTATAAATATTATTTTGGACCTGTATCGGGATTCAGAACCAAAGTACGGGTCCGATACCAACAAGATCAAATATTAACCAAATTCTTAAAACCAATAAATTTTCAGTCTTTCAATTTTCATAAAAAATTTATATCTCAAGCTAGGGACCTCAAAATTCGATTTCGGGCATACGTCCAGGTCCTATATTTCGATACGGACCCACCAGGACTTTTAAAATACGAGTTCGGATCCGTTTACTCAAAATATTAACCAAAGTCAACTTCTTTTAAAGGCAAAAATTATTATTTTTATCAACTTTTAAGATAAAATCTTTTCGGAAATACGCCCGAACTGTGCACGCAAATTGAGGAGAAATAAAATGAGATTTTAAAGGCCTCGAAATATAGAATCGAGTTCTAAAATATAAGATGTCCTTTTGGATCATCACATTCTCCACCTCTAAAACAATCGTTCGTCCTCGAATGGATATACAAAAGTACCTGAGCTGGTGAAAAGGTAGGGATATCTGCTCCGCATATCAAACTCAGAATCCCAGGTAGCTGCCTCAACATGCCGACCTCTCCACTGCACTCGAATCGAAGGATAAATCTTTGATCTTAACTGACGAACCTACCGGTCTAGAATAGCTACCGGCTCCTTCTCGTAGGTCAAATCCTTGTCCAACTAGACAGTGCTGAAATCTAGCATGTGGGATGGATCGCCGTGATACTTCTGAAGCATG
Source organism: Nicotiana tabacum (assembly GCF_000715075.1). NCBI lineage: Eukaryota > Viridiplantae > Streptophyta > Magnoliopsida > Solanales > Solanaceae > Nicotiana > Nicotiana tabacum. Next base: position 215,189,837 of record NC_134085.1, read on the forward strand.
GACACATGGAATACTGGATGTATCGCTGATAAGCCTGGTGGCAACGCAAGTCTGTAGGCCACCTCTCGCACTCTCTCAAGGATGTCAAAAGGCTCGATATACCTAGGGCTTAACTTGACCTTCTTTCCAAACCTCATTACACCTTTCATGGGCGATACCCTAAGAAACACTCTCTCTCCAACCATGAATGCCATAACACAGACCTTACGGTCGACATAACTCTTTTGCATGGACTGAGCTGTACGAAGTTTATCTTTAATGATCTTAACCTTATCCAAGGCATCCTATACCAAATATGTACCCAATAATCGAGCCTCCCCGGCTCAAACCATCCAATCAGTGATCGACACCGTCTACCATATAATGCCTCATAGGGAGCCATCTGGATGCTCGACTTATAGTTGTTATTGTGGGCAAACTCCGCTAACTGTAAGAACTGATCCCAAGAACCTCCAAAGTCGATAACACAGGCATGGAGCATATCCTCCAAGATCTAAATAGTACACTCGGACTGCCCATCCATTTGAGGATGAAAAGCTGTACTCAACTCGACCCGCGTACCTAACTCACGCTATACTGCCCTCTAGAAGTGCGAAATAAACTGTGTACCTCGATCAGAAATAATAGGCACGGGCACTCCGTTAAGACGAACGATCTCATGGATATAAATCTCTGCCAACCGCTCCGAAGAATAGGAAACTGCCACGGGAATAAAATGCGCTGGCTTGGTTAATCTATCCACAATAACCCAAACTACATCGAACTTCCTTTGAGTCCGTGGGAGTCTAACAACGAAATCCATAGTAATAAGCTCCCACTTCCACTTAGGAATCTCTATCTTCTGAAGCAAACCACCATGTCTCTGATGCTCATACTTTACTTGCTGACAATTTAGACACCGAGCTACATATGCAACAATATCCTTCTTCATCCTCTTCCACCAATAATGCTGCCGCAAGTCCTAATACATCTTGGTGGCGCATGGATGATTAGAATACCTGGAACTGTGAGCCTACTCTAGAATCAACTCACGAAGTCCATCCACATTAGGCACACAAACACGACCCTGCATTCTCAAAACTCTATCATCTCCAACCGTAACTTGCTTGCCATCACCATGCCACATTGTGTCCCTAAGGACAAGCAAATGAGGGTCATCATACTGCCGCTCCCTGATACACTCATACAAGGAAAACCGAGCGACTGTGTAAGCTAAAACGCGACTGGGCTCAGAAACATCCAACCTCACGAACTGATTGGCTAACGCCTGAACATCTAATGCAAGCGGTCTCTCACCGACTGAAATGTACACAAGGCTGCCCATACTAGCTGACTTTTTACTCAAAGCATCGGCCACCAAATTGGCCTTCCCGGGATGATACAAGATGGTAATATCATAGTCTTTTAATAGTTCCAACCACCTTTCTCTGCCTCAAATTGAGCTCTTTTTGCTTGAATAAATACTACAAAATCTTATGATCCGTGAATACCTCACACGACACACCATATAGATAGTGCCTCAAAATCTTCAACGTGTGAACAATGGCTGCCAGCTACAAGTCATGAACATGATAATTCTTCTCGTGAATCTTTAGCTGCCGTGAAGCATATGCAATAACCTTCCCGCCCTGCATCAATATCGCACCAAGTCCAATACGAGATGCGTCACAATATACTGTATAAGGCTCTGAACATGTGGGCAATACCAATACCAGTGCCTTAGTCAAAGCAGTATTGAGCTTCTAAAAGCCCTCCTCATACTCGTCTGACCATCTGAACGAGGCACCCTTCTGAGTCAACTTGGTCAACGAGGCTGCTATAGATAAAACCCCCTCCACAAATCGATGGTAATAACTCACCAAACCCAAGAAACTATGGATCTCCTTGTCTGAAGTAGGTCTAGGCCAATTCTGAACGGCCTCAATCTTCTTAGGATCCATTGGAATACCCTCTACTAATACAACGTGACCCAAGAAAGCAACTAAACCCAACCAAAACTCACATTTTGAAAACTTAGCATATAACTGGCTGTCTCTCAGAGTTTGAAGAACGACCCGAAGTGCTGCTCATGCTCCTCTTGACTGCGGGAGTAGATTAATATATCATCAATAAAAACAATCACAAAAGAATCTAGATAGGGCTTGAACACCCGGTTTATCAAATTCTTAAATGTTGCCGGGGCATTTGTCAGCCCAAATGACATCACTAGAAGCTCATAATGCCCATACCAAGTCTGAAAAGCTATCTTAGGGACATTAGACGCCCTAATCCTCAACTGTTGTTAGCTAGACCTTAGATCGATCTTTGAAAACACTTTCGCACCCTGAAGCTGGTCAAATAAGTCATCAATCATCGACAATGGATACTTGTTCTTGATGGTGACTTTGTTCAACTGCCGATAATCTATGCACATCCTCATCGATCCATCTTTCTTCTTCAGAAACAACATGGCCGCACCCCAGGGCGAGACGCTAAGTCTAATGAAACCCTTATCAAGCAAGTCTTGCAACTTCTCCTTCAATTCTTTCAACTCTTCCGGGGCCATACTGTATGGCGGAATAAAATGGGCTGAGTGCTTGGAACCAAATCAATACAGAAGTCAATATCCCTATCGGCTGGCATCCCCGGCAGGTCTGCAGGAAATACCTCTGGAAACTCCCGAACAACTGGTACAGAATCCATGGAAGGAACATCCGCACTAGAATCACGAACATAAGCCAAATAAGCCAAACACCCATTCTCGACCATACGCCGAGCCTTCATATAAGAGATAACCCTGCTAGTAGAATGACCAGGAGTCCCTCTCTACTCTAATTGAGGCAACCCTGGCAAGGCTAAGGTCACGGTCTTGGCGTGACAGTCCAATATAGCATGATAAGTGAACAACCAATCTATCCCCAAAATGACATCAAAATCGATCATATCGAGAAGTAGGAGATCAACATGAGTCTCAATACCCCTAATAACATCCGCACACGAGCGATAAACACGATCTACAACAATAGAATCCCCCACCGAAGTGGACACATACACGGGAGCACTCAAAGAATCACGAGGCACAACCAAATATGAAGCAAAGTAAGATGACACATAGGAGTATGTAGACCTTGGATCAAATAGAACTGAAGCATCTCTACTGCAAACCGAAACAATAGTTGTGATAACAACATCAGATGACTCAGCCTCAGGCTTGGCTGGGAAAGTATAACATCGGGGTTGGGCCCCACCACTCTGAACCATATCCCTAGGACGACCTCCTGCTGGATGGCCTCCACCTCTAATAGCCTGACCTCCACCTATAGCGGCCTGACCCCTACCTCTAGCTGGTTGAGCGAGCGATGGCGCGCTCGGTGCCAAAATCATGGCACGAAAATCCTACTACTGTGGTGGAATGCCCACTAACCTCGGACATGTCCTACAAATATGCCCATAATCACCACACTCAAAACATCTATCCTGATACTGTGGCTGTCGAAACTGAGACTGACCCGGGTAAGCAGACTGACCGCGATAATAACTCTGAAGATGAGGTGCTCTGATCGGAGCTAGTGGTGCACTATAAGCTGGCTGCCCCAAAGAAGGTGCATAAGGACCACGACTTATTGAAGCTCCATGGGATGTCTGAAGTGCTGAATGAAACGGCCTGGGAGGATGGCCCCTACCAAAAGTACCTCGATCTTCAGATGAGGCTCCACTAAATCCACCAGAGTAACGCGGCCTCTTGTCAGACCCCTAACCACTCCCCTGAGCTAGAACCATCTCAACTCGTCTGGCAACATTGGCTGCATCCTGGAAAGAAATATCACTCCTAGTCTTCTTAGCCATCTGCAATCTGATAGGCTGAGCAAGTCCCCCAATAAACCTCCTCACTCTCTCTCTCTCTCTCTCTCTCTCTCTCTCTCTCTCTCGGTAGGAAGTTTAAGAAGAGCATGACGGGCTAAATCAATAAAGTGGGTCTCGTACTGAGTGACGGACATACTACCCTTCTAGAGACGCTCAAACTGCCTGCGATAGTCCTCTGTCAGTGTAATAGGAAGGAACTTCTTAAGAAATATCTGAGAGAACTGGTCCCAAGTCAAAGCAGGCAACCCAGCTGGTCTATTCAACACAAAATCATTCCACCATCTGGCGGACTTTATCATCTGGAACACAGCAAAATCGACCCCATTGGTCTCCACTATCCCCATGTTCCGCAGCACCTCATGGCAGCGGTCAAGATAATCCTGTAGGTCCTCAAAAGCTGCCCCACTGTAATGAACTGGAAAGAGCTTGGTGAACTTGTTCAATCTCAACAAGGCCTCAGAAGACATAGTTGATCCGTCACCGGTCTGTGCTACAACACCTGGCGAAATTGCCCCAATTGGCTGATCTGTTGGGGTCTAAAACTGGGGAGCCATATGCTCTGGAGTGTGAGTAGCGAGAATCTAAACTCTTCCCCCTGCCCAAGAGACGGCTGGTGCTACAGGAAATATGTCGGTCTGAGAACCACTCTCCATAAGGCCCACTAGATGGACCAAAGCATCCTGAAGTAGGGGGTAGCGATGAACCCCTTTGGATCCTGAGCTAGCTCTGCTAGACCCTCCTCATCAAACTCTACCTAAGGCTCCGCCGTTGGTGCTGCTACTCGAGCTCTGGGCTGAGCCCCGCCCCTGCCCCGGCCTCTAGCACGGCCTCGGCCTCGTCTCTGCCCCTCGTAGGAGCTGTCACTGGGGGCTCTGGCTGCTGCTCAGCTGATGAAGCAGTACATGTTCTCGCCATCTACGAAGGAACAAAAGTAGAAAGTTCAATTAGCATCGAGAGATCAAATCACACCACAGAGAAGAATAAAAGTGAGATTGTTTCTAAACTTTGTATCCTATAGGGGATAAGCACAAACGTCTCCGTACTGATCCCTCAGATTCTACTAAACTTGTTCGTGAATTATGAGACCTAGGCAACCTAGTGCTCTGATACCAACTTGTCACGACCCGAAATTTCCACCATTGGGACCGTGATGGCGCCTAATATCACACTTGCTAGGCAAGCCAACGTTAGAGTATTATTAACCAATTTCCTTTATATTTCAATGATTAAGAATAAACATTCTAAAACAAGTAGAAATAATTGCGACAGTAAGTAAACAACCTCTTTGTTTATATACTATTACCAATACTGTTGTTGTTACTACCCAGGATTTTCTATCATAATTTACGAACACACTATGATTTTCTACAAACATCAGTCTGAAAGAAATTACAACCATTTTGGAAATAAAAAATGGTAACATAGAGATGTGGAAGGGGACGCCAGGGGCTGCGGACGCCAACAGGACTACCTTGGATCTCCAAATTGTGTAACCTGAATCCAACCTCTCAATCAGCCACTACGTGCTCTGAAATCTGCACAGAAAGTGCATAGTGCAGTATCACTACAACCGACCCCATGTACTGGTAAGTACTGAGCCTAACCTCGACGAGTTAGTGATGAGGCTACGGCAAGACAATTATGATATAACCTGCATACAGTGTATAATAAAAGCAGAGAAAAGGACATGACAAATAATAGCAGTAACTTGCAAGGAATGAATATAGAACTCAAGTGTCTTATCAGTATCCAGCTATAACCAATCCTTAAGTGAAAAGCAAAGCTACAAAATAACTTACATAGTAGAAGAAAGATACATATACACTTAAACTGATGCGGCGCGCATCCCGATCCCACCATATATCAATATTAATTAAATATTCACCTTTATTACTCTATATCAATCCACCCTTATTCCTCCTGTTGTGGCGTGCAACCCGATTCTACCGTACAATAGCATTTCACCCTTATTCCTCCTCAATATATCACTCTTATTCCTCTTGTTGCGGTGCACAACCCGATCCTACCATATCAACATCAATTACTCAATAAATACAGAAATTTCACAGTTTAACTCAAAACTCTTCACAATATTTAAACCTCAAACCAAAGCAAATGGAAAGCTTGTACATTATGAAACTTCACTCAAATAATACTACTCAGCGAAACCAATCCAAAATATACCATAAAATACCGATAAGCCAGCTTACGCCAATAATATAATACAATGATACCACGGGGTAGCTAATACCTTCAACAATGAAAAACAATGCCTAACAAGTGGCAATTAAACATGAAAATACTAGTAAAGCATGTAGCAGTTAAGACAGGAAAGCAATATAATAAGAACGGAAAGAAAACAAGAAAAACAGATAAATTGGCGGTGCATAGGTACTCGTCACTTCACCTATACGCCACTCACATGGATTTTCACATAGCAATTAAGTCAAGGATTCCTAATCCTTCGAGCTAAAGTTAGACACAACACTTACCTCGCTCCAATAGCCAACTCAAAGTTCAATCACCAATTTTCCCTTGACACAAGCCTCTGGACCAATAGAATCTAGCAAATTATCAACCAAACAATTCAATCTGAGCCTTAGGAACTACCTACGATTGCAAAGAATTCAATTTAGGCCATTTTTCAAAAAGTTAACAAAAGTCAACACCCGTGCCCGCTTGGTCCAAACCCTAAATTCGGACCAAAATCCGATTATCCATTCACTCCCGAGCCCGGATATATAATTAATTTTGGAATCCGATCCTAATTTGAGGTCCAAATCCCCAAATTTTAAAATCCCTAGCTTCTACCCAAAAATCCCCAATTCCATCATGAAAATCTTAGATTCTAGGCTAAAATCTTGTAAAATGAAGTGAAAGATTGAAAGAAACTAATTTAGAATCACTTACCTACAATTTGGGGAAGAAATCGTCTTTGGAAAATCGCCTCTTGTGTTTTAGGTTTTGGAAAATTGAAGAATGAATGAAAATTTTCGTTTTTCAACTATTTGTTCAGCTGTAGGTATCGCATTTGCGATATGGGGTTCGAAAATCTGACCCCTGCAAATGCGAACTTCTCTTTGCAGATGCGATGATTTACCTAGGACTGCTATTGTCGCAAATGCTACCCCTTGTTCGCAAATGCGAACTTCCACGATCGTAATTGTGATCAAAGCATCGCAATTGTGAAGCTGCCCCTCCCTGCCCATTGCTTGCAAATGCGATGCATTCTTTGCAAATCTGCAGACCTGAAGCATACCAACAAAATTTTCTAAGTTCAACTCACTCCGTAGCCTACCCGAAACTCACCCGAGCCCTTGGGGCTCCAAATCAAACATGCACACAAGTCTTAAAATATCACACGAACTTGCTCGTGCAATGAAATCGCCAAAATAATACCTAGAACTACGAATTTAGCACCAAATCATATGAAATTTTTAAGAACACTTTGAAATTCCTATTTTCACAACCGGACATCCGAATCACGTCAAATCAGTTACATTTCTCACCAAATTTTACAGATAAGGTATAAGTATTATTTTGGACCTGTATTGTTCTCCCAAACTAAAATACGGGCTCGATACCAATAAGATCAAATATTAATCAAATTCTTAAAACCATTAAATTTTCAGTCTTTCAATTTTCATCAAAAATTCATATCTCGAGCTAGGGACCTCGCAATTCGATTCTGGGCATACGCCCAAGTCCCATATTTCGATACGGACCCATCATGACTATTAAAATACGAGTCTGGATTTGTTTACTCAAAATATTAACCGAAGTCAACTAAATTAACTTTTAATGGTAAAAATTATTATTATTATCAACTTTCAATATAAAAGCTTTCCGAAAATATACCCGGAATGCGCATGCAAATCGAGAAGGAATAAATCGAGGTTTTGAAGGCCTCATAATATAGAATCGAGTTCTAAAACATAAGATGACCTTTTGGGTCATCACAGTGTTCAAACATATTTTCTGGACAAGTTTAATGGGGTCTTTATGTATTTTGCCAATTCAATAACATACATACTTTTATAGGACTTAGCAAAACTCTCTAGACAATTTTACTGCTTAAATGGTGATGAATTATGAAAAACATGAAAGATGGGCAAAGTATAGATTCATCAACTACTCTACAGCTACGTAATAGAAACTATGCAAAGACAAAAAAAATGATAAATCACATAAACAGAAAGATATTAACCAAGTTGGGACTCAAGAATAAAGCCTACAGAAGATTAAATATTCAAAAAGATAAATCTAAATCATATGAATGAAACATATTTAATACATTGCAGTTTGCTACTCATAATCACTAGAATACTTTGTGTCTTGCCAGTGAATATGCTAGAAATAATTTAGTTTCAGTAGGAATAACATAATAAGTTTGAGAATTAGGATTTTGATCTTAATTGCTTGTTTGCTTGTAACCATTTTCATAATTTTAAGAACCAGGAAAAAAATTAGTACTTTATTATTTTTAAACTTAATATATAAATATATTTTCCATATGTAAATTTATTCGATATGGTTCAGTATTTTTTCGATTTATTTTCACAAAATAAAAAGTCTACTTTAATTATCGGCACGATTGTAGATTTATATAAAAACCTATAATTTTATTAAAAAAAAAACTTAAAAATAAGTTTGGTGCGGTACAATTTGGTCGGTTTAATAAAAAAAACTTAAAATTTTCCTACTCTCAAAATAGTTTCACTATACACCTAGTTGACCAAAAGTATTTACCCTTGTACCTAGTTTTTTAAATTCATTCTTCTACTACAACTATGAAGTTTAAAGTTGCCATGTACTTTTTTCCCCATATTTTTCTTCCCATTTCTCTTTCTTCACTTTCTCAGATTGGATTATCTCCCTCCGTATAATCTCTAATCTATCCACACTTTCTATCCTCTCCTTTTCACATATTCCAGAAAAAACAAAGCTATAAAGTAAATACGTCCTGGAAAAAAACTTTTAGGAACTCCATTATGATTCTGATCTGGGGGAGATTTGTAGCTCTTGCAGGAACTCCATTAAAGAACAAGAAGATTCAAGTTGTGCTGAATTTACCAGACTTGAGCACTGCTAATTTACCATAACTCGAGCTTATGAATCAGCCATTCTTATGGGTGGCCTGGTCAGGCCTAGCAAATGGTTCGTTTGCTCTGTACTCGGAGTGATTTCTCAGAGAGAGTGGGTAATCGTGGGAAGATTGTTGAGTGGGTGCCTCAAGAAATGGTGTTGGCTCATCCTTCAATTGCCTGTTTTGTGACTCATTGTGGTTGGAATTCGACAATGGAGAGTTTAAGTATGGGGTCCTTTTTCTATGTTGGCCGTATTTTGGAGATCAGTTATATACACAGACTTTTATATCTGATGGTTGGAAAATAGGTTTATCGCTGAATGCAGATGGGAAGGGAATTATTTCCAGATATGAAATTAAGAGAAAAGTGGAGGATTTGTTATCAGATGACAACATAAGAGCAAACTCACTTAAGTTGAAGGAAATGGCTAGAAACAACATTAGTATAGGAGGATCTTCCACCAAAAACTTGGAATTCTTTGTATCACAAATGAAGCAATGAACATATAAGGTTTGATTAAATAATTTAGGAAAATAATGTTTGTGGATAAGTGAAGCGAATTGATTATTCGTGTATAATTAAGGGGTGTCAACTGACACGCCTTGCTAAGTAAATTTTTCTGTTTTATGCATATATATTATAATTAAGGGGTGTCAAGTGACACGCCTTGCTAGGTAAATTTTTCTATTTCATGTATATATATTATATGTTGAATATTCTTGACTTTTCTGCATATCTGATTAATTAATTTTTTATATTTTGATATCTATTAATAAAAATTTTGGCTTCGTCATTAATTAAGGGTAGACTCTCTATATAAATAGAAGCTAATTTATTATGTATGTGGATAAATGGGTTCAATCGAGATTGTGTTTATCTTTGTTTCTTAAATCTCTAGCTATATTACCTCCGGTCTACAATAAATGAATTTTTGGTATTTTATTGTGGTCCAAAATATCTGATTTTTTTAGATTTCAAGAATGAATTAATTAGTTTTTTCTATATTACCCTTTGACTAAATAGTGTTGGAGTGTGTGTCAACAGTATTTATGTGAAGAGATAGTAAATATTAATATAGTTAATTTTATTGGTAATTAGTGTTAAAAGGTAAATTTCTTAATATGAGTGAATACAACCATAAACTCATTTATCGTGGACCGTCGGGAGTAATATATTACACTAAAAGCTATATAGAATGAATGTACTAAACAGAAATTAAGAAAAAAGATTGATAAACTATCTATTGATTAGAAAAGATTAATCATTTCCGTTTCCAGAATACATCAAGGGTTAAAATTATTCTTCGCTTCAAAATTCTGACCAAATTGCCAGTTATGAGGAACAACATTATCAGATTGAACCCATCGGTTATCACTAGTTTGTACTTGGAAAGACAAGCTCTGTCCTACCAATTGTGCAGAAGTTTGCCAATTTTGGCCCCATTTTCTCGACATAGTAATCCAACCAGTTTTAGATCCTTTAATTTTGACATTGGCCACATCTCCAACACCTCCCACATTGTAAACAAGAACAAGAATCCAATAAGAATTCCCTTTGATCTCAAACCTGATCCCTCCTTTTTTCTGGCACTTGACTCTCCTATAAACTACAGGGACAACCCCTGCTTTATATTTGGCTATTCTTAAAAACATTGGCTCTGATAAATCAAAGTGTTCTTGGGGAGGATTGCACCAAACATCTGCAGTTTTTGAGTAATCTGGAGGGCAGAAATTGGTGGCTGTTATTGTAATTTTTACCCCTGCATTGCATTGAGGAGTATTTACGCACATTATTTCAAAGCAAGCTCCACAGGTTGCCCCATTGTGAAAAAGTGCTGTGCTTAGTGCTGCTGTTTCCAAGCCATACCCTTGGTGGAACAAATTTCCATAGCCACAAGCTCCCTCTGCAATAGTATCCAAATGTTCATTAATATGTATATTGTGAGCCAACCAACCCTTGGGTACGTTGGAAATATTAAATAACAACAATAAACCCAGTGTAATCCTACGTGTGAGATTCTGGGGAGAGTAGTATGTACGCAGACCTTACGCCAACCTTGTAAAGGTAGAAAGACTGTTTTTAATAGACCCTCGGCGGGTTGTAAATATTAAATAGAACTACTAAAATCTCTCATAAGCTACATTGCTTAAATCTGCCAAGAGCAAAAGCTCCATATCTTTGATCTCCCTTCCCATACTACAAAGCTGCAAATATTTTTTTACGCATATGTGAAAATGTTCTTGTAACACCTTGTTTCTCTATTCATTCTTTTAATTCAATCTTAATATGAGTCCATAGTAATTTTTCACTTCCTCGTGTGTGACCAGTACCACTAGCCTATCATTAATAAATGTATTTTTTCAACTGAGCAAGCTTCACTCTTGTTTATCAATTTTTTAGATGGAATATTTATTTCATTTCCAAGAAGAAAAAGAAAATTATAATTGTGAAATTGACGTTTATGCCATCCATTTCATGGTTTGGAAATCATTTGGCTTTTATAACTATACTACTAATATTTTTTGTGTAAATATTGTAACATAAGTATTGTATGAGTATAACTTACGCATAGTTTCACCACCGGTTTTGTCTCCATAAAATGTAGCACGGGCATTTCTCCATCCATCACCATTCAAAGCTCCTTCAACCTGTTTACTTTCAAATGCTACAACTATAAAACTAGCAAAAATGGTGATGACCAAATATAAATTTTTTTGATGTTTTGCCATTTTAGGCTTAACAATCTTTCTCTAAATTAGTTTCAACTCTGTGGTTGATTTGCCTAGATAATGGAGTGCTTTGGCGTGAAATTTATAGCCAAAATCTTAAGAGCAACAACATTAAGGCCATGGAAAAAGGATAATCCCAATAGAGATTACAATTGTTGTTGTAAATTTGGAGATCACGGAATGATTAATTTCGCAAATTAATGCAATAATTTAGTCATTTTGCTATTATAGTAGATTGCTGCAATTTAGCTTGTCTTCCCAATTAGTCATGACTTGCTTTTACGTGCATATAATTAGGCAATCTGCATCAGTTTTGGTAAAGATAAATGGGGTTAAGTTACTTCGTTTGTCTTATACTTTAATGAGAAAAATAAGATAATAGAAAATTAGAAATTGGTTAGCACTGCTTGTTTGGATGATGGTTATGTATCGTTTCATAATGTATCGTATTGTATTGTATCGTGTTGATGTATACAATGTTTGGATAGATTGTTGTCACGACCCAAACCGATGGGCCGTGAAGGGCACCTGGGACCTTACTCAACCGAGTACCAACGTAACGTATCTTTCGTATCATATTATCAAAGGTAAATGAGCCAAAAAGACTGTCATGAGATAACTAGAACAAAGCATGAGAGAATACTCGACATAGTATGACCCAACATGATACACCGACTTATACATATGACGTACGGGCATATAAGGCCGGCATTGTCACTCCCCGAACCATGGTCCGGGCGTAACACGACATTCGGTACCTGACTGCATGTGACCGAGCGAACCAACTGTATGGCTGGATCAACATGTGGTATAACTATGAGCTAGAGGTAAATATAAAATATTTTAATCTACTAAAGAGTCTAACTGAAATATCATAGATGCGGAAAATACTGAAAGGTCTGCAAGTATAAACAAGTAGCCGACAAGGCTAGCACATGAAAGTCTGCTAATATCTGACTGACTGGGTTATAGTCTATGAAGCCTCTAAAGAAAACTGAAAATGCTAACTGTTTACCGGGACAAGGTCCCTGATATACCTTATTAACGGAAATACTATAATGACTAAAAAAGGGAGGGATAATGCCCCAAAAGACTGGGGCTCACCGATGGCTGATATGAGATGTCCTAGCAAGCAGAATCGTCAACCTGTAAATCGTTACCTGCAACGCGAGATGCAGGCCCCGGGCAAAAAGGGACGTCAGTACATTTGAATTGCACTAGTATGTAAAACAATTGAAGAAAAGAATAGTAAATACTGAAACTGAACTGCTAGCTGATAAACTGATAACTGAACAAGGAAGTAAGGATATGAATACTCCCTCTTCTGAATGATGAACAACCTATTTATCTGATAAACTACGGCCTCAAGCCCAATATATATGTGTACAAATACGGCCTCAGGCCCAAGTATATGTATACATAACTACGACCTCAGGCCCAATGATGCATAAATCATAAACTACGGCCTCAGGGCCAAATACAAGTGTTCAAAAATCAGGAATTTAGAATCAGGAACTGAGAATCATACTGCAATACATGATACTGAAATAATGAACCATACCGAGTTACATGATACTGCAATAGTGAATAGGATTAGACTATGCTCCGGAAGTATATTGGCGATCCGTCTCATGTTTTGGATTTCAGCACGATTCAGTTGGATGGTTATTTGACTTATGATGTGGAGCCAGTGGCTATTTTGGAGCAGCAGGTTTGAAAGTTGAGGTCAAAGGATATAGCTTCAGTAAAAGTGCAGTGGAGAGGTCGGCCCGTGGAGGAGGCTACCTGGGAGACCGAGCGGGAGATGCGGAGCAGATATCCTCACTTATTTGGGACTTCAGGTATATTTTTTGACCCGTTCGAGGATGAACGTTTGTTTAAGAGGGGAAGGATGTAACGACCCAGCTGGTCATTTCATGAGTTACTGCTCTATTTTCCCCATTTCTACTTCTTATTGTCTTGTTCAGTTGTATTATATGTTATCGGGTTGATTGGTTCAGGTTCGGACAAGTTTTGGTAAGGTTTGAGACACTTAGTATCTTTTGAGTAAGCTTAAGTTTGAAAAGTCAACTGGATGTTGCCTTATGTGAAAAAGGGCTCGGATGTGAATTTTGATGGTTCGAATAGCTTTGGGAGGTGATTTGGGACTTAGGAGCGTGATCGGAATGTGTTTTGGAGGTCCGAAGTAAATTTAAGCTTGAATTTGCGAAATTGAAAATTTTGACATTTTCCGGTTGATAGGTGAGATTTTGATATATGGGTCGGAATGGAATTATGGAAGTTGGAGTAGGCCCGTTGTGTCATTTATGACGTGTGTGCAAAATTTCAGGTCATTCGGACGAGGTTTGGTAGACTTTTTGATCAAAAGCGGAATTCGGAAGATTCTTGAAACCTTAGGCTTGAATCCGATGTTATTTGGTTGATTTGATGTTGTTTGAGGTGCTTTAAAGATTAGTACAAGTTTGTGTATAGTGGTATATGACTTGTTCGTGCTTTTAGTTGAGGTCCTAGGTGTATCGGGGTGATTTTGGGTGGTTAACGGGTGATTTTGAGTTGGGTTTGGCAGATAAAGTTTTTTGTTGCTGTCATAACCGCACCTGCGGCAAGGGGACTGCAGATGCAGACTCACAGAAGCGGATTTTGAGTTGCAGAAGTGGCCAGGAGAGGGGCAGGCTGGGATCGCAGAAGCGAGGTCATGGTCGCACCTACGATTGCACAGATGTAGATTTCTTTGTGCAGGTGCGACCCTGGAGTTTTAAGTGAATTTCGCAGGTGCTCTCCTAGACCGCAGGTGCGCTCCTGGGACCGCAGGTGCGACTATTTAACCTCAGGTGCGGTTTTGCTGGGTCAGAAACTATAAATTCCACCCTTCGCAATTTTTGGCCATTTTTCTCAATATTTCATTCAGGGTGAAGCTTTTGGGAGCAATTTCAAGGGATATTTTCAGAGGGATTCATTGAGGTAAAGTCATTGGTTCCTAAGCTCGTTATTATGGTAATTTTTATCGTTGTTAACATGAAAATTTAATGGAAAATCAATGGTGAATTAGGGGTTAGGGCTTGGTTAATTGGAGAGCTTTGAGTGGTGATTTGAGGGGCCATTTGAGGTCTGATTTTGGTACTTTTGGAATGAATGAACTCGTGGCGGAATAAGGGTTCTATTGATGTAAAAATTGTCGAATTCCGAAACGTGGACTCGGGGGTCGGGTTTGGTTAATTTCGGGATTTGTATTGTAATTTGATTATTTTCGAGTGGGCTTTGTCCCCTTAGCATATTTTGATGGTTATATACTGATTTTGGTTAGATTCGGGGCATTTGGAGGCTGAATCGAGAGGAAAAGGCATCACGGGCTAGAGTTTGGCTTGGCTTGAGGTAAGTAACACTTCCAAACTTGATTCTGAGGGTTCGAACCCCCGAACTATGTGTTCTATGATTACTATTGAGGTAACACAATGCCAAGTGACGGGCGTTTGGGCGTGCACCATGATAAATGCGGCCTGGATCATTCCGTGGCACCGCTTAGCTACTCTTGTATGTTGATATCTGTGTTGTAATCATGTGATTAAGTTGATAAGCTGCAAATCATGCTAAATATCATGTTAAGGCTTCACGCCGATATTGTTGAGACTCGAGAGGTCATTTGTTGCTGTCATGTCATTAGATTCATGTATATTCTATACTCAGTCCTGTTCATGCATATTGTATCATGCCTCAGTCTCGATTATTGCTATTTGACATATCATATTATTGTCCGGGTTTGTATTATGACATATTATCCCATGTGTGTGAGAATAGAGAGTGTTGACTGAGTGAGGCCGAGAGCCAAATATTGATTGACAGTATGGGATCGGGCTGCACGCCGCAACAATGATATTGATCATGCCTTCGCTGGCATTGATATAGTGCTTGGGCTCAGAGAAGCCCCTCTAGAGTCTTTACGCATTCAGTGAGCGCAGTAGTTGATGATATTGAGGGATGTATCTTCCATGGATATGGATCTTGTCCGAAGTATTGGTATGGAGATGGATCTTATCCATGAGGCTGGATTGGCCTGTTTTCCTCGGTATTGGGTGACTTATAGTCTATGATGTACGTATATTCCGGGATGGATCTTCCCTAGGCCGAGTGTGCCGTATACAGTACCGAGTGGTTGAGCACTGTGAGTGGAGGTATCATACGTGACATTGATCATGTTATATGTGCATTGGTACTTCGAGTTTTCTGAGCTTATACTCTGTATTGTTCATACTGCGTTTGGTTATTTCTGAGAAAAATACATGAACTTTAAGCATGTCTATTTTTCTGTACAATTATCTGTTGCAACCCGTATGGGGTTTGGTTCGTCACTACCATCAGTTCATAGTTTAGACTTGTTACTTACTGAGTTGGTGTACTCATGTTACCCCCTACACCCCTGTGTGCAGATCCAGGTATCTCGGGGCACGGTAGTGACTGTTGATTATATTGTATGGACTTTCATTTGGAGATTGCGAGGTAGCTGTTCGGCAACCGCAGTTTCGCCTTCTCCTTTTCTTATCTTCCTTTAATTTATATGTTTTGGGTATTCTCAGACCGTGTTGGTCATGTTATTTTGAACAGTTGTATTAGTTGTAGCTCATGACTTAGTGACACCCGAGGTCGGGATTGTATTTCTTTCCGCTGGATTTTAGATTTTTTCTCTTAGCTCATTGAACTTATGTTAAAACTATGAATTTCTTTAAGTTTTATTTGAAAAATGGAAAATATGGAAATAAGTAGCTGGCCTAGTATCACGATAGGCGCCATCATGACGTGGTTAGATTTTTGGGTCGTGACAACTAGCTAGAATAAGTAAGAAAATAAAGAAAGAAAGAAAGAAAGAAAGAAAGAAAGAAAGAAAGAAAGAAAGAAAGAAAGAGAAACAAGCTGAAAAGGCTATTTTTGAAATTGGACAGAGATGGGTTACTGGAGAAAAGTGGCTAATTTCGAAATTGTGCTGCAAGATGTAGCTATTCCTGCAAAATTCAAAATTCCGGCATTCTTCCTCAAGTTCTTCAATTTTTAATCCCAAATTCAATCAAAAACACCTTAAATCTTAACCAAACCTCACCAAATTTGAGATAGAAGTTCCCCACAACTCCATGAACAAACCTCAAACAACAATTTCTTCAAACAACTACCAAATTAACAAAACCCATTTTCAAATTTGAAGCGTAAGCTTCAATAATGGAGTTTCTTCTTCAAGTTTGAACTGGCTTTATCGTATTTTAGCTGAACACACACTTGAATCAGATTTTTTATTGGATTCAACAACGAAATAACATATATTTTTGAAATTCTCCACCCCAAGCTTTCAACGGTAAGTTTCGAACTCCAGCTTTTCGAAATGACTTCCCAACTTTAGATCTGGACTACCCATTCACATGTTACAATCGTCATCTACAGCTTCAAGCAAAAATTCCAATCCACAGTTAACGTTTGGAATAATCCACCTCAAGAACAAAGAAATTAACCCATTTTCATTTTTTTTAAAATCTCGTTTTTTTAATAGCAACAACAAAATATTTCAGTTAATCTCTATTTTCAAGGTCAGATCTAAAATGCAACCTCAAAACTCGAGAAGATTTCAAAGTTCGCCCTCCGTGAACCGTCGTGACGACACCTAGTCTCTTACGAATAGGTAAGCCTAATGATTTGCGGAAAAAGAAACGAAAGATAAAAATTAACCAAAAACTGTGGAATAAACATAAATAAAACATTTAAGACGCCGCTCGGCATATACAAGTATAAACTCTCAAACTGAATCAACTCCCAAAACCCGGAATCTCATGAAAGCACAAGCTGTTGAATAACTACAAGTGTTCTAATCTCTAGAATATCTAAACAAAAGTAAATACAAGAGAGCTAAAAACTAGAGGGGAGAATAGAGAGGGACTCCTCGGTCTGCGGACACGGCAGATATACCTCGAAGTCTCTGAAGATCGCCTCGCCTCACTGATGGTATGGCTGAGCCAAAGAACCTAGATCTGCACACGAAAAAAATAGGTGCAGGAAAGGAATGAATACACCACATCGATACTCAGTAAGTGCCAAGCCTAATCTCGGTCGAGTAGTGACGAGGAAGGTCAGGGCCCTACTGATTGTAGATGAAAAACAAGGTAAAACAGTATAGAATACGATAATATAATTAAAATGTTAACAGTCTATAACGAATAAAATCGCAAAAAAGAATCTAACTCAGTACACAGAAATAGAAATAGAGGATCTCCAAGGATATCATCCCATAATCCCAAATGTATATGTCCAGAGGATCTCCCGGGATATCGTCCCATAGTCCGAATCATAAATATGTTGTGCAAACTCCCGGAATACCAATCTGTAGTCCCAAAGTAAATATCGAGTACAGGGGATCTACCGGGTGTTGTCTCGTAGTCCCAAAGTAAATATCCAGTACAGGAGATCTATCGGGTGTTGTACCATAGTCCCAAATATAAATGTGTAGGGGGATCTACCGGAATACCGATCGGTATTCCCAAAGTAAACAAGTAAGGGGATCTCCCGGGATATCATCTCGTAGTTCCAAAGTAAACACACAACCATCTCAGAACGTATACAGTTCTATTCAAGAATTAGACAGGAATTTCTACCCTAACATGCTGCACATAGTACAAGTAGGCAGTTAAGGCAGGTAAGATAGTTAAGTCACGTATGCATGTTTTTCCTAATCTAAAAAAGAGGCTTCTAGTACAAGTATTTGCTAAACTACAAGAAAACATGGTATTAGCTCAATGAAAACGGGATTTTCAACAATTAGCACGTGTACTGTTACGCGGCGCCTTCCTGAGATTCCTTGGAAGGGCGACGTAAGGCTAAGCAACTGATGTCAGTGCAGTTGCTGTCCGCCAACTGAGGTCCCCTCCGTACGTTAGACTAGATTGTCAGTGCCGTACGGGAAAACCAATGTCAAGAGAAATGAGAGAACAGGAATGAGAATTGAGAATGAAAGAAAGCTTGATTGCATTAATGAAAGCTATTACAGAAAGGAAATGCAGTGTCGAGGGGGAGAGACACCAGTACAGAGAATTGTTTGCTTGCTAGAAAGTTTTGATTGTTTGGTCCCCCTTAATAATGCTTAAAAAAAATAATCCAAAGCTACAAGACTAGACTTGATTAAGCTAGAGAAACATAATGAAATTACATGGAATAAAACTACTCTATATTTACAATGAAAAAGACTTAGTTTGCTATAAGGCAGAAAACAGGGCCGTTGTCGGCAGCATAGTCTTTGGCATCAGGATCTGCGCGCGCGGCATTGTCTACGCGCGCGGCGCTGTTGGCATCTGCCTGCGGTTGGGCGCTGGCGAGGGATATCGGTGGGGCGACAGAGGCACATGCGCGCTTGTCACTTGGCGCGACCAAGACCACGGGGCCGTCCGTGGCGCTAGGCACTGGAAGGCTTGCTAGGACGCCACGGGGCGCGCCCAAGGGGTCATGGGGCACGGCTGGAAAGCCGCCCATGACATTCTCCCCCACCTGAGTTGGCGACGTCCTCGGCGCCTTACTTGCAAGATAATCTTCAATTAGGCTCTTGTAGGCTTTGAGGTTTGTTCCCCTCTCCCAAGTGTTCTCCTCTGTATCACAGCCCTGCCATTTCACCAAGAACTCCTGGTGATCTTTCCTTGAGGCATGAATCACTCTATCATCAAGGATAGTTTCAACACGCCTTTTCCCGGTTGAATTGGGCCCTCGAATACTGGGTATTGTGAGCTGGCTCCTTGAAGGATCCTCTGTATCTTCCCGAAAAGGTTTCAGGAGGCTGACATGAAAAACAGGATGAATTTTCCACCAAGCTGGGGTATCCACCCGGTATGCAACTTTCCCAATACGCCTTTCAATGGACAAGGGTCCAATATATTTTTGCAATAAGCGAGGGTCATGGACCCCTGCAAATAAGTAATGTTTTGGAATTTTGACCATCACTTTGTCTCCTACTTGGTATTCAACAAAGCGACGATTCTGATCAGCATGCCTCTTCATCCGCTTTTGAGCCTTGACAAGATAGCTCCGCACTATCTCCAAATTTTGCTTCCACTCTTTAGAGAAGCTAGCAGCTCGAGGAGATTTAGACATATTTGGTGCATTGACGGTGTGTGGGAGTAGCGGTTGCTGTCCGGTAACAATTTCAAAAGCGCTTTTGTTTGTACTAGAGCTCTTTTGTGAATTGAAACACAGTTGAGCAGCATCCAGAAGCTTCACCCAATTCTTCTGCGATCCGGTTACAAAATGACGCAAATATTCCTCCAACATACCATTGAACCGCTCCGTCTGGCCATCAGATTGCGGATGAAAACTTGAGCTGTGATTCAGCTTCGACCCAAGACACTTAAAGAGTTGGGTCCAAAAGTTGCTAGTGAAGCGTGAGTCACGATCACTAACAATATCTTTGGGTAGGCCCCAATATTTGACGACATGAGAGAAGAAGAGTCGAGCTGTATCTTCTGCTGATATATATTGTGGGGCAGCAATAAAGGTAGCATATTTGGAAAACCGATCTACCACAACCAAGATAGTTGTTAGATCTCCGACCTTGGGCAATCCGGTGATGAAATCCAGGGAAACACTTTCCCAAGGTCTCTTTAGGACAGCTAGTGGTTCCAAAAGTCCCGCCTGTGTTAAGCGGTCTGACTTGTCCTTCTGGCATACTAGACAAGTCTTCACATACTGAGCAACGTCATCGGCCATTTGAGGCCAATAATATGCACGGCAAAGTAACGCCATGGTGCGTTCTTCACCGGGATGGCCGGCCCACAGAGTATCATGACATTCCGCTAGAAGAGTCCTTCGTAGATCTCCTCCTTTAGGAACATAAAGTCGGTTCCCTTTCACTTTCAGAAAACCATCTTCCATGTAGAACTGGCGAGTCTTGCCTTGTCCTACCAAATCAACCAAATACTGTGAAGCAGGATCTCTGATGAGTAGATCTTGTATCTGGTCCTTGATGGAGGTGGCTACCTCGCTCCCCCTTAGGGTGGCGAGTAAGCACACTGATGCTAGATCAGCTCTCCGACTGAGCGCATCAGCAACATGATTGGTCTTCCCACTTCGGTATTCCAGGTTGAAGTGGAATTCAGCTAGGAGTTCCTGCCACCTGGCCTGTCGACCATTCAACTTCGGCTGGGTCATGAAATGGCTAACAGCTGTGTTGTCTGTCTTGACCACGAACGGGGTTCCCAGCAGATAGTGCCTCCAGAGGCGCAAGCAGTGGACGACAGCCAATAATTCTTTCTCATGGGCGGCATAGCGCCGCTCTGCATCTTTTAGCTTCCGGCTCTCGTACGCCACAGGATGCCCTTCTTGTAGCAAGACGCCACCGAGGGCATAGTCAGATGCATCTGTTTGTACTTCGAATGGCTTGGCCAGATCAGGAAGGGCCAAGACGGGGCTACTAGACATAGCCGCTTTCAATGCGTTAAAGGCCTCCGCTCGCTTGGGTCCCCATTCCCAAGGCGTGATCTTCTTGAGGAGTTCTGTCAATGGTACTGCAATGAGGGAGTAGTTTTTCACGAATCGCCGATAGAAATTGCATAGACCAAGGAACGCCCTCAAGGCGTGGATATCCTTAGGTGGCGGCCAATCTGTGATTGCCTGAATCTTCTGCTGGTCCATCTTGATCCGCCCTTCCCCAGTGACATGTCCGAGGAAGTCGATTTGCTTTTGAGCAAAGGAGCACTTAGATAGCTTCGCATATAGTTCATGCTCCCGCAATTGAGCTAGGACCTTCCGCAAGTGCATCAGGTGTTCCTCCAATGTTTTGCTATATACCACAATGTCATCCAAGTAGACCACCACGAATTCATCAATGTACTCCCGGAAGACTTGGTTCATCAAAGTGCAAAATGTAGCTGGGGCGTTAGTCAAGCCGAATGGCATAACTAGGAAATCGTACGACCCATATCTTGTCACACAGGTCGTCTTGTGCTCATCACCCTCTGCAATCCGAACTTGCCAATAACCTGTCTTCAGATCTATTTTGGTGAACACTGTCGCACCACCCAGTCTATCGAACAAGTCTGCCATTAACGGAATAGGGTACTTGTTCTTCACAGTAATTTTGTTTAGAGCCCGATAGTCCACACAGAGTCGTAGACTACCATCATGTTTCTTTTGGAATAGCACAGGGGACCCGTATGGGGATTTGGAGGGCACGATAATCCCTGTGTCTAGCATTTCCGTTAATTGTCTCCGAAGTTCGGTGAGTTCGGGTTGTGACATTCTGTAAGGCGCCCGGGCAGGTGGCTTCGCGCCCGGCACCATCTCAATTTCATGATCCACAGTGCGCCTAGGCGATAGTCGCTTTGGCATGTCTTGTGGCATGACATCTTCAAACTCTAGTAGTAGCTCCTTCACGGGTTCAGGAATGGGACCCGAGGAGCATTCTACATCTTCGATGCAGAGGGTTGCCAGGAACGTAGGTTCGTTTCTTTTGACCCCCTTCTTCAACTGCAAGGCCGAGATGTTTTCAACGGCCATCTTCATGGGCATGCACGGGATAACGCAGGGCTTGGCCCCGTTTGCTCCCATCATCAGTAACATGTCAGCATACGGTACAGGCATGGTGTTGGTTTGCCTCAGGAATTCCAATCCAACTATCAACTCGAAGTCATCTATGATCACCACGCGCAAGTTGAATTTTCCTTCGTAAGGGCCAAGCTTCATCGGTACTTCTTTGGCTATTCCACCCACTGGCTGGGGAGGTGAGTTGATAGCCTTGACACGGCCTCTACCTTTCCCTACGACTAGACCAAGGCGCTCCACCTGAGTCGAGGCTAAGTAGTTGTGGGTAGCACCCGTGTCTACCATGGCCCGAATGGGCTTGCCATTCACCTTCATCTCAACGAACATTAAGGTCTTCTCGTGCTTAAGAGGAGTCTCATCATCCGCCTTCTTTTTCCCTTTCTTGGTGACGGGACATGGGTCCTTCTTCTTACGGATACCAGCACTAGTCTCTGCTAATGCCTCAGAAATGGAGCCAACAATTGCATTGAAGGCACCTACGGGTTCAGTCTGATCCGCATCGTCTGAATCGTCATCTGTCCCATCATCAAAAGTCTGATGGGCATTCATCTGTGCATGTGGGCACTCATTGTTCCAATGTGGTCCGCCACAATGACGGCACCCTGAAGGAGGCTTCCTCCCCCGATCATTGTTGTTAGATGCAGTACTGTTGCTGCCTGTGGAGGGAGCCTTAGGTTTGGTTGAGCTCCGATCTCCCCCACTTCTGCTAGGGCCACCATTGCTAGACTGGCCCCCTTTGAATCCCGCTCGGGTAGGCGGTTGAGGCCTATCCTTTCGAGCTTCCATTTGATAGTCCCCAAGGCATTCAGCTGCTTGGATCGCCTTGGGCAGGGTATCTACCCGTTGCCTTTGTAGCTCCATACGGGCATAAGGTTTCAGCCCTTCTAGGAAAGTGAAGAGCTTGTCTTTGTCCCCCATGTCGCGTATGCTTAGCATGAGCGCGGAGAATTCCCGCACGTAGTCCCGCACAGATTTGGTCTGACGGAGCTCCCGTAGCTTTCTCCTTGAATTGTATTCAACATTCTCGGGGAAGAATTGTAGGCGGATGGCTGCCTTCAGTTCTGCCCATGTTTCGAGAGCATCTTCACCGGCCTTGATAGCTTCGTATTTCACCCGCCACCAGAGTTTAGCATCACCCTGAAGATACATGGCAGCAGTTGCTACCTTCTTGGCTTCTTCTAGGCCCCCAACGACATCAAAATATTGTTCGACATCAAAAATGAAGTTCTCCACTTCCTTGGCATTCCTAGCTCCACTGTATGGCTTTGGCTCAGGAATTTTCAATTTTTGTGTCGCGGAGGTGGGGTTTGCAGCGCCCCCGACCTGGTTTCCACCGCCTCGCAGTAGGCCCTGTAAAGCAGCATTGACAACATTGAGCTTGTCTGTCAAGTCGTCAATAGTTTGTTGCATGGCAGTCACCCTATCTGCCTCTTGTGCCCTGTAAGCTAAATCCTCGGCACGCTCCTGTTGGAGTCCCTCGAATTTGCCAAAAATTTCGGCTGCCTCTGTGGCTGCCGTTTGCCGATCTCCCTCGGAGTCACGACTGATGTTTTCTATGTCAACTTCGGCCTGGAGCACCCTGCGGTCCAGGTCATCCAACCTTTGCCCTAGGCTGGTTCTTAGTTCAGGCACCGTATCCATGATGGGCAGTAATCCGTCAACCGTCTGTTCAAGGGCCGCAATGCGGTCCCCATGATTCACCATGGTCAGAAATGGTGGTAATGGCAATGCGTTCCCTCGTCCGATGTCGAGCCTAGGCTCTGATACCAACTGTTACGCGGCGCCTTCCTAAGATTCCTTGGAAGGGCGACGTAAGGCTAAGCAACTGATGTCAGTGCAGTTGCTGTCCGCCAACTGAGGTCCCCTCCGTACGCTAGACTAGATTGTCAGTGCCGTACGGGAAAACCAATGTCAAGAGAAATGAGAGAACAGGAATGAGAATTGAGAATGAAAGAAAGCTTGATTGCATTAATGAAAGCTATTACAGAAAGGAAATGCGGTGTCGAGGGGGAGAGACACCAGTACAGAGAATTGTTTGCTTGCTAGAAAGTTTTGATTGTTTGGTCCCCCTTAATAATGCTTAAAAAAAATAATCCAAAGCTACAAGACTAGACTTGATTAAGCTAGAGAAACATAATGAAATTACATGGAATAAAACTACTCTATATTTACAATGAAAAAGACTTAGTTTGCTATAAGGCAGAAAACAGGGCCGTTGTCGGCAGCATAGTCTTTGGCATCAGGATCTGCGCGCGCGGCATTGTCTGCGCGCGCGGCGCTGTTGGCATCTGCCTGCGGTTGGGCGCTGGCGAGGGATATCGGTGGGGCGACAGAGGCACATGCGCGCTTGTCACTTGGCGCGACCAAGACCACGGGGCCGTCCGTGGCGCTAGGCACTGGAAGGCTTGCTAGGACGCCACGGGGCGCGCCCAAGGGGTCATGGGGCACGGCTGGAAAGCCGCCCATGACATTCTCCCCCACCTGAGTTGGCGACGTCCTCGGCGCCCCCCCCCCCCCCAAGGTTAGGCAAGCCACTTACCTTGAACCAGCTCAATCAACTCGAAATCACGTTCTTGCCACGAGTACCCGACTCCAAATGACCCAAATCTATTCAAAGTAATTGCATAATGTAAAAATAACTTCAAGTAACTAATTCAACTAATTAATTCGAAGCTAACACGTGAAATTAAGAAAATTGCCCAAAAAGTCCCTCGGGCCCACGTCTCGAAAATCGGATAAATCCCTCAAATTCCTAAATCAAAGTCTCCAATTTCAAACCCTAAACCCCCAATTCTAACCCTTATTTTCCATAAATTTCTTGCCAAATCAGTAGAATAACACCATATAAACAAGTTTGGGTTCCAAAAATCTTACCTCCTTGAAGCTCCCTTCTATCCTCTCTCAAAAACCTCCCAAAAAGCTCAATTCTCGGATAAAAATGGTGAAAGAACAGGCTAAAATCGCGACAGAAACCTTATATAGATTCTGGCCCATGGTTTCCACACCTGCGACCATTTCCTCGCACCTGCAGACCCGCACATGCGGTCCCAGGTGTGCAACTGCAAAAATTCACTTAAATGCACTAGCTGCATCTGCGCTTCGCTTAACGTATTTGCAGTCTCACAGGTTCAATAAAGAACCCGCACCTGCGACTTCTGATTTCCCTTTCTTTGGCCGCATCCGCGACTGGCCACACGCTTCTGCGGGCCCGCACCTGCGGTCCAAATTCACCCTCGGATTCAAGCCTAAGGATTCCAAAACTTCCAAATTCCGCTTTCGATCAAAAAGTCTACCAAATCTCATCTGAATGACCTGAAATTTTACACACACGTCACACTATCGAACCAGAAACTTAAAATATTCTGACCCCTAGATCAAAATCTCACTATCGAACCGGAAACTTAAAAATTTCAACTTTCGGTATTTCAAGCCTAAATAAGCTACGGACCTTCAAACACTACCCGAACACGCCCCTAAGCCCGAAATAACCCCATGGAGCTAACAGAACTGACAGAATTCTATTTCGAGGCCGTCTTCATATTGCTCCGACTACGGTCCAAATTCTAAAGCTTAAGCTCTCATTTATGGACTAAGTGTTTGTCCCAAAACACTCAGAAACTCCAAACGAATCCTCCCGACAATTCACAATAGCATAAATAAATATGGGGAAAGCAGTTATTAGGGGATTGGGGCATTAGTTTTTAAAACGACTGGCCGGATCGTTACATCCTCCCCCTCTTAAAATATTCGTTCGTTCTCGAACGAGCATAGAGACATACTTGAAGTAGTGAAAATATGAGGGTAACGGCTGCGCATATCCTACTCGGTCTCCCAGGTCGCCTCCTCGACCGGCTGACCCCGCCACTGAACCTTCACTGATGCAATGTTCTTTGACCTGAGCTTCCGAACCTGCCTATCCAATATTACCACTGGCTCCTCAACATAAGTTAGATCCTTGTCTAACTGGACTGAACTGGAATCCAATACGTGTGATGGGTCACCATGATGCTTCTAGAGCATCGAAACATGAAATACCGGATGAACTCCTGCCAAGTTGGGAGGTAAGGCAAGCTCATAAGCAACCTCCCCAACACGTCTCAATATCTCAAAAGGACCAATAAACCTCAGACTCAATTTTCCTTTCTTCCCAAATCTCATAACGCCCTTCATAGGCGAAACCCGAAGCAAGACCCGCCATCACGAACCTTCCGGTCCGCGTAATGTTTCTCTCTGGACTGGGCTGTACGGAGTCTATCCTGAATCACCTTAACCTTCTCTGAGGCATATTGAACCAAGTCTGTGCCCAATAATCTAGCCTCACCCGGCTCAAACCAACCCACCGGGGATCTACACCGCCTGCCATACAAAGCCTCATACAGTGACATCTGAATGCTGGACTGATAACTGTTGTTGTAGGAAAATTCCGCCAGTGGCAAGAACTGATCCCAAGAACCTCCAAACTCCATCACACACGCATGGAGCATATCCTCAAGAATCTGAATAGTGTGCTTGGATTGTCCGTCCGTCTAGGGGTGAAATGTCGTGCTCAACTCCACTCGAGTGCCTAACTCATGTTGTATGGCCCTCTAGAACCGCGATGTGAACTGAGTACCTCTGTCTAAAATGATAGAAACTGGAATACCACACAGACGAACAATCTCCTGGATATAAATCTCCGCCAACCGTTCTAAGGAATAGGTAGTACACATAGGAATTAAGTGCACGGACTTGGTTAGCCGATCCACAATCACACAAATGTCATCGAACTTCTTCAAAGTATGCGAGAATCCAACTACGAAGTCCATGGTGATCTGCTCCCACTTCCACTCCGGAATCTCTATCTGCTGAAACAACTCATCCGATCTCTGGTGCTCATAATTCACCTGCTGACAATTGAGGCACCAAGCTACAAATCCAACTATATCTTTCTTCATCCGCCTCCACCAATAGTGCCGCCTTGAATCCTGATACATCTTCGCGGCACCCGGATAGATGGAATACCGCAAATTATGGGCCTCCTCTAGAATCAACTCCCGAAGCCCATCAATATTAGGTACACATACCTGACCATGCATCCTCAATATCCCGTCATCACCAATGGTCACATCTCTGGCATCGCCGTGCAGAACCTTGTCCTTGAGGATAAGAAAATAAGGGTCATCATACTAACGCTCCTTGATACGATCAAATAAGGAAGGCTGAGAGACCACGCATGCTAGAACCCGACTGGGCTCCGAAAGATCCAATCTCGCAAACTGGCTAGCTAAGGCCTAAACATCCATCACCAAGGGCCTCTCCATTGCTGGTAGCTAAGCCAAACTCCCTAAACTCTCCGCCCGACGACTCAAAGCATCGGCCACCATATTGGCCCTACCCGGGTGATACAAAAAAGTCATATCATAGTCTTTCAGCAGCTCTAACCACCTCCTCTAGCGCAAATTAAGATCCTTCTGCTTGAACAAATGCTGCAAAC
The DNA here is from genome assembly GCF_000715075.1 of Nicotiana tabacum. Taxonomy (NCBI): domain Eukaryota; kingdom Viridiplantae; phylum Streptophyta; class Magnoliopsida; order Solanales; family Solanaceae; genus Nicotiana; species Nicotiana tabacum. The sequence continues at coordinate 215,217,523 of NC_134085.1, forward strand.
TCCGGTGGCCAGTATAGATCTCACAAGGAACATCGTACAAATAATGATGCCAGATCTTCAGGGCATGAACAATAGTAGCTAACTCGAGATCATGGACATGATAATTCTTCTCATGTACCTTTAACTGTCTGGACGCGTAGGCAATCACCCTACCATCTTTCATCAATAACGCTCCAAGGCCAATCCTTGAGGCATCACAATAGACAGTATAAGACCCTGAACCTGTAGGCAATATCAATAATGAGGTTGTAGTCAAAGCTGTCTTGAGCTTCTAGAAGCTCGCCTCACACTCTTCCGTCCACTGGAACAGAGCACCCTTCTGGGTTAGCCTGGTCATAGGTGGTGCAATCGATGAAAACCCCTCAACAAATCGACGGTAATAACCCACCAAGCCAAGAAAACTACAAATCTCTGTAGTTGTGGATGGTGTAGGCCAACTCTACACTGCTTCCACTTTCTTTGGATCCACCTGTATACCCTCACTCGATATCACGTGGCCCAAGAATGCCATAGAATCCAACCAAAACTCACATTTCGATAACTTTGCATATAACTTCTTTTCTGTCAAAGTCTGAAGCACTGTCCTCAGATACTGCTCATGATCCTCCCGACTCCGGGAGTATACCAGAATATCATCAATAAAGACAATGATAAATGAGTCAAGATATGGCCGGAACACACTGTGCATCAAGTGCATGAAAGTTGCTGGGGCATTGGTCAACCCAAACGACATAATAAGGAACTTGTAATGACCATACCGAGTCCTGAAAGCAGTCTTCAGGATATCTGGTTCCCGAATCTTCAACTGATAGTTACCTGAACGCAAGTCAATCTTAGAAAACACTCGTGCACCTTGTAACTGGTCAAACAGATCATCAATACAAGGCAAAGGATACCAGTTCTTCACTGTAACTTTGTTCAAATGGCGATAATCAATGCACATATGCATAGAACCATCCTTTTTCTTAGCAACAAGATAGGAGCACCCCAAGGTGATACACTAGGCTGAATAAAACCCTTATCAAGCAATTCCTGTAACTGATCCTTCAACTCCTTCAACTCAGGAGAGGCTATACGATACGGAGGAATAAAAATGGGCTGAGTGCCCGGCAACATATCAATGCCAAAATCAATATCTTTGTCGGGTGGCATACCCGGAAGATTAGCTGGAAACACATTAGGGAAGTCCCGTACTACTGGGACTGAATCAATATTAGGGGTATCAACACTAACATCTCTCACATAGGCCAGATACATGCCACACCCTATCTCAACCATTCGCTGAGCATTAAGGAAAGAAATAACTTTACTGGGAGTGTGATCTAAAGTACCCCTCCACTCTACTCGCGGTACACCTGGCATAGCCAGCGTCTCGGTTTTGGCATGACAATCAAGAATAGCATAATGGGGCGACAACCAGTCCTTGCCCAAGATAACATCGAAATCTACCATGTTGAGCAATAATAATTTGGCTCTAGTCTCAAAACCACTAAGAGAAACCAAACACGACCGATAAACGCGGTCCACAACAAGAGAATCCCCCACAAGAGTAGAAACATAAATAGGGGAACTCAAAGAATCCCGAGATACGCCCAAATACAGGGAAAAATAAGAAGACACATAAGAATAAGTAGAGCTTAGATCGAATAGAACCGATGCATCTCTATGACAAACTAGGAAAATACCTCTAATGACAGAATCGGAGGCGACAACCTCAGTACGGGCAGGAAGGGCATAATATCTGGCCTGGACTCCCCCTCTAGGGCGACCTCTACCTCTAGCTGGCTGAGCAAGTGGGGTGGCAACTGGTGCTGGAACCATAACCTGGGAACTCTGCGGGGCACGCTATGGATGAGGAGTCTGTGGAGGTGCACCCCTCCTAAGTCTGGGGCAATCCCTCACCATATGGAGTGTGTCACTGATGATAGGCTATAATTGCGTATTTTAGTCGCTTATTACATTCTAATTTACTGCACTTTAATTGAGTTTAAGCTTTAATCGCTAGTGTTTTGCACTAAATATGTGTTTTATGCCTTGTGGGAGTGATTCTGATCTATGTAGGAGTTATGGAATGAATTCAAGTCATTTGGAGCTTTGAAGTCTGAGTAAAAGCCCAAGGAAATAAGTCGGGATCGTGTTCGGAGGTCGTGTACCAAGTCCGGATGTTAAAAGAGGACAAAATAAGTTCACTCTGAGAAAATTACACTGCCGCGCCGCATGGTGCGCCGCAAGACGCGGCACAGCAGTGTAAAATGCTGCCTGATGCGAAAAGTTGAGGTTGCTGATAATCTCCACTAGTGTGCTGTAAGGTGCGGCGCGGCTGTACAAAATTTACAGAGCCAGAGTCCTATTTCGCGCGGGAGAAGGTGTTTTCATCTAGGCCCGACCCTACTTGGTATAAATACATGTAAAACGCTATTTTGGAGGGGGAGGACATACTTTGGACAGATCTGAGACCTAGGGACACACTTTAGACGTGGAGGAATACACACCACGCTTTGGAGGAGGCTTCTAACTAGTTTTTCTTCTTTTCTCTTCTTTAGTTTCATAGTTTATTAGTTCTAGAGTTTTGGGGTGCTACATGAACGTTGTAGTTTGAAGCTTAGATTGTTCTTATTATTTTATCATATTGGTTTATTTATTCAATCTTGCGCTCAATTATTTGATTGCTTGATCACTAATTGAATACTATCTACGAATCTAGGATTGAACTCGGGAGAGGGAATGCTAGATTGCATATAAGATGGAGCAGAGCAAGATCTTAACTCTGGGGGGGGCGGATTTGCGGTTAGGATAGGAATATACCTAATCGTCTTGCTTGGTTACTATACAGGAATTATTAATGCGTTCTTGTTAATTATAATTCCATAGGAATATAGGCGTTAGGTTAGCTTGAATAGGCGAGTTGTACTTCGGGAGAAGGCTACGAGCACTATTAACCCTGTCAACCAATAAACCAGATAAATTAATTAGATAATTTAAGTGAAAAACTTAACGGGATTGTTAGCTAACCCATAGCTCTTGAATTCATCTCTAAGATTGTAGACTTGTCTCCTTTAATCTCTTTGTTTGCTTTAATCTCTTTGTTTGCTACTCTAGATTAGTTGTAGTTAATTAATCACACTTTAGAAAATCGCTTGAATAGATTAATTGTCTTAGTTGAATTTAGTAAATAGTTAATCACAAGTCCCTGTGGGTACGATATTTGGACTTACAATCCTATATTACCTATCGACCACATATACTTGCGTGTGCGTTTGGGAGCAACAATCATCACACTCAAAACAAGCTCTAGGAGGACATGGTGGTTGTGACTAGCTCGGGCCAGGTCTGCTGGACTGACCACTGAAAGCACCCCGTGCAGGAGGGGCACTAGATACCGGAGGTGAATAATAAGGCTCATGAGGTCTAGGAGGAGCTGGAATACCACTAGCTACTGGAAGAGCTAAATGAACGGGGCGAATAATATAATCCCTACCATGCCGAACTATAGTTGAAGCACGGGCACTAGAATAATGGCCCGACTCTCGAGACCGCTTGGCCTCCCTCTCCTCTCTGTCCCGAGCATGCATACCCTCCACTCTCCTAGCAATGCTCACCACCTGCTGATAAGAAATATCCATCTCCAACTCACAAGCCATGCTAGACCTGATACTGTGAATGAGCCCCTCAATAAATCGGCGAACTCTCTTATGAACTGTAGCAACCAAGGCCGGTGCATGCCTAGCCAAGTCAGTGAAGCGACAACATACTCCGAAACAATCATAGTGCCCTGGCGTAAATGCTCAAACTCTGCGTGTCATGCATCCCTGAGGCTTTGAGGGACAAACTCTCTCAGGAATCTGAAAACTGAGTCCAAGTAAGGGATGCTGCCTCAGCTGGACTTTCCAACTCAAAAGTACGCCACCACTAGTAGGCTGCTCCTCGAAGCTGGAAGGCAGTGAAAGAAACCCCACTCGATCCTGATATACCTATAGTGCAGAGGATACGGTAACACTCCTCTAGAAATCCCAGGGCATAATCTGATGCTAAACCACTAAATACATGAGGCTTATACTTCTTGAACCTCTCAAGTCTCCGCTTCTCATTCTCTAAAGCCAATGCCCTGTCCTCGGGCTGAACTGGGGCTTCAGGCGGTGTCAGTATAACCTCTAGGATCTGATCGACCTAGACCTATTGCTCAGGAGTGTGGGCAGCGGGAGTCTGTGCTCCTTCCCCGGCCTGGGATGTGGCTGCAGTAAGGAGAATCAGCCCTGTCTGAGCTAGAGTGGTGTACATGCTCACGAACTATGCAAGAGTCTCTTGAAGATGGAATAGTAGTAGCAGTAGGCGTATCAGGTGCCTGGACTCCGACTGGAGTTGCTGGTGGCTCCTTTGTGGCAGCTCGCACGGGTTCTCTGGCTGCACCACGGGCGCGTCCTCGGCCTCTACCCCGACCCCGACCTCTGACGGCTCTAGTAAGGGGCGGGGGGTGCCTGGTCATCTCCGGTAGCACGTAGTCTCACCATACTAAGAAAATTGAAAGAGCATTTTAAATAAACAAATACCCAATCAATTTAAGACTTAATTGACCTAAAATTATAGGAACAACCCTCAAGGGGAAGTAATCCCCTTGCAAGTTCACCTTAACAAGTAATCAACCAACATAGGAATTCATCCTAAACACTCTCAACGAGTTTTCATTCACAATATCAAAATAAGCTAACCCTAAAATGAGAGCCTTAATGGCTATTTATACTAGGGAGCTAAATATTACAAATGTAGCCACCAAATGTAGTATTGTCTTTAATTGATTATATATGTAGCCGTTCCGTTATAAAAGTAGCCTCCAACTCGATGGCTATCTAAATTGTATCAGGTACAATTTATCGGTTTTCTTTACACACCCCCTACTTTTAGGTATTTCACATTCACATTCATGCAAAACAATGGTCTGAAATATTGTGTCACGACCCAAGTTCGCCCTCCGTGAACCGTCGTGATGGCACCTAGTATCTACGACTAGGTAAGCCTAACGATTTGCGGAAAATAAAAGAAAGATAAACACTAGCCAAAAACTGTGGAATAAACATAATAAAACATTTAAGATGCCGCTCGGCATATACAAGTATAAACTCTCAAACTGAATCAACTCCCAAAACCCGGAATCTCATGAAAGCACAAGTTGTTGAATAACTACAAGTGTTCTAATCTCCAGAATGTCTAAATAAAAGTAAATACAGGAGAGCTAAAAATTAGAAGGGAGAATAGAGAGGGACTCCTCGGTCTGTGGATGCGGCAGATATACCTCGAAATCTCTGAAGATCGCCTCGCCTCACTGATGGTATGGCTGAGCCGAAGAACCTGGATCTGCACACAAAAAATATGTGCAGGAAAGGCATAAGTACACCACAGTGGTACTCAATAAATGCCAAACCTAACCTCGGTCGAGTAGTGATGAGGAAGGTCAGGGCCCTACTGATTATAGATGAAAAACAAGGTAAACAGTATAGAATACGACAATATAATTAAAATGCTAACAGTCTATCACGAATAAAATCGCAGAAAAGAATCTAACTCAGTACACAGAAATAGCAGCAGGGGATATCCCGGGGTATCGTCCCGTAGTCCCAAATATAAATATCCAGAGGATCTCCCGCGATATCGTCCCGTAGTCTGAATCATAAATATGCAGTGGAAATTCCTGGAATACCAATCTGTAGTCCCAAAGTAAATATCCAGTACAGAGGATCTACCAGGTGTTGTTCCGTAGTCCCAAAGTAAATATCCAGTACAGAGGATCTATCGGGTGTTGTACCATAGTCCCAAATATAAATGTGTAGGGGGATCTACCGGAATACCGATCCGTAGTCCCAAAGTAAACAAGTAGGGGGATCTCCCGGGATATCATCCCGTAGTTCCAAAGTAACACACAACCATCTCAGAAAGTATACAATTCTATTCAAGAATTAGACAGGAATTTCTACCCTAGGCAATTAAGGCATGTAAGACAGTTAAGTCACGTAGGCATATTTTTCCTAGTCTAAACAAGAGGCTTCTAGTACAAGTATTTGCTAAACTACAAGAAAACATGGTATTAGCTCAATGAAAATGGGATATTCAACAATTAGCACGTGTACACACGTGTCACCTCACGTACATATCACTCATATAACAACAATTCCAAATCCTAAGGGGAGTTCCCCCCCGCCCCCTCCCCCCCTACAAGGTTAGGCAAGCCACTTACCTCGAACCAGCTCAATCAACTCGAAATCACGTTCTTGCCACGAGTACCCGACTCCAAATGGCCCTAGTCTATTCAAAGTAATTGCATAATATAAATATAACTTCAAGTAACTAATTCAACTAATTAATTCGAAGCTAACACGCAAAATTAAGAAAATTGCCCAAAAAGTCCCCCGGGCTCACATCTCGGAATCGGATAAAGTTCGCAAAACTAGAATCCTTATACTCTTACGAGTTCATACATACCAAATTCATCAAAATCAGACCGCAAACAACCCCTCAAATCCTTAAATCGAAGTCTCCAATTTCAAACCCTAAACCCCCAATTCTAACCCTTATTTTCCATAAATTTCTTGCCAAATCAGTAGAATAACACCATATAAACGACTTTGGGTTCCAAAAATCTTACCTTCTTGAAGCTCCCTTGAATCCTCTCTCAAAAAAACCTCCCGAAAAGCTCAATTCTCGGATAAAAATGGTGAAAGAATAGGCTAAAATCACGATAGAAACCTTATATAGGCTATGGCCTAGGGTTTCTGCACCTGCGGTCCCAGGTGCGTATCTGCAAAAATTTACTTAAATGCAGTGGTCGCATCTGCGCTTCACTTACTACATCTGCGGTCTCACAGGTGCAATAAAGTACCCGCACCTGCGACTTCTGATTTCCCTTCCTCTGGCCGCATCTGCGACTGGCCACATGCTTCTGCGAACCTGCACCTGCAGTCCCCAATCCGCAGGTGCTGTTATGACAACACTTCAACAACTGAAGCTGCTTCCAAATCTCCCAATTTCTTCCGTCAACCTTCCGAAATCATCCCAAGGCCCCTGGGACCTCAACCAAAAGTACGAACAAGTCACATAACACTATTCAAACTTGTACCAATCCTCGGAACACTCAAAATAATGTCGGAACACCAATTCACCCTCGGATTCAAGCCTAAGGATTCCAAAACTTTCAAATTCTGCTTTCAATCAAAAAGTCTATCAAACATCGTCCGAATGACCTGAAATTTTGCACACGCTTAACATTCAACGCTATGGAGCTACTCCGACTCTCGGAATTCCATTCCGACCCCTTGATCAAAATCTCACTATCTGTCACGCCCCAACCTCGGGAGGTGCGACCGACGCTCAATCAAGTGAACCTGACTGAGCAAGCCTCACCAAACACTTTCTAGCCAACTTAATGTAAATAAGGGACCCATGCTTTCATTAATTTAGATGAGGATACATAGTGTATGCAACATCGTTGGTTCGTTTCATATCACTATACCGTAGATAAGTTAGCTTTAAGGATTCTATTAGAGTTACAATTTACGGAAATCACAAGTTTAGGATTACAACATAGCTAATGGACTCCCCACACACCCGTACATAACCCACACTAGTGTCTACGGAGCCTCTAAGGATATAACAGATAAGCATAACTGTGCCAGCAACAAGGCCCCGGCTATACCTCAAAAGTTGAAGTCTATAGTAACAGAAGATACACAATATAACCCCTAGAAAGAGAAAGGGGCTCACCAAGACTTCGAGTAGAAGAACGCTCCGCTACACACGATCGGCACTGTCCGCTATGGAGCCACCTACATTCATTTAAAAATGTAGCACCCCCGGCAAAAGGGACGTTAGTACCATAGAATAGTACTAGTATGTATAACTAAATACCATTTTACTAGAAAGAACTATCAAGCAAGTACAAGTAAGTACATGAGTAAATCAAGTATGCACATCATATAATCTTTCATATAATTTTCCAAAACTTAGTTTGGGGCATTTCTTTCATATGTTCATTACTGTTCTCAATACCACTGTTATCTTGAGCGAAGCTCGATCACGACCCGACCGGCTAGGTCACCTCATTGGAGGCATATATCTCAATCACTGTTTCATTTCCCTTATCCGAATTTCAATATCAGCACATTACCACCATGTGTGCAGCATGGTGTCCGATCACGACCCGATCAGCTAGGTTGCCTTGCCTAGGCATTATTCCTTTCTCATTAGTCAACACATCGAAATCTTTATTTTACATATCTCATATCAATTCCTTTGCACTTAGGGCCACCATTATCACATTGTTTTCTATTGTCAATACTCATCTTGCAAGTTGTGATCATAGGCATATACAAAAAAAAAAAATTAAGTTGCAATCACAGGTAAGTGAGCACACAGCTAGAATGCATAATTCTCCGTTTCGATATTGGCTTATAGCCCAAGCATTTCAACACATAATTGTATTTTTCATCCTTCTCTAATTATCAAGAATGGTACATTACACCCATTGAGGCACAACCTTTATGTATATGTGTAGATAATTGCAAATCAATTAATGCACAACAGCAATCAATACATTAACCAATCCAATCTTACCACACTTTCGTAAACACCAACGGAGCTCAATTTCTAATAAAAGGGGGTTTTAGCCATACATATCTCAATATAGCTTTCCTTACTCTTTACAAAATTCCGGAACTCTTAGCACTTCGATCTATTGCGTAAGAATTACAAATTAAATCGAGAATCAGAGATGAGATTGAGGCTCTAACTTGTTTCAATCATATTGTCAAACACTAAAGGTGTATTATGATCTTAGGCCCCTTTTGAGGGGAATTTCTATCATTTTATACCCTAATTGCTTTCTCTTTAGTTCATTACCTCCCAATACCCCAAGGTTTGATATGCATGTAAGGAATCCATTCCTATACCCATGAATCACCTCCCTAATGACCCCTTATAGCTAAGTGTAGAAATAAGAGCTGAGGGGAAGAAGTCTTACCTTTTGGAGAGAAGATTAGGTGCCTTCAATTGATTATCTTCAAGGTTTTAGCAAGATTCCATGGAGCAATATGACGGGGAGAACTTTCTCTCACTTAGACCTCTCTCTCACTCTAGAAATGTCCAGAAGAATGCTCAAAATGAGTTATAATACCGAATATAGCGATAGGGAGGTCGGGTTAAAAATTAAAAAATTGGAGCCCCGAGTCAGATATGCGGTCGCATTTGCGATCGCAGAGTCAACATGCGACCCGCATAATGGACCGCAAAATGCTCCCCAGAAACTGGACACGCTGTCTGAGTCTGCGGCAGAAATGCTGTCCGCATTCACGTTCTGCGGTCGCAAAATGCACCGCAGAACTGACCTCCACAAAATTCAAAGGAAATTATGCGACGACTATGCGGTCCGCATTTTAATTATGCGACCACATTATTGACCGCATAGTTGACTTCAATTTAACCAACACACTAACTAACTCCGCGGCAGATATGCGGTCCGCATACCTGATTTGTGGCCGCATTCTGGACCGCATATTTGCATTTTTTCCGAGAACTTTATTCTAACTCATGCTCCTAATTTGGCACCACGAGATTCGGATTTTTTAGTAGGAATTTCATGGGGCCTTACACTATCGAACCAGAAACTTCAAAAATTCAACTTTTGTTATTTCAAGCCTAAATAAGCTACGGACCTCCAAAACACAATCCGAACACGCCCCTAAGCCCGAAATCACCCAACGGAGCTAACGGAACCGACATAATTCCTTTCCGAGGCTGTCTTCACACTGCTCCGACTACGGTCCAAATTTTAAAGTTTAAGCTCTCGTTTAGGGACTAAGTGTCCCAAAACACTCCGAAACTCTAAACGAATCCTCCCGGCAATTCACAATAGCAGAAATAAATACGGGGAAAGCAGTTATTAGGGGATCAGGGCGTTAATTCCTAAAACAACCGACGGGGTCGTTACATATTGACAAATCAAAATTGAGGTTATCCTTTCTACCTTTATTCAATTTTTTGAAACAAATTTTCAACTCTCAAGAATATAAATAGAAAATACAGTAAAAGAGAAAAGAAAGACACGCTTAAAACATGGTATGCAGAGAAATGTCTTGTTTTTTTTTTTTTAATATTTTCTTTTCCTTTTTGTTTATGTATTGGCTTTAATTTGAAGAAGCTAAGTCGCTTGAAAAGATCAAGTATAAGCATCCAATAAGAAAAAGTTAGAAGAAAACAAGTTAATGTTGCTACACAAAATTGCAGAAAATATATAAGATAACACACGAAGAGCAAACTTGTTCATTTCTAGGTTACATTAAATACGTTAAAGAGATGTTTTGCGGTACTGGAAATCAGCCGAGAAATGTATGTTTCAAGCGAAAGTTTGTGAAATTTTCTTTAAAAAAAATTGACACTATAATTATGGATGAAGTAAAAATATTTAAGCTGCTAGGTAATTAGGTACAAGCTAAAAATTAAATTTGACAGCAAATTTACCTCCCCATCGATAATCATTGATTTAAATTACAATGAATTTTTACATTTTTTGTTCCTCAACTATCAATAAATTCGAATTTTGGTCCTTGTGATTTTTGAGAACACATTCAACTTTCAGTTAATTAATGTATACACTTTTGATCCCCTTGATTGTAAATCTCAACAAATACAACAAATTATTAAGTGCTAAACTGTTTAACTGTAAATGTTTAAATTTGTATTGTTACTCCATATTTAAATATAATATAATTTTATAAGCTGTCAAAATATCATATATTATTATATCAAGAGACCAAAAATACACATTTAATTAACTTAGGATTATATGTGTTTTGCCAAATTTACGAGAAACAAAAATATAAGAATTTTCCAACAATTAAGAGACCAAAAAATGCGAACCCGTCACCTCTATTTGTTGTTTTTGGTCTTCTCATTTCTTTTTCTTTTTTTACTCATTTAATGTTGTTAAATCACACCGTCAAAGATTTTCGAATATCTAGAAAATATTTCTGACTTTGAGTGTTTAAAATTTATATGAACATATTGTAAAATTGAAGGCAGTTAACATTTACAAAGAAATTGACATCGTTTTTCTCTCTCACTTGAATTAAAGTACTGAGACAATTTATCAATTGAAATAATGATTGTAAATGTAAATTCTTCGAAATTTTATCAATATCCACACAAAAAAGGGGTGCATGAGGAGTTCGAGGAATGATGTAAGTAACCTACCCTAATGCAAGTATTAATGATTGATTATATGACTCAAAATTTTATCAATACCCCTGATGTAATTTTTTTTTTGGTTCAATCATTCGCTTTAAACAAAATTGAATTTACAAGACAAGCCAAGTTCTTTTTTTCTTAATTATCAAAGTGAAATGATCATTAAGTAATTTAAAAATGTAATATCTTTTCTCACTGATATTCACAATCTTATGCAATTATAATTTCTGATAGTTGACTTTCTCTTTCTTTTTTTGTCGTATTCAGTTCTCAGTTCATTTTTAGTTGTTCACTTTTAACTTCATAATTCTTTTTAAGAAAAATAAATTAAATATGTATTTTACAATTTTACCCATAACAATAATAGCATTTCAAAAAGTCTTGGGAAATAATTTGGGGAATGAGTAGTTAATAATAAGAGTAAAATAAGAAAAAATCATCTTTATCTTGATTTGCTAAAATGAACAAGTAAAAATAAAAATAAAAATAAAATTTTAATACAGTGGACAAGTAAAGCCAAATGGATGGAGTAATTAGTAGTAACCACATTACTATAAGTAATCTGATTACTGTAATGTATAATAAATTACATTAAGACCCAATATTAGAAAAGAAAGAAAAAGCTCTTCCTTACGTTTTAGTGCTAACCGATTTCTATTTTTCTCATTAAAATATAAGACAAATGAAGTAACTTAACCCCATTTATTTTTAGCAAAACTGATGCAGATTGCCTATTTATATGCATGTAAAAGCAAATCATGACTAATTGGGAAGACCAGCTAAATTGCAGCAATCTACTATAATAGCAAATGACTAAATTATTGCATTAATTTACGAAATTAATCATTCCGTTATCTCTAAATTTACGACAACAATTGTAATCTCTATTGGGATTATCCTTTTTTTATGGCCTTAGTGTTGTTACCCTCTTAAGATTTTGGCTATAAATTTCACGCCAAAGTACTCCATTATCCAGGCAAATCAACCACAGAGCTAAAACTAATTTAGAGAAAGATTGTTAAGCCTAAAATGGCAAAACAGCAAAGTTTTTTATGCTTGGTCATCACCATTTTTGTTTGTTTTATAGTTGTAGCATTTGAAACTAAACAGGTAGAAGGAGCTTTGAATGGCGATGGATGGAGAAATGCTCGTGCTACATTTTATGGAGACGAAACCGGTGGCGAAACCATGCGTAAGTCATACTTGTTTTATACTTATGTTACAATACTTAAACTAAAAATATTAGGTATAGTATGATTATAAAAGCCACATGATTTCCAAACCATGAGATGAATGGCATGAACGTCAATTTCACAATTATAATTTTTTTTCTTGGAAATGAAATAAATTTTCCATCTAAAAAGAAATAAAGAAACACGGGTGAACCTTGCTCGGTTGATGAAACATCTTTATTAATAATAGGCTAATGGTTCTGGTCATACACGAGTATTTAAGATTACTATCGACTCGTCTGACGATTTAAGTAAAAGAAAGAAAAGCGAAAGATGGTATTACATGAACATTTTCACTTATGCGTAAAAGATATTTGCAATTTTGTAGTATGGGAAGGGCAGGGGCAGAGTAGGCGGAATGAGGTTTAGCCGAACCCCCTTCGCCGAAAATTATACTGTCTATGTAAGGTTAAATTTTTTTCATGAATATATATAAGGTATTGAATTCCTGTAACTTCTTTGCATAGTTTGGTTGGTTCACAATATACATACTATTAACGAACATTTGGATTCTATTACAGAGGGAGCTTGTGGCTATGGAAATTTGTTCCACCAAGGGTATGGCCTGGAAACAGCAGCACTAAGCACAGCACTTTTTCACAATGGGGCAACCTGTGGAGCTTGCTTTGAAATAATGTGCGTAAATGCTCCTCAATGGTGCAATGCAGGGGTAAAAATTACAATAACAGCCACCAATTTCTGCCCTCCAAATTACACAAAAACTGTAGATGTTTGGTGTAATCCTCCCCAAGAACACTTTGATTTATCAGAGCCAATGTTTTTAAAAATAGCCAAATATAAAGCAGGGGTTGTCCCTGTAGTTTATAGGAGAGTCAAGTGCCAGAAAAAAGGAGGGATTAAGTTTGAGATTAAAGGGAATCCTTATTGGATTCTTGTTCTTGTTTACAATGTGGGAGGTGTTGGAGATGTGGCCAATGTCAAAATTAAAGGATCTAAAACTGGTTGGATTACTATGTCGAGAAATTGGGGCCAAAATTGGCAAACTTCTGCACAATTGATAGGACAGAGCTTGTCTTTCCAAGTACAAACTAGTGATGGCCAATGGGTTCAATCTGATAATGTTGTTCCTGCTAACTGGCAATTTGGTCAGAATTTTGAGGCGACGAATAATTTTAACTCTTGATATATTGAGGAAATGATTAATCGTTTTTAATCAATAGAGTTTATCGATCTTTTCTTTAAATTTGTGAAATTTTTTCAAAGAGATTTTGACACTATAATTTATGGATGAAGTGAAACTATTTATCTAGGTAAGGTACAAGCTACAAACTAAATTTGACAACAATATTTTTCTAACACCTGCCTTGATGTTTTTAAGCAAATGAATATCCTCCTACTCTTTATTGATCTTTTCATTATTGACAGTCATAAAAAATTCATGAATATTATATCAAGTATTCTACTTTAATTAATTGCCAATTACTCATTTTGCCCATCGATAATCATTGATATACATGACTATGAATTTTTGCACTTTTTGTCCCTCAAATATCAACAAACTATTGTATTTACATGCGCTTCGTGCAATCATGAGAAGATAAAAAATATATAATAACTAAATTTTAGGATCATATTTTTTATAAAAGAGAATTTATCTTTACTAATCAAACATCATTTCATGATTTAAGCACTTTTTATGCTTCCTCTAACATCTTTTAATTAAAAAAGAAGTATGAGAAAAATTTTCAGGTTTAATTTAATTCGAACGTCTAAGTACCCCATCTAATCAATATTTGTGTTAGATTTCCAAATTCTCAGGGACCTTCTATAGATTTCCATTGGTCTTGAAATATGCCGCCAAACTCGAAATCTGATCATATTGACCCCCAGAGTTTTATTTTTTAATGGGGGTCGAAAAAATGTGCGAAAGAATGTATAATAACTTACACTAATAATGTGCAGGGGCTTCGGAGAGAAACGCTTGCCCATGAGTTACGGGTTCGGTCGACCGAACCCAGTAGCTTTAGTCCAAACCTTATATTTGGCTTATGAAATTCATTGAATATGTACTAAATTATTAATTATTGATTTAGAACTCAATAACTTAAAAGAATTAGAACTCCGAACCCATAACTTTCAAATTCTGGCTCCGCCTCGGATTACTTTTATACTTAGAGTAACAAAAAATTGGTTTCCTTTACTCAAGCACTGTGCTATAATTCAAAATCAGCACTTAACATTTCATTTACTATTTCAAGAGGTTAAAATGCTAAACTTCGGAAGTTAATATCTAAAAATAAACCTACAAGTAAGAATATAAAAAGAACAAATAGATTAATTAGAAAAAATAGTTAGAAATCAGAAACGTGTCACGCAACATTACACCTAATAATTATAAGATAAATTGCAATAAATATTGAACATCAAAAGGGGAAAAGGAAGAAACAATAATGCAGAGAAAAAAAAAGAACATCTAGAAGAAAAATGGTGGCAGAAAAAAGAGAAAAGATAGTAACAAAAAAAGACAAATGGATAAATTTCAGTGATAGAAAAATATTAGTAAAATATGTATAAACATAAACTTACGAATCAGTCACCTCTTCATGGTTTTTTCTAAATGGCAATATATCCCTTTCTGTATGAGTTCTAAAAAATGGAAAAAAATAAAACACATAAATAAGAAAGAAAAAGTTTTGATATTGTTTAGGCTTAAGGAGAGCAAAGATGAATTTCAAGAATAAAGGCAATTCATATAAGATGTTAGAAATTTTATATATATATATATATATAGATTCGTGTTGTGGTCCTTCTGATATTTGATCAAGCACAAAAAACTATCCCACCTTGTTGTGAAAGTTGGATCTAAAAGATACAAAATCAGCAACTATCACAATACAAGTATATTTTCTCTAGCTTAACTAAGATATAGTAGGTCTCTGTTTATCCAAAGAAAAATAGAAAAAGGTTTTGCAACCAGTATGTGAGTAGCAAATGACAATGACAGTTTTCTGTGAGGTGATCACAACTTCTGCATAACAACTGAATTGGCCAAGCCTGCTTGCTCAATTGTTTGGCTTGGATCACTAAGGCTTTTAGGAGGAAAACCAACTGTCTGTAGTTGGTAATCCCCTATGGCACTGGGCCTTGAAGCATCGATGAAGGCACGAATATCACCAACTGCATGATGGTAATTGAAGGGTGCAACTATGCGGGTTCCATCAGCAAGTCTAAGTTGAAGTGAGGTTGATGGCAATGATTCATCCACAAGGAACGTAGAAGGTGTTTGGGTGTTGATAGGGGCAGAGGCAGATAGCTCTGAAGTTGCTATAGTTGAGCTGCTGCCTAGTGTTCTTCCCACTCCTTGAAATGGAACTTGAGGTTTCTCTGGTTCAAATGCACCTGGGACCTACTATCCAGTGGCGAAGCCAGGAAATTCAATAAGGGTGTTCAAATTTGAATATCCTTTGTCAGTGGGCTATACAAGGGTGTTCAAAGTCTATTTTTAATCAATAATTAGTAATATTTTACCTTATATGTAGTATAATTTTTCGGCGAAGGGTGGTCAGTTGACCACCCTTCAACCAAAGTAGCTTCGCCCCTGCTACTATCTGCAGGTGCCAGCTCTCTTGAACATTTGGACTTCCCAATACTCTCCAGAAAAGATGCATTTTTAGGATCATCCAATCTCCTCAAAGGACCACCATTTACAGTAAAACCATTTCTCCAGAAGATAATGTTATGTACAATGGACTCAGGAGGTTGAGGAGCTGGTGCAGGTACTGTCTCCCCTGAAAGCGTTCTCCCAGTTCCACTAAAGTTTCTTGAGCTTGAACTAGGACGGATACTTTCCAAAGGACCTTGCATTGCACTCATTTGTTGGATTTGAAGGCTATTTGGCATCTGGGTCTCAGCAGAAATAGGCCAGTTGTATATAAGTTAGTTGTATAGGCTTTTATTTTGTTAAGTTTTGGTTTATAATTTCTGGATTTAAGACATTTGGCCCAATGTATATATAGTATAGTTTGTACAAATTTGGACGGTTTTGCCATTCGAATATACAAAAATATCTGAAGCTCTCTTTCTCTCTCATTTTTGTTCTCATGAACCCTAGTTAGATTTTCATGGCGATTTGGCTTATATTCAAAGTTATCATGGTATCAGAGCACAGATTCTTATAGATCTGGTCCTCCGTTTTCATCTGATATTACCCTCACAAAGTTTTGTCCAAGTTTTCTTCATCTTCGATTTCGTCTGTTTCGTGTCGCCTCTCTATTTTACAGTAGTTTCTGATGATTCTCTGCTCTGCGATGGTTTATTCTGATATTTTCCGGGGATTTTAGTTTGTTCTGAGAAGTTACGAATGAGAATTTGGTTTTGGTCGGAAATTGAACTCGGGCTTTGACATTAATATGGGTTCGAGTGGATTTTTCTTGTGTTTCTGAGATTCAAGAGGTCAGTTGAAGTTTGTTTTAACCTTGAAGGTTGTCTTCTTCTGGTTGCGAAGAAGTGTGGTACCTCTTACCCTATCCTTTTCATACAGTGTTGGTGTGAATTTTTCTTTGTTGGTTTCAGTGATTTTAACCCTCAATTGCCTCATTGCATGTATAATATTTGTTCTCAATTGAGTCAAATATGACTATAACTAGTTCTACCCCTGCTAGCTCTACAAATATTCCAGATCCTTCTGGTCCTTTATTCATACATCCCTCTGATATTTTGGGTACTTGTTTGGTGCAAGTTCCATTTTCTGGAATCGGGTTTGGGGGTTGGAAGAGAAATATGATAGTGGCATTGTCAGCAAAAAATAAGATAGCTTTTATAGATGGAACATGTTCTAAACCTGCTGATGTTGCTCCTGAATTATGACTTTGGAATAGATGTAATAATATGACAATATCTTGGTTAGCTAGCTCCTTATCACCTGAAATTGTCGAGAGTGTTCAATATTCTGAAGCAACCGAAAGCATTTGGAATCAACTTGAAAAACGATATGGAACTATAAATTGAACCAAAGTTTTTGAGATTAAAAAAGAGTTAGCCTCTACTTGTCAAGGGTCTCTTGATATAGCATCATACTTTAACAAATTAAAGAAGTTGTGGGATGAGTTGGCATTCATCTGAAAGAATCATATGAGTTCGTGTAGTTGTTCTGCTAAATCTGGTTTTACAACAGGAGTTAGAGGAAGACAAGGTATATCAATTTTTAATGGGGCTCAATGAAACTTATGTTAGTATTAGGGGTAATCTTCTTATGATGCAACCACTACCTTAACTTGATACTATTTACAATATCTTACTCCAAGATGAGAGTCAGAGACATGTAAATTCTACTCCTCATTTCAATTCAGAGTCAGCCTCCTTCAATACAAATGCTAGTCACTTTCCTAAGCCTCTTCTTCCACCACAAAAACAACAATACAACCAAAGGGTAGGTTTTGACCAGAAGATGCATGTTGATCAGACCAGGGGTTCTTTATTCTGCAGATACTGCAAAAAACCTGAACATTTGATTGACAAATATTATAAACTTCATGGTTTTTCCTCTAACTTCAAATTCACTAAGAGTAAAAGAACTGTAACAAATATTACTGTTGAACCTGAGTCTTCTGATAGTGGACATTATAACATTACTGGTTCTTCTCATTCTGGTGTCTCTAGTTCTCCTGAGCAAAGTTCCGTGATTCCTGGTCTGAGTATGCAGCAGTACAATCAGTTGATGACTTTACTGCAACAGTCCCACTTATCAGATTCTAATCCTCAGTCTAATCTGATGGCTTCTCCCAATTTTGCTTGTACTCTACTAACTGATGATCTGCTGAATGGTTCTAGTTCTAGTTCTTGCATGCTTTCTCAATCAATATATTTAACATGGATAGTTGACTCTGGTGCTACTGGCGTCTAATAAAGATTTTCTATCAAACCTTACTTCTTTACCTGTGCCTTATCTTGTATCACTTCCTAATGGCTATAAAGTAAAAGTGACTTGCACTGGTTCTTTTGTTTTAAATTCTTCTTTCATTCTTCACAATGTTCTCTATATTCCCTCTTTCCAACACAATCTGATCTTTGTACATATGATTATAAAATAATTTAAATGTTTTGTTCTGTTCGCTTATGAATCTTGTTTACTTATACCATAGGGCTCTTCTCTGAAGAAGCCTCTGGATCTTGGTAAACTGGATAGTGGCCTTTACAAGCTTGTGTGGAAAAGTCCTTCCTCTCATTATCAACTTTTCACCAATTTAGATTCCACAAATAGTATTGTCTCATCTTGTGTTCACCTTGTTTCTCCCATGACTAATGTTGTTTCATCTTGTGTTCATTCTTCTACTTGTAATTCTGGTTTTATTCTGCCTGATGTGTGTGATATTCCTTTTAATTGTAGTACTACATAGCTTGCGACCTACACATATCTATTTATACTACTCGCAATCTTTCTTCAACTTGCTTGTATCGTAGATTCCCTTGTGTTATTTTCGAATATCAAACGAGACATCATATCGTCTCTAAATCCCCTTTACTTTCTTAGCTAGACCTCTCGATACTTAGAAACCATAGGTTGGAAGATATGCCACTAACGATGCCGCTATCATTTCTGGATACTGAACCCTGGCGCTTCTAGCCTTCTATCTGAAGTATGGACCATTCACAACCTTCTGTACTTGAGTATGTCGTACGTTTTTCACCTTTACCTTACTTGCCTTAAAATCTCGCATCACATATTTTATTTCTTTCATAACCTCTCTTCCATGTAGGTATAATTCACATGTACAACTTGAAGCTCTATTGTAATACTTGCACCTCTAGTGCATACGCAATGGAGCTTCATACTGACTTCTTATGAGGTTGGTACTCTTCTAACAAGCTTTATTATTGAGCCATTATCAAATATGGCTACTGTACGATCTCTTTTGTACTTCTGATATTACGAGTAATCCTGTAATGTTCTCAATCACGATGTCAATAATTTTTTTTTGGATTCAATAATCAAATTCCTGATTTACTTAGTTGATGTAACTTTTTAGTTTCCCCTTCCTTATGATCAGGCTTTATGTAGGCTTAATCTATCTTCCGATCTGCGGCTCATGGTATTTAATTATCACTTTAGCCTTTTATGGACACTATGGGATATCCATGATATAATCTTTTTAACAATTTAATCCTTTGTCATAACCTAGACTCAATTATTTCTTTCAACATATATGTTGCATGGATAATATTTCAAAATCTTAAGTACGTTCATAACATAACTAACTCTAGATCATTGATCGAATAATTCTTTTCATCCCTTCTCAACTTTCTTTAATTGCAAGCAATTGCTTTTTTGGTCATTCTGCCACTTGTTGCATGAATACTTGGCTTATCTTAGTTCCCACGCATATTGGAAGTTTCGTGCAACTCATATGATCTCGAATGCTACTTTTGATTTTTACTCCCCGTTCATTAGCCATGGTTGGTGCCACTTTCTTTTGGAGTTCATACAATTTTGTTGTGAGACTGTTGTTACAAGACCATTTCCTCTTTAGGTCACTAATCTTAAGTTGAACCCTTCTTCCTTATTTCCTAAGCTAGTCTTTCATTGTAGTACTTATGGAGGACCCTCTGACTCTTATAAAGATGCGAGCTTATTACATCGTATACTCTACGGACCTTTTGATGTACTTCCTTGCCTATAATTATCCGTAGTTACTTACCTCCACGCCTTTGTGCTTGTAGGGTTGCTTCTGAACTTGATATTTTGACTGTCTTCCTAGTGGCATTCTCTTTTATTTCAGTAACACTCATATGGTACCTTAACTATCCCAACTCCTATCTGAATCTTTCTCAAGTATTACAGTGATACTATTGCAAGATTGAATTCACTATATTGGGTTTTACTATGTTTATCTTGCACAATCTGCTGACTCATCTGTAACCTCCTGTCTAGCCATAACTAAGCTCTTCCTGAATCAACTAGCAACTACTTGTTGTCCCATTCTCATATCAATTTTCCGCGTAATCTTTCTTGGGTTATTTTCTTTGTCTTAACTTACCTTTCGCAATGGCTCCTTATTTATCAATAACATCCCGGACAGGAACCCTTACTTCCTTTCCTTGACGTCATGTTTGTATAATATTCTGGAATCGTAGCATATTTGTGGGATTTGAATAAGTGCAACCTCATCCCTTTCTCATTGTTATCGCATTCTTCCTTTACCATTCCATGGTTACTAGAACCACTTAATTCTGACTTAATATCACGTTACTCCATATTCCCCCATTTAGTGGAGTACTAAGAATTAGAGCTACGACAATCTACCTATGGATGTTTTACCTCTTCATTTTTGACATCTTTTCACATCATCGATGACCCTTACTCGCCTTGCAGTAATCCTTCTGTACTAAGGATAACGAAATTCCTTAATCGCGAGGGTGGCAATTACTATAACTGGCACATACAGTCTCTTAAGCTTAACGTTGCTCACATTGATTGCTTTTAGGGAAGCGTCTTCCTGAATGACCATTCTTTGAATTTCTCATGAATCTTCTTTTGTTGTCCATTCTGTTATCGCCGGAATGAAATTTGAAATTATCATGATGTCGACCACTATCAAATCACTCAACCCCTAATTCATGTTTAGTTTATGTTATTCACCAGCCCATACTGATTGCTATTATTCCGAGGTCTAACTTTTTCCTTCTGGTAGTTGTGTTAGAGTCACGAACTTATTTCTCAAAGTGAGGATATGACATTATGGCCTATACTCTTTTGTTGTCTCAAGGCCAGTCACCTCTCGTATTTCCCTTCACTTGACTATAGGCTCTGTAATACTGTCATTTTTTGATCTATCATTGTCATCTATGTATCACGTCTTACTCATAATGCTTCATTAATTCTCTTCTTATTTCTTGCTAACATTTCTGTCAATTACTTTATTCTGAAAACTTCGACAAGACATTCTTTCACATTTTAGCTCCCCTTGCTCCATCCACGGGCTCTTCGGGTTGCCTAACATTCTTTCCTTACTAGGGACGGGAGCCATACTAAGGTAATATCTATCCATTCTAGTCTTCCAGTGCCTATGTTTGTAGTACTCATATCTAGATGTACTATTTTAGAGTTCACCATCCGGGTGTCTCACAAGGAGAATTATTACCTCGTTTGTAATATCCTTCGAAAATGTCCGCTCATCGCTAACAATCCATCCAACATTTTGGGTTACTCTAACCCCAGCCGGATCCTGATATCCATCCTTTTCTTATACTACATTTGTTAGCTCCCATATGACATAACTTAGATCGGTGTGACCAATTGTACATACCTATATTATTGTTGAAGGTAACTCAAAAGGTTTATATTTCTCTACCTGAATTGTAAATACTTATAATTCTTCTTTAATTGGGTGCCTCGTACCCTTCTTCATCTTGCTTCTTTTACTTGTTGAAACTTGTATCTATCTCAACTTTTCCACAGCTATATCTCTTACCAACCATCTTTCTGGATGTAAGCATCGTTGTATTACGAATAAGATAGAGTTTAGGAAATTGAGTTCTCACAACTGAGCTCTACAACACGATCTAGAGTAAGAACAAAGAGTGACAGTCCTAAATGCCATGTAGCCTCCTGCTTATAAGTGTGGTGCACGACACAACCATAAACAAGACTCTACTAGACACGGCTTGTAGACTCCCTAGGACAGAACTGCTTTGATGTCACTTTTGTCATGACCCAAACCGATGGGCCGCGATGGGCACCCGGTACCTTATTCAACCGAGTACCAACACAACGTATCTTTTTGTATCATACTATTATAGATAACTGAGCCGGAGAGGCTGTCGTGAAATAGGTAGAATCTAACATGTAATACTAACTTATACCTCGAAGACATATGGGCCTTTAAGACCAAAATAACCACGTGTACCCTGAACATAGGCCGACAAGCCATACAATCATTTACGTACAAGACATTTGTCTACAAGCATGTAAGAATACATATTTTCATAAAGGTTGGGATAGAGTCCCGCCATACCAAACAATACACGTCTAAATAATACTAACCAAACAAGCAACTCCGAAGCAAATGGAGCGCATCAACATCTTCCACTGAGCTAATAGTTTACTTGGAAGGCTCTCGACCTGTCTATCGGGACCTGCGGGCATGAAACGCAGCGTCCCCAGGCAAAAGGAACGTCAGTACAAATAATATACCGAGTATGTAAGGAATAAAAATCAGTAAATAATAGACATGAGAGAAACATGGAGTAAAAGACTTGATATGTACGTTTGCATAGATTTGTGAATTATTTCATCTTTATAACGTCATGCATATGTGTATAAATATCATATCATACATAGGTATATGTGTTCATAACATCATTAAGCCTCTCAGGGCATCCCATCATCTCATTTTAGCCACTATGGGCAAAACATCAACGTATACCAGCTGATTAGGTGGTCGTGCGTATATAACGCCGTAAACTTTTTCCATATCCCATATAAATATAATATACATATATACGCATATATAACTCCATATGGTCATGGGTCAATGTGTCACGACCCCAGTTCACCCACCATGAACATGTCGTGACGGCACCTAGTCCCTACGACTAGGTAAGCCTAATAATGCGGAAAACAATTTAAACTTGCGAAAAAAATAGATAATTAAAACTGAACAACTATAAGAACAACTGTATATAAGTGCCACTCGGCATATACAACTCAATCACCATACTAAGTCTATAACAACATCCCAAAACCCGTAAACTCACGGGAAACACAGGCTAATAGAAATGTGATATACTGCTCTAACTCCAGAATGTCTAAACAACTGAAAGAAAAGGAAAACTATCTACTACAACTGGAATAAGATAGAGACTCCTGGTCTGCGGACGCAGCAGATATACCTCGAAGTCTCTGCTAGATCTCTCCGCCTCGGGGGTGATACGCCTGGGTGGAGGTACCTGGATCTGCACATGCAAAAACATGCGCAGAAGGTGTATGAGTACACCACAGCGATACTCTGTAAGTGCCAAGCCTAACCTCGGTCGGGTAGTGACGAGGAAGGTCAGGGCCCTACTGAGATAAAACATAATAAATAATATGATAAGGAAAAATAGTATAGATAAAGTCTACAGTGAGAATCTAAACAGATTAATAAGGAAAGCAGTAATAGAAAGCAGAAACAAAACAATAAATGGAAATACTGCTCACAACCGGAATAATAATCGGGGATCTCTTGGTATCCCGAGGATCTCTTGGTATCCTCATCATATACACGAGGGATTTCTTGGTATCCCGAGGATCTCTTGGTATCCTTAATACTCATATATACATGTGCCAGGGATCTCTTGGTATCCCGCACTCTCATTCCAGAACATATCACGTACAGGGGGATCTCCCGGGATGTCGTCCCGTAGTCCCAATTTTAAACACACAATAATAGCTCAAACCTCGAATAAATGCTAACTCAGAACAAATAATAGTAAATTCTAGCCTAACATGCTTCACGAAGTAAAAACAAGGAAGATTGAGCAAATAGACAAGTAAGTCAACTAAACATGCTTTTCTAAACTAACACAAGTAAAGCTTACAATTAACATGAACAGATAAGTAAGAAAACTCAAATGAAATACTTCAAGTAAAACAGATTTTTCAACAATTAGCTTAAGTACGCGCTCGTCACCTCACGTACGAGGCATTCAAATATCAATTATCATGTCCTAAGGGGAAAAGGTCCCCCACACAAGGTTAGACAAGCCACTTACCTCGAACCGTCTCAATAATCAACTAGAACCACGCCTTTGCCACGAGTATCCGACTCCAAATGGCCCAAATCTATTCAATTAAATTACATATCGTAAATAACATCGCAAGCAACTGATTCTACTATTTAATTCAAAGCTAAGGCGCGAAATTTGGTAAAATGACCAAACGCCCCTCAGGCCAACGTCTCGGAATCGGATAATTTTCACATTTTCAGAACCCTCGCACTCCCACGAGTCTAACCTTGTAAAAATCTCTCAAATTTGAGGTCAAACACCCCCTTAAAACCCAATAGTTTGGTCTATGAAGTTTTACCCATTTTTCGTTCAAAAATCGGAAATTAAGGATGAATTCGTAATTAGATTAGTGGGTTTTAAGCATAAGAGAGTAGAGAATCATTACCCAATCATTGCTCTCGAAAATCCCTCAAAATTTCTCCCAAATCCGAGCTCCCAAGCTTGCGTTTTGATAAAAATGGCTAACCCTCGTTTTTGAATCATTTAATACTGCCCAGGTCCGTTATGCATCGCGAACGCGGAAGTGATTTCGCGTTCGCGTAGAAGAAAATTAGAAGCTTCCAAAATTACACATCGCGATCGCCAGAGGCAAAATGCGAACGCGAAGGCCTGGGACCATGAAGCTTCGCCAACGCGACGAATGGGACGCGAACGCGTTGAAGAAAATGGGCTCAGCCCTCAGAACCCGGTGGAACTACGCGAACGCGAAGGAGGAAAATGTCAAGCATCGCGAACGCGGGAAGGTTGGTCGCGAACGCGAAGGGATAACTGGTCCCCCCCAGATCATACTATGCGAACGCGTAGGGGAGGACGCAAACGCGAAGAAGAGTAAACTCAGGGCTACGCGAACGCAATAGAAGCGTCGCGAAGAAGAAAGTGGAACCTGCAACTGCTGAAGATTTTCTGAACCTTTTTCAAACTCCAAAATGCTCTGTTGAGCATCCGAAACACACCTGAGGCCCTCGGGACCTCAACCAAACCTACAGACATATCCCATATCATCATTCAAACTTGTACCAATCCTTAAACCACCTAAAACAACGCCGAAAACTCGAATTAATCAAGGATTTGAACCTATGAACTCCAATTTTCATCAAAATATGCTTTCGATCAAAAACCTAACCAAAACACGTCCGAATGACCTGAATTTTTTTACACACGTCCCAAATGACATGAAGGTGCTACAGCAACTTTCGGAATTCCATTTCGACCCTCGTATCAAAAACTCACTATCGGACCGGAAACTTCAAAAATTCAAATTTCGGCATTTTAAGCCTAAATGAGCTATGGACTTCCAAAAAGCATTCCGAACACCACACGCTCCCAACCCCAAAATCACCTAACGGAGCTAACGGAACCATCTGATTTCCATTCCGAGGCCGTCTTCACAGTATTCCGACTACGGACCACTTTCCAACACTTAAGCTCTCATTTAGGGACTAAGTGTTCCAAAACTCTCTGAAACCCAACACGGAACGTCCCGGCAAACCAAAATAGCAGAAATGAACATAGGGGAAGCAGTTAGTAGGGGATCGGGGAGTAAATTCTTAAAACGACCGGCCGGGTCGTTACATCCTCCCAGACTTAAACATTCGTTCGTCCTCGAATGAGCATAGAGAACATACCTAAAGTAGTGAAAAGATGAGGGTATCGGCTACGCATATCCCGCTCGGTCTCCTAAGTCGCCTCCTCGACCGGCTGACCCCGCCACTGAACCTTTACCGATGCTATATTCTTTGACCTGAGCTTTCTGACCTGCCTGTCCAATATTGCCACTGGCTCCTCAACATAGGATAGATCCTTGTCCAACTGGACTGAACTGAAATCCAACACGTGCGACGGATCACCGTGATACCTCTGGAGCATCGAAACATGGAATACCGAATAAACCCCAGCCAAACTGGGAGGTAAGGCAAGCTCATAAGCAACCTCCCCAACCCACCTCAAAATCTCAAAAGGGCCAATAAACCTCAGACTCACCTTTCCTTTCTTCCCAAACCTCATGACGCCTTTCATAGGCGAGACCCGAAGAAGAACTCGCTCACCAACCATATAGGAAACATCACGAACCTTCTGATTCGCGTAACTCTTCTGTCTGGACTGGGCTGTATGGAGTCTATCCTGAATCACCTTAACCTTCTCCACCGCATCCTAAACCAAATCTGTGCCCAATAGTCTCGCCTCACCTGGCTCAAACCAACCCATCGGAGATCTGCACCTCCTACCATATAAAACCTCATACAGCGCCATCTGAATGATGGACTGATAACTATTATTGTAAGCAAAATCTGCCAATGGCAAGAACTAATCCCAAGACCCTCCAAACTCAATCACACATGCACGGAGCATATCCCCAAGAATCTGAATGGTGCGTTCGGACTGTCCGTCCGTCTGGGGGTGAAATGTTGTGCTCATCATCACCCAAGTACCCAACTCCTGCTGAACGGCTCTCCAGAACCGTGATGTAAACTGAGTACCCCTGTCCGAGATGATAGAAACTAGAATACCGTGCAGACGAACAATCTCCCTGATGTAAATCTCTGCTAACCGCTCTAATGAATAAGTAGTACACATAGGAATGAAATACACAGACTTGGTTAGCCGATCTACAATCACCCAAATGGCATTGAACTTCTTCGCAGTCTGAGGGAGCCCAACTACAAAATCCATGGTGATCCTCTCCCATTTCCACTCCGGAATCTCTATCTGCTGAAGCATCCCACCCGGTCTCTGATGCTCAAACTTCACCTGCTGACAATTGAGGCACCGAACTACAAATCCCACTATGTCTTTCTTCATCCGCCTCCACCAATAGTGTTGTCTCAAGTCCTGATACATCTTCGCGGCACCCGGATGGATGGAATACCGCGAACTATGAGCCTCTGCCAATATCAACTCCCGAATACCATCAACATTGGGTACACAAACCCGACCTTGCATCCTCAATACCCCGTCCTCACCGATAGTCACATCCCTGGCATCGCCATGCTGAACCTTGTCCTTGAGGACAAGTAAATGAGGGTCATCATATTGTCGCTCCTTGATAGGATCGAATAATGAAGATTGAGAAACCACACAAGCTAGAACCCGACTAAGCTCCGAAAGATCCAATCTCACGAACTGGCTGGCTAAGGCTTGAACATCCATCGCCATAGGCCTCTCAGATGCTGGTAGGTATGCCTAACTCCCCAAACTCTCTACCCGGCGACTCAAGGCATCGGCCACCACATTGGCCATGCCCGGGTGATACAGAATAGTAATATCATAATCCTTCAACAACTCTAGCTACCTCCTCTGGCGCAAATTTAGATCCTTTTTCTTGAACAAGTGTTGTAAGATCCGGTGATCCGTATAAATCTCACAAGGCACACCGTACAAATAATGACGCCAGATCTTCAAGGCATGAACAATAGCAGCTAACTCAAGGTCATGGACATGATAATTCTTCTCATGTACCTTCAACTATCTGGACACGTAGGCAATTACCCTACTGTCCTACATCAAAACCGCTCCAAGACCAATCTTCGAGGCATCATAATAGATAGTATAAGAACTCGAACCTGTAGGCAATATCAGAACTGGGGCTGTAGTCAAAGCTGTCTTAAGCTTCTGAAAGCTCACCTCACAATCTTCCGTCCACTGGAATGGTGCACCCTTCTGGGTCAGTCTAGTCATAGGTGCTGCAATAGAAGAAAACCCCTCCACAAATCGACGGTAATAACTCGCCAAGATAAGGCAACTGCGAATCTCTGTCGCTGAGGGTGGTCTAGGCCAACTCTGCACTGCCTCTACCTTCTTCGAATGCACCCGAATACCCTCGCTCGACACCACGTGACCCAAGAAGGCCACAGAATCCAACCAAAACTCACATTTTGAAAACTTGGCATACAATTTTTTTTCCTCAAAGCCTGAAGCATTGTCCTCAGGTGCTGCTCGTGCTCTTTCCGGCTCCGGGAGTAAACAAGAATATCATCTATGAAAACAATGATGAACGAGTCGAGATATGGCCTGAATACACTGTGCATCAAATGCATAAAAGCTGTTGGGGCATTGGTCAGCCCAAATAACATAACTAGAAACTCATAATGGTTATACCGAGTCCTGAAGGCAGTCTTCGGGATATCCGACTCCCGAATCTTCAACTGATGGTAACCTGAGTGCAAATCAATCGTAGAAAACACTCGTGCGCCTGAAGCTGGTCAAATAGATCATTAATACGAGGCAAAGGATAACGGTTCTTCACTGTAACCTTATTCAACTGGCAATAATCGATGCGCATATGCATAGAGCCATCCTTTTTCTTCACAAATAAGACATGAGCACCCCATGGTGAAACACTGGAGCGAATAAAACCCTTATCAAGCAATTCCTGTAACTGATCCTTCAACTCCTTCAACTCAGGAGGAGCCATACGATACGAAGGAATGGAGATGGGCTGAGTGCCCGACAACAAATCAATACCAAAATCAATATCTCTATCGGGCGGCATGCCTAGAAGATCAGCTAGAAACACATCGGGATAGTCTTGTACCACTGGGACTGAATTAACAGAAGGAGTATCAACACTAACATCTCTCACATAAGTTAAATACGCATCACACCCCTTCTCAACCATACGCTGAGCTTTAAGGAAAGAGATAACTCTATTGGGAGTGTGATCTAAAGTACCACTCCACTCAACACGTGGAATACCTGGCATAGCCACCGTCACGGTCTTGGTGTGACAATCAAGAATAGCATAATGGGGCGATAACCAGTCCATGCCCAAGATAATATCAAAATCAACCATGTTGAGTAACAATAAATCTGCTCTGGTCTCAAAACCACGAATAGTAACCAAACATGACCGATAAACGCAGTCTACAACAAGGGAATCTCCCATAGAAGTAGAAACATAAATAGGAGAACTCAAAGAATCTCGGGCTACACCCAAATGCGGAGCAAAATAACAAGACACATAAGAGTAAGTGGAGCCTAGATCGAATAGAACTAATGCATCTCTGTGACAAACCAATATAATACATGTGATGACAGAATCAGAGGCAACAACCTCGGTACGAGCAGGAATGGCATAATATCTAGCCTGGCCTCCCCCTCAAGGGCGACCTCTACCTCCCCGACCTCCGCCCCTAGCTGGCTGGGCAGATGGGTAGTAGATGGAGCTGTGATCATGGCCTAAGAACTCTACTGAGCATGCTATGTCTGAGAAGTCTGTGGAGGTGCACTCCTCCCAAGTATAGGGCAATCCCTCACCACATAACGGGTGTCACCACACTCAAAACAAGCTCTGGGAGGGCGCGGTGGTTGTGACTGACTAGGTCCAGGTCTACTGGACTGACCTCTAAAAGCACCCCGCGCATGAGGCGCGCTAGAAACCAGAGGTGCATAGTAAGGCTCCAAAGATCTGGGAGGAGCTGGAGCACTGCTGGCTGGTGGAAGAGCTGAATGAACAGGGTGACCCATATAACCTCTACCATGACGACCTGTTGTTGGGGTACGGGCACCAGAGTAGTGGGCCGACTCTCAAGACCTCTTGGCCTCCCTCTCCTCTCGCTCCCTAGCAAGTATACCCTCGATCCTCCTAGAAATGCTCACAACTTGCTGATAAGGAATGTCCATCTCCAACCCTCGAGCCATGCTAGATCTAATGGGTGGAATAAGGCCCTCAATGAACTGGTGAACCCTCTCGCGGACAGTAGCAATCAAGGCTAGTGCATGCCTAGCCAATCTAGTATAATGGATAGCATACTCCGAAACGGTCATAGTACTCTGGCGCAAATGCTCAAACTCTGCGCACCATGCGTCCTTGAGACTCTGAGGGACAAACTCTCTTATGAACATATCCGAGAACTGGGTCTAAGTCAGTGAAGCAGCCTCGACTGGACTGTCTATCTTATAAGTGCGCCACTAATCATAGGCGGCTCCCCGAAGTTGGAAGGCAGTAAAGGAAACCCCGCTGGATCCGGATATACCCATAGTGTGAAAAATACGATGGCACTCCTCCATAAATCCCAAGGCATCATCTGTCGCTAATCCACTGAAAATCGGAGGATCATACTTTTTGTATCTCTCAAGTCTCCGTTGCTCATCCTTAGAAGTAGCTGCCCCATCCTCGGGCTGAACTGGTACCGCAGGCTGTATAGGAATGATCTCTGGGACCTGCTCAACATGCACTCGCTGCTCAGGAGTGCAGGCAACGGGAGTCTGTGCTCCTCCCCCGACCTAGGATGTGGCTGCAGCAAGGGGAAGCAACCCTGCCTAAGCCAACGTGGTGTACATGGTTATAAACTATGCCAATGTCTCCTGAAGGGCTGGAGTAGTAATGATTGTAAGCGTGTCAGGTGCCTGAACTCCGGCTGGATCTGCTGGCAGTACCTTAGCGACAGCTCGCGCAGGTGCTCTAGCTGCACCACGTGCGCATCCACGGCCTTTGCCCCAGCCCCTGCCTCTGATGGCGGCAGTAGGGGGTGCGGGTGCCTGATCGTCCCGAGTAACACGTGTCCTCACCATCTGTGAGAGAATAGAAGACAGAAGTTTAGAATTGATGTCAAAAATATTGCACAACAAGGAAATCAAATGAAGTGAAGATTTTTCCTAGACAATTACATAGCCCCTCGTAGATAAGTACAGATGTCTCTGTACCGATCAGCGAGACTCTAATAAACTGGCCTATGTTCCGTGACTCTTATGAACCTAGAGCTCTAATACCAACTTGTCACGACCCCAGTTCACCTACCATGAACATGTCATGACGGCACCTAGTCTCTACGACTAGGTAAGCCTAATAATGCGGAAAACATTTTAAACTTGCGAAAAAAAATAGATAATTAAAACTGAACAACTATAAGAACAACTGTATATAAGTGTCGCTCGGCATATGCAACTCAATCACCACACTAAGTCTATAACAACATCCCAAAACCCGGAAACTCACGAGAAACACAGGCTAATAGAAATGTGATATACTGCTCTAACTCCAGAATGTCTAAACAACTGAAAGAAAAGGAAAACTATCTACTACATCTGGAATAAGATAGAGACTCCTAGTCTGCGGACGCAGCATATGTACCTTGAAGTCTCTGCTAGATCTCTCTGCCTCGGGGGTGATACGCCTGGGTGGAGGTACCTGGATCTGCACATGCAAAAACATGCGCAAAAGGGGTATGAGTACACCACAGCGGTACTCAGTAAGTGCCAAGCCTAACCTCTGTCGGGTAGTGACGAGGAAGGTTAGGGCCCTACTGAGATAAAACATAATAAATAATATGATAAGGGAAAACAGTATAGATAAAGTCTACAGCGAGAATCTAAACAGATTAATAAGGAAAGCAGTAATAGAAAGCAGAAACAAAACAATAAATGGAAATACTGCTCACAATCGGAATAATAATCGGGGATCTCTTGGTATCCCGAGGATCTCTTGGTATCCTCATTATATACACGAGGGATCTCTTGGTATCCCGAGGATCTCTTGGTATCCTCAATACTCATATATACATGTGCCAGGGATCTCTTGGTATCCCGCACTCTCATTCCAGAATATATCACGTACAGGGGGATCTCCTGGGATGTC
Organism: Nicotiana tabacum; assembly: GCF_000715075.1. Taxonomy (NCBI): domain Eukaryota; kingdom Viridiplantae; phylum Streptophyta; class Magnoliopsida; order Solanales; family Solanaceae; genus Nicotiana; species Nicotiana tabacum. The sequence continues at coordinate 215,249,278 of NC_134085.1, forward strand.
GTCCCATAGTCCCAATTTTAAACACACAATAACAGCTCAAACCTCGGATAAATGCTAACTCAGAACAAATAATAGTAAATTCTAGCCTAACATGCTTCACGAAGTACAAATAAGGCAGATTGAGCAAATAGACAAGTAAGTCAACTAAACATGCTTTTCTAAACTAACACAAGTAAAGCTTACAATTAACATGAACATATAAGTAAGAAAACTCAAATGAAATACTTCAAGTAAAACGGATTTTTCAACAATTAGCTCAAGTACGCACTCGTCACCTCACGTACGAGGCATTCAAATATCAATTATCATGTCCTAAGGGGAAAAGGTCCCCCACACAAGGTTAGACAAGTCACTTACCTCAAACCAGCTCAATAATCAACTAGAACCACGCCTTTGCCACGAGTATCCGACTCCAAATGGTCCAAATCTATTCAATTCAATTACATATCGTAAATAACATCGCAAGCAACTGATTCTACTATTTAATTCAATGCTAAGGCACGAAATTAGGTAAAATGACCAAAACGCCCCTCAGGACAACATCTCGGAATCGGATAATTTTCACATTTTCAGAACCCTCGCACTCCCACGATTCTAATCATATAAAAATCACTCAAATCGGAGGTCAAACACCCCCTCAAAACCCAATAGTTTGGTCTATGAAATTTTACCCATTTTTCATTCAAAAATCCGAAATTAAGGATGAATTCGTGATTAGATTAGTGGGTTTTAAGCATAAGAGAGTAGATAATTGTTACCCAATCGTTGCTCTCAAAAATCCCTCGAAATTTCTCCCAAATCCGAGGTCACAAGCTTATATTTTGATAAAAACGGCTAACCCTCGGTTTTGAATCATTTAATACTGCCCAGGTCCGTTATGCATCACGAACGCGGAAGTGATCTCGCGTTCGCGTAGAAGAAAATTAGAAGCTGCCAAAATTGCACATCGTGATCGTGAGAGGCAAAACGCGAACGCGAAGGCCCGGGACCACGAAGCTTCACGAACGCGACGAATGGGACGCGAACGCGTTGAAGAAAATGGGCTCAGCCCTCAGAGCCCGGTGGAACTACGCGAACGCGATGAGTTGGATGCGAACGCGAAGGAGGAAAATGCCAAACATCGCGAACCCGGGAAGGTTGGTCACGAACGCGAAGGGATAACTGGTCCCCCCCTCTAGATCACACTATGCGAACGCGTAAGGGAGGACGCAAATGTGAAGAAGAGTAAACTCAGGGATACGCGAATGCGATAGAAGCGTCGTGAACGCGAAGAAGAAAGTGGAACCTGCAACTGCTAAAGATTTTCTGCAACTTTTTCAAACTCCAAAATGCTCCGTTGAGCATCCGAAACACATCCGAGACCCCCAGGACCTCAACCAAACCTACGGACATATCCCGTATCATCATTCAAACTTGTACCAATCCTTAAACAACGTCGGAAACTCGAATTAATCAAGGATTTGAACCTTAGAATTCCAATTTTTATCAAAATACGCTTTCGATCAAAAACCTAACCAAAACACGTCCGAATGACCTGAAATTTTGCACACACGTCTCAAATGACATGACGGTGCTACAGAAACTTTCAGAATTCCATTCCGACCCTCGGATCAAAAACTCACTATCGGATCGGAATCTTTAAAAATTCAAACTTTGGCATTTTAAGCCTAAATGAGCTACGGACTTCCAAAAAGTATTCCGAACATGCTCCCATCACAAAAATCACCTAACGGAGCTAACAGAACCATCGGATTTTCATTCCGAGGCCGTCTTCACACTATTCTGACTACATACCACTTTCCAACACTTAAGCTCTCATTTAGGGACTAAGTGTCCCAAAACTCTCCGAAACCCAACATCGAACGTCCCGGAAAACCAAAATAGCATAAATGAACTTAGGGAAAGTAGTTAGTAGGGGATCGAGGCGTAAATTCTAAATATGACCGGCCGGGTCGTAACACAATGTACATGTATAAATGCATGAAATGCATAAGAAATACATTAATAAGATTTTCACAGAATGCCATAAAAATAATATGCCTTTCAGATAAAATTTATGAAATATGTATTTTTCTGAGACCCATGAACAGAAGATATAATAATAATTCACATGGGGAATCAAGAATATAGACACCCCTAGTATTTCTATGAATAGAGTCATTTACTGAAGTTGCGTATTTTGCTCGTTTCATTTGTATTATTTGGATCATGCCAAAAAGAAAGAAGGGATAGCCCTAATATACCTGGGTCGATTCTCTGGACAATCCCTCTAACACCCGTTAATTGCGATAAAACACGTGACGGCAAGATTGGAGTAAAAAAAATCGTATGATATTCTTGAGAAAGGATTGCACCGTATTCCCTCAGAATCGCAAAATCTCATGCTATATAATAAAAATGGTCTATGTACGAAATGTTTTGAAGCAATACATAGCTATTGCAATCCATGAATTTTGCTAAAGCTTTTTGATGTGAAAATGATACAATTCAAGAGCTTTTGGGATTTTGACGTGAAAAGATTACAATTCAAGAGTTTTTGGGATTTTTGACGTGAAAGGGCTACAATTCAAGAGCTTTTGGGATTTTTGACGTGAAGTGTAAGAGTCATACCATTCAAGGATTGGAATTATGGAAAAATGATAGTATAAAGTGATGATTAGGCACCAACCCTTAATTGTGACATCTTGCAAATTTGAATTCAAGATTCACTATTGCTGCCACGTGGGGAAACATTTAGGCTTATCCAACATTAGCCACTTAATTCCTTAATTAATTTGTTAACTTACGGGAATTAGTTTGGGTATATTTATTGATTCTAATAATTCTTTGAGTTGCGGATATATACTAGATAGTGATTCTAGTTGTTTTGATGGTTTGAATGACCTATTTACTTATGAAGAATCATTTATTGAGGTTGAGGAAAGCGTAAAGGTTGCATTTTTATGTGATTTTATTAAGTTTGATCCATTGATTCCTATTGTTCATGCTTTCTATTTTCAGGATCATTCTTTAATTGGTGATGATTACTTATTTTAAGGTGAATTGAGTGGTAAAGTTTCAAGCTTTAGGCCATTTGATTCTTTCTTATTTGATTGTGAGATGGAATCTTTTGAGTTGATTTGGATTTACCATTCAAATATTCTATTTTTTAGAAGTCGTTTGAGATTACTAATGAGATTGTTTTGGAAGCTAAACTTTTTGAAAAAGAAGAAAGTTCTTTACTTGGTGTAAACTTTCTAACTTATTCCACTCATATATTTGATAGAGCTAATTTGTTCCACAAAACTAGTGCTTTGAGTTTAAATCAAGTTGATAACTTTCATATGGATTGGTGTTATGAGTTTAAGAAAAAACATGCTAAATCTTTCTTGAATGATAATATTGGTAAAGCCAAGAGGCTTGTTTTGTTTCAACATACCATTCTTATTCTTGATTTCTCATGTCGGCTTGATTCAAGAATGACTTGTTTATTTGTCTTATGTTTATGCTTGGACCTGATAAAGCTATGAGAGTTAATACTTTTCTTGATGATTTTTATATTGGGGCACATTTGGTGTGTAGATTGGAGGCATTTCATGACAATTCTCATATTTTAGGTAGCTTTTATGCTTTGTTTTGTACATAGGTATCATTAGATTTTGGTTTGAATGGTAGATTTGTCATACTTACTGGTTTGGATGCTTGGATTAACCATAAATTTGCTAAAATATGGTTTACTTGTTAGTTTGAGGCACTTGCTTATGTCCAAGTTAAAATTTTACTAATGAAGCTCCCTTTCTTTTGTTTAAAGGTCCAAATTCGAGGACGAATTTCTTTTAAGGGAGGGAGGATGATACAATCAAGATAGCCATCGAGTGTTGGAGGCTACTTTCATATGGGACGGCTGCATATATAATTTCACCAACAATTAAAGACTATACCACATTTGGTGGCTACATTTGTAATATTTAGCTCCCTTGTATAAATAGCCCTTAAGACTCTCATTTTAGGGTTAACTTATTTTGATATTGTGAATGAAAACTCGTTGAGAGTGTTTAGGATGACTTCCTATATTGGTTGATTACTTGTTAAGGTGAACTTGCAAGGAGATTGCTTCCCCTTGAGGGTTGTTCCTATTGTTTTGGGTCAACTAAGTCTTAAATTGATTGGGTATTGATTTATTTCAAATATTTTTTCAATTTCCTTAGTTGGTTCTCTACTAAATCTCTATCTTTCTATCATTTTATTTGTATTCTTGTTATTTTGCTTCCGCGTACGTATCAGTACCAAATTGATAATTCGAGTCAAATTAGGGGAAAAACCCGATTTGTCATTTGATTTGATTTGGTTAGGTATTGGAAAATAAAAACCAACCACAATTAGTTTGGATTGGTTTTAACTAAAAAAGATCGAACCGAACCCAAACCAACCCGATAGTACATTTATATAATTTTTAAAAATATTGTATACATATAAATATGTAACGCCCCGGCCGGTCGTTTCATGAGTTACCGCTCCGTTTTCCCCATTTCTACTTCTTATTGCCTTGTTCAACTGTATTATGTGTTATTGGGTTGGTTGGCTCGGGTTCGGAGAGGTTTTGGTAAGGTTTGAGACACTTAGTCTCTTTTGAGTTAGCTTAAGTAGGCAAAGTCAACAAGATGTTGACTTATGTGAAAAAAGGGCTCGGATGTAAATTCTAATGGTTCAGATAGCTTCGGGAGATGATTTGGGACTTCAGAGTGTGATCGGAACGTGTTTTGGAGGTCCGTAGTAGGTTTAGGCTTGAATTGTCGAAATTGGAATTTTGGCGATTTCCGGTTGATAGGTGAGATTTGATATAGGGGTCGGAATGGAATTCCGGGAGTTGCAGTAGGTCCGTTGTGTCATTTTGGGATGTGTGTGCAAAATTTTAGGTCATTCGGACGTGGTTTGATAGACTTTTTGATCAAAAGTGGAATTTGAAAGATTTTTGGAACCATAGGCTTGAATCCAATGTGTTTTGGTTGATTTGATGTTGTTTGAGGTGTTTTGAAGATTGGTATAAGTTTGGATAATGGTATATGACTTGTTTGTGCTTTTGGTCGAGGTCCCGGGGGCCTCAGGGTGATATCGGATGGTTGACGGAAAGTTAAGAATTGGGAATTTGCAGCTGAAGCTGAGTGTGCTATCATAATCGTACCTGCGGCTAGGGTACCGCAGGTGCGGGCTCACAGAAGCGCCCAGTGGATCGCTGATGTTCTAAACGTCAATACCACACAAGAGGGGAGGTAATTTGTGTGGTACCCAATTTTCGCTCTAGAAGAACCTGGTTCTTCTAGGTATTCTAACTACTACTATTTGCGGAATAATAAGTACATAAAATAAAGAACACAGAGATTTTTACGTGGAAAACACTTGGCTCAAAAGGTGAAAAAACCCCGACCTACCACTCAGTAGAATTTTCCCAAACATCCACTAAAATCAATGAGCCAAAACAGCATATACAAAACTCTTGTAAACCTGAGGATTAACTCTAATCCCTTTATAGCATACAGCCTCAACTGTTGCGACAACTTCAAGTTAGCTTATAACTTGAACACTCAAAGTACCTAATACAATTGCTTCTATGAAAGCTGAAAGGTATAACTTTAAACCACCTACTACAATTGAACTAGAATAAGAAAAAACACAATGGAACTGGTTCTTCTATCTCATTCAAGTAGCTTCAGGAGTGCACACTTAAATCTCATATAAATTGCTTCCAAAATTGTCTTGCTCTTTTGCTCTCAATTTAGTTTAACTTCTGCGTATGTGCAATGCCTGTAAAAGAGAACAATCACAGTTATTTAATGAGTTAGTAAGCAAAGTTTGATTGAGACTCAATTGCTGATCTTCCATCGAAGTTGAGTCCTTGAACAATACAAGCTCCAACCCTATCCTTGATCCTGATTGTGTTCTCTTCCCTTGAGGAGACTTCTCTCCTTATCCAATATGCAACCTTTTCGATCAGTTAAGGAGATATTGCTGCTTGATCCTTGAAACTTATCTCCTTCACGTGCATCTCACATGTATGGGCTGATAAACACTGTGTCTCGCATGATGGACCTGGTCCATGACTGAGTTCAATTGTCATTCTTCAAAACTTCATCTGAACTTGGGCCAACAAAATACCCATTTTTGATGATGACAAACTCTATGCGTTTACTGATCAGAGAACTTGTGGAACTCGGCTTAATCATCAAAACTTTAACTTATCATCAAGGACCAGGTTTAATCAGGTTATAAATATCACATTATTCAGAATAAAAAGTAAAGAACAATATCTCTTCCCCCTTTTGGCATCATCGAAAAGTTGCATATATTATGAATCCCAGATTTAATCATTACTCATGGCCACTGGGGCAACTGCAAGTGAAAACATGGTTCAATTTATCAACAATCAATTAACAAAAATTAACTATTAAGAGCAAAATCTTCATAGAACAAGAGAAAAAGCAAATTGTCATTGATTAGGATATGTTTCTACAACCAGACCACAAAAAGAAAGAAAAAACATCCAACCATGAGCAACAAAAACAGAAAAAGTCCCGAATCTAGGTCACTGGGGGGGTCTAGACTGGTTCAAAAAACAGGAACTGGAAGACCTAAGGCTTGGAGGAACTAGAGGGTTGAGATTGGAGAAGATTGAGCATATTCTGAAGCATCCTTTCACTCTTTTCCTTTTCCTTTGCTAGCTCAGCTTTAAGGCCATCTCTCTCAGTTTCCAATTCAGCAACACGAGCCTGGAGCCTAGCAATTTCAGCATCTTTAGCTCCACATTCTTGAACCAAGGCCCTAACCTTGTTGTTCACAGGAGTCTTCAGAGATGAACCAGGTTCAACTAGGGCTACACTGAGTGGATAGTCACAAGCCTGCAGAGTTTTGACACCAAAATGCTCATTGCTGGAAGCCATCTCCCATTTCTTTAAAGGCACATTCAGCCTATCTAGAACAGTAGTCAATATAAACCCATATGGAGTAGCATGAGCCTTGGAGCCATTAATGACCCAATCCAGCAGTTTGACAATAAAAGCAAGCCAGTTAATCTGCGTTCCTCTCACAAGGCACTCCATAAGAACCAAGTCCATGTAGTTGGCAGTATGCTTTCTCTCCTATCTAGTCAGCAAGCACTTGTTCACAAATTCAAATAGCACCTTGTGCTCAGGCCTCATCTCACTTTTCTGCACAAACCTAGCCTCAGGCACATCTTCAGCAGTTTTAGTATCATAGAAATTTCTGGTGATTTGGAGAGCAATAGGGAGGGAATCTAGACAAGGCCACCTCTGCCTGGTATAGTCATCATAACCCACACTGGGTATGTCTAGAATCTCTCCCAATTTAGGTGCATCAAACTGCACCTTTACTCCCTTCACCAGGCTGGTGACTACCCCATTTTTCACAGTGGCATTGGCCATGAACTCAATTAGCTCCTTCCTGGCCAGCCTCCCATCCATTTGAAGGACCATGTCCTTCCACCCCTGTGCAGCTAGGGCATCCACCAATCTTCTCATACCTGGCTCATCCAAGTCTTTAAACAACCTGTTTTTCAAAAAAATTCTCCTGCCAAAGATGGAAAATCTATCCTGTTCTTTCTCAGACTCCTACTCTTCTTCTTCTCCACTCCATTCTTCTCCTTCTTCAGTAATTTTTACTCGTTTCCCTTTCACTGCAGATCTGGTTCTTTTGGCTAAGGAGGGTTCAGCAGATATAGGTTCAGAAGACTTCTTGGAAGAAGTCTTGGATCTTTTTGGTTTGGGAGTGGGAACCTCCACAGTTGTACCTCTTTCTTGATGGATCAGTTCCATATCCTCCTCTTCCTCTTTTGCAGCCTCAGAGCTTTCCACAACCTTTGTTTTTCCCTTCTCCTTCTTCTTTTTCCTGCTTTCTTCTAGAGCTTTCTGCAACTCTGCCTCACTTTGTTTGACCCTGCTTCTAGTAGCTCTTCCCTTTGGTACTGAAGGGACAGTAGACTTAGGAGATGACACCTTGATTTTATTTGTTGGCTTGGAAGCAGTTGGAGCCTTTTGGGAAGAAGCTTTGCGCTTCTTTGAATCATAGCTGGCCCCAACCTTTTTCAGGATGTCAACTAGGGTTTCCTTAACAGATGAACCAGGTTCATCTTGTTGCTTGCTCAAATGAACAAGACCTTCAGCAGCCTTCCCAGAGCCACTTCTCCCTGACTTGTTGCCACTCTCCTCTACACCTCCACAGATTGCAAGAACTTTTTCTTTATTTTTACTTCCCCTCCTACTAGACTCAACCCCCTTTACATATTTCATAGAACCAACCAAAACAAACCTATTATCTACCTTTTCTATTACATTAAAGAATACCAAACAAGTATTTACCTCACCAGGGGTTTCTTGATTCTTGTCAGTGTCAGAAGACCCATGTTCTTCACCTTCGCTGGCAAAGATAAAAGCTTCAGACTCAGAGCTGGAATCAGATTCCTTAGCAGAACCTTCCTTCTTCTGGCTAGCCCTCAATTTCTCATTTAGAGCTTTTCTCAAAGAACTAGAAGCTACAGTTTTTCTGGCCAACATTTTCTGCCGGCGAAACCTAGGTTTTGGGGTTTCACTAGGGGGTTATGAAGACGTATTAGGGGATACTGGAGGGGGAGTGCCTGGATTATCTTGAGGATTTATCATGGTGAATTATTTCTGGAGAAATTTTGGAAATTTTGGAGAGAAAGAAGATGATCAGAGCTAGGGAGAGATTATTGACGGTTATGGACTAAAAGGAAGGATGTGGTCTGTATTTAAAGATGATTATTATTAAGTGCAGTAACGACAGCTTTTTGCAGGAGTCAATTAGAAGTCTAATCACTTTAGAATTCTGGTCTCTTAGTGATTAATAGGCGACGCTAGATTTTAGGCAAAAATCTCATTTTCTTTAGAGTTCTAGGAGAATGAAACCGGTTCAATGCTCAACGGATAGAATTTCTGTGAGTTTGGTGAAAATAGGACTTCTGCTCATGATTGAAAAATTTATCTTTCTAATTGTGCAAAGTATAGAAAACATACCTGAACTTTATCATGAGCATATACTGATAAACCAGGTTCTTCAAGTAGAACTCTCTTGAACATGCCTCAAATGTCATAATAGAAAAACTTTGTAAGAGATCAGTGAGTTATATAAACACATGTCACAGGAGTATACTGATTAAAGTATGAGACTGAGTAAGAATTAGTCTAGATATTTACACAAAGTCGGAAGTTCTAACAATTTTTTTTTTCATTTTTCCCTTTTTTTCATTGTGCATTCTGAACTGGACCTCTTAGGTGATCTTAATCATCCCTAATTCCAACCTGTTCCTCTCAAAATTTTCTTTACTCAGTGCTTTAGTGAAGATGTCAGCTATTTGTTTATCAATAGCACAGAATTTTATTGAAATCAATCCTTTCTCATAGTTATCTCTTAAGAAGTGGTGTCTAACATCTATGTGCTTGGTCCTTTTATAATGAACAGAGTTCTTTGTCATACTTATAACACTAGTGTTATCACAGAATATTGGTATACATCTCACTTGAATTCCAAAATCTACCAGCTGTTGTTTGATCCATAGCAATTGAGCACAACAAGAAGCAGCAACAACATATTCAGCTTCAGCAGTAGATAGGGCTACTGAATTTTGTTTTTTGGTAGCCCATGACACAAGACATGAACCAAGGAAGTGTGTCATACCTGAGGTGCTCTTCCTATCCACTAAGAAACCTGCATAATCAACATCAGCATATCCTACTAGATTGAAATTACTACCTTTGGGATACCAAAGACACAAATCAGTGGTGCCTTTCAGATATCTCAATATCCTCTTGATAGCAGTCAAGTGAGACTCTTTTGGAATTGCCTGAAACCGAGCACAAATCCCTACACTGAACACAATGTCAGGTCTGCTGGTAGTAAGATACAAGAGTGAACCAATCATTCCCCTATACAACTTTTGATCAACTGATGAACCAGGTTCATCAACATCTAATTTAGTGGCAGTTGCAATAGGTATATCTATTTCTTTAGAATCCTCCATTTTAAACTTTTTGATTAGTTCTTTTGTATACTTCTGCTTATGGATCATGGTTCCATTTGGACTTTGTTTAATTTGCAAACCTAAGAAGAAGTTAAGCTCACCCATCATGCTCATTTCAAACTCACTCCCCATTAGTTTTGCAAAGTCCTTACTCAACCTATCAGTAGTGGCTCCAAATATTATGTCATCAACATATATTTGCACAACAAGGAGGTCTTTACCTTTTTACCTTAAGAACAAGGTACTGTCAATTTTACCACTTTTGTAACCATGCTCCAGTAGGAATTTAGATAGCCGTTCATACCAAGTTCTTGGGGCCTGCTTGAGCCCATATAGAGCTTTGTCTAACTTGTACACATGCTCAAGACTTTCCTTGCTTTCAAACCCTGGAGGTTGTTTCACAAACACTTCTTCCTTTAGGTAGCCATTTAGGAAGACACTTTTGACATCCATCTGATGGAGAGTGAATTCCATGTGTGCTGCAAAGGATATGAGGAGTCTGATTGCATCTAGTCTTGCAACTGGAGCAAAAGTCTCATCATAGTCAATGCCTTCCTCTTGGCTATAGCCTTGAACCACCAGCCTTGCCTTGTTTCTTGTAACTATTCCATCTTCATCAAGTTTGTTCCTAAAGACCCATTTTGTGCCAATGACTGATCTGTCCTTGGGTCTTGGAACTAGATGCCAAACCTGACTTCTTTTAAATTGGTTGAGTTCATCCTGCATAGCATTCACCCAATCTGCATCCTGTAAAGCCTCAACAACATCTTTAAGTTCAATAAGAGATAGAAAAGCATCAAACGCACACAGATTCTTTAGTTGAGATCTAGTTTTGACTCCAGATGTTGGGTCAGTAATGATGTTCTCAATGGGATGAGAACTTTGATACTTATGGGATTTCACAACCAACTGGTTTCTACTAGATGATTCTCCTTTGTTCTGTTGCTGAGGAACAGGTTCATAAATAGGTTCTTTTAGGGAATTTGATTCAATTTCTCCCTGATTAGTTCCCCCTGTCAGATTGCCCTGAGTAGAAGGACGTGTTCCATCACCTGTTCCTTCTTTTGATGCCACTTTGACTTGTGTTGTAGATTCAATCAATTCTTTTACCAGTCCAATGGCTTCATCTTCATGTTCCTGTCTCTTAGAAAGAATGTTAGTTTCATCAAATACAACATGCACACTTTCTTCTACTCACAAAGTTCTTTTATTGAACACTTTATATGCTTTGCTATGTGAAGAACATCCCAAGAATACTCCCTCATCACTTCTGGGATCAAACTTACCTAGGGAGTCTTTTCCATTATTGTGCACATAGCACTTGCAACCAAATGCCCTAAGATGGGATATGTTTGGTTTTCTCCCTTTAAGTAACTCATAGGGAGTTTTCTCTACAAGAGGTCTAGTCATGCATCTATTGATTATGTAGCATGTAGTGTTTACAGCCTCTGCCCAGAAGCTGTGAGGTAGTTTACTAGAAATAAGCATGGTCCCTTCCATATCCTCAAGGGTTCTATTCTTCCTTTCAACTACTCCATTTTGCTGAGGGGTCCTAGGGGCAGAGAAGTTATGATCTACACCATTTTCATCACAGTATTCAGCAAACTTTGCATTTTCAAATTCAGTTCCATGATCAGACCTAATGGATGCAAGTTGATTTCCTAATTATTTCTGAGTTTTTCTAACAAAAGCAGTAAACATTTCAAATGCTTCATCTTCAGATGTCAGAAATACTACTCAGGTAAATCTAGAATAATCATCAATAAGTACCATTACATATTTCTTTCCACCTCTGCTCATGGTTCTCATTGGACCACAAAGATCCATATGAACCAGTTCCAACGTCTTGGACGTACTTACCATTTTCTTGGATTTGAAAGATGACCTTACCTGCTTCCCCCTTGCACATGCCTCACAAACTTTGTCTTCCTTGAACTTGATGTTAGGTAATCCTATCACCAGGTCCTTGGAGACTAATTTGTTTAGCTAATTTAGACTGGCATGACCAAGTTTTTTGTGCCACAGGAGGGGATCATTAACTAACACACTTAAGCAAGTGAGTTCGTTTTCTGAAAGAGTTGACAAATCTATAATGTAAATATTATTAACTCTTTTTCCCTGCAAAATAATCTTGTCAGTGGTAAGGTTAATCACAAAGCATCTGTTAAAGGTGAAAGCTACAAGGTTACCTCTGTCACACAATTGTGACACACTTATTAGGCTATATTTCAAGCCATCTATCAAGTAGACATTCTCAATGGAATGAGAGTCTGTCTTACCTACCTTTCCAACCCCAATGATCCCGCCTTTCTTTCCATTACCAAAGATGACATTACCTCCTTTTAGGTCCTCAAGTGAAAGGAACTGGTCCTTGTTCCCAGTCATATGTTTTGAGCAGCCACTATCCATATACCATATTTGGCTCTTCCCTTTCACTTGGACCTGCAAAAAGAAATCAGGGGTTAGTCTTAGGAACCCAAACTAGTTTGGGTCCCTTTCTATGGGCAAAAGGATGAATCAGATTCTTTCTTGCCCAGCCATGCAACATGTGTTTCTCTTGAACAAAAGCTTTGTTCTTTTGACTGGCCTTTTCTTTTGTATTGCATTCACTTTTGTAATGGCTAGTCTTGCCACAGTGTGTGCAAACTTTATTCTCAAGAAGTGTGAGGTACTTGCTTTTAGGGTCCCATTTTGGAGCTTGAGTCCCATAACCAAGTCCTCTTTTGTTGCTACTGTGATGCTCTTGCAACCAAGAGAGTGCATCAGAAACCTTGTTCCATTTGCAAGTTCTGTCTAGTTCATGTTTCACCTTTCCTAGATCTTCTTTTAGGACTTTGATCAATTCATCTTTCTTATACAACTCATCTTTCATTTTTCCTAAATTTTCTTCTAGAGTGAGATATGAGTGATCAGCCTTCTTCTTTCCTGTTCCTAGTTTCAATTTTAGGTTTTCAGATCTATGTTCTAGAATACTGTTGTCAAGTTCAAGAACCTGGTTCTTCAACTCAGCATTTTTGTTATCACTCTCATCAGCCCTAGACTCTAGACTTTTGCATTTTGCTTTTAGGATAACACACTCCCTAGATAGAACTTCCTTCTCATTGTTGACTATCTCAGACTCATCAATGAATTCTAACAATAGCTCAGCCAGCCTTTCTTTAGACAAAAATTTAATTTTGTCTTTAAGATGCAGAATACTTACCTCTTGTTCATCATTTGATTCTCCGATGGCCATAAGAGCTTGCTCATCTTCAGCTTCATTTTCTGAGTCCTCATCTGAATTTTCTCCCTAGGCAGCAACCATAGCCTTAGTTGACCCTTTGTTTCTTCTAGGTTGAACCTGTTCCTTCTTCCTGTTTCTTCTTTCTGCCCTTTCTTTCTTCCATTCAATCTCCCATTGAGGACAGTTCTTGATCATGTGATCAGTCTTACCACATTTGAAGCAGCCCTCATTGGTCTGTTTCTCTGGAGCCCTAGGTTTGTTAAAAGTTGTTCCTCTTGAAGAACCCTTTCCTCTCATCAGATACTTTTTGAAGTCCCTAGTGATCATAGCTATTTCATCATCCTCCAGATCTGAACCTTCAGAGATTCTGAGAGTCAGACTTCTTTCCTTCTTGGGAGCATCCATCTTCATGGTTTGCCTTCTCAATTCATAGGCAGTAAGATTTCCAATCAGTTCATCCAGCTTGAGGGTAGCAGTATTTTTAGATTCCTGAATAGCAGTGATTTTGCTCTCCCAAGCAACTGGCAGAACTCTTGTCAAGATTTTCTCAACCTTGTCTTCTTCCAGAATAATCCTTCCAAGAGACTTAAGTTCATTTGTCAGTGTGGTGAACCTAGTGTACATCTCTTGGATGGTTTCTCCTTCCTTCATAGTAAAATTCTCATATTGAGAATACAACAGTGTTCCTCTGGACCTCTTTACTTGAGGTGTTCCTTTATGAGCCACTTGCAAGGTGTCCCAGATTTCCTTGGCAGAATTATAGCTTTGGATCCTGCTGTACTCATCTGGTCCAAGTCCACACACAAGCCATTTCTTGGCCTTAACATTCTTCTCCCACTTCTTCAAGTCTTCAGCAGTGCAATCAGCTCTTGTTTTTGGCACCTCCAATCCTTCAGCAGTCTTCTTGGTTGTTGCTAGAGGACCATCAGTGACTATGTCCCAAAGTTCATAGTCCTCCCCCATGATATGGTCCCTCATTCTATTCTTCCACCAAAAGTAGTACAAGCCATTGAAAAGTGGGGGCCTAGTAGTGGATTGCCCTTCCCAGTTACCAGGTGGTGCACTCATGTTGATCTTTCCTAAGGTGTTAGCCTCTTCAAGGATAACCCGATCTGATACCAATTGATGTTCTAAACGCCAATACCACACAAGAGGGGGGGTGATTTGTGTGTTACCCAATTTTCGCTCTAGAAGAACCTGGTTCTTCTAAGTGTTCTAACTACTACTGTTTGCGGAATAATAAGTACATAAAATAAAGAACACAGAGATTTACGTGGAAAAAATCTAACTCAAAAGGTGAAAAAAACATGATCTACTACTCAATAGGATTTTCCCAAACATCTACTAAAATCAATGAGCCAAAACAACATTTACAAAACTCTTGTAAACCTAAGGATAAACTCTAATCCCTTTGTAGCATACAGCCTCAACTATTGCGACAAAACCAAGTTAGCCTATAACTTGATCACTCAAAATACCTATTACAAATGCTTCTACAAAAAGCTGAAAGGTACAACTTTAAACCACCTACTACAATTGAACTAGAATAAGAATAAACACAATGGAACTGGTTCTTCTATCTCGTTCAAGTAGCTTCAGGAGTGCACACTCAAATCTCACATAAATTGCTTGCAAAATTGCCTTGCTCTTTTGCTCTCAATTTAGTTTAACTTCTGCGTATGTGCAATGCCTGTAAAAGAGAACAATCACAGTTATTTAATGAGTTAGTAAGCAGAGTTTGATTGAGACTCAATTGTTGATCTTTTATCGAAGTTGAGTCCTTGAACAATACAAGCTCTAACCCTATCCTTGATCCGGATTGTGTTCTCTTCCCTTAAGGAGACTTCTCTCCTTATCCAATATGCAACCTTTTCGATCAGTTAAGGAAATATTGCTGCTTGATCCTTGAGACTTATCTCTTTCACATGCATCTCACATGTATGGGCTGATAAACATTGTGTCTCACATGATGGACCTAGTCCATGACTGAGTTCATTAGTCATTCTTCAAAACTTCATCTGAACTTGGGCCAACAGTCGCAGATACGGAAATGGCCATAGGAGCTGGAACTGCAGAAGCGATTGTTTGAGCATACCTACGGTACCGCATGTGCGGAATGGGGTTTTTAAGTGAAAACCGCAGATGCGGTGAGCTTGATCGCAGAAGCGGTAGCGCAAAAGCGGAATTGGGCCGCAGGTGCGAAAACCCTAGGCCATAAAGTATATAAACCCTCCTTCGCGATTTTCAGCCTTTCTTCACCATTTTTACATCTATTTTGGAGTTTTGGGGGGATTTTGGAGAAGGAATCAGAGGGAACTTCATTGAGGTAAGATTTTTAATCATAAAACTCGTTCCTATGGTGTTATTTCATTGATTAGGCTTGAAATTTATGAAAAATTGTAGGTAAATATTGAAGAAACTAGGGCTTGAGATTAGAGACCTCTGAGTAAGGGTTCGAGGGGTCATTTATGGTCGGATTTGGTACTTTTGATATGAATGAACTCATGGAGTGATATGGATTCTATTGATGTAATTTTTATTGGATTCCGAGACGTGGTCCTGGGGGTCGAATTTTGGTTAATTTCGGGATTTGTGTTGTAATTTGATTGCTTTCGAGTGGGCTTTGTTCCCTTAGCACATTTTGATGGTTATGTACTGATTTTGGTTAGATTTAGAGCATTCGGAGGCCGATTCAAGAGGCAAGGGCATCGCGGGCTAGGGTTCGGACCGGATTGAGGTAAATAATGATTGTAAATATTGTCCTGAGAGTATGAAACCCTGGATTTCACATCGTTGTGCTATTTTGAGGTGACGCACACGCTAGATGACGAGTGTGGGGTCGTGCACCATTGGGGATTGTGACATAGTCCGTACCGTATGACTGTTTAACTGCGTATTTGATTGAAAACTGTTTGATATACTATGTTTTGGGCTGAATGCCATATTTGGGCCTCGTGCCAACTGTTTTAGACCCTTAGGGAATTTTTACTACTATTCCTCATTGTTTTGGCTTTATATTTGTACTCAGTGTCACACCTCCTTTTTCCGCCCCCGCGAGGGGTGCAAGGGAGTTTTTCCAATTAAAGGACAATCGAAACGGGATTTATTTATGTATTTCAGAGTCGCCACTTGGGAGATTTAGGGTGTCCCAAGTCACCAATTTTAATCCCGAATCGAGGAAAAGAATGACTCTGTTTAACAGTCTGCGCACCAGAAATCCGGATAAGGAATTCTGTTAACCCGGGAGAAGGTGTTAGGCATTCCCGAGTTCCGTGGTTCTAGCACGGTCGCTCAACTGTCATATTCGGCTTATTTATCTGATTTTAATACAAATATGAACTTATGTGCAAATTTTATCTTTTTACCGCTTTTATTATTTTTTAATTATTTTTACAAGAATGTGAACATTGTTTAATAACATGTCTTTGGATTGCGTCACATAAAATGCACCCGCGATCCGGAACGTATTTTTATTCAATATTTTGGGATTTGGATTTGGGTCGCATAAATGCGCACCCGTGTTTAAGAATGTATTATTATTAAAATCATGCCTAAAGCGATTAACGTGTTATTATTTATGGGTAAGACTGTGGAATTCACTAAACAATCCATCCCGAATTCTAAATACTCAATTAAACATTTATTGAGGGCCCCGCAGTTAGTGCATTTTATTGGGCGAGGCTCATCTCATTTTTATTTTTAAAAGGACAGTCCTAAAATGCCTACATTTTTTTATTGAAATTTGTCTCTACAAAATAAAGGAGAAATATCTTAATTTATTTACATGTTATTACCTAGTTACATTATACTAGGCATGTTCTCAGTTTGTCAAATTAAAAAAACATAGCAATTCTAATTTTAATCCTAGACCATTTACATGCTGAAATTAACCAATATTATTTAACTAAACAATATTTCTACCAACTTCCTACTAGATGACCTATTCGTTTGATTTTTGACTCGACGGAATTACTACACCATTTATTTATTTTTAGGCAATAGATGTAGATAGTTCATTTGTTAAGCTATCGTCGAATGTTCCACTATATGTATTAAATATCTACATGATTCTGATTTTTGCAAGCTAAATAATTTATACATACAAATAAAATTCAGAATATAATTAAATATAATTCAGAATTTCAACTCTTCATTTTTTCGTATTCATGCTTCATATTTCGGATTACAATAACCAGCGTGTCAGTTGTGTACCTGATATTGGAAGCAAAAGAAAATGAAGATGAGAATCAACAGCAGTAATAACAATACAGCACAGCAGCAACAATCCAACCACAGTAACAACCCAGGAACAGAGTTTGCAAACCGGTGGAGTATTAATCCCAAAACAAAAACTTCAAGCTTTGATGACACAACAATTAATTCTGATTTCAAACAATGAAAGAAAACAGAATATTTTTTTTTAGTTTTTTTTTTTTGAAAGTTTAAATATTTTTTCGGAATTTTCTCTCTCTTAAATGTTCAGCCCTTTTTTTCCTCTCTTATTTTCAGATTCGTTTCTCTCTCCCGTTTTTTTTTCTGTCTGTCTGTATATCCTTTTATTCTGATTTCAAGACTTCTTATAACCCATCCCATAAATCTTTTAATCAATTAAAATCAACTCATTTTCTCTACCAAACTCATTATCTTCCCACTTATCCCCATTATATTAAATAAACATATCACACCACCCCATTTCATTTTGTCCCCCATGCTTCATTTAAAATAATGCAAGATTCCCCTTTAAATTAAATCTTGTCCCCCCTTTATATTAAATAATTATATCACAACCCACCCCATTTCATTTTGTCCCCCATGCTTCAAATAAACAATTACAAAATGTACAATTCCTAAACTACCCCTTCCGACCTTACTGAAATTACCAAACTACCCCTGAACGTATTACAAATTTACCAAACTACCCATCAGCTATAACACATCAATTAATCAAACTTAACCAAAATATAGACAATATGATCAATTTCTAACAATGTTCAAACAACAATATGAACACGGATGAACATCATAACAACAATATCACATGAACATGATTTTAACAACATTTCAACAACAAATCACATGAACACAAATTGAACAACCAAGAACAACTAAAATTTGATTGAACAATATTTTTGGCAACAACAAACCTATTTTTCGGATTTAAACAACAACAACAATCAAACAAGTATATTTAGATTCCTAAATTCAATAATATTGAACTTAAAATCAACTCTAACAACATTACAACAAACAATTCTTATATTAAACTTTAAACAAGATTATGAGAACAATTCAAGAAATAATCATAAATGGTAAACAAGAAATCAAACTATACAAAATTCGGATTCAAGATCATCCAAACATGAACATGAATGAATCTATTTTAACACAACAAACATGACGGATTAAACGATTAAATCAATATATTCCTTTAACACAACTAAATTCTTTAAACAAATAACAAGATCGACGAAGAAACAATTATGAACTTAAACTTGAACTTAACAATACTAACAATTTCTAACAATACATAAACACATGAAACAAATTGAAGAAATCAGTTAATTAAATTTCAATTTGAATCTAACAAACAACAAACTAACAAATATTCACCTAAACAATAATACAAACATGAAATGAATATGAAAACAACTAATTAAACTTCTATTTTGAAATCTGAAAATTAATTTAACAAACAACATGAACACACTAGAAAATTATTTCAACGACGAACAACGAACAAAACAAGGATTAAATCATTTAATGATTTGGATCCGGAAAATATCAAACAAAATATGGACAAAAAATAAAACTCAAAAACAACTAACCGGAGATGAATCAACGACGCACTTTGATTGTAAGCAAATCTGTCCGAGCCTCGACCAAAGCTCGAACAAATGACGACGAAGACGACCACGAACGGACGACCAAAGAAGGTGGTCGTTTGGCATCGTTTAAAAATGAAACAATGGCAGTCCGTCACAAGCAAAAGGCAGCAGCAGGCTGATCGACGCAGCTGGAAGGAAGCAGCAGCGATATGGCTGAAGAAGAAGCAACGTGAAGCAGCAGCACGAAGAGAAAAGACGCAGCAACAGCTGCTCGGCAACGCCGTAATGCCGCAGCAAACGCAGCCATGGGTGGTCGGAGAAGATGGAGTTCGTTGGAGCTTCTGGTCGTCGACTTTAGAGCTGGATGTCGACGAAAACTGGTGGTCGTCCGGCTGTGTTGACGACAAGGAATGCAGCAACAGTGGTGGAGCGACGTTTGGTCGGGGAATATAAAGCAAAAGCAATGTCCGCCGTGGACGAGCTTGATGAAGAAGATGAGACAGCATCCATGGCTGCTCGGAGGCGACGACGAGGTGTGTATGTGTGTGCGTGGTGAAGGCATGAGAGAGGGGCAGCCATGGTTGGAAGGTTTGAAGCTTTGGGGAAGATGAAGAGAAAGGGGGGGGGGGCGGATTGGTTAGTATAGTTTTAGGGTTTTCTCCTTCTTCTTTTTTTTGTTTTGTTTTTGTTTTGTAAAATGTAAGATAATAGGATGTTGGGTTATGGACTGGGTCGACCCAGTTCGAAATGGACTGGGTCGTTTGGGAAGATTGGGTATTTTTTGGGCCTATGGCTTGAAATCGAAGAAGAGGCCCAATTCCGACTTTCTTTACATTTTCGCTCTTTTTTTCTTCTTTTATTTTTCTAAAACTAAATTATAATAATACTTAAACTATTATTAAGAACTAAATTAAGTTATAAAAGCGCAAATTAACTCCCAATAACAATTAACGCACAATTAAGTATTAATTAAGCATAAAATCGTATATTTGGACATTAAATGCTAGAAATACAAACGATGCCTATTTTGTAATTTTTAATTTTTGTAAAACAAATTTAATTACTAACAATTGTAGAATTAAATCCTACATGTAAAATGCGACATATTTTTGTATTTTTTGTTAATTTAACAAATAAACACGCACAGACAAATGCCAATAATTATTCAAAATATAACAAAATATCACAAAATTGCACACCAAAGAAAAATCATTTTATTTTTGAATTTTTTTGGGAGTAATTCTCATATAGGGCAAAAATCACGTGCTTACACTCAGTCATGCTATATTCTATTGCTTTCATAACTCAGCCGTGTTTACTCTGTTTTGACATCTTAAATGATATTTTGGGCTGAGCATCATATTTACTATGACCGAGTGGCTTTTTAAGATTTCTGACTGAGTAGGGCCGAGGGCCTGTGTTGTGAGGTTATTATAGGATTGGGCTGCATGCCGCAGCGGTATTGTGTTGATTCATGATTTTTAGCCGATGGCCTTAGTTGTACACCACGAGTTGGCTTGATATGAGGCGGAAAGCCTATTTGATTATGCCATGAGATGGCTTGTTTTTGCGTTTGGGCCGTAAGAGGCCCCTCCCGGAGTCTGTACACCCCTATTGAGCGGGTACCCAGTTTGTGATATGATATAGCCCGAGGGGCTGATGTTGTTCCATGTTATTGCACGAGGGGCTGATACGAGTGATTGTGAGATAGCCTGAAGGGCTGATTTTATGTGTCTATCTTTTCTCATTGCTTTTCATTCACTCGTTTAACTGCTAAAAGATGTTTTAAAGAGGTTTTTACTGAACTACGATGTTTTTACGAGCTTTCACTATTTTATTACATCGTATTGGTTTTATCCTGCCTCTTTGTAGCATTTTGCTGTATTTTACGTATTTTCTTATCGCTCAACTGCCTTTACTTTTATCACTTACTGAGTTGGCGTACTCACATTACTCTCTGCACCCTGCGTACAGATTCAGGAGTCTCGGGTCCTGCTAGCGAGGGCTAATTGCTTCCAGCAGGCTGTTCGGAGTTCACTAGGTAGCTGCTCGGCGTTCGCAGCCCAGTGCTTCTCCCTCTTATCTTACTTTCCTTTGTACTAGTTTTGTAATAGACTGTGTAGTCTCTTTCATACTCTTAGACTATGTTTAGATGCTCATGACTGGTGACACCCCGATGTCGGGCTGTATTTGTTTCCGCATTTGTTCTATTTCACTTTACTTTGGAATTTCTCATTTATTAATGACTTAATTATGAATTACATAATTGTTAATTGGTATTGGGGGTTTGTGTCGGCTGGCCTTGTTCACGATAGGCGCCATCACGACCGGGTCCGGTTTAGGGTCGTGACAAAACAGTTATAAATTATATTGCAAAACACTTTTTTACAATTTTATCTTTTAACATATTATTTCAAGTTTGGACTTAACATTCTTGAATGGTAAATAAATTTTATAGCCCATAAATGTAGTAACTCAAATAAATTTCAAATCAATACTAATGCTAACAAAAAAATTAACTCAACACTAGGAATGACAATAGTATTGGATACCTATCTTTTAGTTTTACATTGGTTTATAATAAAAATGCATAACTTAATATATCTTTTTCTATGTGCTTAATTAATAGTACTTATTAGATATACTTATTTTAGCATGACCTATAAAGTATTTTTTTAGATTATGTTAATTTTTATTATGACTTATTAAATATCAATATTTGCTTTATGCAATTTATTATTTTTATTATAGAATAATTTAGTTAATGACGTGATTTATCCCATATTATTATGTTATTTTCTTGAAAAATACATTATATAGTTGTATCTTATTAGGACTAAGAAATATTTAGAGAACAAGTTACATATTTTGTGCTATGAAGACTTTACCAACAAAATCCGAAAATTCGAAAAAATCGAAAACCCCAATAAAATCGAGATTAAAAACCTCGACTTTGTTGGTTTGGTTTATAGATTTAAAATCCGATACCATTGATTTGGTTTGGTAATTAAAAAATTCGAACCAATCCGACATATGTACACCCCTACTTAAGAGATAGGGTTGCAACGCTCACTACTTTAAACTCTGGATACAAATTGCAAATATTACGCAATCTGGCCAAGGAGTTTCAGGAGCGTGACCGGAATGGGTTTTGGAGGTCCGGAGTAGATTTAGGCTTGAATTAGCGAAATTGGAATTTTGGCATTTTCCGGTTGATAGGGGAGATTTTGATATAGGGGTCGGAATGGAATTCCGGAAGTTGAAGTAGGTCCGTCGTGTCATTTGTGACGTGTGTGCAAAATTTCAGGTCATTCAGACGAGGTTTGATATACTTTTTGATCGAAATCAGAATTCGGAAGTTTTTGGAATTCTTAGGCTTGAATCCGTGGTTGATTTGATGTTTTGATATTGTTTTGAGTTTTCCAAAGGTTGGAACAAGTTTGAATGATGATATGGGATATGTTGGCATGTTTGGTTGGGGTCCCGAGGGCCTCGGGTGAGTCTCGGGTGGTCAAACGGATCAAGTTCATGTTTGAAAAGTTGTAGATTTTTCCTTCAGTTCTATTGCAGATATTTCTTCTTCGCGATCGCGTGAGGAGGCTCGCGATCGCGTAGAGCATTTTTAGGGGCAATCCAGTTTGTTCTTCACGTTCGCTTACTTGGAGCTGCGATCGCAAGAGTTGTTCAGGTAAAGAATCGCGAATGCATGGGTTAGGGCGCGTTCGCATAAGGTTAAGTGGACCAGAGGTTGACCACGCATTTGTTCATCGCGAAAGCGATCCCTGGTTCGCGATCGTGTAGGTATAGGGCTGTTGTGTATCGCGTTCGCGTAGAGTAAATTCTGAGTCATCAAATTTTGTGCTTCGCGATCGCGATGGTCTTTCCGCGATCGCAATTAAGGAATTTAAATCGCTGGGCAGAATGTTTAAAAGACCATTTTCGCAATTTTTGGCCATAGTTCACCATTTTTGAGTCGGTTTTGGAGCTTCTTGGGGGAGATTGAAATGGGAATTCAAGAGAACTTCTTTGAGGTAAGATTAATGAACCTAAAACTCGATACTATGTTGATTCTTACTTGTTTAAACATGAAATTAGTGGGATTTGAAGCCTAAAATTGGGGAGTTATGGCTTGAAATTGGAGACTTTGATTTGAGGATTTGAAGGGCCGTTTGTGGTCGGAATTTGATGTTCTTGGTATGTATGGACTCATGGGAGGATAAGGTTCTATTGATGTGACTTTTATTGAATTTCGAGATGTAGGCTCGGGGGTCGGGTTGGACCAATTTTGAGATTTTTGATATAATTTGATTATTTACGCATGGGCTTCGTTCCCTTAGCATATATTGATGTTGTAATTCTGATTTTGGATAGATTCGACGCAAGTTGAGGTCGAGTCGAGAGGCAAGGGCATCGCGGAGTAGTATTCCATCCGGTTTGAGGTAAGTAACCATTGTAAATTTAGACCTGAGGGTATGAAACTCCGATATTTCGTATTGTTTTGATAAATGAGGTGGCGCACATGCTAGGTGACAAGCATGTGGGCGTGCACCTGTAGGAATTTGTGACTTGGTTCGTCCCGTAGCGGCTATTAAGCTGCGTATTTGATTTAAAATCTTATGATATTCCGTATTTTAGAGATTGATACTATATTTTGGGTTGTACGCCATGTTTGGGGCCCTGTGTCGACCTGTTTAGACCCTTAGGGGTATTTTTACTACATTCATCACTCTATTTATTTTGAAAGCATATCATCAGTCATATTTTTACCTATTTATTGTTTAAATCCAATTTCATTACTCTACTTCTTAATATATGAAAACTGTTTGGGTTGAGTTCCCTGATTTCCACTGTTATGCCCGAGTGGCTGTGAGGTTAATGACTGAGAGAAGTTGAGGACCTAATAGTGAGGATTTTATATATATATATACATCATGGATCGGGCTGCACGCCGCAGCGATACTTATATAGATCGAGCTGCACGCCGCAATGATATATATTAGATCGAGATGCGCGCCACAACGATATGACACTTGGGCTGTAGAAGCCCCTCCGGAGTCTGTACACCCCCAGTGAGCGTAGTCGACTATAAACTATGGATCGGGCTGCACGCCACATCGGTTATTACTATTATTATTATTATTATTATGAGATATCTATTGAGCCGGAGTGCTGAGTGTGAGTACTGATTGACGAGAGTTGAGTCACGAGTGACTGAGAGGCTTGCCCGAGAGGCTATACTTATGAGTGATACCTTGCCCGAGGGGCCCGTTATGATATTTTGCTGTTTTCACTCTTCTTTTTATGCTGAGCCTCTATTGAAAAATGTTGAATAAATGATTTCAAAGTATTTTAATTGAAACTGAAGTTTTATGAGGTAACCGGCTATTGAACTGCTGAGTTTGACTTAATATATCTGTTGAAAACTCTTATCTGATTTTTAACTGCTCGTCACTGCACTCATACCTTATTTATTTTAGTTACTTACAGAGTTGACGTACTCATGTTACTCCATGTACCTTGTGTGCAGGTCCAAGTGCCCGAGCATCAGAGTGAGAGCTTTCAGCACTCTCAGAGCTTTACCGGAGATCGCAAGGTAGCTGCACGACGTTCGCAACCCTACCTTCCTCCTTCCTATTTTAGTATTTTGTTGTTTCGGACTTATTTTGTATTATTTAGATAGTGTCTTAGTTGTATTTAGAGGCTCATGACTAGTGACACCGGATTGTTGGATTGTGTTGGTATATTTTGTATTGATATCACATATTTCCGTTGATTTATATATTTTATATGAGAATTTGAGACTTAATCGGTTTTAGAAAAATAGTTTTATAAAAAGAATTCACTGTGGTTACTTGTTGGGTTGGTTTGCCTAGTACTGCGATAGTCTCATCACGACCGGAGCATTTGGGGTCGTGACAAAAAGTTTAAATACCCGCCAGAATTTTGAAGCACCGGAAATTTAGAGGATCACTAGAATTTCCAGCCACAATGTTGAAAAGTCCTGGTGAATTCATAATTTGTGGCAACATCATACAATCACCGTAACTGTCGTGTGGTTTAAAATTCTGACAATCGAGAAAAGTCCTGGCGAGCAAACTTTAAAATGCTGACATTACTTTTTTCTAAATTTTTATTACCTGTTTCAAAAAATTAATAGTTTCACCTAGAGGTGGCAAAATAGTTAAAAAAAAATAGTTATCTATCCATATTATCCATTAAAAATGGGTTGGATAATGAACTTTTTAAAAACGGGTCAAATATGGATAAGAATCATATTATCTACTTAGAAAATGGTTAACCAATGGATAACTAATGTGTTTAACTTTTATATTTATAAAGCCTCAAATTAGGGGTTCCTCAAGTTTAAAAGACTAGGAATTCTCCTATAAGCGGTCATATTCAAGAAGCCATGGATAATATGGATATCCATAATATCCGTCGGATAACTCATTTTTTATCCGTCTCAAATACGGATGGGACCGAATAATTTATCCGTTTTTTGAATTACCTGTTTTTAACCCGCTCATATTCGACCCGACCCACCCGTTTGACACCCCTAGTTTCACCGAATGTCCTGTTTGTATCATTCTCCTTATGTTAACTGACAACAGATGTTGGGCTTTTTCTTAGGTGAAGCCCATATAATGTTATAAAACGAGGTCATTGGGCTTTCTTTCGTGAAGCCCGAATATAATGGGCTTATTATAAAACAGGGAGGCCCTTTTATGATCGATATTCCACAAATATAAACCCTAGCATCCTTCTTGTTACCTTACAAACCCTTGCTGCAACTCGTAGGAGAGAGACGCACAGGCGCCGCAGTAGCAGCAGAGCCAAAAATGGAGCCAGCGAGAAATGTAAAGGATGTTTCACCTCACGAGTTCGTGAAAGCTTACGCCGCTCACCTCAAGCGTTCCGGCAAGGTCTGCCTCTCTCTTTATCATTCTTCTCTCAAATCCACTTCTCTTTGTAAACTATAGATATATCCATTTCTCCATAGTGTAAAGTTTTCTAGTTTACAAATTTGTCCATTTTTCCGTAGTGTAAAGTTTCTCAAGTTTACAAATTTATTTGATGGAGTATCTTTCCTATTTTAATTTGCGTGTATGTTTGTAATCTGATCAGTGATATTCTATCGTGTCTCTATGTTTTATGTGTGGTGGTTTACTTTTATTTCTGGCTAAGATGTCCTTTCAGTGTATTTACTAGTGTTCGCTAATAAGTATTATAGCTGTAGAAGTTTGATTGACATAGTCGTCCAATCTATTCATGATTGTACATGACTATGGATGTTGGCCTGAAAGCGGTTGTGTTTAAAATAAAAATCATATAACCAGACACTCTAAATTGAGAGAACATTTGTCTGCTAGATCCTGTTAAAGACTGAAAGCTATTACTTCTGTTTGTACTTGAATTTGTTGCCATATTTTATTAATTTTACATACATTCCATTTCTATATTGTTTACAGTCATATAAATGTAGTATGTGGTGATAGAGTGAGATGGCTTGTTTTAAGGTCAAAAGTTGTCTGATATCTCAGTTAAAAGCTATTATGTATTATGATCAATAGGGAGAGTGCCTGTCTGCCCTTTTGCTATAGTAGGCTGTCTATTTGTCCCCCTCCTTTTTGATTTAGTTTTGGTCAAGATTGCTGCTGTAATTTGGTTCGGAATGTGAGATAAAAACCACAGTTATCTCATTAGTTTGCTGCTTATTAATTTTCAATTTCATAGATGGAGCTTCCTGAGTGGACTGACATCGTCAAGACTGGTAAACTGAAAGAGCTTGCCCCATACGACCCTGATTGGTACTACATTAGAGCTGGTATGTATTTCAGTTATCTCCTCGCATTGAAGAAGTAAATTATGTGACTAAACATTACTGTTCCTAACTTTTCTTCCATTCTGTTTGTATTGTATGGACAGCTTCCATGGCAAGAAAGATCTATCTGAGAGGAGGTCTTGGAGTTGGTGGATTCCGAAGAATTTATGGTGGTAACCAGAGGAATGGAAGCCGCCCACGTCATTTCTGCAAGAGCAGTGGTTCAGTTGCCCGCAACATCCTTCAGCAATTGCAGAACATGAACATCATTGACTTCGATCCCAAGGGGTAAGTATCCTTGTCACATTCAAATTGCATCTTTCAAATTGTAGGTACGGAATTCAGTTGCTTAGGAAAAACTCCTGGGATTGACATCTCATTTTTGAAATGTTATTTGAATGAAATGGGGAATGCAGCAGGAGAATAATAGTTGTTTCCCCTGATTTTGGAGTCTTTGCTATTCGAATTTAGCTGATGTAGTTCCCCTAACACCATATTTTGTACTGATGCTTTATATGCAGAAACAGGATTTTTTATTTTTTCGTTCTTCTATATGTCCTGAGAAATAGTCAACAACATAACAACAGCCCATTATAATTCCACAAGTGGGGTCTGGTCACTGATGAGTGTAGTGTGTACGCAGACCTTACCCCTGCCTTGGGGTAGAGAGGCTGTTTGTGATAGACCCCTCGGCACAAAAAGATAAAATATCCCGAGAATTAGGCATAAAATTAAAAAAGGGGGATTGGAAGGAGTCATCTCTGAGATGAGATTAAGTGTCGAACTGCTGCTACTTATTATCTTTCTGATACTTAGAGAAGTATTACTGTTTGATGTTTGTTACTCCTTTTTTTTCAGTGGAAGGAGAATCACATCCAATGGCCAGAGAGATCTCGACCAAGTTGCTGGAAGAATTGCTGTTGCCATTTAAGAGAGATGAAAGCAAGCGTTATTATAATACATGAGTTGCTTCAAACTTATAATTTCAGCTTGGACCATATAGATGTAGGGTGTTGTTGAATCAATTTTCTGCATGTTTTGCCTTTTTTTCTTCTTTTATCATGGGATTCTTTTTGCATCAGTATGCTAGTTTTGTCCTTTCAGTACTTTAAGATGTTACTTGGGCCTGCCCTCTCTTTGAGCATAACATTCTTATTCTCGTTAAGGGTGTGTTTTATATGGAGGAAAATATTTTGCTAAAACGTTTAACTATTTTTCGTTTTCAAATAGCTAAACTCATACTCGATGTTTAGACGTGCGCCAATCTTTCACATTTTGAGTGGATCTGAGTTCTATGCACTTCAAAAGTACAAAAAAATTTCCTAATAAAATTTGTAAAAGCTTTACATTATTAGTATAATAAAATTTAAACTTTATTTGAATTATGTCAAGCGTAAACTCATATGTTAACCTGCATGGACAATTACACTATAAAAATACTTTTCCTAATTTAAAAGATATCATAGTTACAGCAGGTTGTAGTCTAGTTTTCACTCTTTAGACTGATCGTCATGTGCTTTTTCTTCTTTCTATTTTACAATTGCTTTTGACTGGCATTATTAAAGATAACATGAAGTTCCCCCCCCCCCCCTCCCCCTCCCCAAAAAAAGTCCCAAATTTTAATATATTTGGTATCTTCTACTAATTTCTTTTCCTTTAGGTACTTAAAATATTTTAATGCCCTCAACTTTCCTCTTCTACCACGCTCACTTTTGCGACTTTGTTTCAAAGATCTTTTAATTGGTATTCTTTAGTCTTAACTCTTAACATACATGTTTTTGATGTAGATGTTTTGAATAGACCTACCGAGTCATGTCGGCAATGTTGTTCCATCGCTGATACCTCATGTGGAACGCTTTACTCTAGTTTTGGTTTCTCTATTACCACTTTTTTCATTGCAATTCTAAAATAAATATGAAAAAGCAAAAGAAATTCTCGTATCCGATATAAAGGTACTCTCTATTTTAAATGGTTACATGCATAATTTCAAATCGTAACCTCTAAACTATACTCACCCGTTCAGCAACCCCCCCCCCCCCCCCACAAACCCTACTAAGGAAGAAATATTAAGGACCTGAGCTAAAATATATGTCGCGCTTATCCAGACCTTTTTACTAATTGAATTTATTTTTATCTCGTCTGAATTTGAAAAAAAAAAGATTTAGGACAGAATACAAAGTTGATCGATCGAGTAAAATTAGTTTTTCCCTAGTTAAAATATATATATACTATATTTTATCGATTATTATTTTCAAAATCGACTATAAATATATATTTCTCAAAAATATTTATTGGCAATTGAGCAATGGCAAGAAAGCCCACTACCATGTCATTAGGTGATCACGGATCAGTTGCGTGTATCCAACGTTTGCTCCAGTATAAATCCGATTGTGTAGGGCCCGCTTCAATATACACAAGAGCTGGGCCCTCTTCTCTAATACAATCGCTCCACGTGTAGGCGTGACGATCACCGATGTAGGAGGAAAGACATAAGATCTCTAGAAACTTAAAAATTCATAAATCATAATTAAGCCGTTGCCTAACGCACTTTAATAACGATCAACAGAGGAAAAAAAGAAGATAAAACAAGGATTAAATTCTCCATTCCGTTAAAGCAAAAGAGGGAGCAGAGCAGATTTGGGCTTCGGCTTTTGCTTTACTTTGCTTCGATTCTAGGGTTTTGCACTACGACTCTGTTACAGAAACAAATAGAGAACGCGGCTAATCCCACTCTCTTTTTTACTTTTGTTAATACGGTAAGATTATTAACTACCAATTTGTAATGGTTTTGTTGATTGGATTGACTTTTTCTTTCACGAACTATGATCACGTTGCTTTCTTCGTCCTTCCTTTCAAAACGAGTTTTCAGCCATTTCGTGATTGTCGGTTATAATATCAGTTTTAACTAATTATTTTTGGTTTGCTTCCATTTCCTAGAGATTTCGTTTGATTGTTTTACAAACAATTTAATTCGAGAAGCAAGTACATTGTTTTTGACTCAATGGGAATGATAATTGTTTCCCTGTGCAAGAGGTGGCAGATGGGCTATGGCATAGTATATTTTAACTTGTAACATTTATGCAGTATAATAGTTTTAATCTCTGTTTAATGTTAGGTAAATGTATACTGTATGCATGTTTAATTTATTCTTAGCTAAAATTAGGTTACCATTAGAAGAATTCCGCCACGGGTTAGTGGGATATTTCTGGGCACTTGTCTGATATAAATTTTATTCTCATATTTGCAGGTTATTTTTGTTTCTTACTGTGTTGATTCAAAGGTTTAAGGCCCTTCCAGGATCAAAGTGAATAAGTAGGATTTCAAGGATGTGCTGAAGTGAAGTATCATCATCTCTAGACAAAGGTTTCGAAGTAGTAAGCTACAATATATGGCATATTAGGGGTAAAACGAAACCCAATGTAGGATACTAACACCAGCTTGGCTTTAGATTGTGGCAGTTTGTGAAGGAGGTGAATGGTGTGCTATTCATAGTCTAATGCTTGCCTAGGTTCAGATTTATACTGACATACCTGTATTTGTGTACCAAATATGGAATTATAGAATTTTAATATGGAAGACTTTAGAGAATCAGAGCTTCCACTTCTTAGCTGGATCAGCAAAAATCCTTCTGAGATGGCAGAATCCCCTCTGTTTATTGTCTCCTGTGTCATTGCTGGTTTAGTTGGAATTTTAACTATACTTTACACAGCTTTCCAGTGGAGAAGGAGCACAAATGGTAGTTGGATGAAAGCCATAGCCAGATCAAAGAAAAACCCGAAAACAAGGAATAAGGTCCCTGTGGCTCCTCATACTTGGGCTTTAGAAACTGTTTCTCGAGGGAAAAGTTTAAATTGCGGTGTCTGTCTAAAGTCCATTTCTCCATCTCAGACTCTTGGCCCAATTGTGGCTTCGGAAAGTTTCTTTAATCGTTGCAGCATATGTGGCGCGGCAGCTCATCTGAGTTGCTCATCTAGTGCTCACAAGGATTGCAAATGTGTATCTATGTTTGGATACCCTAATGTGGTACATCAGTGGGCAGTGCGCTGGACAGAGGTAGCTGATCAACCTGATGAATCTTACTTCTGCAGCTACTGTGAAGAGCCATGCAATAGTTCATTTCTTGGTGGGTCCCCTATATGGTGTTGCCTGTGGTGTCAGCGTCTAGTTCATGTTGATTGTCATGCCAATATGTTCAATGAAACTGGTGATATTTGTGACCTGGGCCCTTTCAGAAGGCTTATTCTATCGCCACTTTATGTGAAAGAGCTTAACAGGACTTCTGCGGGCGGACTGCTGAGTTCTATCACACAAGGAGCCAACGAGATTGCATCTTCAGTGCGTGCTAGTATAATAAGTCAAAGCAAGAAATACAAACACAGTAATGAGAAACATGGGAATGGGACCTCTGCAGAGACAAGCAATGGTGATGCTACTGGGGACACAACTGCTGAAAGCACTGCTGATAGTCATCAAGTAAATGGTAATTGTAGAATAGAGGAAAAATGCAATGGCTGTGTAAATAGAGAGGGTGTGGATCAGCAGCAAGACAGTGGTGTGAAAAAGATGATATCTATACCCAGCTTCAAGAGGAGTTCATCCATTAATCAGAGGGATGAATCTCAATTAATAGGGATAAGGCAGAAATATGAATTGACTGATTTGCCTCCAGATGCCAGGCCTTTGCTAGTTTTTATAAACAAGAAAAGTGGAGCTCAACGAGGAGATTCACTTAGGCAGCGGTTAAACCTTTTATTAAATCCAGTGCAGGTGAGGTGAAGCTCCTTAGCTACTCACTGTTATTTTAGCATCCAGCTTGTGAATAATTCTTGCTCTCTCTATTTATCTATCGGTAGTAATGTGTTAATCAGTGCAACAATTACATTTTGAGGAATGTTACCACCATAGGTGGTTAGTTAATTCACCTGTCCTTTAAATGGCTTAGAGGGCTTGCGCTTGTAGCTGCTAAAAAGATTCTATGAGCCCTATTTTATCTGCCAACATGCTTTTGAAAGTGTCGTAACACATTCCTTGGATAATTGTAAATGTACCGCCTAATAATGTTTCATTATCAACGATTGACTTGTATAATCTTGGTATTTTGGTGAATGTTGTAAATTAGACTTAGGCAGATCTCTATCGGGCAGAGGAACAAATGTGGTGATAGATAAATACATTATCCCTTTACAGGTTTCGGTGCGGGGGAGTGCTAATTTCCTTTTATGCTACTTGATTATATGCCTTATGAACATCATTAAAGATGTCTAGTCTTTTCTGTTTAAAGGCTACTTTGTGGTCCAGCTTTTTCAGTAGATTCATGAATGTTTTTGCCAGCGAGCCAATGTGTTGATCTGATTTTTCATGGATATGCTAATTAGGTCTTTGAGTTGAGTTCAACCGATGGGCCCGAAGTCGGTCTGCATCTTTTTAGAAGGGTGCCTCACTTCCGGGTTCTTGTATGTGGAGGTGATGGTACTGTAGGCTGGGTTTTGAATGCCGTAGATAAACAAAACTATGTTTCTCCTCCACCAGTGGCAATACTTCCCGCTGGGACAGGAAATGATTTGGCTCGAGTTCTTTCCTGGGGAGGTGGCTTGGGTTCTGTAGAGAGACAAGGTGGTCTTTGCACACTTTTGCATGATATTGAACAAGCTGCAGTAACTATCCTTGATCGATGGAAAGTTTCTATCTTAGACCAACAAGGCAAGCTGCTTCAAGCCCCGAAGTTCTTGAACAACTACCTTGGTATGGTAACTGTTCTTCTTTGGACGGCAGATGATATATTAAGTTTGCTTTATTGGAGAATGTTATGATCATCATCTCCCTTTTCCAGTGTTTTTTTCAATTCTAATTTTTTTTTTGGTTGCAAATTTTGATTAGTGTTCGTTATTGATGTTCCAGGGGTTGGCTGTGATGCAAAGGTTGCATTAGAAATCCATAATATGAGGGAGGAAAACCCCGAGAAGTTCTACAATCAGGTATGCAGATCATCTTCTATAAGATCATGTGGAGCATGATAATTGGGTTTGTGAATTTAGTTTGATAAAGAAATAGGTCTGTATAATTTAAAGTTTGCTTTGACTTATGTAATGAATTGCATCATCTATGTATTCATGCATCTCTTGTTTGTAGGATCGTATGGAATTTTTTTGGCGTAACTGAGAGTTATCTTCCATGTATGTCTCCTTTCTATTTTATATGCATTTGTGACTGATATTTTTTTTTTTTTTTCGGTTGCAAAACTGCTGCAGTTTATGAACAAAGTTCTTTATGCCAGAGAAGGTGCTAAGAGTATCATGGATCGGACATTTGCAGATTTTCCATGGCAAGTTAGGGTGGAAGTTGATGGTGTTGAGATTGAGGTTCCTGAGGTGGTGACAAAAGGCTTAACTATTCTTGTGGAAAAAACATTTTTGCTTCGAATATCTACTTTTAGTCATTTGATATGTGATTCTTACTGCAGTCTATCTTTTAGTGACTCTCATCATTCTTATATAAGTTGCAATAATACTATCGAACTCTCTGGAGATACTAGGAAATCTTCTATCATGATAAAAGGTCCAAAAGTTTATAAGGGAAATTTGGTGGATAATTCTGTATATTCTTCTTAAAGATGTTTTAGAGTCATCACGGTCTTGAAACCACCTTCAGCAACTAAAAGATTATTAATCTTTAATGATGAGTTATTACTTTGTGACTTGATCTGTAGGATGCAGAAGGTGTTCTTGTAGCTAATATTGGAAGCTACATGGGCGGAGTAGACTTGTGGCAGAACGAAGATGAAACTTATGACAATCTTGATCCTCAATCCATGCATGACAAGATGCTGGAGGTTGTCAGCATTTCTGGGACCTGGCATCTTGGGAAGCTTCAGGTATATAGGAAACGATTTCTGAGACGTTAAGTGTAGCAAAAGTAATTTTCATGGTCCTGTGGAAGCTGTTTCTTTTTTGTTGAGGAAAATTTTCACAGAGTGTTAAAGTAGCTTCCTCTCGGGCAGTTGTCTATGTTGTGTGTTCATATCCTTACTGGAGAGGCGTTCAGTAATTACATCTGCTGATCCTCTGACAAGATTTGCTGCAGTTGTATAACTGGAAGAGCAGTTTTTGATGGTTATTGACATGATGTGTCTATTTGATCTTTCTGCTTTTATTTCACTCTTTTGTGATAAGGTTACTGCTCTTGCAAACAGGTGGGGCTTTCGAAAGCTCGGAGGCTTGCACAGGGGCAATTGATCAAAATTCAACTTTTTGCTGGATTTCCTGTTCAAATAGATGGAGAACCCTGGTATCAGCAACCATGTACATTGACAATAACACATCATGGACAGGTCAATTACACTTGCGTATGCTTTGTTTTTTCCAAGAGTGGGGAGAGGGGGAGGGAAAATGGGTTTTCACGTTAAATTTATTGAACTAATTCAGCATCTATAATTTGACCCTGCTGCTGTTACAGGCCTTCATGCTGAAGAGAGCAGCAGAAGAACCTCTAGGTCATGCAGCAGCAATAATTGCCGATGTGCTTGAGAATGCGGAATCCAATCAAGTGATCGATGCATCACAGAAGCGGGCACTTCTTCAAGAAATGGCCCTTAGACTCTCTTAGACACTGACACTTTTTAGGTTGCAGCAGTTAATAGGAAGTTTTGTGTAAAGTTCTCTGCCCTTTTTTACAGGTTCTTCCATTTCACATGTAAAATATATGGAAATTAGAAATGTATACAAAGCTAGTTAACATCGAGTGAAGAGGCAAATTTTATGATGGTTGAACCAGTGTCCTCGTGGTCCTACGGTCTAATTTGTGCTCAAGTGTTTCGTCCCTTTGGGCGTGTTTTTATATAGTACCCAACAAACAGTGGCTGTAACGATATCCAAACCACCCAGTAGTTGAGGATTATGGGTTGGCCAATGCTTGCAGCTTTTAGCTGTTTGGACCATCGTAGTGGGCTGAGGATAAATGGTGGGGTAACAGCTTTCTTATATTGCCTGTTGTTTCAATGAACATTACGGGAAGAAGTCATACATAGGGAAAAGAATCGTTTCTGCCTGTGAGTAGTGTATGGGTCAAAATCCAGCTTAGGAAATCAGGCATGAGAAGGTCGTTATTAGAGAAGACTATGTTTCGATTTGGGCGGCCAGGCCGAGGTCGACTGAAGCCCGACAACGAGCAGGAGCAAGCCGTTGAGAAGCCGAGGTCGAGTAGCGAAGTTCATTCTGAGAAAAACTATTGTAAAGAAGTTGACTCTTGAGAGAAAATACAAAGTTCACTTTTTCATAGTGATTAATTTTATTGATTATTCTTCCTTTCCACTCACACGATCCAAGAAAGCCTTGTTCATTTTCTTACGTACTGCCATATTTCGTTGTCAGATATTATTATGTTTCACTAAGATTTACTTTGCACCTTAGTTATTTTTTAATTAGTTTAACAAAATGTTATACTT
Source organism: Nicotiana tabacum (assembly GCF_000715075.1). Lineage (NCBI taxonomy): Eukaryota > Viridiplantae > Streptophyta > Magnoliopsida > Solanales > Solanaceae > Nicotiana > Nicotiana tabacum. The sequence continues at coordinate 215,284,615 of NC_134085.1, forward strand.
TTTATCTTCAATCCAAGTTTTATTTTACGTCTCGAGTGTAGGTACATTTCTTATATTTGGAGTTGGCTGATTTGTTTTTATTATTTTTAATTGTTCGAGGTTGATGTCCCAAAAACTTCTTTCAGATATACAAAATGGAAGGTGAAGAAAGAAAGATATACAAAACGGAACGTACACATTACTCATTTTTTATGCTTTTCTACGTAATTTTTTTTCTCTATTATATAAAATAAACAAATGCAAAAATCGATGTAATACTTTGTATCTGGTCATTGCAAATATTAAGTTATCTGTTTCGTAACATGCTCTTAAAATTTGTAAGAAGTCAAAAAAAAGTAGAATTTAAAACGAGTACAGTTTTAAATAAAATAGCCAATTAGTTGACATTTATTCAATTTTACTAATTTTGCTTTCACGATTGACTTGTTTTTTTTTTTTTTTTTTTTTAAAAAAACGGAAACTAATGCCCGAAAACTGTTAAACCAATATATGAATATTATATACTAATAATTTTCTAACTAATTTACCAAAAGGATGGCATAATTTTGACCATTTGCACATGACCGCCATGGCGTGCAGCCGTTTCTTGTACTTCTCGTTTTGCTTCTCCTTTTATATATTTGACCAATTTATAAATTATGACAGTGTTTTCTTTTATTTTTATTAGTAAAAATAATCGGTACATACATTCTTACAAACGTCTATCACACACTCATCTTGTCAACTAGACTCCATACAGTGTTCGAATAACTTGATTCCAAGAAAGGCTGTGGAGCTTTAATAATTCATCACGCCATAAAAAAAAAATTAAAAAAGGAAAAAAAAAGTAAAGCTTGAGAAAGGATAAAGTGCAAGTTTATATATGCAATCATCATTTAACACACGCCCATATGATTTTACCTATTTAAAATTCAATCTCCCTCAACAGTCTTTCTTCGAATATCTCTAATGAGTTGTTATTAATAATTACGTACAATGGCAAACAAAAATGCTGATTTTATATGGAGAAATATCATAAATATTAGATTTTCAGATCCCAAGGTGACAAATGTAGTTAAGGTCATGAGATCCTCAACTATCAAAAAAATTAATTACTACATCACAATCGAGGTTTGAGATATAATCATCTACTCCCTCCGTCTCATATTATCAGTTATAATCATTAAAAATAATTGTCTCAAATTATTTGTCACTTTAGAAGTTCAAGACAAAATTAATTATCTTTTCCTTTTTATCCTTAGTAATAACTATTCCCTCCGTTCACTTTTACTTGACAGTATATTTTCATTTTTACTTGTCACTTTACGCATATCAAGAGAAGACAAAAAAAAATTCCTGTTATATCCACAGTATTTATTACTCATTTCAAATCATTTTCTCAAATCCAATAAAATATGCATCAATTAATATAGATATCATGGTAAATTATGCACTTCATTTTTTATTTCTTAAGGGGCGTGAAAAGTCAAAACGTGTCAAATGAAAGTGAACGGAGGGAGTAATAATTATCCTTGAAGACTACAACATTCCGATGAAGAAAGATTAAATATTAAGACATGAATAAGGATAAAATAGTCAAAATTCCATCATAATTAATTTTTTTAAGGGGCTAAGCTTCCCAAAAAAACTTTTAAGCATTTTGTTGAGAGTATGAATGTATTGAGTAGTGAAGTAACTTAAGATAACTAGAGTTTAGTCTAATCATAGTTTAACTAACTATAGTTAGCAATTAGTTAGTCCAGCTGTATTAGTATATAACTGGTAGTTAACACTGTACAGAGGCGGTTAATTGATAATGAAGATGAGCTTTCTTCTTCCCCAATTTCTTCTCTCATTTCTTAGCTCAATATTCATCTTCGATTCACAAATTTATCATGGTATATTGTCAGGAGGTGACACTATTAAGAATGTCTTATGTGTTCCTGCTTTCAAGTTCATTGTCGGTCTCCAAGGTGACAAAAGATCTGAACTGTTTTGCTTCCTTCTTTCCTACATTTTGTGTATTTCAGGACCTCTGGTCTGGGAGGGTGAAGGAGATTGGTAGGGAAGAAAATGGATTATACACCATGATATCAGTAGAGTCACACAAAATGATGCATTCTCACAAAGCCTTTATAGTAATGAAGCTAAGAGGTCCAGATATATGGCACAAGAGAATGGGGCATGTGGCTCTACCAGTCATTAGAAAACTACAATATTTCAGAAACAGTTTAGATTTCAATAATGTTCATAGATGTGAGATTTGCCCTTTGGCAAGGCAAACTAGAATGCCTTTTCCAGTAAATACTATAGAAGTATTGAAGCTTTTCAACTAATTCATATGGATGTTTGGGGACCTTACAAGGTTGCTACCTATAATGGAATGAAGTTTTTTCTTACATTAGTGGATGATTACACTAGATGGACTTGGACTTTTCTGATAAGACTGAAATCTGATGTAATTTTCATCCTTAAGAATTTTCTTGTTATGGTTAAAACTCAATTTGGCAAGTCTGTTAAAATGTTCAGGTCAGACAATGGGAGTGAGTTTTTCAATACTCAATGTAGCGAATTATTTCAGCTGCATGAGATCTTACACCAAAGTTCATGCCCATATACACCTCAGCAGAATGGGGTAGTAGAAAGAAGACACAGACACATTTTGGAGATTGCAAGGGCTATCAGATTCCAGGGTCATCTACCAGCTAGATTTTGGGGAGATTGCATTGAGACAGCTGTATATATTATCAATAGAGTGTTATCCATAGTGCTTGGAAACTAGTCACCTTTTGAACTGTTGTATCACAGACAGCCTTCTTTAGCTCATTTAAGAATAATAGGGTGCTTGTGCTTTGCTTCATTGTTGCCTAAAACTGACAAGATTGGGCCTAGAGCTGTGAAGTGTGTACTATTGGGATATGCAGCACTCCAGAAATGATATAAACTTCTTGACCTTGAGCACAATGTATATTTCATCAGTAGAGATGTAACCTTCTTTGAAGATGCTTTTCCTTTCCAGAATCCATAGGAGGGAACTGACCAATCCTTCCTAGATTACTTGAATATGAGAACACTCTATGATCATAGTACTCCAGATCATGAGTATTATCCACATTCTACATCAACTCCAGCTAGAGACTCACCCATTGTTCCTATTCCAGAGAGTTCCCCAGTACTCAACTCAGATCATGGACATTCAGAGACTTCTCCAACCCATTCAATATCCACTTCAATCCCTCCAACATCAAATCCCCCAACTTCTATGCCAACTGCAGTTCCAAAATTGAGTATACCACCTATTGAGGTTGCTAGAAAGTCAAGCAGGACTTCTAAACCTCCCATTTGGCTCAAGGATTATGTAACAGCTGACAAAGGTACACAAAGTAACAGTTGCAGATATCCAATAACTGCTGTCATAGGCTATGATCAACTGTCACCCAAGTATCAAAGTTACTTGTCTCGCTTCTCTTCAGAACAGGAGCCTAATAGCTACTATGAAGCTGCAAAGGACAAGAGGTGGATTGAGGCAATACAGACAGAAATAAAGGCACTTGAGGATAACAAAACTTGGGAGATAGTACCACTGCCTCATGAGAAGAGAGCTATAGGGTTCAAATAGGTATACAAAATCAAGTACAAGGCAACTGGAGAGGTTGAGAAGTTTAAGGCATGACTTGTAGCCAAAGAATACAATCAGAAAGAGGGGTTGGATTACCAAGAAACCTTTTCACCAGTAGTGAAAATGGTGACAATCAGGAGTGTGATTGCTTTAGTTGTTGCCAAGCATTGGACCATCCATAAAATGGATGTGTACAATGCCTTTCTTCAAGGAGATTTAACTGAAGAGGTATTCATGTGTATTCCACTAGGTTTTGTGGGATGTAACAACAGATCACTGGTATGTAAACTGCATAAATCATTCTATGGGCTTAAGCAAGCATCTCAGCAATGGAATATCAAACTCACTACAGCACTACTTGCATCAGGTTTTCAACAAAGCCACCTAGACTATTCCTTATTCACTAAAAAATCCTCAAGGCAGCTTGTGGTGGTTCTTGTGTATGTAGATGATCTCCTCATCACTGGAGATAACTTAGAGCTAATACAAGAGACTAAATCACAGTTGCAGGATAACTTCAAAATCAAAGATTTGGGAGAGCTGAAATATTTCCTGGGAATTAAGTTTGCCAGGGATCTTGATGCATCAAAGGAAGTATAGTCTGGAGTTAATTGCTGATCTGGGTTTATCGGGTTCTAAACCTTTGGGTTCACCTTTGGAATTGAATGCCCAGCTGACCACATTGGAGTTTGATACACACACAAACTCTACAGATGATGATGCTCTATTAGAGGATCCAGGACCATACCAAAGATTACTTGGAAGGCTGTTGTACTTGACAGTCACTAGGCCAGGCATCTCATTTGCTATCCATACACTAAGTCAGTTTATGCACAATCCTAAATCTTCTCAGATAGATGCTGCTCTCAGGATTGTGAGATACATCAAAAACTGTCCTGGACTAGGGGTGTTGATGAAAACTGATTGTTCTGGCTCACTAGCAGCTTTCTGTGATGCTGATTGGGCAGCTTGCCTCAACAGTAGGATATCTATAACAAGTTATTAGTAAAGTTTGGTGATTCCCTAATTTCATGGAAGTCCAAAAAACAATCAACAGTTTCCAGAAGTTCTGCTGAAGCAGAATATAGGAGTCTTGCCTCAACAGTGCCTGAGATTATTTGGCTCATTGGTTTGTTCAAGGAGTTAAGTGTTTCTTAACAAAAAATTACCCCCTCCGTTCCAATTTATGTGAACCTGTTTGACTGAGCACGAAGTTTAAGTAAAAAATGAAGACTTTTGGAATTTGTGGTCCTAAACAAGTTCAAATGGGGCCCAGAGTATTTGTGTGGTTATAAAAGCTTCTCATTAAGGGTAAAGTTGTAACTTTAAGCTAAATTGTTACCAAATTTAGAAAGGGTTCATTCTTTTTGGAACGGACCAAAAAGGAAATAGGTTCACATAAACTGGAACAGAGGGAGTATGTCTTTCATGAACGGACCAAACATATTGACATCGACTGTCATTTTGTACGTGAGAAGATCCAGTCAGGGTTGATCCACACTGTTTATGTCAATACTACTGATCAACAAGCTGACATCCTCACCAAAGGCCTGAGAAGAATGCAGCATAGCTATTTGTTATCCAAGCTAGGGATGAAGAACATCTTCACCTCCTCTAGCTTGAGGAGGGCTGTTGAGAGTATGAATATATTGAGTAGTGAAGTAACTTATCTTCGATTCACAAATTTATCACATTTATACTTATTGCCTTCTCCAAAATTTATTTATATACATCAGAAAATAGTTATTTAGAGTAATAAATTTAATATCTTTAGTACGTTACCAGTTAATTACCTTTGAAGGTATCATGTAGTGTCTAGACACCATGAATTGCTACTTTAATTGGTATATGCTTTTACAATTTTAAGAATTTGAAGCATTTTCAACGTTTACTCCTGCAAAAAAAAAATTTATTTTCTATTTGTTTATTACTAAATACAAATCAAAAAATGGAAGGCTATTTCCTCTTGGTTTTTCGATAAAATTACATGCATCTCACTAGACCGAATTGATCACCAATCTAAGCAAAACTTCCTTTTTTTTTTCTTTTTATCAAAATTTTCAAAACCATAATATTCTCTAGCTGAAAATAAAATAATCCAAACTTTTCTTGTACACCCCAAAAGAAAAAGAATAAGCAAAATAAATTAGTCTCTCACCATCCATAAGTAGTGAAGTTAAAGCTTTTCATTTCTGTTGCTGAAGAGGCCATTTTTCAGGTACCCAACACGTTGATTTCAAGCTCTGTTGCCTTCAAAGCAAGCTTTCTAATAAGTACTTCTTGTTTTTTTCCTCTAACCATAATGTATTAATTTATTAATACCATGCTATTAGCTGTAATTAATCTTTCTTTAATCTTACTCAATGTCCTTTGAACAAACACATCACGTTCTTTCTGAACTTTCTTTTTCTTCATTCTCTTTCTGTTACTGTACCAGTCAAAAACATTTTTCTTGTTGGAGTTACAACCTCATTTTCACATGAAAATTGCACCTCTAGTTAAATTGGTTCACTTTGCAACAAATTAATAATTATAAAAAAAAAAAAAGGTTTTCCCCCCACCTTGTGAGACTGTTTTGTTCAAAATCCATTGTTGTAAATTTAGTTTGGAGTAAAAAATGTGTCTTTTTTTCTTTTGGTAAATGGACTTTACTTGTGATATGTTGTGCGGACTCCCCAAAATAGTTGTCGTACCCGTATCGGATCCTCCAAAAAATATACTCCCTCCGTCTCATATTATCAGTCGTGGTTACTAAAAATAGTTATCTCAAATTATTTGTCATTTTAGAAGTTCAAGACAAAATTGATTATTTTTTTCCTTTTTTACCCTTAGTAATAATTGTTCTTGAAGATGGAGATAACACATAAATAGAATAAGTATTCAATGAAGAGATTATATCTTAAGACATAAATAAGGGTAGAATAGTCCAATCCATTTCCTAATTAATATTTCTTAAGGACCGCGTAAAAGAGAAACACGACACATAATATGAGAAAGAGGGGTACTAATTTTGGGGATCCGACACACACTCATCGACATTTTCGGAGAGTTCGAGCAACATAAATAATCATAAACCAAGACACGTTTTTTTTTTTTTGCTTTCCCATTTTAATGTGTTGCGAACTTTTTCAGAGGTGGAGCCATCTCTTGAAGTTTATGGATTCATGATTCTAATCCTTTTAAGTTACTAGGTTTTAAATTACCAATTTGTACTTATTTAATGACTTTCTTAAGACAAATATAGTATTTGAACGAAAGTTATTAGGTTCGGCCAAACTCGTAATCAAGTACTAGTTCCACCACGGAACTTTTGCATAAACATTTAAGTTAAATACACTTCTACTTTTTTTTTTTTTTCAATATAGTGAACTTTAAACTGTATTTACTTAATAAATTATCTAGATTGTGTAAATGCACCATTAGTTATATTAACCGTGCAATGAACTTTAATTCTAGCAGAAAAGGTTGGTAAGAGTATTAAACCATTGTTTCAAAATTGAAACATGGTTGAGGGAGTGGTCAGAAACCAGTCCAAGTGTAAAGTCTGTCTTTGCTGAAGAGAAAAGGCAGAAAGAGATGGTGGAATTTACCTTGTTAGTTACTGAAAGGTCCCTCTTGAAAACGTGTTCAACATTCTGAATCAGACTTTAAATCTTACATTTGGCACTTTACTTAGTTTTTGAGAGTCCATTGGCTTACACCCTTTAGTCTTTTTTCCATTATATAAAGTGGTCTTTCCACATATTTGTACACCATTTCATTTCAGAATCAAGACATATTTTTCTTCTTCATATCTTCCTTTTCTAGAGGTAACTTTTATTGAAGTGGTTTATAGTAGTTGTTTCTCTTCGCAAGATTTCTAGTTCAATTTTTGTGTAATACTGTCTCAGTTTTGATCTGAGGGTCTTTCGGAAACAGCCTCTCTACCCCTCGGGTAGGGGTAAGGTCTGCGTACACACTACCCTCCCCAGACCCCACTAGTGGGATTTCACTAGGTCGTTGTTGTTGCTGTACTGTCTCAGTTTTGATCCTTTCTTTCTCTTCTGCTTCAGCTTCTTCTTTTTGTCAGTTTCTTTGTGTATTCTTTTTGTCATTTTTGTTTCTATGTCAGCTCATGTTTGTAACATGTACTCATAATTGTGCCATAGACTTTGTGCATTGGATGATGCTTGCAACTAAACTATCTGAAAAGCTCCTAATTTTATACTCCTTATCAACTTTTAGTATATGCTTTGGTTGGAATTATCCCTGGTGCACTGATATTGACACGTCTTTAGCATGTCGGTGCGATCCTTTTATGGGGGCACAAAAAAGAAAAGAAAAGAAAAGAAAAGAAAAAGATGTAGCGAAGTTTATCCAGTTCTCTTTGTATCTGTAATCAGAGCATTCACATATGAAAGTCATATTGTGGAGGCTGATTAGGACATTGGGAGAATATGGTGGTTGTTAATTGGACAAATAAAAAGAGATATCCCTTTGGTTGTGGGATATGATTCCTTTTATCAGATGCAATACTTTTCTTTATTAATGCAAGTTCAAATGTAAAGATGACACCTAGATAGAAACTTACAGCTTTTTGCTGGATAAATTTCCTGTTACCTTACAGCCTATCTTAATGATGGACCAAATGAAGCATTAAATTCTGTTAAAATAATAATTAGGATACTGCAGACAAGCTTGGTTCTGAATCTAATACTTCCCTGTTTACCAGGTTTCATATTGCAGGAAAAGATGGTGAAGATTTGTTGCATTGGAGCTGGATATGTTGGTGGACCGACTATGGCGGTCATTGCCCTCAAGTGCCCCTCAATTGAAGTAGCTGTTGTTGATATCTCTGTTGCCCGAATTGCAGCATGGAATAGTGATCAGCTGCCTATCTATGAGCCTGGACTTGATGATGTGGTGAAGCAACGCCGAGGAAAGAACCTTTTCTTTAGTACTGAAGTAGAGAAACATGTCTCAGAAGCAGATATCATCTTTGTTTCTGTTAACACCCCAACGAAAACTCGTGGACTTGGAGCTGGGAAAGCAGCAGACCTTACATACTGGGAGAGTGCTGCTCGAATGATAGCAGACGTATCCAAGAACGATAAGATTGTTGTGGAGAAATCAACTGTTCCTGTGAAAACAGCTGAGGCAATCGAGAAAATACTCAGTCATAACAGCAAGGGAATTAACTATCAAATCCTCTCAAATCCAGAATTTCTTGCTGAGGGAACTGCAATTCAGGATCTTTTCAATCCAGATCGCGTTCTAATTGGAGGAAGAGACACCCCTGAAGGGCAAAAGGCGATCCACGCCCTCAAACAAGTGTATGCGCATTGGGTGCCTGAAGACAGAATCATCTGCACCAATCTCTGGTCAGCCGAGCTCTCAAAGCTCGCTGCCAACGCCTTCTTGGCTCAGAGGATTTCATCTGTTAATGCAATGTCAGCACTTTGTGAAGCTACTGGGGCTGATGTTACACAAGTTTCCAACGCTGTTGGTAAGGACACCCGAATTGGACCAAAATTCCTCAATGCCAGTGTTGGTTTTGGTGGTTCTTGTTTCCAAAAGGATATCCTCAACTTGGTTTACATATGTGAATGTAATGGCCTTAAAGAAGTTGCCAATTACTGGAAGCAAGTGATCCAGGTGAATGACTACCAAAAGAATCGGTTTGTTAACCGAATGGTTTCCTCAATGTTTAACACAGTTTCTGGAAAGAAGGTTGCAATTCTTGGTTTTGCCTTCAAGAAAGACACAGGTGACACTAGGGAAACTCCTGCAATTGATGTGTGTAAAGGCTTGTTGGGAGACAATGCTCATCTGAGCATATATGATCCACAGGTCACTGAGGATCAAATAACAAAGGATCTCTCAATGAAAAAGTTTGATTGGGATCATCCAACTCACCTCCAACCAATGAGCCCTTTTGCAGTAAAGCAAGTTAACGTCGTCTGGGATGCTTATGAGGCAACAAAAGACGCCCACGGTGTCTGCATTCTCACTGAGTGGGATGAGTTCAAAACACTTGATTTCAAGAAGATTTACGATACCATGCAAAAGCCTGCATTCGTGTTTGATGGGAGGAACGTTGTTGACGCGGAGAAGCTCAGAGAAATCGGGTTCATTGTCTACTCCATTGGAAAACCTTTGGATGCATGGCTCAAGGATATGCCCGCTTTGGCATGAGAAATCTCAGGTTGCCTTCCCCTGGTTTAAGCACTAGAAATGAGAGGAAGATCCAATTCTTTCAATTTTTTTCAACTTCAGGCCTTTAAATTACTATTTTCCAATTGCATGGTTCAAAATATGTCCTTTTTTCTTTACTTTCAGTTTAAACGTCAGCTTCCCAGCTCATTATACAATCACTTTGTACTACAATAACAAAATTGCCTTGTTCTGATTAGTTCGGGCATTTTCTTCTTGATATATATTTTATAATTCAGACTCCGTTTTTTGTTTTCAACAATGGATGGAAAAACTCTTTTTTTTAATATATAGAAAGATGAGCAAAAGCAAAGCTAGTGACTTCTAAAACTTAAAGATCTAAGGGGTCATTTGGTAGGAGGTAATAGAAAAAATAATGCAAGCATTAGCTCTATGCATTACTAATACTTTGTTTGATACACTTTTTCAACCTGTGTATAACTAAAACTTGTATTAATTATACATTATACTTGGTATTATCTTATGTATAAGTAATGCATAAAAAACTATGGCATTAGTAATACCAAGGCTGTTAATGCATGCATTAGCATGGTTAAAGACAAAATTGTCCTTAAAGTCTCTTAAAGCTAGAGAATATGAAGGGTATTTCTGTAGACAATTATTTTTCTTAAAACTTATGCAATGCATTATAATTTTAATACACCACACCAAACAGTAGATAAGAAATAATATATGCACAACTAACGCTTGCATTACTAACACATACATTACTAATCCATGTATTACTAATACACCTTATTCCGCACTATTCTTATACACCCTACCAAACGACCCCTAACTTTCTTGCAGAAGCAAATGATCAAAAGAATCGTTTTGTTAGCAGAGTTGACTCCTCAATGTTCAACACAATCTCTGGAAAGATTACTATTCTTGGATTTGTTTTCAAGAAATTTTCTTGCACTCTGTTCTGATTATTATTTATCATCATTGTGTATTGTTCTTACATATTGTACTGTATTGTTTTCTGAAAACTATGTTTGAATAGATTGTATTCTTTGTCATGGTTTAATAACAATTTTTCAAATCAATAATTGTACCAAAACAGAATTTATCCAGAATTGTACTGCTAATTTTTCTGAAGCTGATGCTAATATCAGAATTTATCCATAATTACTCATAATAATAGTTTAACACCAGTTTTTTCTCCTAATTTATCACCAATTATCCTTGAAACTAGATAGGACCAAAACAGAAGGTGAATTTTGGGGCTTTTGCATCTATACCCTGTTTTGCAATCACAATTGAATCTATACCCACTTTGCAAAAAAGTTTGCAAGTCTACCCACTTTACGATCAACTTCAGACTTATCAGATCTGAAGTTAAGAAAAATTAGTCTGAAGTGAAAAAACTACACTTCAAATACACTTAAGGTCAAATAGGTCTGAAGTGCAGCCAATGATTTCATGCATTTAAGGCTAATAAGTCTGAAGTGGAAAATTACACTTCAAATGCACTTAAGGCCAAAAAATCTGAAGTGCAATAAACGTTTTCATTCACTTAAGGTCAATAAGTCTAAAGTTAAAATTTGCACTTCAAATACACTTAAGGCCAAATAGGTCTTAAGTGTAACCAATGATTTCATGCAATTAAGGCCAATAAGTCTGAAGTGAAAATTTCACTTCAGATGCACTTAAGGCCAAAAGGTCTGAAGTGCAACAAACATTTTGCTATACTTAAAGGCCAATAAATCAGAAGTGAAAAATTACACTTAAGGCCAAAAGGTCTAAAGTGCAACCAACGAATTATAACATCCAATATACGATTTAATACCTAAATCTACTCCAAATGAACTCAAATTTGAAACATAACCTCCAAATATCATCAGGAACAAACATCAATCATCAATTTGTCAAAACAACAATAAATCTAATGAATCTATTTTGCAATTAAAAAAAAAAAAGAAACTCTAAGCAATAGTAAAAAATAAAACGTCATAACAGCTCACCACTGTAAAACATCATAAACTACCTTAAAATATATTCACAAACACCATATAAAATCATTGTCACCCGAAGAAGAAGAAGAAAGAAGAAGACGAAGGAGGAGGAGAAAGAGATCTTAAGTTGTTTAAAAAGTGAGTACAAGTTAAAAATATTTTTAAAAAGTGGGTATAAGTTAAATGGGGGCGCCCAATATTTGGTCGCCCGTACAATTTTTCAGTGAATTTTGATGTGCATTAGCGAAAAGACAAGTTCATTTCTAATTGTTATTATTAAACGACATAGCATTGGCACCCACATCAATCACTAGACAAGCCGTCCGCACATCATTTGGAATCACGAGTTATTGCTAGTAATCAACAATCTACCGCACTAAATATTACTGAGCTACCAAGGAACAACGGACTTAATTAAGGAAGCCGACTCTAGTTCTAGTGGCCAATCCATGACCAAATAAAAATGAGTCCGTACACCAGGAGAAAAGGGAAAAAGAATATCAAGACTACAAAAAGAAAATGATATTCCGACTATATAAGAATTTCTTCTTTTGAACATGTTTGCCCCTCAACTTTAGCTAGATTTGTTGACTTATTCTTGCTTGTTTCTTCTTTAAATTGTTGAATCCTTCCCGCAACACCTACATAAACCACAACAGCAAGACAATAAGCACAAAAAAAAGGGGAGGGTAGGGTGGCAGAGTAGGCTGGAGAAGCCACTATTGATGCAGTTCCTTTATCCCCCTCTTCCTCACAACTTTATTGCCTTCTTCCCTCCCCCTTTTCTCCTAGATCTTGAGAGTAGAGATTGGGCAAGTATCCTACGGTGATATCTCCAGGAAACAGCTCATCTACACCAGTTGGTTATACTCTAACAATTCTTAAATTCAGTAGCTGATGGGCTAATGAGTTAACTCAGACATGCAAGTCCTTCGTGTCACGTGAGAAAAGGGGGGAGGGCGGGCTAACGCAGAAGAGGAAAATAACAGGAACAGCGGAGCTCCTTTTGGAGAGAGACAGAGAGAGGGGAGATAACATTATAATATAGGGTTAAACACTAATTGTATACATAATCTATAAACAATATTCATCGCTCCAGAGCACAAAATATTTCGAATATCCAATATACAAGCATACAGAAAACGGAAAAGGGTCTGATCTGTCCCTCTACTATGATAAATTGTTTAAATTTGTCCCCCCTTATACTATTGGACCATAAACCCCCCAAACGACCTCAAAAAGCCCCAGGGAAAAAAAAAATAGGTCAAGGTTTCTGAGGATGAAACAACCCACGACTTAGATGATCAGCGTCAATGATGTGACATCATGACATTGGAATGTTAGTAAAACCATAAATCACCTCTGACAGAAACCATGCAAACATTGAATCTGGAAACTCCTATCAAACATGATTAATAATCCACACCCACTCTATGTATGGATTCCATACATCACGGAAACAGAAATGTCTATGTTTCCTGCATCTCATAGGACATTTCATTTGATAATCACCTAAAACCGCCTGTGGATTACGGACTGGTCAAGAGAGATGGCAAAAGGAGAAGGAAGAGAAAAGTTTGGTAGTCTTTACAGTACACGGAGAGAAGACACGAACAATGGCAACCAATAGCGCAATCTAGTAAACACGTCTTATTTCTCTTCCTGCTCTAAGGAATTCAAACATTGAGAAATAGCCGTTCATGTTTAACAATAAGAAAAGCAGAAGTACCTTTTGTATCTCTTCTTGGAACCACAAGGACAGAATGCATTCCTACTAATATGCCCACTCTTAGCCAAGTTTGATCGTGCAACATCCATCGGGGATGAACCCATCAACTTTTGAACCTAATATTAGAAGAACCCAAAATAAGTCAACTTCATATAACCACAGAAAAAGGAAGCACCAATACTGGAACACATTGTATGCATTCTTTTCTCATATTCTGAAGACTCTGTGCAGAACCAAGTATTTGGATGAGAAGGATCTTGAGTGCTATTGAATTTCCACCACGGCCCATAACTGTTAACTGGACCAGAGACAACAAACCCATACTCACTTCATAATGATACACATGCACCTACATTACTGGCATCTATAACTGAGGATTTCTTTTTTTTTTTTTTGATGAAGATAGATAAGACTGAAGATTTCTTCTTTTTTTTTTGATGAAGTAAGATAAAACTGAAGATTTCTTTTCTTAGAATGCAAAAAGAATATGCATCTCTCCACAATGCAAACAAAAATCCCAGAAAGTGAAAGAATCAAACCACCAGAAAACCTAATATGGTATATAGAAGATTTAAGAAATTTAAAAAAAAGCTGTAATACTCCCTCATTCCCATTTTATGTAAATAAGTTTGACTGGACATGGAATTTACGAAATAAAAGAAAACTTTTGTCACATAAACTAATTATTACGCGAAGTACCAAAATTGTCCTTACTGCGGACAATTAATTTAGAGATGTTAAGAGTTCCATGTGTCCTTTCATCTTTCTCTCTCCTGATAAAAATATCAGATCTTATATCAAGTGGAGTTCAAACAAATTATTTTATTAAAGGTAAAATGATTTTTTTAGATGCACCAATCTTTTTGGAACATCCTAAAAAGAAAGTGTCCCATAAAATAGAATGGAGGGAGTAAAACAAAGAGCGAAGATATGCCATAGAGCAGCAATCTTAAATGCAATATACAGTACCTCAGCCATGTTCTTTGGCATTGGCTTCCCTTCTTCCTTCATCTTCTCAAGTTTTGTTTGTGCTTCTTTTGCCCAAGTAAACTTTGCCAATGTATTCTCAACATCAGCTATTGTGCACTTGCAATGTTTTGCTGCCTCTTGCTTTTGAATTGGTTGAAGATTCTATTTTTTATTTAAAAGAATAAAGAATTATGACAGAAAGAGCTTCAATAGGTTATCCAATTCTTGTCACAACAATAGTCTCTTCCATCTATCCTACACATGACTACTGCTTTGCTTTGTTTCATCTTTACTGAGCCAAGGGTCTATCGGACACAACGTCTCTACCTTCCCAGGTAGGGGTAAGGTCTGTGTACAACTACCCTCCCCAAACCTCACTTGTGGGATCCACTGGGTTTGTTGTTGTTTGTTGGATTAAGTTATGTGAAAATTCATTTAATTGCAGTAAGAAGGTGCATGATATTTCACATAAAAAGGACTTTGAATTCCTTTTTCCCACTGCAGGGAATCCATGAAATCTATCAAAAGTTCAGACTTTGTAAACACTAAGGTTGTAACATAAATTGTTTCAATCTTCAGGTTGTTAACTGTTGGTTGCTACTTCTTATTTGCTGTATTTATAAATAATAATTCTGGAGAAAAGAAAATTAGCGTATAAACGTAAATATAAACGAAACAGTAATTAATTCGAGCCCACTGAATTCACAATGTTTCCTTAAGGAATTTAATCCCCTCCTAGTACCCAAGGTTATGGATTATTTCCTCCCAGGATAGAACGAATTACACACTGGTGTAGCGGTACTTTAATCCCCTATGTTTCAGCGAACACAAAGTTCAGCAGCAAATCACACTTACGGTTGCTTTGTTTGTAGTTTAAAACAATGCAGAACAAGGAAGGAGAACTCAGAAGTCGAATGGAAATTCTGAGAGGAAGGACTGCAATTTATAGCCGACGTTGAGTTCTTACCGAAGAGGAGATCGACGATAGCCAAGCTCTCAATTTCGTTTCTGCCTGTGCCTTCTCCTAACAGCTCTTATTCTGTTTTTTTTTTTGTTTTTTTCGTTC
Organism: Nicotiana tabacum; assembly: GCF_000715075.1. NCBI lineage: Eukaryota > Viridiplantae > Streptophyta > Magnoliopsida > Solanales > Solanaceae > Nicotiana > Nicotiana tabacum. Next base: position 215,300,127 of record NC_134085.1, read on the forward strand.
AGTTTTTTGTGTTTTGTGTGTCCTTGCTCTAACAGCTACTGCACATATGTGCAGTCAGCTGTTAAGAGAATGACCAGCCACCACTCATGGTGGAGCATGCGCTAGGCTATTATGGAGGAAGCACTTGGCCATGGTGGAAGGAGCACTAGACTGCTAACAGAACTGGTGGGACAGATACGCGGATTGGAACATATCCGTTACAAACACGGATAATATTACGTTAATATTTACTATTAACAAATAAATTTGGTCCAAAAAATTAATCAATCAATCGATCATTTGACAAAATCCAAATCCGAGGCCGAAGCCGAAGCTGAGCGACGACGGCGCGAGACTTGCCTTCTTCTTAACTCTTTAAGAGTTACAAGAAGATCAATTGTATATACACCCACCAAAATCCTTTTCTTCTTCCAATATGGGACAATATTTCAAGAGAGGGACACTTAAAATTTTACTCAAAAATTTTATTTTCCCTCCATTTCCCATTCACCCTTTTTTAAGACTTTTCCTTCTTAAAATCCTTAACAATCCCCCACATAAATAGGGAATGGCTATATCACGGAAGTATGCATGAAAAACTTGTGTGATTTGCAAGCAAGGATTAATTGTATCTGGATAAGTAGGTTTCCCTTTGAACTTTCCATAGTGAACTTATGTCGGATTTGTAAACACTAAGGTTGTAAATAAATTTTTTCAATCTTCAGGTTGTTAACTCCCTTTGATATAACAAAATCACAAGTTAGACAAAAAAGGGCTATAGAGAAAAGGAAAATGAGGGGAAAACCTCTCCAGTGGGATCCAAAGCACCAAGATATCTGATAATAGATTCTTGCTTCTCAAAAGCATCAGCAAATGTAGCTTCGCTACTTCGCCCTACAATGTATTGCTTCAGAGTCCCCAATTTCCTTGCTTTGCTCAATTCGTCCGCAAATCCTAAAACATCCCATCAAATAGGAAAAAGTAAACTCAGACAACACAATAAAGGATCTTACTATATGCTGTCAATGTATTACAAATACTTACGAGGGAGAGTGAATGACTGAGAGGTGGGTAATTCAGGTTCAGAGGAAGTCTTTTGGCCGCCGGTAAATGCACCTTTAATCTTGTCCATCCAAGAGGAGACATGAAGTTGTGTTGTCGAAGAAATCCAGCGACGAGAATTTGATGCTGAGTTTGAATAGAACGTCTGACGAATCATATATGTAAATTTTTGCGTCTCTCTCTCCTTTGCTCTGCACTGCAATCGAATCGGAAGAGCAAGAGAACTGGGCCAACTAAACGGGTTTTGATAGGGGTTTTCCACTTGTATCTTCAGGACGACGTCGCTCCTACAAAATATTAAGGTCAAGTTGCCGGTAAAGTTGAATGCAAGGGAAATGTAGGTAAGGCTACCTAGGATAGACTCTTGTAATCAACAACAATAGAGCAACCCACATTGTCTTTTTCGGGATCCGCACTTAACGAGAGCTTAGTACACCTGACTGTTCTTTTTTTCTTTTATTTTATTTTATTATTTTATATTAACCCACCAAAAAAAGATAAAGTTTGGTTTGTGTACATGTAAAACACAATTTTTTATGCATATATCGAGCACAAAATTGTCAATTTCGCGATGTAACACCAATAACAATATTTATTTACATCAACAAGCTTCTCCTATATTAAGAAAAATATTGGTTCCATGTAATTCATTTTTCAAAGGTACTACAAATTCATTAAACATTAAACAAAAAAAAGCTCTATCTCTTCAGTGGTGGAGTCATCTTACTCAATGTTGAATAATAATTTAAGATATTTGTGATAATTAGACCTTTTCGTTCATAAAGCGAGCACGACTATTGTCGAGCTCAAAACATTAGCATAGAGAGAGTCTCTCACTTCTCTCTAAACTTTTCCTTATTCCCCTACCACTAAACACCAATAAAACCATCATGACATCCACCAACCACAACTTACCACCTCCGGAACCACCAGACATATCGATGCATATTGATAATCTCATTCCTCATACCACTACTCCATCGAATACGACACCAACCTACATGCAAATCCTGCTAGATCATAATCAACTCAACCATATACAAAACACTTGTCGTGCTACCCACTCCTACCTAGTCCTCTCAGACAAAACCACAAACAAAGCCAATACAGAAACTTTCATTCCTTTATCTACTTCCAACAAAGCTAGATTATACACACCCTAGAAATACTCTGTAATAGTTAAGGTTTTTGGACGTATGGGTCACCAAATGTTACGTGCTAAACTTAAAATCTTATGGAAACCATTTGAAGACCTCCCGCTCATCGATTTGGGCTCAGATTTTTCTCTCATCAAATTTCAACGAGAGAAAAATGACTAAACCGTTGCATGAAGGGCCTTGGTTTATCTTTAATCACTTCCTCTCTGTGTGAAAATGGGAGCCCAAATTCATTGCTTCATCTGCACAACTCACATATTTCGCAATTTGGATCAGACTGCCTGAATTACCCTTTACGATTTTGAAATTCTCCAACGTGTGGGGTCCAAAGTCGGTACACTCCTAAAAATTGACACTTGCACTTCTGCTACAACTAGGCTAGATATGCACGCATTTGCATTGAAGTCCCTTTTGAAAAGCCACTTCAAACACATGTGTTTATTGGTATGCACTATCAACAAATACTTTATGAAGGCCTTAATATGCTCTGTACCAAATGTGGCAGACTAGACCACACCACTAATCTATGTCCATTCCAAATCACGCCAAACACAAGAAGTATACCTCCAGACCCTAACAATTCAGCCACCAATCAAAGGATTACTCCCTGTTCCACTACCCAAATGCCTATCACTTCTCAAACTAAACAAATAGAAGGTGAATGGAAAACAATCTAGTTCCCCCAAAAATACAACCACAGAAGTCCTCCTAGACGAAGAGAAGCAGTTTTACTTCCACGATCTAGAGGACATCCCTTGCAAAATTACCATATGCCAATTCATGCAAAGACGACAGTTATAACAGACCCCGCAGGCAACTCACCTACGACTTCACACACTAACCCTAGTAAAATACCTCCATGAAAAGACTATATCACCCCTTCAAAAAAATTTAATAATTCTGCTATTGAACTATTAGAAGAAATAGAAGACGCAACAATGCTAGAGCCCAACTTCACACCTAGTAGCCCAGCAGTAACGGGGCAAAATCCAAACCCAGAACCAAGCCCACAAAATATTCCACCTCCTTCTGATACAACACTAGAGCTACCTATAGCCCACACAACTCATACCCACACTCCCACCACACTCCACGTCAAAAAATTAATAGGTCTAAAGTGTCCACATGGCAAATACATTGACACCTCATCCTACACCTTACACGACCAAATCTCCACCAATTACATCAATAGCCACCCAATTACAATAATATCTCCAACATGCCAATACTGAATCCACTATACCTACGTATCGATTAACTTTAGCCCATTACCATCCGCATACTCAAACAACCCAAATCAATTATACCCTACAGCCCAACCAGCACAAAAGGTTGCCTCTATAAACCCATCACATGCCCTTCCTCATTCATTACAGCTACATCACCCCCGAATTTTTCACATTAATTATACTTTTTTAACCTCTCAAGATAGATCCTCCACTGAAACTCCATCATTAACCTCCACTTCCATTCCAAATTCAATAAATATTGATTACTCTTTCTTTCCAATTCCTACAAATGAACAGATTACCTCTCAACTTCCAATACAGAAGGACCACATCCTTCACCAGCACCAATCTTCTACACCATCCAATAATACTCAACTTGCTCACCGTGCAGCCTCCAAACAAAGAAATTTCTTGTGGGGTATTACTCAAAACAGGAAAAAAATCCATCTACTAAAATGGAATACTGTTCAAAACACAAAAGCCCAAGGGGGTTTGGGGACCCAAAATCTCAGTATTAAAAATGACGCACTTTTGGGCGCCTTAGCATGGCGACTATTTAACTCCCCTTCCTCACTTTGGGCATCCATACTTTTTCACAAGTACAATATTTAGACGCCCAAATACCAAATTTCTAATATATGGAAAGTTATCAAACTTGGATGGCAATTTTTCCAAAAAGGCATAGTATGGCACATTGCCACAAGACAACATATTCGCTTCTGGACGGATCCATGGATTGGGCCTAATATTTTACTTAGGAACTTCTTTGAAGGTCCACTACCACGCCATGAGTTAAGCTCTACGGTTAGCCATCATTTGTCTCAACACATCATAAATCTTTATACTTTGCCATTTGAGCTACCGCACTCTATGTTTAACCATCCTATATACCATTCTTACATAATCCTTAGGCCTATGACCAAATTATATGGAGCCTAACACCAAATGGTCAATTTACAGTGAAATCCCTCTACTCCAACATCCAAATCTGCAAACCCATAATAATTTCAAGTGGATATGGGCCTTCAAGCTTCCTCCAAAAAAAAAAAAATTTCTTTGGTTAATTGGACACAATCGCCTACCAACAACTGCCTATCTTTACAAATTGCACATCACTACATCCAGACTTTGCTCAATTTGTCACCTAGAGGATGAAAATATTAATAACTTGCTCTTCTTGTGTCCAAATACACAACAACTATAGCAATACATCGGCCTCTCTCACGTAACCCAAATATTTGGATGTTGAATCTCCTCTGACTAACATCAAAACTCTACTTTATCTTGCACACCCAATGCCACACAACCTACCACCACATATCCTCTTGTCATATGCCATTTGGCATATATGGAACAATCGCAACAAAAATATTTTTGAGAATATAACAGAAACTCCAAATCCTTATAAAATAATTTCACAAGCGGCAGTATACTTCTATATTATTCAAAAGGAGATCACAAAAGCACAAACACGCTCTATCTATTTCAAATGGCGTCCACCACCTGGAGGATACTATAAACTAAACACTGATGGTTCTTCACAGGGAACACCACGTAGGAATTGTTTGGGTGGGGTGATCCGTAACTCCGCGGGTAATTGGATAGTAAGTTTTACTGGAAGTAGGCAAGCGGGAAACTCCACCCATATGGAAATCTGTGCCCTACTTACAGGTTTACAAATCGCTTGGCTCCATAATTTAACACCACTGGAAGTCAATGTTAACTCCACAAAGGTAATATCTCTTTTACAAAACCACAACATGCAACTCATCCCTTTTGTTTGAATGCAGGTTCTTTCTCCAACGACTGGGTAATCCACGTATAATGCATACCTACAGGGATCAGAACCGCATAGCACATCTGCTAGATAAACATGGAGCAAATTTGGAACAACACGAATCTTCAACTACCCTCTTTCTACCGTCGACCTTTTTTTAGAGGAAATCTGTGCAGATTAAAATGGAGTAGCCTACGAAAGAAAGCTCAATGTCACTGCACCACCAGCTATACCATCTTTTTGTCTAGAAGATTATCTAGCTGATTGTAATAGCATGGGGTCCTATATGAGACAACCCATCGAACTATGTAGTAGTAGTTTTTGTAACCTAGGGTCAGTAAGACCTAATGCTCCTTGTAGTAGTATGTTAAATTAAATCTATAATATAACGTTCTTCGGTTGGCAAAAAAAAAAGACTATTGTCAACCTCATTATCAACACGAAGAGTTCCTGCTTTTATTGTCGTTATTACAAAATTGTCGTGCAATACAGCAACCACCAAATTAAATCCCTCAAGTGGAGTCCGGGAAAGATAGTGTGTACACAAACCTTACTCCTATTCCAGAGTGCAATAATAATGTGTACACAAACCTTACTCTTATTCCAGAGTGCAATAATATTAACAAAAAGTCAATAATAACAACTCCATATCTTTCTAATTTAGATTGTTATAACATGCCCTAACCAAATTAGACTTCCAAATACATAATATTATCTTCTCTTAACGACATTCTAAGAATAAATATAGATCTTCAACCAAATTTTAGCATAAATTACAAGATCAAGAGGACTGGCGAGAGGAAAATGCAGCTCGATTTTGTACATCCCTTCCTTTAAAATATGATATAACATGGGACAACAGGAAAATGAAATTACAATCGGGAAAAAAAAGGGTAAAATGAAGTTATCAACTAGCGTAATAAGGGCAGTGAGCTAATTTATGACCACACTTATACATAGTATCAAATCGCCTTACCCTTCGTGTCTCCTCAAACATCATATCATAGTATATTATAAGCATGAACATTTTTCGGTGAAGTTAGTTTACTAAAATGCCCGTTAAAATTTATTCCATTTACCCATAGTTATTGCAGCTTATTAGGTGTGTAAATTTTCTTACATGTAGTTATTTCAACATGTATTTTTGTTTCTTTCATCGTTTGTAGTAATAATTATTTATTAGTTAGTTAAAGACAAAACGGATGATCTATTTACCTCTTTGTTTATTTCAGTTTAGTTCCCACAATAATAAACATTTGGTTAGTAGTAGTACAATTAAAAGGAAGACAAAAAGATTAATTCTTTATCTCCTTTTACGCACAATAAGTAAAAACAGCTAGCATTAGGAACATTTCTGTTTTGGACGCTTAGAATTCTAGAAGACACTTATATAGATACCTAATTTGTCTTAAACAACTGGAGATCATATGTGCATTCTTATGTCACTAAGCACAACAGGATGAGCCTATCAGTTACATTGAACTTCTACTCATCATTCAGATAATCTTCAGCATCCATAAGGTCTTACATTTCAGGCTGCGATTCTTCGATCGTTCTCATGTAATTCTGAATGATGGGCATCCATATACTGCTTCTCCGTCCCTTGTCCTCACGTTGTCACTCGACTTTTAGACACTAAATGATTGAAGTGAATGTGTTCGCCGCAATGCCGGTTGAAGGTTGAAGGGCCAAGCAGCTAAAGCAACTGCTTTAGGCCCCGATCTTTTGAGGCCCCATTAACTATTTATTTATTGTCAATAGTTGCTGCCATCATCCATTTTATTCATTGTTTCTTAGTGCCTTCTATACTGGGAAACAAAGGAATTAAAAGTATAGAAAAGAAAGCTCATATTATTTGTAGATTTAACAAGGATGATTAAAATATCTCCAGGAAACCAAACAAAACAGTAGAGGGATGACAAAAGAAAAGCTTTCACCATCGAAAAGCTTAGATTTTGCATCTCATAAAGCTAGAAAAATAGACTTTAAGAGAGCGAAGCTAGATTGTAAATTAAGGGAGTGATGGGTCATGACGCTTAGCTTTGATGGAAGGATCATTGAAAATGAGGAGAGGAGACAACAATTGATGTATACGATCAATGAAGCTTTGCCCATCTCTTCAATCTTCATCTATATATGTTTATTAATGAACAAGACTTATGAAGCAAACATAAGGGTGGGAGACTTGGTAGTTGATATATCAAACTTCAGACGAGCTCTCGAACATAGTTGCCTACAATTTGTGGACAATTTGGACTAAGGAATTTGTTTGTCGGAATTGACATTTTATCTATAAAGAAGTTTAAAGATATTGTTTCGCGTTGTTATAACTGAGATATTCCTGCTTTTAGAGATAACAATCCATCTCATTAGAACTATGCGAGCTTGCATTGCTCAAGCTTTCTTTTTCAGTTGTTTCCTTAGTTTAGTGTAAAGGTCATTGAATGAATGAATCACTTTTATGCACAATGTGAATACAAATCAAAATTTATTATCTGTACAAAATGTGAATTGACATTTATAGATAAAATGTCAATCAAAATACAAAATGTGAATTGACATTTTATCTATAAAGAAGTTTAAAGATATTGTTTCGTGTTGTTATAACTAAGATATTCTTGCTTTTAGAGATAACAATTCATCTCCTTAGAAGTTAGAACTATGCGAGCTTGCAATGCTCAAGCTTTCTTTTTCAGTTGTTTCCTTAGTTTAGTGTAAAGGTCATTGAATGAATGAATCACTTTTATGCATAATGTGAATACAAATCAACACATCTATTTTTTCTGCGCTACCAAGCAAATATCTTCGTGAGCTTCTAAAGTAAGTACAAAGTGTAAGAAATTACAGTAAGACATCAAATGATTTATGTGGGAAGGGAATGATACCTTTATTGAATATGATTGACATTCGTCATTTTCAAAACTCACTTTTTTCTTTAATTGTTATTTTAGAATTTTTATACTCATTGATATGGGATACACACGCAATGCGTGTGCCCAAAAACTAGTCTTATATAAACAAAAGCAGTATAGGAATTAGAGGAGAGCTTTGTTGAATTTAAAGTACTAGCGCATGACAAGAATACTTTTCTTCTGTAATCGCCACTATTTTCTTTTGTTAACTCGGTCATAGCAAGCTCATCGTATAAAACAAATGGATTAACCACAATTTATATACTCCTACTACATAACTAATACACAGTATCAATCACTAAAAGGAGGTGCAGCTCATTAATCAGACAGTTGAGCTCCCTCATACAACAAATGCATCAAAAAGACGCACGCAGAGAAAATTACAGCCGTAAATTTACAAAAATCATCTACAAAATCATATATACAGTTATCTAGTCATCTCAGTTAATGTCCATGGACTTCTTCAGTTAGCAGAGTCCTGCCTAGCAGTATAATGAGCAGATTTTCATAGCATAAACCACTCTCTTGACAATGCTCTTTTCTTTTGCAAAAATAGGAGTTGATCCTAAGATGCAAGGCCACTTCCGCGAGGCATTTTCTTTGAGCTAGCTGCAGAAGGCATATAAACACAACAATATTATGTTATTCAAATAGAACAAATGGAACGACATCATAATTTTCCTGGAATGAAATCCGATTGCCAAACCTCCAAAAAAATATGATAATTAATGGCCTCAACATTAAATATTTTGGTCCTAATAGGCATCAAGCGGATGAGGATTATACTTTGGATATTTTGGCCCCTAATATGCATCAAGCAGATAAGTATTTTAAACTAAATAAAACTGTGTCTCCGCCTTCAGATGACTCCATTGCAAGCAAGGCTCGTTGGATCTAATTCTCTAATAAATGAAACTAGATGCAGCTTATAAGACATCCTTCCAGCAGTTGCATATGGCTGCCAAAAATAAGGGGTTTCATTTTACTTTTCTGCAGTCACACGCCACTTGAAGTTGAGACTACAGAAGGCAATGATAAAAAAAAAAATTATATGACCCCTTGTAAAAGTTTTTTTTTAAATTATGAAACAACAAGTGCAATCCTACCCTCCTCCGATGGAAATATCAATATTTTATTGAAAACAAAGCTGAATGCAACTAGTCCCTTGCCTAAAACCAAATGTTCATGTTGGATTGCAAGTCCCTCAACCAGGAGATGGGATGTAGTCTAGCTGTGAGACACCAATAAAGCAGCCAGACTAACAGAAACCGAAAATAATGCAAAAGAGAGTTAGAAAGCTTACCGTCTTCAACATCTTTCAACTGATAGTAGTGAGGAGCTATTTCTACAAGCCATTCGGGTTTCAGTTCAGTTGCCTGCCAGGAAAACCCTCAATTACAATCTCTGTGATGATTAAGCAAACGCAATAATAACCCTGCTACGAAACAAAAAGAAGAGAGATAAAGGAGAGGTGGACTAACCTGCCGCATGTACTCCTTAGTTGTCAGGACCAGCTCATGGTAGACAACCCATCTAGGGAGCACCTACAATATGCAAGAGCAAATGATTCTCATGAAGTTACTATCATCACTAAGGTTACATTATCTGTCTTGACAACTTAAAAATACAAAGCACAACAAACTGAGTGCATGCGATTTGAAAGCGTGGAAGGATTAAAATGAGAGGGGTGGGGGAGATAAGACCTCATTGGCTGGCTCAGTCATAATTAGCTAAACAACACACAGAAATACCAGTTGTCAGGGAAGAGCATCACAAGACTAATAAATCCATAAGAACGAAAAGGGCAGACTGCCTCTCTTTTCAACCTAAAAATACAAAGTAAACCATACTATGATCTTCCTTTGACAGAAGCTAGTTAGTAGTTACATACGGGCCACGGCTGAAGGATCGACATCATAAACAAGAGTTGAAGCTCCCGTTTGGCCATAGATTTTGACTTCATTTTTTCAAAAAAAAATTGAAAACATTGTTTGTTTATGAAATATAATCATGTTTTGGGAAAAATAATTTCAAAAAATTCCAAGATCCCAAAAAACTGGTTAGGGCAGTTTTTGGGTGAAAATTTTTCTTCCACTCACAAAACTTCAACTTTTCTTCAAATAAAATGCATGTCCAAAACCCCAATTTCAACTTTCAAAAAAGATTTTTCAACACAACTTCAAAAACTCTTTTTTCAAGTTCCAATCAAATCTATGCCCAAACGCTAGCGAAGATTCTTGGCATCAAACTCTTGGAAGGAAATGGTACTGAACATACCACAGATTCTCCAGTCAAGGTGCAGATCGAGGACCATTAACCCATCATGCTAGATGGTAGTGGAGGAAGAAGCACGCATGCCCCTTTCAGATTCGAGAACATGAGGCTGAGGATAAAGATCTCGTAAATAGAGTAGCGGTACTGGTGGAATTGGATTGCAGTCACAGGCACGCCATCATTCAAACTCGAAAAGAAGTTGAAAATGACGAAAGGACAGATACAGGTGTGGAATAGGGAGGATCTTGGAAGGGTAGAGGTGAAGAAGTGAGAGTTTATGAGTTGGTGGAAGTTGAGGGGAAAAGGGGATCGACGCTTCGTGGTTGGAGGAGACTGATACAAGATTCTTTCACAGGCAGCAGTGGTGAATAGGAGGCTAAACTTCAAGAGTCTTTGGAAGAGGATAGAGGGTTATATGAGGAGAGGAGATAAGAGGGGCGATAGCGCATGCTTGTATAAAGGTGAGGTGAGTTGGAAAGCTAAGTTTAAAAGGCAATAATTCCACCAAATAGGACATGATATGAGCACCAAAGGGTGTGGCCTAGAGGTCAATGGAGTGGGTGAAACCCATGAGGTCTCAGGTTCAAATCCTAGCGGAGGCAAAGAATACTAGGTGATTTCTTCCCATCTATCCAAGCCTTGGCGGATAGAGTTACCTAGTACATGTTGCTGGTGGAAGGTGGCAGGTACCCAATGGAATTAGCCGAGGTGCGCACAAGCTGGCCAGACCACCACGGTTATTAAAAAAAATAGGACATGATAAGAGGGAGTAGTTGGACAGGGAGATTGGGGAAGACGAGGTGAGGGAGGCAGCAGAGAATCGTGCAAGTACTATGGACTCCGGGCCAGATGGATTCATCCAGCGTCCTTCCAACAGCATTCGACAGTCAAAGCAAACGTTATGAAAACCATTGTTGCATTTTAGGCAGTGTTGTCAAGGGCGAAAAGCGTTAAAAAGCACTCCGGGTCTATCAAAGCTTTAAGTGCAAAGCGCAATTAAAATGTGGGTTTTAGTTTAAAAAGGCGCTGTGAAGCAAATATATATATATATATATATATATATATATATATATATATATATATAATGCATGCTCGACTCATATTCTATTTTCATAATGATTTCCTTAACAATAAATATATATTTTTGCAATTATATTTGTTGTTTTGTTATCGCTCTATCAACATAGAATTTATGGGCAATGAGGTGCGTGCCTTGGTGCTTTGCCTACATTGAAGCGCGGCCTAAGTGGCAAAGTGCATACCCCTGAGCTTTTTTGAGCTTCGGGGCTTAAGCGCGCCTTAAATGAGCCTTTGCCAATACTGATTTTAAGAGACTCCAAATTGAAGAAGCCTCGACACATCCTTTAAAGTCATCATACCAAAAAAAGGAGCAATGAACACCAATCATTACATGCCGCCTATAAGTCCAGTGGGAGCATCAACAAGATAATCTCTAAAATGTTTTCCACTAGATCAAAGAAGGTGTTGGACAAGATAGAGTCAACGTCTCAGAATGTGTTCATGGATAGAAGACAAATCCTAGAAGCATCTTGGTAGCAAACGAAGTGGTCGATCCCAGAAGGAGGTAGGGAAGTCGAGAATCTTGTGCTAACTTAACCTTGAGAAGGCCTACAATCATGTGAATTGGGAGTTCCTGGATCTAAAATGTGAAGATATGACTCAGATAGGTGGAGAAAGGGATCAAGTTATGCATATCAGTCGTTAGATTCTCACTCCTAGTGAATGGGTGATTTTTGGAGCTCAAGGGCGTGAGAGAGGATGACCCATCATCCCCCATGCTATTCATCTTGAAACTCAAAGTGTTGGGTAAAAAAATGGATAGCTATGGCAAGTAGTTGCTTGAGGGACTTCTCTACCGCAATCCGGTACAAGATACAATGAAGGGTCACATCTCTTGTTTGCAGACAACACTTAAGTTTTCTGTGACACAGACATTAACCAAGGAGATAACTTTAGACAGGTTCCTATATGTTTCCAAACAGTGTCAGCCCTCAAGATCAACCTCAAGAAATGTGATAGCATTCTGATGGATGACGTTAACAATATTGAACATTTAGCACAAGTGTTGTGGTTGGAACTCTAAACTCTTCCAAGTTCCAATTACTTATCTGAGCTTACCCTTGGGTACTTCCAATAAAGTCAGCTCTATAGATTCCGGTAGCATCTCTACGTGCATTATCATTACTTCACGCAGTATCATAGGTAAATTGGAAATGCTTCAAAGGAACTTCCTACGGGACTCAGCAAATGGGACTAGATAGTTCCACTTAGACAGTTGGAATGAAAGATCTCCAAGTTTTCGGAAAGACCTTATTAGGAAAATGGTTATGATAATTCGTGATTAAGAAGCACGATATATGGAGAGAGGTGAAAAAAATAAAAGTACGCAAAAAGGGAGATGGAGGACCAAAAATACCAAACTCCCTTTTGGGTACGGAATGGGGAGGAATATTATGAATGAGTGGGAAGACTTCATCAGCAACATAACATTTTATGCTAGAGGATGAAAGTAAAATCAACTCTAGGAGTCATAGGTGGTGTGAAAAAAGAGACATTGAGACTCACATTCCCAACACTCAGGGGTTGTTTGGTTCAAACACAAGTTATACATTGAATATAATGTAGGAAGTAGTAATGCAGGGATTAATAATATGAAAATTAATAGTACATGGATTATTTCTTGTTGGATGTTTGGTTCATTGCACTAAAATTGGGTATACAAAGTATCATCTAAATTGTTTGTTTACTTTTTAAACTAAAAATAATGAATTTATAACTATAACCTTGGGTATTTGGTCTTCATAGGCTTTTAGAAAAAAGACAAAAGGTACTTTTGTCCTTTTGGTGCTTGTATCCATGTATAGCTTGTAGATGGATTAGTTATTCCATGTTGGTGGGATAAGATAATAGACCAATTGGTGTATAAAATAATACATGGATTAGTTATCCTAGATTTAACATCACAAGCAAACAATGTATTAGAGCTTCTTGTAACTTGCAACATCTTTTTCTACTTATTTTTCTATCTCTAAGTAAACAAAATCCTTACCTGTGCTAAACCTGAGCTGGGGTGAATGTGAACTGTCTGGGCATGTTTAACAGTTCGATAAGACCCATTCTTTTGTAGTTTTGCTGAGTGGGGGAAAAATCCTGATGTAATAGACTTCTTTATACCTTCCAAGTCATTAATATTTGAAGTCAACTCAATTTCCACCCTTTCCAGCAGGCCCTCCAATTGATCTCGGATATCCCTGGCTCTCTTCATGCTTCTGACCTAGAAAGTTAAAAGAACTTTTCATTAAACATTACAAGTAACAATGATGAATCAACAGTACTCATCACTTAAAGTTACAATCACTCCCCCCAAACCCCTTCCGTAAAAGTTGCAGTCCTGTCAGGGGAAATTCCCTCCCGTAGCCATGTCTGTGATACAACAATACAACAAGCCTCAAACACAATCAAATTGAGTTTGGTCATATGAATCCCCCTCCATGTCGCTCCACTTAAGCCCATCTTATTATAAAAATCTAGAGAATGGAAAAATATTAAGGGCCTTTTCTTTATTGTTAATAATAAGTGCCCTTTTTAGTTAAAGCCCCGTGGATAAAATGATCTTCTAATAACACTGGTGAAATTTAAAGAAAACATGGTAGCACTAAAATATTTTTGTAGCAACAGAATCATGATTCATAGCTAAATACAAATTTTATTGGGCTAGATGGCTTCCTTCAACAAGGAAAAGAAGAGGCTAACTCAGCGTAGAACAAGAATTTGAAACTAACCTGGATGCATTTTATTTAGCTATTAAATGTCTTTCATGAAAAAGAGGAGACTATCACAGCATAAAACAAGAATTTGATACTAACCTGGATGTAGTTCTCATAGCACCACTGTGTTGAGAAGTTTGTTTCCTTCCAGGAATTATAAACCTGAAGAACAACAGTAGACAAAGAAGAAAGCCATTTTTAGCATGCATCCAAGCTGCAAACTAGATTTTCTTTTCTTTATTTGAAGGTAGCCAGCTAAATTTCAAGTAAATAAATAATGATAGTGTGGGCTTTGTGGAGGGAAATCCTGAATCCTTTTAGTGTTCAATGGGTGATGCCAAGCACTGTAAAGGAAATGTTATGCAGCTGGGCCGGTTTCCGTAGAAGAAGAAAGCAAAAGGCGTGGAAGTTCGCCCCATTAGCTCTCATGTGGATAGTTTGGGGGGAGAGAAATAGGAGAGCTTTTGAGGCGATTGAGTCTCCTTTTTCACATCTTAAGAATAGTCTTTTATCTTTGATCGCTTTTTGGTGCACTCATATAGCCCCTACTTGTATAGAAGATTGGGCGTCTTTTGTAGAGAATCATGTTCTGATGAAAATGTCTCCTTTCATCAAGAGAATTTAACTTGGAGAAAGTTTACCCAATTGTTCTCACACACAAAGAAAAATTACTACTCCCTCCGTTTCAATTTATGTGAACCCATTTGACTGGGCACGGAGTTTAAGAAAAGAGAGAAGACTTTTGAACTTGTGGTGTAAAATGAGGTACATATATTTTGTGTGGCTATAAATCATTGCATAAAGGTAAATTGTTTCCAAATAAGGAAAGGGGTCATTCTTTTTGGCACGGACCAAAAAGGAAATAGGTTCACATAAATTGAAACGGAGGGAGTAATAATAATAATAATGATAGTGTGTTAACATGGAATGACAATTATTTTGAAGTGTGATAAAGATATTGCATTTTCTTTAACATCCTACAGATGTACCCTCCCCCCTGACACCAAAAGAAATATATACCCGCATGGTAGCACTTAATTTCACCTGATCATACAAGACATTTCTTTATTCTGGTTTAGAAAATTTGTCATGCCTACCTCCGACCCGAGAAAACTACCTCTTGGAGGCAAGTCCACCATATGGAAACTTGTTTCTACTTTGTCTCTACCCATTGGGGTGTACTTCAGAGGCAGGATTGACCAAGGGGAAGATACAAATATGAAGTAAGAAGATATGCAAAGCACATCATCATGCCACAAAAACCTATATTGACCAGGGATATGATTGTACCAAAACAGGTTTATTATCATTCAGCAACTAACCTTTAGCAACGCAATATGATCTCCCACATTGCCCATATGAAAGTTCATCCGTGCATTGTCCGCATGGACTTGTTTGTCCTTTGGACGATAGAAGATAGAATTCCCCACAGAAAGCATTGCAGCAATACTTATTATTTCATCAGAGCACTTGTACTTATCAGAGGCAACAATCATCTTGGACAGCATCGGATCTAGAGGAAACTCGGCCATTCTTCTACCTACTTTTGTTAACTCACCAAGCTTATTAAGGGCACTAAGGG
Source organism: Nicotiana tabacum (assembly GCF_000715075.1). Taxonomy (NCBI): domain Eukaryota; kingdom Viridiplantae; phylum Streptophyta; class Magnoliopsida; order Solanales; family Solanaceae; genus Nicotiana; species Nicotiana tabacum. The sequence goes on from NC_134085.1 coordinate 215,315,887, forward strand.
CAAAGAGCAGTTCCAGCGCTTTAAGTAGAGCTTCTGCTGGTGGGGGGTCCATGAAGTCAAAATTCAGCAAGTCATGAATCCCAAGGCTCTTGAGAGAGAGCACGACGTTTGCAAGGTTGGTCCTTTGTATTTCTGGGACTGTGTTATCTTCCAAATCATTCATGTAGTTATATGCAGTGTATAATCGAAAGCACTTCCCAGGACCAGTTCTTCCAGATCGACCAGCACGTTGGTTCGCAGACGCCTTCGATATAGGAGTGACCAGTAGTGACTCCATTCCTGTCCGAGGGTTGTAAGACTTCATCTTAGAGAATCCTGGATCAATAACATATTTAATCCCATCAATCGTCAATGATGTTTCAGCAATATTTGTAGCCAGGACAACCTTACGAGCCCCTTCAGGAGTGGGCTCAAATATCTTGGCCTGCAGTTCTGTTGGCAGGTTTGCATATATTGGGCAAATTATCAACTCAGCAATTTTTGTCCCCAGACCCTTTATCCGGTGCTTTATGATCTCCTCTGCTGTTTCAATCTCCTCCTGCCCAGTCAAAAAGATTAAGATATCACCATCACCAGGTGGCTGAGTTACATGGATCTGAAGAGCGGTGACTACTGCTGCATCCAAGTAATCGGCCTCTGGTGCTTTTGTGTAATGTATCTCAACTGGAAACCGCCTTCCAGGAATTTTAAAAATTGGAGCACAGTCGAAATAATCACTGAACTTCTCTGCATCTAGAGTCGCACTTGAAATAAGCAACTTTAGATCAGGCCGAAATCGAGCAATATCCTGTGATAAAGTAAGTAGCTATATCAGCAACAAGAAGGTGATGGGGATGCAGTTTCACACTCATGAATGTCACAATTGAAGGTCAAATGAGACCCATGTAAAGTTGTTACTCCCCATCCTAGTTCACCAATCCATACAACCCCACCAGCTACCATAATATTATTAATCATTTGCTTGGAAACTAGGGAAGAAAAAACAACAGAGAACATTTTCTGTTGCATGTTTCCTTTGAAAGTATAAGAAAGTTGGGAAAAGTCCATTTCTTGCCTGGAGAATCAAAGTGAGAATTTTGGGGAGCCCAATGGAAAAGCCTTTCTATGAGGAGATTTTTTTTTCATTAAATTTTCTCCAGGTTTCTCTTCCTGAACTGTAGTGAAAATTAGGATATATCCAGTAACAAGAGTTTCTATCTAATTTCATGTATGCATGCTGCATTGACAAAACAAACAAGTAAAGAGTTCATAATGTCCATTTTTCAGTTCCCACACAAAGGGCAACTTCCAATTATGACCAAGAGTGAGCATCATATTAAGATTTAAAGGCTAGAATAGGGAGAACTTGCCTTAACCAAGCCAAACAAGATGTCAGTGGATAACGTTCTTTCGTGAGCCTCGTCGACCATGATGACACTGAAAAGCCAAATACTTGATTAGACAAATCAAAAGGCTTGGGAGTTTGGTAAGGATACCAATAAAATCATTTACTACAGCACAGACCTATAGCTTGCTAGATCAGGCTCACCAAGGAATTCTCTCAGCAACATCCCATCAGTCATATATTTCAGCAATGTTTTTTCGGAAGTGCAGTCTTCAAAGCGAATAGAGTAGCCAACCTGGACATGACAGATTCAATCATTACATGTTGGAAGCTGATGTAAAGATTGACGAAATATGTCAAGTCCTAAGGTACAAATATCATTTGAACAAGACAATGTCAAGAGATCACGCAAACAACTGAGCAGATAATAAATAAAAATCAGAAGCCTTTGATGTTCTCTGATGTACCAGAACTCGATTAGCAAAAATGTCTCAGTGCAAACACAATCAAGAGGAGTCTCGCTACAAACTACATGAGAACCAGCTTTCCTCTTTTTCAACTTTAACATATGCTAAATGAAGAGCAAACACATCATCTACAACTAATAGAAGTAAGAGCAAACATATCATCTGAAGCATACCTCGTGCCCAAGTTTCACTCCCATTTCTTGAGAAACACGTGCAGAAACACTCATTGCAGCAACTCGACGAGGTTGAGTACATCCAATCTGTGAGAAGCAAATATTAGTTTCAGCAACCATAAACCATATTTCTGATTCCAGTTTTACATCACTAAGAATAGGCGTTTAATGGCTTCAACCATTGGAGAATACATTGCCTTGACAATAAGATCACTGCCAAAAAGAATCACTACAAAATTTACGGTTCATGTTCAAAAACTTCGAGTTGCCTAAAAAATAAGGAATTGACAGAGGGCCTTGCTGTCCTACATTACAAGATTTCAGGCAGAAAGTCATGTAGGATTCATCTCCTAAAGACATGATTTAGGATAGCCAAATGTTCTGGCTTCCCTATTCCCTATTTGGGATTGCTGCAAGGGCAACAGAGAAAACCTCTTTAGGAAGTTCCTTCATTCTACCGCACCTTCAGTTGGCAGAGACACAGCCCATGAATATGTAGGTTCCATGCATTATTTTGACCAAGCTCAAAAGTAAGACAACAGTGAAAAGAAAGGGACACAGAATAAACACGCAACGAATCTGCAAAAGTAAGATGAGCCAAAAGATCTCTAAAGGTAGAAACACGACATGAGGAGTAAGAAAATGACCGGAGAAGTCCTCACAGAATCAACCGAAGTTAACATACCATACTGGCAGGACCCTTGAAAAATGCTCCTCCTACCTCAAGATAAAAAACTCTTCCCCAAATATTTATTCCCGTAGCAATATAGTGACAGACAATCCAATTAACTGAACTGCAAATAAGGTGACCATACAGTTATCACCACATTCGTAGACAGCTACAGAATGAGTACACAAGATACATGCAAGCCTTCAACAATTCATAAAAGCTATGTGGAAAGATTTCCAAAGGTCTTTGATCAAAGGAAGAGAGAGAGAGAAGTTCAACAATTCCTTAAAAAGTTGCTTGCTTCACATAGATTGTCCCAGCTTGCATTTGGTGGAATGAGAGAAACCAAAGATGCTTTGAAGATAAATACAGCTCTATCCAGAAACTGAAAATGCAATTTTTATCCCTTTTCCATTTTTGGTGTAAGCAAGAATACATGGAAGATCTAGAGTCTTTTGTTGAAGCTATAGGATCCTTGTAAGTAGTTTAAGGATTAATATATTCCTGTGGCCCTTTTGTAATTATGGATGACTATACTAGCTTTGGTGCAGTTATATATATACAACAAATGTTACCTTCTCAACAAAAAAAAAAGGAAGGGAGAGAGAGAGAGAGAGCACTCTCAAGAATTGCAGAAACAAGACCCACAAACCAAACCTAAAATAACAGAGAGCCCAACAGCAACAGCCAGAGTTTGAACTGAGAGGTTCTCAACATTTAGTATAAAAAGAGATAAGGAGGCCAATTGTAGCAAAGTTTGTTTTGAACTAAGATTGCCAACTCTTTGCTGGCTCCAACCATGTTCTTCCTACAAGGAAATGGAGCTGTATATGACAACATAACTTGCACTATGCTTGGACCAAGAAACACGGGTGGAGGGACTTGGTGATTCAAATCCATCATGGGGAGAATTTTATTATTTTCCTTAAGTGTTCGGCAATGCTGAAAAGGAAACAAGAAAACATATGTTCTCTTATTTCCATCCATTTTAATAAGGATTTACAAAGCATATGTGGAGGAGGTAGCTGATAAGAGAGAGGATAGTTTACCGAAAAATCTTGCGGCGTGCTTTTGCTGGGAAATGGTGTGAATACTCTCTGGGCATTGGAAAACTTTCAGGAAGAGTAAAACTCCACTAGAATGCTTATAAGGACTGCTACGCATAAGGACGTATCTATGGATAATCTGCAGCCAAGGGGGAGTTATACCTTGCAGTAGATGTTACATTTGTGAACAATCAACTGAGGCCATAAACCTTTACTTTCTGCATCACCCTCCAGTCAGTCAAATCTGGAGAATATTCCTTAATCATTTCGGAGTACAGTCGGCATCGCAAAGACCTTAAAGGATGCTATAAATAGCGGACGGGGATAAAGAGGTAGGAAGCGTATAAGAGCTTTATGAAGAAAACCTTTATGTACTCGGGGGAATCTAGAGAGAGAAACAATAGATACTTTGAATGAAATACAAAAGCAATACACTATGTCGAATTTAGATGCTAATTGACTTCTGGTTTGCTGGGGAAACTTAAAAAGTGTAAATGATTTCGACTAATTGGTGGACTTCTCGGACTCCTGAACTAAAGGGGAAGTCCTCTGAACTTTTGTAACTTCAGAACCTTCCTGGTGCTTATGTGAATAGTCCACAGTACTTATCAAAAAGGAGTTGTAAGATAGCATATCCCTCAATTAATTAGGCGTCATTCTCTTTTAGTTCCAGCCACTTCCCTTGGCATGGTAGTTAATGCTATCCCAGAAAACAGTCTCTGCCTCTTAAAAGAAACATCCTCCCTTCTAGATAAGAGACATCCATACCTTCCCGCGTTTGGTATACCCCGCCTCGTGTAGATACTGCGGTATCTGGGTGGTCTTCCCGGAACCCGTTTCTCCAACAATAACAAGAACCTGCAACAAGCAACAAATTTGTATATAGCGTCTACACAACAATTTAGTAAAAATTACATTATAACTAGCCTGAGACCACAACAAAAGAAAAGTAAAAACAAATGCAAAGCAACCAACCTAACCTGATGATCATTAACAGCTTGGAGCAAATCATCCCTGTAGGGATATATTGGTAGGGTCTTCCTATCCTCCTAAAGAATGCATACAGGAAAGACGATCAGCAAAAATGAGTTTCAATAATCGAACGCAACAAAATTGGAAGGTACAACCCATTGTCAATCTAGAAAAATGGTCTCAATAAAAACCTCGTAGTATAATAATGTGCAAAAGCCAGAGAGCAAAAGTGAAGAATTCTAACAGAAAAGACAAAACTTTGTATATGCAGACCTTCATTATCAACTCCTATCCGTTTATTCGTATACCACATTCCACGTGGGATAACTATCCCAGGTTAGCTAATCCCGAGATAAAACAATCAAAAGACAAAGATGCCCTTCCCCAAAGCTCTTCTCCCAAATTTTTTTAAGAAGGCCAAGGTTAAAACTGGAAACAAAATTTTTCCAAGTTTATCTAGTGGAAAACCAAACACGAGGTTTATATTATACCCTAAATCCCAATTTTAATGCAATGAACCGAATATCTACCACAAAACATGTTATTTAATCCACGTATTATAATCCCTACATTGTAATCCTGCTATAACTTGTTCGCATACCAAACATCCCATAAGTGCTAATTCTATTGCACAACATGATGCTGATAAATTGATACCTGAAGTTTTTCAAATGCTGATTTAGCCATAGACTTCTCTATTGACTCAGCGGGAGACTCTTGGTCAACCTGCATACAAACCAAAGACGGCCTTAAACCAATGATCAAGAAATTAGCGAAAAGAGATTTAGCATAACACGTTGACAAGATTGAATAAGCAGACATACATTAATACCATCCATCACTGCTGCCTTTATGAACTCAATTTGGTCTTCAAAAACAAATCTGCACCAAAGTAGTTCTCGGGTTTGAATAATAAGATTTAGCTGGAAAACAAATACCTTCAGATCCTTGATACAGAAAAATCCACTAACTGTAAAGCACAGAAGCCAATTCTTCCATACCATCCTTTCTGTATGTACACATTGTACACTTACATGTGCGGGGTTATTCTTTTTTCTTTTTTTTTTTTTTGGGGGGGGGGGGTGAGGGGGGGAGAGGGAGAGAAACTAGAACTTACTGATAGTCCTCAGATGTGGGCTTTCTATTTTTTGACCCGAATTTAAGCGTTGCCTTCCCTGCATTGCGATGACTCCAGACTTAGAGACTAGAAAACTTCCTAAGTTCATCAAAAACTTGAGTATTGCAGCAGTGAATTGGAGATTACCAATCTGATGTTCTTCCCATGCTTCTTGTTCTGCAAAGGGGTTCATCTTTTCAGCAGCATCTGGATCCCTGGAAATGTCAAAACAGAATACAAGACCATATAAAAAATTTAATTAAAAAATTGACTTTCCAAGACCATATCGCACTTTTACGCATCTCCGTATGCTAGAACAACTGTTACGACTATCTTTCTCAATATAACTAACCTGTAACGCTCTGAAGCCACCGAAAATCTCTTTTCCTGATTTACACCACCTTCAAGATCATAGGCATCAGGCATCCTATACTGTATTTAGAATAAAACAACAATAAGTGATTTACATACAAGAACTGAGATAAACTGGAAAATGGAATAGAGTTCAAACTTAATCAACTTAATTTCCATGCCCGATTTCCAATATTTTTACAAATTTTTTTCCAATATTTTTACAATTGGTTTACATCTTCTTCAGATTAGTGGCCCTAGTAATATCGCATCAAACTCATTGTCCTTGATTTAGGCCTATCTGATGAATAATTTGGCACATTAAACATGGGATAAGAAAATAAACCAAGTAGAAAACAGTAATATAGGGCTTCCAGTAATTGCTAAAATTCTGATTACCGTGCACCCCCAACAAACATCCACTAGTTTGTTCAGAAAAGGTAAGAGCGAGAACAACATTTGATGTTTTTTCTTCCAGTTATTGATACTTTGTAAAAAGGACTTCTAAAAAAAGGTACAATCATGAGCATGAAAGGCCAAAGCTGGACAATGCCTAGGAGAACTGATGAGATGATGGCAAGTTGGACTGGCTCCAGGATAATTACAGGCCAAAAGAAGTGGTGGAACATTGTAAATTTGATGGACAATTTGGAAGGAAAGAAACTCTAGATCCTTTGAAGATGTGGCAAGCCCTGAACAAAGGATTAAGATGAACTGTATATTTTTGTTTTATTTTTGGTGTAAAGAAGCTCTTGTACGAGATGCAGAATCCCTAGTAGATCTCATTGGCTCCTTGTAGCTGTTACAAAATTGGTTTTTTGTCAATTTTGGGTCTTGTAACTTGTTACTCCTTAGCACAATCTTTGTGCTAGGGACTACTTTTATCAATATATTGGAATCTGTTAACTTTTCAAAAAAAAAAAAAGGTATAATCATCCACTATTTCAACTATGGACGGAACATATAATTCACACAACAAATCTAGGAGAAGATTGAAGAAATAATACTGGCGATAGAACAAAAACGAGTCTTCACAAAAGGAAGGTTAGGACAAGGAAGGATCACTGGCAGTAATGACCTAGACATCATTTTTTCTTTCTACTTTTTATTCATATGTTGTGGGGGAGGGAAAGAGAAGGAGATGCCAGGAACTATGACAAGGAAGAAATCAAAGCAGTAAATGCTACAGACAATAAAAAATAATGTATCACATCAAAAAATGTTCTTGGAAGCGATAAATATTTAGAATATCGATTACCTCGCCTAGGTCATCGGTGTCTTCTGATCGCTTCTTAACTAGTTCATATATCTGTTTTTTATAGCTGCAAAATTGCAAAGGTCCTGAGCACACAATAGCATATGCACATATAAAGCAATCCCGCATTCAATCAAAGTCTACTTAAGAGAATGTTAGACCAAAAACTAAAAAAGGCAAATGCAAAAAGGCACTAATTCCACGTTCACAAGAATTCATTTAGTACTCATCAGTATCTTCACATGATAAGGGAATGATGAAATTATATCACATTGAGTGATAGCTGGAATCCGTATATTATCACAACCATTGAACAAGTAGTCAGATAAATCAAGTGACAACAGATGAGAAACATGGGATGACTTCACGTCAACTAGAAGTAGGACTTCCACCAAAGCAGGAAAGACAAGGCATGTAAAACCCATTTACATAAGCTACTAAAAGAGAATGATAAACACAAACCACTATGGGATTCAAAATTTTGGTAAGCTGGAAAATAGTAGATGCACTCCACATCATGCAATCTCTGAATAGCAAGAATAAGTCTTCAAATAAACAAGTGCCACTGAGTGAGTTCAGTATGGAATCAATTGCAATGAAGAAACCAGATGAATTAGGAAAAGCAATCTTATATTAAGAATTATTACAGAATAAGCATCAAAACAAAGCAGGGGAAGTATATTTCCTTGCCTTAATTCACGTTGCTCCGCTTCTGTCAGCTTCACTCCCTCAAACAGGTATTGCTCATCCTCTATATCGTCTCTGGAAAACCACAAACATGGTTATACATTGACTACTTACCAGAATGAAATAATTTAAGATTATATAACATAGGAAAACGTAATTTACTTCCATACAATAAGTGACTGTAAACTATAATACCCAATCATCTAAATACCTTAGTTCCTCTAGCTTCTTCTGCTCCCTCTTCTTTAAATATTCTCGTCTCGAAACCTTCCTGGATCAGAGTGAAATTGGGACGTGAGTCTGTAAATTATCTGTGAATGCCAGCTTAACAGCCCAATACTCAATGTGCAAAATAACAAGGATCGGCGGCCAGCTAAAGAGCCAAATACTTAATGTGCAAAATAATAAGTATTGGCATGTGATATTTTTTAAAGCTTAGGAAGATATTCTGAGATTGCCCGAACAAATTGTTCACACAAGTAAATTTGTTTCCAATTTCTGCCCTAAATCCTTCACATAGTAATAGCAAATCCGGCTACTGAGGCCTATAATTCAACATTGTCCTTCATGGAGGCCCAGATGCAAAGATACAGTACCTCATCCCAAAATTGGACCGTCCATTTTAAATTGTACATAACAGAAGCCCCCAACCCCAAAACCTCTTTCACCCTTCTCCCAAATCCCACAAGAAAAAGAAAAAGAATAAAACATACATAAGCATAGTAAAGGAAAACTAAGTATCGAATGCAATGCACTAGAAAATTAATGTGCACAAAGCCATTCAATCTTACAAAAGATCAGTCTTTCACCAAAACCTTGTTAGACATTAACACCCAAGTGCTTCTCAATTTTATTTTATTTTTTTGAAACAGAAATGATAAGGATGACGAATAAGTTCTTCTCAATTACATACCCAATCAATCCTAGAAAGGATGAATAGAAACATAGCTTTCTAGTCCAAATGCCACAATGCGCCTTTTTTCTGTCACTAGTACTATCTCCTCTCAACTCTGAAGTGGTGTTCTCTGGCACAGGTCACAGTGAATGCACAAACCACTGTTGCATTGCAAATTCAAATATGGACTCTCACGTCTTGATGTTCAACATTTTATGGGTATTAAAAAGGACAGTAGATGAAACAACCACGAGTTGGAGACTATAGAAGATTGAATAGAAAGAAAAGCTGCTTGAAGAACACCATCATATCTTTAACTTGTTTAGAATGAAGTATGAGAATATCCAGACAGATGTATTCCATATTAAAAGAGCTTGATGCTCCACTTATACTTTTCATGCAAACTAGATGCTGATTTGACAAATGACTTGGTCAAACCATGTCCCCAATCTGTACATACTTATCGCGTTGTCTTTTATCTGAAAGCAGATTAGCCTGAATCGAAAGCTGCCCTTTTTTAAGCAGAGCTATCTAGTTTTTTCTTCTTCTTTAAGAGTGGAATACTCAATAGGCGGGAAAAAATGACATCCAAGCTCCAATTCATGTCCCTTGCCATTTTATCTACTAACAAGCAAGATAATGTTTTCCTAAGTCCAACATGCCTATTTCATCTGCTTCCCTTTTTTTTCTTTTTTTTGGGGGAGGGGGGGGGGGATAAAGTTCATTCTTAAAACTATTAACATAGTACTACAGGTAAAAGTGACACACCAACTTCAATTAGCTCCTTTGAACAAAATAGATAAGTAAATGAACTTCAAATAGAAGAGGTATTGCAAGTTCAGGATGGATTGACGTGGTTACTAGAAGATTTTGTGAGATGCAAGATAATACTAGAATACTGAACTAGTTTGTATGGTGACTAACCTTAAAGCTCCAATGTCATCTCGCTCCAACGCATCAGACCTCCTGATTGCCTCTTCTGTCATTTATTCATGTATATATGAGCTCATTTGCATTAATTCTCATTTTTTCTACTGAAGGATAAGAAAAATAAACAGATACATGTACAGCAGGAACTGTATCTATAGTAAGTACCTTCCTCCTTCCTTGTTAATTTTGGCTCTGCCAACTGTTAACGAAGACAAAAATACCACAGTAGTATTAAAACGAAGAAAGATGAAACTGAATACCATCAGCGCACAAGAAATAAGTCTGACCTCCAGTAGTAGACACAGGATGAAATCATATTCAATAATTTCAACAAAAGATATTATTGGATATGAAGAAAAGAGCAACTATTTGTTCTATAAGCTAAAGAGCAACTAATCAAGAGAGACATTCAAATATACAGGTTATATCAATGCACAAACACAATCAAAGAATAAGCTCATTTATTCATGTATGAGCTCATTTGCACAAATTCTCATTTTTTCTACTGAAGAATAAGAAAAATAAACAAATACATGAATAAATGAGCTCATGTAAAAGCTAGCAAAATGACACAGAAAATCCTCGAGCATGCATGCCACATTTTTTCAATTTTAAAATTAAAAGAGCAACATTTTTTTTATGAAGAAAAGAGCAACTATTTTTTCTATAAGGTAAAGAGCAACCAATCAAGAGAGACATTCAAATATATAGGTTATATCAATGTACAAACACAATCAAAGAATGTGATGCTCAGACCGGGAACCTAATAGAAGGTGTATATGAGCAAATAGAACACAGAAGATCCAAGCGCATATGTGCCTCAGTTTTAAACTTTCAAATTAACAGCAACTAAACCAACAAAAACTTAAATAAAAGCTTCATCGAAAATTGTCGGTTTCAAATGCATTAAAAGATAGTCAAATCCACAAGACTACTCCATTAGATTCGCATTTGTACGGGACCAATCTTTCATTGCCTAGAGTGCATCCATGCTTCAATTTTACAACTCTGAAAACAGAAGAATTAATAGATTGATTTACCAATAACTCAAACATACCTTTCCACCCAAACCAACCTGACAGCGAATTCAAATCATAAAAGCACTGCATGCTAGCTAAGCACACGGAGGTTCAAACGATGATAAAATTGCTCACCTTTCTAGTTCCAGCAGCATCTCGCTCTCTGAGATGTCGTTCCAACTCCTCCCTCTCCTTTTGGTCCCGTAGTATTTCTTCTTCTGACTACGACAGCAAAACATGCAAGTAATATCAAATGGTTCGGGAGTTCTGAGTATGGAGAAGGTGAACACGCAAAAAAGTTGAAAGAATAGACCATAAGCTGTACCTCAGAGTCGTCACGGTCATCTTCATCTAGGGAAGTTCGTCTCCTAACCCGTCTTTCATCGCCCACATTCCTAACTACCTGCACCATCATATTTAGTCGATAGAAGGAAACCTGTTAATACAACAAGCACTATCGGAGCAGCTTACCATCAGAAACAAAACCGAATTCTATCAAGAAGAAGAGTATAAGCACTATGCCTCGTCGTCTTCGTCTTCGTCTTCATGGGTCTCAACCCTCTTCCTGAACTTCTTCTGATGGGTATCCTCTTTCCTAGTCTGAGAGGACACAGAATTACTTTCACTACCAACATTATTGTCATCATCATCATCAGCCTCCAGAAGCGTGTAGGTTTTTTGCTTCCTCACCAACTTTGCAGCCTCCCTTTCTTGTTGTAAATAAAGCTGGTGCAACAAGAAATACCGAATGTTAAGAGATAAAGCGCAATGTTTCACCAAAAGAATCCTCACTAGTCAAACCCTGTGAACTAACTGAAATTGTAAGAAATTCTAACATTTGGCTCTGTCGTCTTGCGCTCAACTCTAGAAAAAATTTCTTGAGCAAACACCCTTGTTTCACCCGAGGATGACATTCCCATATCTACGAGCTGATTAATCAGATCAGAAGGTGATGAAGCTTTCTTAGCTGCATTGAAGTGATATTATGAACAATGTTGCCACAACAATTTAACATCAGAATGTAGGTACTCTAATCAAAGTTTATTAAAATATAAGAAGAGGACTTACAAAGAGTAAGAACATAAGTAACAACTGTGGGCTGTGAGTACCCCAAAAGAGACATCAATTTGTCTGAAACCCACCTCCTCAGATCAGACCCCATCTTTAACTGCATTAAACAGCAAAATACATAAAATGAAAGATAGATTTAAAATGCATTTGGGTGTCAAAATTGCTAGAGTTCCTGCCCTCAATCACACAAATCTAGCATATGGATTAGTTACATTGTAAGGCAGTTGATTATGTTTTATACAAAACATATAGTAATATACTTTTCTCTATCGAATAAAATCATCAGTTGATTCTTCTCACTCACCGAAATACAGTAAATCAAATACTTCCAACAATTGAAACAGAAATAAACTGAGACTTGACAAACTATAACATTACATCATTCATATTGCACAGATTCTTCACCCATGATGTTTTAACCTACCATGCTATGTGACCCACCTCAAAAGAAATAACCATCATACCAGATATCAATTCACAAGGTAAATCGAAACAACCTTATCAGGTTAAAGTACTACTCCAAAGAATAAGCATGGTTTTTGTCGTTGCGTACAACATTTCAATAAGAATGCAATAAAACAATTCAATGAACAACAGTGATTGGTTATCACGCAAAAACCAAGGAAAAGTACCAGTAAAGTGAGGCCTACAAAATCAAGGACCTAGCCCTTGAAAAATATACTAATCGTTTACAACACAACACAATACAACAGAAGATCCACAAGGTTGTTCAAACCCTAGGTCAAAAAATCAAAAGGATTGACAAGAGAAGAAACCAATAACAAGTGTCAACTCAAATTTTTAAACCCTCTATTTCAGAACCTACGTCGAAATCTCAAATTCAACATAAGTGAGAGAGAGGGGAGGGGAAGGGGGTGGAGTTCCGTTGAAGCTCACTGATAACTTTGCGGCTTGTAATTTTTGAAGTTCCGTCAAATGTTAGCGCTTCCCGTTTGGGAGTTCTTTCTGGAGATTTTAATTTTGTACTCCCTCTTTATTTGATTTTTTTTGATCGCACATATTAACAAATTCTACCTTTTAACATTAATTATATTTATTTATTTGAAATATAACAAATACTTGAAGACTATTTACTCGCAGAGTAACTTAGAAAAAATCCAATATTATGGATCATAAAAAAGGACCAAAATATCAATTAAAATGAACCGGAGAGAATAATACTTATTTTTATTACAATTTTAATACATAAGCTTGCATTATAATTTACTTAAGTTTTAAATTTTTGATTTGGAGGTTTCACTTTTATCATAACATAGATTATTCGGTACCTGATTACGCCCTTATTAGTAACATATAGTATTATTTTGCATCAGTTGTAACAAATCACAATTTATGATGCCAATCCAAGTTTATTCGGAAGGCACTAACATATAATCACCTACTACTAAATTCAAATATAAGATAATGCACAAGCTACCAAATGCCATCTAGTATAGAATATTTCCCACGTATTGAAGGACAATAAATGAATGATATGAACGATACCAACATGAAAATGTTTTAACCGACAACGATGATTGATCAACAACATTCATATATAACAATATTTTTCGCTAAAAAAAACATGTCTATGGTAAAAAAAACAATAGGAAAAGTATTAGAGTTATTACTAGATAGATTGCTCGTGATTAAATAAGATGTTTCTAATTCAAAATCAGCAAGGAATAAAAATTAAACAAAAAACTTGCCGTAAAATGTTCATCACGCGGCTAAACTATAAAGAGCTCCTTGAAGCATTGCATAAGGACATACCAAGAAGCTATAAACATATTATAGACTAGGGGTGTTCAAACCGAACCGGAAAATCGCACCAAATCGAAAAACCAAACTAAACCGATTAAAACACCCGACTAGGTTTGGTTTGACTTGGTTTGGTATTGAGTAAAAAAATCCGAACCAAACCGACATATAAATTTATAAATATTATTTATATTTTTAAGACTTTATAGTGAATTTTCTTTAGAAAATGTAGAAATATTTGGAATTCTCTTATGTATTAACCTTGAAAGCGTAAACTAACAAAAACTTATTGTTAGACGGATAAGAAAATAACTATCATGTGTTACTAAAAAAATTCTCCCATTAGAATATTTTAATAGATCATATGTTTGTTAATTTTTTTCCATATTTACTAAATATATATTCACTTATCAAAACTTTACCTATAATTTAACAAAGTAAGATTGAAATAATATTCATGTAACAAAAAAACCCGAAAAACCCGACAAAACCGAATCAATCCAAACCGATATAATTGATTTGGTTTGGTTTTGATAAAAAACGAACCAACCCGGTCCATGTACACCCCTAATAATAATAATTATTGTTATATAATTAGTGAAAAGTTGATAAATTTATTCTGACCTACTAGTTTATTTTGAAAAGGATGAAAGAGAAATTATGTTTATTAAAATAGAAGAGTGGTTGGACGTGAGGAGAATGAACTCAAAGAATGCAACTATCTCTTTAAGATTGCTTGAATATACATCTATGTACCCAAGTTTAAAGAGTCTTTTGCTATAATTATTGTGTACACCTTTAAAAGTGGAGTCATGTTTCAAATTCACGTATATCTTGTTATTTTTTCCTTTCTTTTTCTAGAATTGAGCCAAGAGGTTTAGATCTCACATCTATTTTATTCTTTTTTTCACCTTTTTTCTTTTTCTAAGAATCGGGTCTATTCTTAGGAGATGGGCATGTATCGTATCCCCTTTTTGCGTTTTAATTAAGTACTTTTTATTTTACTTTCTTTCAAAATCACCAAGTCTGACATATTGAAATTATTGTTCCCCTCCAACTATCACGGTTTACAACAACAACAACAAACCCAATTTGATCTCAACATGTGGTGTCTGGGGAGAGTAGTCTGTACGCAGACCTTACCCTTACCTAATGCAGGTAGAGAGGTTATTTCCAATAGACCCTCAGCTCAAGAAGGACAAAAAGAGGAAGAGGGAAGCAAGATAGGAAGAAAGATGGAAGAGAAAAAATTTAAAAATATAATGAATTCATAGTAAAAATCTAAAGGTTGAACACGTTAAATATAAATCATGAATCAAACTCTTCGTAATAATGCACACATGTTCTTGAAATATTATATACACTTTTACCTAAGTCCATTATATGACAAAGCACATGTAAACTTTCATGCAAGAACTTTATTAATTTGATCATTTATATTTTGTGTTTTATGCGATGCTAATGAGTAAAAAAATAAGATATGGTAATGTACAAAATCCTTTGGATCACGAACATAAAAGAGCGTATACTATCAAGAATAAATGTACAATATTGATTGATGTTGTAGTCTAAATACGAAAATAAAAAAAAATGATCATTTATAGGCGACTGACATGCATGTTATTTTAATTAGGACATTAGGATTATTATTGAGTGACAATCTAAAGCACTTTAATGAAAAAATGTATGAAACTCCCGCTCAACGTCAAGCACCTTTCATGTTGTCAACATCTAGTATCTCATTGTGTTACTATATGATAGTATTTTATTACATTGACAACAAGTATCTTATTGTATCAATATCGAGCGTCACACTACATTAGGGTTGAGTATTAGAGATCGTACATAAATTGCAATGCATCGGCAATACCACGTAAGCTCAAATTTACGTCACGTATTATTAAGATTGCAATGCATGTTGAGCGGCCTTTAGAAATATCAAATATAAAATTGATAAACTAAGTTCGAGAAATATGAGTTGTACATTTTATTACTTAAATTAATTGTGCGTAGCTTCAACTATACTCATTGAGATGAAGTTGTACAAAATTATCAATTGTATGTTTGAAATTTCAAAAGAATCTAAGTTGTCGTTGCTGGAGTTTAAGGGTATGATATATTGCCAGTAGATATACTAGGGCCAATATTGATAATTGCGATGTTTATTGCCTATGTCATAATTTTGCTTACCGACCATGGGTCATAGAAACAGTCATCACTCCTTATAGTTAAAAAATGATTACATCGTGTGTATTTTCTTGTATAAGACCATAAAATCAAATAGTGTTAACATAAAATCCCATAATGGGGCATCCTTTTTGTGACGACCCAAAGGGTCATCACCTGTTTTTTCATTTATTTCGTGCTTTCGAGGCCTTGAAAATTTCATTTTTAGTCGCCTCGATTTGCGTACGCAGTCCGGGCGCGTAGCCGGAAAGCTTATATGTGAAATTCTGTAAAAAAAAAAATGCTAAAATATGGAATTAAAATGAGCAAAGTTGACTTTGGTCAACATTTTGGGTAAACGGACCCGGACCCATGATTTGACGGTCCCGGAGGGTCCGTAGAAAAATATAGGACTCGGGCGTATGCCCGGAATCGAAATCCGAGGTCCCGAGCCCGAGAAATGAATTTTTAAAAGAAATTATTTTTCTGAAATTAATATGGAAATTTGAAATGAAAATGGATTAGAAAGTGTTGGTATCGGGACCGTATTTTAGTTCCGGCACCTGGTATAGGTCTTATATGTGATATAAGACGTTTCTGTGGAATTTGACTGAAATCAGATGTCGTTTGACGTGTTTCGGACTTAAATCTCAAAAAAATGGAAGTTTATGAAATTTGGAAGAAATCATGGATTTTAAGGCTTAATTCAGTGTTTTTGATGTTATTTTGGCGATTTGATCGCACGGTTGAGTTCGTAGGATGTTGTTGAGTTAGTGTGTGTGCTTGGTTAGGAGCCCCGAGGGCTAAGGAGTGTTTTCGGAGTTGTTCGGGGTGGTTTTGGACTTAGGATGATAGCAGATTTTCTGCAATTTTTGCACAGGAATTCCCTTCTTCGCGTTCGCGGCCTTCAGCTCGCGTTCGCGATGCCTGTCGTGTCCCCCTTCTTCGCGTTCGCGAACCACATCTCGCGTTCGCGTAGCTCCAGCTCTCCCTTCATCGCGTTCGCGAACCACATCTCGCGTTTGCGTAGCTCCAGCTCTCCCTTCATCGCGTTCGTGAACCACATCTCGCGTTCGCGTAGGCCAATTCTGTGGACCCCCAGTGCCTTCCTTTTCGCGTTCCCAGTCCTCCTCTCGCGAACGCGAAGCTTGTCAGCTTCCTTTCTTCGCGAACACGACTCTCATGTCGCGAACGCGTAGTGCAAAATCGCCCAGTAATTTTTTTTTAAAAAGTTTCAGAACAGGGCATACGGGTTTTAACTCAAATTCACTCGAGCTCTCTTATTCCCCAAGCTCTAGGAGACCATTGAAGCCCCCATTTCTTCAAGACCACTTGGGTCAAATTCAATTTTCTTCGATTTAGACCTCGTTTTGGGGTCGAATTTGAAAACAAATTGTATATTCGGGCTCGTGGGGGAATGGGTGATATGAAATTGGTTCGAACCTCGTGTTTTGACCAAGCGAGCCCGGGGTCGATTTTTGGAATTTTTGGAAGAAAAGTTGGGAATCTATATTTAGGCATTGGGTTTGATTTGTTTAGCTATTATTGATATTATAAAGTCATTATTTCATAGATTTGATTGAGTTGGAGCCGAATTCGAAAGGGAAAGCGGTCGTTGTGGATTGATTTAGCCGTGGAAGTTGAGGTAAGTGTTGGTCTAACTTTGGCTTGAGGGAATAGGAGTAGAGTCTTATTTGCTAATTGCTAATTGTCGAGTACGGCGTATAGGCATGGTGACGAGTGTATACACTGGTGTCTAGCATGACCGTGAGTCCCTATATTGTGTTTGTTCGGATTTTGTTGTGGTTCTTTCATGCTTAACTGATTCTTTGGAGCGATGGCTCGCATGATAAAGTGAATTATAAGTGGAAAGTGAAAGAAAAAGAATTAGATATTGATTATTCCCTTGTCGGGACGTATTATTGGTTTGTTGATTTTCTCCCTTGCCGGGATATTGAGTTCATTGATATTGCTCCCTTGCCAGAACTTAGTTGTGTTATTATATTCCCTTGTCGGGATTTCTCGCATTAATTGTTACTCCCCTTGCCCCTTATTTGCGGTTGTTGTCTGGGTGAGTATTGGAGATATTCTTTTTATAAGGATCGGATTGCGCGCCGCAACAAATATAAAAGGTATTGATATGGATCGGGTTGCACGCCGCAACACTACTATATATATTTGGGTCGGGTTGCACGCCGCAACAATGATAATTGTGGGTCGGGTTGCACGCCGCAACATTACTATATATATTTGGATCGGGTTGCACGCCGCAACAATGATAATTGTGGATCGGGTTGCACGCCGCAACAGTACTGTTATGTGGTTGGATCGGGTTACGCACCGCAACAAATTACAGATTAGGTGTGCTTGTTCCGGATATAGGTTTTTGTTGGCTGTTCTGTCTTTAAATTTAGACTTCATGTTATGTCTGTTACCTCCCCACAGCATGTTCCCCCTCCTTTTATAAACTACTTATATCCTGTTTATTTTTCGCAATATATATTATAACTGCACAGGTTTATCTGGTAGTCTGGTCTAGCCTCGTCACTACTTCGCTGAGGTTAGGCTAGGAACTTACCAACACATGGGGTCGGTTGTGCTGATGCTTCACTCTGTGCATTTTTTTGTACAGATCACAGTGCCGGAGCAGCTTTTGGACAGCAGTAGGAGATTCGGGAGCTGACCTTCAGTCCGGGGACATTCGAGGTAGCCTTGCTGACGTGCGCAGGCCCAGAGTCCCTTTCTATTTTTATTTAGTTTGTTATCTCTTGTACCGAAACAGACAGTTATATGTTTCATTCAAACCTTGTATTTAGTATTCTCTAGACGTTCGTGAGTATTGTGACACCGGTTCTTGGGTAGAGTTGTATATGGATTTCCGTTTTGTTTTCAGTAAATTACAATTAAGTCTTCCGCTTTATTATTAAATGTTTCGCTGCTTTAATATTGTCAATGTTTGTTAAAAGAAGTAATAAGTAATTGGCTTGCCTAGCTCCTATCAGTAGGCGCCATCACGACTTCCTCGGGTGGAAAATCCGGATCGTGACACTTTTATATCACACGTTTTTTTAGGATGAGGTCTCATAGCTAGATAACACAAGTTTTAATAAAGTATAAATTAAGGTTCTTATGATTAGATTCACTTTACCTTATGATGGATGTTTTTGAAGGACGGACAGACGCTCCCCTCCTAATGTATGGAGCTCTTGTTGTTTTAGTACTTATGAAAGCAAAATTGTCACTCCCTCCCGATTTGCAAAAGCTTCTTACAATATATACTTATTATTCTTGTTAGTTCATAAAGAGTTGCTTCCTATTTGACTAATATAAATGTTATGAGATGCTCTTCAGTCTTATCTATATCTATCTTTATGTATTTATATTATATATTATTATAATAGTTGGGAGCCCTTAACTAAAAAGTTATAGTATCTAAATGCCCTTCTAAATATATTTAAATACTTTATTTATACCAAAAGATATAAATAAATAACAAAATTTATTCGAAGGGATGTGATCTTCCACATTACTGAAAGTGGTGACTCTTCACAATCTGTAAATCTAAAGGCAGACATTTATAGCGGGTGTATCAATTGAAATTATAACATACAAAAACAAACATAAAGCCTAAATTCTAGAAAAGCATTCGAGATTAATAAAAAAAGTTCATGGTTCTGGTTCACATTTATTTGTGAAACGGTACCTTCTTACTAGATAAGTTTCTATGAACCTTTTCAACCCTTTTGTTTCCCTTGAATATTGCTTTATGATTTTTGTGATTATTATTGGCTTGCTGATAACGTCAATACTACTTTTCAATTCTAGATCAATACTTACTATAATATGATGTGTCTGTCGATTACCATTCATTAATGAAAATTAGCCAAAGCCAAAAACTCTTTTGGAGGCTCAAGTAGAGGCCTGTTTACTTGTGTTTTCTCATATGAATCTTTTGTCTTAGGCTATTGGGGATCCCATTTCCATACTAACGCAAGATATGCTTATTGGACATTATGTATTAACGAGCTAAAATCATCGAGGTATTTGTATAAATAGATATAATTCATGTAATCACAGAAACTATCAAAATGAAAAAAGAAGTGACAATAGTCACTATAAGTATACGAATGAACCGTCATCCTTCGGAACCATATCACATCCCCGATCTGATGAAATAGGATTAATTGAGACGGTATTTTATAAATACGTAATTATCTTGAATATATTAACCATTTCTTTATTTTTCGATTGCCTGAAAGGGACAAAAGAAAGATCTTGTTGTTTCTTCAACAATTTCTGACCTCTAGTGGACCTCTCGGTAGGATTCGAATGGAAATTCTATTTCTGATAATTGAACACCATTATAAGTAAATTTAATATGCATTTGTCTAATCCATTCCTGCAAATCTTCAGACCATTCAGGAAGTTGCAAGAATAACATACGCCCGAGATTTTTGGCTATTATCAATTAAGGTAATACAATATATTTTCGAAGAATTGATTGAGTTATTAACATGTACAAGCATAAGATTCATTCAATAGCCAAGCAGGAGAGTATGCACCACTCCGAAGTACTAATAACTAAGTTGAAAAGAGAGCGAGGCAGGCCATAGACAAAAGTGAACTATAGACTACTTACCAAAGACCATAGGCAATAGAAGATTGGCTAATTTACTTTGTTTTAAGAAGATACGAACAATTAAACAAACATACTAAAGTTATAAAGTTATTTAGTCACTTTATTATTGTCACAATTTTATATATACATTTATGTGTATATGTAAATATGTATTTGTGGCGACTTTAATTTTTATTGTATGTGTAACGATTTTGTAACGACCCGGCCGGTCGTTTCATGAGTTACCGCCCCGTTTTCCCATTTCTGCTTCTTTATGCCTTGTCCAGCTATATTATGTGTTATCGTATTGGTTAGTTTGGGGTCGGAGTTGCTTGGTAGAGAAATGAGACACTTAGTCTCTTAAGTTGGTCTTTTGTTAGAAAAGTCAACCGAAAGTTGACTTGTGAGTAAACGATCTCGGAATCGGGTTTTTATGATTCGGATAGCTTCGTGAGATAATTTGGGACTTAGGAGCATTATCGGAATGTAATTTGGAGGTCCGGAGTAGATTTAGGTTTGAATTGGCGAAATTGGATTTTTGGCGTTTTCCGGTTGATAGCGGAAATTTTGATATGGGGGCCAGAATGGAATTCCGGAAGTTGCAGTAGGTCTGTTGTGCCATATGTGATGTGTTTGCAAAATTTAAGGTCGTTCAGATGAGGTTTGATAGACTTTTTTATCAAAGGCGGAATTCGGAAGTTTTTGGAAACCTTAGGCTTGAATCCAATGTTATTTTGTTGATTTGACATTGTTTTAGGTGTTTCGAAGATTGGTATAAGTTTGGATAGTGGCATATGACTTGTCCGTACTTTTGCTTGAGGTCTCGGGAGCCTCGGGATAATTTTGGATGGTTGACGGGAAGTTTAGAGTTGGAAATTTGCAGCTGAAGTTCCTATCATAACCGCACCTGCGGCAGAAATGCAAGGAGGGTCGCAGATACAGCCAAGGTTGAAGAAGATTTGTAACCGTAGATGCGGTGGTTCGAGTGCACATGCGGTAGTGCATGTGCAGGATTTTGATCACAGGTGCGTTTCTTGAGCGGTTAAGTGGATTCTGCAGATGCGCGCCTAGGACCGCAAGTGCGCATCCGCAGGCGCGAGATTCTTGACAGTAGAAGCGGTTTAGCTGGGGCAGAGCATATAAATTAAGTCTTTCGCGAATTTTTGGGTTATTCCACCATTTTTCATGTACGGGTTTGAGCTTGGGAGAGCAAATTGAAGAGGGAATTCAAGAGGGTTTCGTGGAGGTAAGATTTTTGGACCCTAAGATTGTTTCTATGATGGTTTCTAACTATTTAAGCTTGAAATTTATGATAATTAGTGGTTAAAATTGGGGGTTTAGGCTTGGAAATTGGAGACCTTAATCTAGGGATTTGAGGGGTCATTTGTGGTCGGATTTTGGTATTCTTGGTATGAAGGAACTCGTGGGAGGATAAGGATTCTATTGGCGTGATTTTTATCAGATTCTAAGACGTGGGCCCGGGGGTCGAGTTTGACCAATTTTGGGATTTTTGATATAATTTGATTATTTTCGCATGGGCTTCGTTCCCTTAGCATATTTTGACGTCATGATTCTAATTTTGGATATATTCTACGCAAGTTGAGGCTGAGTCAAGAGGCAAGGGCGTCGCGGAGTAGTATTTCATCCGGTTTGAGGTAAGTAACCATTGTAAATCTGGACTTGAGGGTATAAAACCCCGATATTTCGTATTGTATTGATAAATGAGGTGACGCACATGCTAGGTGACGAGTTTGTGGGTGTGCACTGGTAGGGATTGTGACTTGGTCCGTCCCGTAGCGACTATTAAGCCGCGTATTTGATTTGAAATCTTATGATATCCCGTATTTTTGAGATTGATACTATATGTTGGGTTGTACGCCTCGTTTGGGGCCTTGTGCCGACCTGTTAGACCCTTAGGGGTATTTTTACTACTTTCCTTACTCTGTTTGATTTGAAAGCATATCCTCAGGCATGTTTTACCTGTTATTTGTTTAAAACTGGTTTCATCACTCTATTTATTAATATATGAAAATTGTTTGGGTTGAGTTCCCTGATCTTTATCTGATATACCCGAGTGGACGTGAGGTTAATGACTAAGAGAGGTTTAGGACCTAATGGTGAGGATTATATATCTATTATGGATCGGGCTGCATGTGATAATAGGCGAAATCTAGGTGATTTAGCTATTGTTTATGCGTCCGCTTGATTATATTCCAATGACATATTATGGTTAATTGATGAAAATTAGGCTCTAATTGTGATATGTATACATTGCAGGATGAGGAGCCTAAATGATGCTTTCAAGAGGAGATTGGAATGATTTATGAGCAAGAACAACCCCTAGGAGTCGAGTGTGCGCAAGGACGAGACGGAAAAATGGACAAAATCGAGCTACAGAAGTGCGCTAAGTATTGCACTAACTTTCAAACTTCGCGTAATAGTTCGCGAGCTTTTCTGTCTGGAATCCAGAAGAAGCGCGCGAAGTATCGCGCGAACTACATACATCGCGCACTTGTTCGCTCGTTTCCGATCCGGAGAAACGTTGTTTAGGGGTAAAATTGGAATTCCTTCTTAATCTCACTCAACTTACATAAAGTAAAGCTCCATTATTGAGAGGGGAGATCAGATTTTGAGGGAGAAAAAAGCCATAGAAGAAGGAGGAGCTTCATCTTAGAGCTAAGAAAGGAGAAGAAGAACAACATCTTGGAGCAAGGATTCAAAGAGTTCTTTTAAACTTTCTTCTATTTGTTTGTTTATATTATGTTTAAGACTTTTATTGTTGATTTTTGTATGATTATGAGTAGCTAAAAACTCTAATATTCTTGGGTCATGGATGTTAGATAATTATGTTATTTGAAGCTTAGATTGAAGATCTTGAATCTATCGTTATGGGTTGTTTATTTGATTCTGCTTCTAATTATTTTACTGAGTAGCTAACAGTGAAATATTATTTACGAATCTTGAATTAAACTTGACAAAGGAAATTCTTGATTGCATATAGAATCAAATAGAGCAAGATCCGGATCCTGGGCATCGGGTGAAAGATTCGCAATTAAGATAGACATATACTTAATTGCCTTGCTTGGTTGAAAAATAGGAGTTGTAAATGCATTTGAGTTAATATTAATACCATAGACATATAGGTATTAATTTAACTTGAATAGGTGCATAAGGACTCGACAGATTCTTATGAATATTATTAACCCTATAATCAATAACCCGGATAATTCAATAAATCAATCTTAAGCTAAAATAGTAGCATGATCTCTAGCAAGCCCATGACCCTAGAATATCTTTACCCAAATTGTTTTCAAAATATTGTGTAATTGGTGTAGTAATTTTATATTGAATTATTGTTTAATTACTAGGTAAATTGTAAATTGGTTCTTTATATATTTTGTGATAATTTAGCTTGAATTGATAATTGTTTGACTCTATATCAGTCGAGAAGTTGATCACAATTCCTCGTGGGAACGATACTCTACTCACTACTATATTACTTGTCGATCGCGTACACTTGCGTGAGTGTTTTGGTCGCAACAACATGCCGTAGTGATATTATATATATGGATTGGGCTGCACGCCGCAGCGATATACATATGGATCAGGCTGCACGCCGCAGCGATATACATATGGATCAGGTTGCACATCGCAACGATATATAAATTGGATCGGGCTACGTGCCGCAGCGATGTGACGCTTGGGCTGTAGGAGCCCCTTCGGAGTATGTACACCCATAGTGAGCGTAGTCGACTATAAACTATGGATCGGGCTGCACGCCGCATCGGTTGCTATGATTTCTGTTATTATGAGATATTAATGAGCCTAAGTCCTGAGAGTGAGTATTGAGTGACGAGAGTTGAGTCACGAGTAACTGATACGCTTGCCCTAATGGCTATATTTACGAGTGATACCTTGCCCGAGGGGCTTGTTTATGACTTTTGTTGCTTTCACTCTTCTCTTATATTGAGTCTTTGTTAAAAATGTTGGATAAATGCTTTCAAAGGATTTTTAATCGAAACTGAAGTTTTTATGAAATGACTGGCTTTTAAATCGCAAAATTTGACTTGATATTTTTGTTGAGACTTGTTGCATGATTTTAACTGCTCGTCACTACACTCAGACCTTATTTACTTTAGTTACTTACTGAGTTGGCGTACTCACGTTACTCTCTGCACCTTGTGTGAAAATCCAGGTGCCCGAGCATTAGAGTGAGAGCTTCCAGCATTCTCAGAGTTTATCCGGAGATCGCAAGGTAGCTGCACGGTGTTCGCGGCCCTGCCTTCCTCCTTCCTATTTTAGTATTTTGTTATTTTAGACTTATTTTGTATTATTCATACAATGTCTTGGTTGTATTTTGAGGCTCATGACTAGTGACACCGTATTGTTAGGCTGTGTTGGTATATTTTGTACTGATTTCCGCATATTTCCCGTGTGTCTGCAAAGCGAAATAGTAGTTTTGTTCAGCCTTGAAAGTGATATAGGCGTTTCTTTGTTGATCCAGATATGTATATTTTACCCGCCTAATCATTATGTATCGTAGTTAACCCTTTGAGCCTGTAATTCTATTTTTTTGGCAATTACATTGCAAGCATTACCCATTTGTTTGAATTAACCATCTATTTGAACCTTTTCACTTCTCATGAGCACTTGAATTGTTATGAACTTTGTAAAAGTTAAAGTGTAGGGTGGTTGGTTTGGCTTTTGAGTGGAACTAATGAAATAAGGAGAAAGGTGCACTGTTTTGAAAAAATAAAAGCCACTTGAATTGAAAATAAAATAGTTGTATTGCTGTGAAAAATATTCAAGAAAAAAAAATAAAAATAGTTGTATTGTTGTGAAAAATATTCCTTGATAGTGATGACTCTTGATGTAATTGTGCTTAAAGAAGTATAGAGTTAATATACATTAATGTGAAGGTGGAGTTATGGTTTGACATAAGTATGAGTTTGAATGTTAAAGTGTATGTATTAAAGTGCTTAGGGAGATGTAGTCACTATTATATCCATATGTATCCTACCCGACCCGCAGCCTACATTACAACCAATTAAAGTCTTGCTTTGATCCTAGACTGAATGAGCTCGATTAGTAGAGTAGTACACTGTGGACAAACTTATGGTGCATCTTTTGTAGAATATGAATGTTATTTCTGAGAGTGAGTGAATTCTTTCTATCTTGAGTTCTTAATTGTTATTAAATTTTATTGTGTGTGGAACTACTCTCGTTTGTTGTGTGAGGGAACTTGATTCATGAAGGAAAGGTAATGTCATTGACCTCTATGTAAGAGTAAGTGAGTGAGTTGTAAATAATGTATTGTAACGACCCAATCAGTCGTTTTGAGCTCTAGCGCGTCGTTCAGCAGGCTGAGGCCATGAGCAACTTCATTTCAGGTATTATGACTTGTACGCGTGGTCGGAATTAGATTTCGGGAAGTTCAGAGTTGATTTGGAAAGAGAATTCTCAGTTCGGAAGCTTAAAGTTGAAGGAATGAATTAGGTTTTGGAATTTTGAGTAAACGACCTCGGAATCGGATCTGAAGATTCCAGCAGGTTCGTATGATGATTTCGGACTTGGGCGTATGCCCGGATCGGGTTTTGGATGACCCGGGAGCGTTTTGGCACCTATTGTGGAAGTTAGCATTTTGGAAGAAATTTCATAAGTTTGGCTTGAAGTGCATTTCAGTGTTATTGATGTCTGTTTGGGATTCCGAGTCTGGGAGTAGCTCCGTATGGTGATTCTGGAGTTGGGAGCGCGATCGGAAGTGAATTCGAAGGTTCGTAGGTCATTTTGGAGTCATTTGGCTAAAGTTAGAAGATTGAAGGTTTTTAAGAAGTTTGACCGGGAAAGGACTTTTTGATATCGAGGTCGGAATCCAATTCCGGAAGTTGGAGTAGGTCCGTAATGTCAAACATGACTTGTTGCAAAATTTGAAGTCAATTAGACGTGATTTGACGGGTTTCGGCGTCGAATGTTGAAGTTTGAAATTCTAAGTTCTTAAAGTTTGAAATGGAGTGTGATTTGTGATTTTAGCGTTGTTTGATATGATTTGAGGCCTCGAACAAGTTCGTAATGTGTTTTGGAACTGGTTGGTATGATTGGTTGGGGTCCCGGGGGCTTCGGGTGGATTCCGGGTGGTTAACGAATCGAAATGGAATTTTTGGAAAGTGTTGAAGCATATGCTTCTGTCATAACCGCACATGCGGTTGGTTGACCGCAGGTGCGAGACCGCAAAAGCGGTCGTAGCCTCGCAGAAGCGGCCCAAGGCCAGGCAGCCCAAGACCGTAGATGTGGCCCAAGGCCAGGCAGCCCAAGACCGCAGATGTGGCCCTAAATCCGCAGAAGCAGAATCGCAGAAGCGGTGGGCTGGTTCATAGCAATGCCCCAGACCGCAGAAGCGGTCTTTCTTCTGCAGAAGCGGTAAGCGCAGGTGCGGCCCAAGACCGCATATGCGGATATCGCAGAAGGCAGTGGCCTTCATTTATTCGGGCTCAAGGCCATTTTTGCTCATTTTTCACTCATTTCTTGGGCGATTTTGGGAGCTTTTGAGAGAAGACTTCCACCTAGCATCTTGAGGTAAGTTATCCCACATATTCTTAGTTTAATACTTGAGTTTCGGGTAGATTAACACATATAAAATTAGTGAAAATCATGGGAATAGAGTATAACCTAGGGTTTTGTTTAAAATAAGATTCAACCACGAAATTGGTTATAGAATGGAGTAAAAATCATATATTTTTTATCCTTAGGTTATAAAGAACAACTTCCTTCAAAAAATTTCGGAATCCGGGCACGTGGGTCCGGGGTCGGATTATAGGAACCTTGAATTTAGGGTTGGGAAATTGGTTTAATAGTTAGAATATGAACTTTTAAGCATGTATTGACTAGTTCTTACCCTGTTTGAATAGTTGTGGATCCTTCGGCTCCAAATTGGAGGTTTGAGCGCGTTCTTGAATCGGAATGTAGGCTTCGGAGCGAGGTGAGTCTCCTGTCTAACCTTGTAAGAAGGAATTGTCCCTATAGGTGAGTTAATTGGTTATGTGCTCCTATTTGTGGGGGCTACGTACGCACGAGGTGACGAGAGTCCGTGCGTAGCTACTATTATATTTAAGTCCGCTTATTGACAGTTTGAATAGCTTAAATCACATTGAATTAGTAAATGAACTTCTAAAAGGATTAAACTGGATTTTCTTAAATTGTGAAAGGAGGATTGGCTTTTATTTGGATAAATGTTCCCCGATAAATCCTTAATTGGTTGTTTGAGCATGTATTCTTATGTGTACCTGCGTCGCACGTATGATTCGTGAGCAGGGTATTTGTTTACTTTATGTTGACCGCGTCGCAGGATAGTTCGCGAGCGGGGTAATAGATGCATCTATGTTCGAGCCGTTCGACCCTCGGCAGTGCACAATTTACATTTTCTGTTGGAGCGGGCCGTCGACCTCGGCATGATATGCGCATGCTTATATTCCTTGCCTGAAACTATTGAATGTTGATATTGTCCTTTATGGCCTAATATAAATTGCTGAAGATAAATGAAAAGAAATCTTGAAAATCCCTTATTACTTGTTAAAGGTGTTTACCTGTTTTCCCCACTTTGTGAGTTAGAACTGTTGTCACACCTCCTTTTTCCTACACCCGTAAGGGTATTAAAGGAGTTTTTTCCAATTAAAGGACAATCGACACGGGATTTATTTAAAAGATTCAGAGTCGCCACATGGGAGATTAATAGTGTCCCAAGTCACCGGTTGAAACCCGAATCGAGGAAAAGATTGACTCTGTTTAACAGTCCGCGAACCAAAAATCCGGGTAAGGAATTCTGTTAACCCGGGAGAAGGTGTTAGGCATTCCCGGGTTCCGTGGTTCTATCATGGTCGCTCAACTGTTATATTCGACTTAATTATCTGATTTTAAACAATTATGAACCTATGTGCAAATTTTAACTTTGTCTGCTTTTATTTAATTAATTAAAGGAAAATTGCAACGTCATTAAAACACGTCTCAAACCGCGTCACATAAATGCACCTGCGATCTTTGACATATTTTAACATCGCTGTGATTTGGATTTGGGTCACATAAATGCGCACCCGAATTTAGGAAAGTAATATTATTAAACTAGCGCGCCTAAAGCAATTTCGCGTTTGCAACTTTGCGAGGGTCGTGGAATTTAGCTAAACGGCACGTCTCGAATTCTAAGGATAACAAAATTAATTAAGGGACCAATACAAGATTAATTAAACCAAGGGCCATGCATTACTATTTATATTTGGCATGGCGCACCTCAATCTATTCTAATTTTAAAAGAATATTAGTTACATTTGGAGGGCCATAAACTATTGTATTGTTATAATATGGCACACCTCCACCATTGATAATTTAGTTAGTTAAGGCCCAAGATGTGACTAAAGAAACCTCAAAAGAAAACAAACTCACAAGGGAAGGTTGATTATTTAAAGCAAAGGTTTAATCCAATCTCAAACATATTGGTGAATTAAAGTCAAAGAGGGACAACCCATCACTAACGTGCCAGCAGCCCAACGCGAACAAACTAAGCACATTCGAAACAAATTGTTTTATTTGGGCCCGAGAATGAGCCCCAAGTTATTGAAGGTATGTTGTTCTTATTTTGGGGTGAGGGACTCAACATCGAATCTCCATAACACCAAATGGATGCCTGAAGCGAATCAAATTCGGAAAGCCAACGCTATGGCTACCACATAATCCGACTCGAGTTCGAGTCTCAGGCACCACGAGACCTTTTGAGCATTGGAAGTACTAAGCTCCAAATAGAGATAGAGACCTTAATCAATTACCCTATTCACACAGCAAATAAGAAACCACCAACTAATTAATAAACTCAAATTGAAGTAGGTATACTCCAATATTATCAGAATTCCTGAAGCCAACATACATATTTACTTGGATCGTAATAAATACCCCCAGATTCTTAATCATGTTGATTTACTCCTGACACAAAATAGAAAGATGACCCAGAAAGATATACATACTACTGAAGAAGGCCAGCTTGAATTTAGCACCATGAAACATTCACATTTGCTGAAGAAATCCTAAGGCTATCCCCCTCCCCTTTAAACTCATCACTTAATGTAAATTTCTAATCACAGAACCACAAATTAAAATCCAAAGTAGACTGATATGATGACACCTTTCAATATTACAGCCCTGTATTCCTTTTGTTAACATATCTAAGCATGGAACAACCAAAATCAACATGCACTGAACTTCATGCGTCGAATTCAAATAATGCACACAATCAACTACCAAAACACTGGTATACCATACATTTACTAGAACAAACCCTGTATTCAGCTAATATAGATGGCTAAATTAACCTTTACTACAACTAACGTAACCAACAGATCCAAAAGCATTTCATGAGTTCAAACAGTCTCTAATTAATTACATAACATGAAGATCTATCTAATCAATAAAGCTAAATGAACTATATTGAATCGAATGAACACATAAAATAGAAGGAATCAGCATGGATTTTATTCTCATTCCCAACTTGAGAGCTACATCATGATGGATTTAGAACATGTACCTGAAAATTAAGAAAAATGGAAGGAGTGAGGTTCAGCCAAGCAGTAGCAAGAAACATCCCAGATTCAGCAGTTTGAACAGTGAAATTCACTCAGAACATCAGTAGAACAATAAACCAATCAATACACTTAAATCAACTCTTTCAAATACCCAAACTCAAGCCATTTTCAACCTCAAAGAAAATCAAAACTCGTTTCAGCAATGGAAAACTTTAGAATTTAAACAGAGAATTCAATGGTACAGTGCTTTCACTCTTTTCAGCTGTTTTTGAATTTTCAGTATTTCTTAGCTTTCCAATTTTCTCTCAGATTTCAGAATGTGTAAAAACTATCCCAAAATGAGGAGAAGGAGGTCCTTATATAAGCCTATCTAGTGCAGCCCTATTCTAGCTAGCTATTTCCCATTTTAACCCTCTCAAACCAAATTGTTTTTACCCTCTTACCCCTCTAAAGAATCTGAAAATCACCCCTCCTAACAGACTCATGTTTATCCTATCTTCTAGAGCCTCTCCCCTAACAGAATTGATTCTCTTACCTTATGAAGTCCCCAAACTGCCCTTTGCCCAACCAATTATTACTACCCCTGCCATTCCCTTTGAGACCCCCCAAAGTTCTAGGCATAACAATTAACTCCCCTAAGATCCCCTGAAGTAGAACAAACAGTACTAAACAAATGCCAAAGGCTTCAAACATATCAAAGGCATTCTCAACAACAATGCAAAACTTCTATTAATTGAACAAAGCATAACATGAATAAAACACTCAGCATTCACAAGATCATCTAAAATAACAATTAAACAGACGTATAATCTCTAAAACTTATTGCAATTAGACCTAATGGATTCACACAGATTCAAACACATGAAATAAAGAAAACCAAAACCAAAACTAAGCAAAGAATAAGAGAAAGAAAACACTGGTCTAACCTTAGGCAAACGATAAAGGCGACGAACTTAAATGGACATTGACGACTTGGCCGGAATCCGGAGAGCTTTGAAATAAACCCAAAGATGACACTAATCAATTGTTCTTACTGAGAACAAATGACTGGCATAATTTTTGGGCTCGAATCGAGCCTTGAAAACATTAGAAATCAGTAGGGGAGAAACAGATTAGGGCTTCATTTTTTGATCTAAAATTCGAAAAGCTTGACGAAGATTTGAAGGAAACAGGTTAGGGATTTGGGGTGAGGAGATGAAGGGGATCCTAGGGTGTAATTTTGGGACAGATTGGACAAATTAGGGTTTTGGTTGTTCCCTTCGATTCTAGATTCGAGAAGTTCGACTGGGATTCGAGGGAGGGGGTTTGGAGATTTGGAAAGAGGAGAAAGATAGGAACTAATGGTGTAAAAATGGGGTTGATTGGAGCACCGCCACCAGCGGAGGCGAATTCCGGCAGGCGGCTCATGGCGGAGACGGCGGGATGTTCTTTGAGGGTGTGGAGATGATGAGAGGGGGGTAGGGGGGCGTTCGGACAATTTTATACTTAGGAGTCCTAGCTAACCGTCAGATCTTACAAACCTCGACGGCTGGGATTGATTCTAAGCCAAACGGGGTCGTTTTGATTAATAGGGGGAACAAACCGGGCGTGGAGGCATTTGAGCTTAGATCAGGTGGTGGATTTGTTAAAAGAGCTTGGGCCTGGGTGGATTGGTTAAGAGCTGGCCCAAGCTGAATCTCTTCTTCTTTCTTTCTTATTTCTTTTAGTTCCCTTTTTCTTTTTCTCTTTTCCAGAATTAATACAAATCCTAAAATAATTCTTAGAAACTAATTAACTCAATATAGTCACTAATTAACCCTAAATAATAATTAACTCAATTTAGAAACAAATTATAAGGAAAACTACTTAAAAATAAAAGTTAAAATTAAAAGTGCAAATTACACTATTTTTGTGATTTTCCATTTTCATAAAACAACTAATTTGTTAATTTCCTAAAATGCAAAGTTAAATCCTAAATTCAAAAAAGCAAGATATTTTTGTATTTTTTATGAATTAAAATGCACAGATAAAATGCGAACAATTAACACAAAATGCCACAAAAATTCACAAAATTGTAAATACTGAAAGAAATTATTTTGTTTTGAATTTATGTGAGTAATTCATATAGGGCAAAAATCTCGTGCTCACAGCTGCCCCTCTTTGCTCGAAAAAACGAAGAGTTTTCGTGCAAAGATAAGTGAGCGGATACGAGCGATTTTTGTCCATTTGAATACTCCGTGGGAAGCATTTTTGAAAGAGTTAACCGCACCCTGCTTCTGAGGTTGCCTACATATCCTTGGCTAAAAAGGAATCAGGTCAGTGTAGTTCAGGAATGTCTGGTAGCTGGGACTACCGTGAAGCTGTGATTCCTTTGTTGCTGTTGCTGCTTATGAACCCCCTTATTACACCATGTCAAAATAATAAGAAGCTAGACTAAGCTATGATATATGAATTACAAAAGTCCTATCTATATCTTCAAACTTGATCTTATATTTTTTGTTGCCTTGTTGTCTTGTATTCTTTCGGTGAAATCCATTTGTTGCAGCCTTGAATTGTAAACTGAGATGTTTTCCCTTTCTCCAAGTGGACGCCTGACTGCTGAACTTTGATATGTATTCCCATGCTCTCCAGGCGGGCTCATGACTGCTAACTTGAAATGTATTCCTTTGCTCTCCAAGCAGGCTCCTGACTTCAAAACTTGAATGTATTCCCATGCTATCCAGGCGGACTCCTAACTTTTACAAGACAAATAAAACAAAGAAAATTTTCTGCCCCAGTTTGGGTATATGGGCACACATGTAAGCGTGAAACGAGTCACATTACCAACTATCAATAGGAACTTGAAAGCTAAAACTTGAATTGTACTCCCTTGTTTTCCAGGCGGGCTCCTGACTGCTGACTTGAAATGTATTCCCTGCTTTCCAGGCGGGCTCCTAATTGCTAAACTTGAAATATATTCCCTGCTCTCCAGGTGGGCTCCTGACTTTAACTTGAAATGTATTCCCTGCTCTCCAGGCGGGCTCCTGACTTCAAATAGACAAAACAAAGAATTTGAAAGCTAAAACTTGAATTGTACTCCCTTGTTCTCCAGGCGGGCTCCTAACTGCTGCGCTTGAATGTATTCCCTGCTCTCTAGGCGGGCTCCTGACTTCAACTTGAAATGTATTCCCTGCTCTCCAGGCGGGCTCCTGACTTCAACTTGAAATGTATTCCCTTCTCTCTGGGCGGGCTCCTGACTTCAACAAAATAGACAACAAACAGAGAAAATTTCTGCCCTAGTGTGGTAGCTGGGCACATGGGTGAGTGTTAACTGAATCATTCTACCAAATATTACTAAGAATTTGAAAGCTAGGTCCCATTATCCAGGGGGGTCCTGACAACTCTTAACTAAACGACAATTTTAAATCTAAGCTATATCTTTTAAAGGTATGATTTTCGCTAAATCTTTTTATCTAAGAGGGTCTTAAACTACTCCCCATTATCCATGAGGGTCCTGACAATCAAAAATCAAGTCTTATCTTAAGAGTGACAATTCTACGGCTGAGTTATACTACCCTAAAACAGAACTTACGTTACATCTTGTTATCTAATGAAAATCTTAAAACTAGGTCCCATTATTTAGGAGGGTCCAGAAAACTCCTAATTGAATCCTATCTTAAACATGCAAACTTTGAAACCAACTTATATTCCTTGGGGTACATTTATGCTAGATTTTGCTACTTATGATTGTTTCGACTTTTAAACTAGGTCCCATTTTTCAGGAGGGTCCTGACAACTCCTAACTGAATTCTATCTCCAGAACGAGAATTTTGAAACCAACTTATATTCTTTTGGGGTACATTTATGCTAGAGCTTACTACTCATGATTGTTTTGAATTTTAAACTAAGTCCCATTTTCCAGGAGGGTCCTGAAAATTTACTGTCAAACCTGTTTGGTGCTTGTCATTCCTTGCGGTGAGTTTCTCCGCAACAAACGAATTTTCCTGACCCTGTTTCAATCAAAGAAAATGTTGTTTGTTTAAAAGGGTGATTAACTGATGGCATTCTTGCTGAAGATCTTTCCAATGCGTTGTTTTGTTTTGACTGGCTTCCCCGAACTGGCCCTGAACCGCTTGACTTTCTGACTGACTTTCAAACCCCATGACCTTTGACGACCCGAGTGTTCTACACACATGCTGTTGTTTTACACCTCTAATCCTTTTATCTGGACCTTTGCATATCCCATGATATTACCAAATCATTCCATCGATGAAACTTCCGGTGATTCCCCGTGTCCCACTTTACATCATGCTGTCTTTGGTATGTTCTGGCCAACCTGTGCCTTGTAATTTTGGAAGTTGGTAGTGAGCTTTGAAACTCTTTCTTTCTTGCTCAAACAAAATCAACATTGAAACATCTTAGAGAAACAAAACCTAAAAGAAAATGAAATGCAATGACTTTGCGAGTTAAGGATAAGAAGAATCCAAAACCGGATGACTGCTAAAAGGGAAAAGAAGAGAAACTTATCTGAGTGGAATAGCTGGTACCAATGATCATGACATGCATTTCGGATTAATCGGCCCAATCTGTCAAACCAATCAACTTTCAGTTGTCGTACTTTGTTGTCCCAGAATTTTCATAACTTGATTACTTTACCTAAACCTTGACCTTGTCCATCATGCGGTGCCCTGAAAGGTTCTCACCAACAGACCTCTTTCATTCGTTCACTTTTCAACTCACTTTCGTCTCAAGGTGCCTGTGAAGGTTTTCACCAATAAGACTCTCTCATTTTATTTCTCTCAGCTCCCGTCGCCTTACGGCGCCCGTGCGGGTTTTCACCAATAAGACTCTCTCATTTTTATTTCTCTCAACTCCCGTCGCCTTACGGTGCCTGTGAAGGTTTTCACCAATAAGACTCTCTCATTTTTGATTTTTCCTGCTTGAACTAGAGTGTTGCCCCTGACATGAATTACCTTTACCTGCTTGACTTGGCATTTCTCGAAGACTGATCGGAAGGTCTATCTTTAGACCATAACGTGGGCTTTTGGACAGGGTTAAAAAGAAAGGGTATAAAAGGCTCAAAACAATTCAGATGGGTTAAAAAAAATTACAACTTTCGGAATCAGATTTCTCACAACAACCACAACTTCTGCCCCATTTTCTTGCTTGGGGACTTTTGGATTTTTGTTTTGATGGGACCGAACCGTGAGGCTGCCTACGTATCCTCAAAAGGAATCAGGTCGAATGTAGTTCATGTCATATAAATTGCTTTGTTGTGACTTTTCTTTTCTTTTCTTCTTTTTTTTTTTTTTGTTTTTCTCTTCTTCTTTTTTTCTTTTTCATTCTTTTCTCTTTTTCTTCTTTTTCTTTTCCTTTTTTTTTACTTATCTTCCGCGCATACATTTCTGAATTGCGCCATTGATTCCGAAAGAGGGGTATGAAAGAAAATAAATAAGGCTCAAAGGGGGTGACAAAGGATAAAGTGTTTAGATAGCAGAACAAAATGCCTTCGTCATTTCAATCCTTAAAATATGCCAAATACAAACAAGTGCAATCAAACAAAGAAATCATACATAGTATCTTTTGACTGCATCGGAATTGATAGACATTTCTACACATTTTCCTTCTACATCTGTCATATATAATGCCCCATTGGACAACACTCTAGTTATAACAAATGGCCCTGCCAATTTGGGGTGAACTTTCCTTTTGCTTCAGCCTGATGAGGCAAGATACGTCTCAACACTATCTGACCCACTTCAAACTTCCGTGGACGTACCTTTTTGTTATATGCTCTCGCCACTCTCTGTTGATATAATTGTCCATGACATACTGCTGCCAATCTCTTTTCATCAATCAAATTTAATTGCTCCAAGCGGGTTTTGACCCATTCATCATCATCAATTTCAGCCTCAGCGACAATCCGAAGGGATGGGATTTCAATTTCTGCCGGTATTACTGCCTCGGTGCCATACACCAACAAATAAGGCGTTGCCCCTACTGAAGTACGAATAGTAGTGCGATAACCCAACAATGCAAAAGGCAACTTCTCATGCCATTGCCTGGAACCTTCTACCATTTTCCGAAGTATCTTCTTTATATTCTTATTGGTTGCCTCGACTACTCCATTCGCCTTAGGGCGATATGGGGTGGAATTGCGATGTGTAATCTTAAACTGCTAACATGTCTCTGTCATCAGATAACTGTTGAGATTAGCACCATTGTCCGTGATGATTACCTTCGGGATCCCAAACCGGCAGATGATATTTGAATGCACAAAATCGACTACTGCTTTCTTGATCACAGACTTGAAAGTTTTTGCTTCAACCCACTTGGTGAAATAATCAATGGCTACTAGAATAAACCTGTGTCCATTTGATGCTGCTGGCTCGATTGGCCCAATGACATCCATGCCCCAAGCAACAAAGGGCCATGGTGCCGATATTGTATACAATTTAGATGGTGGAGAATGAATCAAATCCCCATGCACCTGACACTGATGACACTTACGCACAAAACTGATGCAATCTCGCTCCATAGTGAGCCAATAATAACCTGCTCGGAGAATCTTCTTTTCCAGAACGTATCTACTCATATGCGGTCCACAAACACCAGAATGTACCTCAGTCATAATAAATGTGGCCTGTCTGGCATCTATTCATCTTAGCAATCCCATATCTAGAGTTCTTTTGTATAACACCCCTCCACTGAAGAAAAATCCAATTGCCAATCGTCGAATTATTCTTTTCTGATCACCTGTGGCCTATACCGGATATACCCCCATCCTGATGTATTCTTTGATATCATGGAACCATGGCTCCCCATCAAGTTCTTCTTCCACCATATTACAGTAAGCATGCTGATCACGGACCTGAATCTGTAAATGGTCCACATAAGCCTTATCTGGATGATGTAACATTGACACCAGAGTAGCCAAAGCATCGGTAACTTCATTATGAATCCTCGGGATATGCCTGAATTCAACTTATTGAAACCGTTGACAAAGATCATGCAATCATTGTCGGTACGGTATGAGCTTCAAATCCCGCATTTCCCATTCTCCTTGAATTTGGTGCACCAGAAGGTCCTAGTCACCCAAGACCAAGACTTCCTGGACACCCATATCCACAACCAACCTCAATCCCAGAATACATTCCTCGTACTTCGTCATGTTATTAGTACAGTAGAACTGGAGCTGAGTTGTAATAGGGTAGTGATGTCTTGTTTCAGAAATGAGTACTGCTCCTATCCCTACGCCTTTCATGTTGGCAGCCCCATCAAAGAAAAGTTTCCATCCCAGCTTCTCAACTTGTTCCAACTTATCAATGTGCATCACTTCTTCATCCGGGAAATAAGTTTTCAAAGGTTCATAATCTTCATCTACTGGATTCTCGGCCAAATGGTCCGCCAAGGCCTGTGCTTTCATTGCAGTCCGAGTTACGTAGACAATGTCAAACTCTGTAAGCAGGAGCTGCCACTTCGCAAGCCTCCCTGTGGGCATAGACTTCTGAAAGATATACTTCAGTGGATCCAAACGAGATATGAGGTAAGTAGTATAAGATGACAAATAATATTTCAGCTTTCTGTGCCACCCAAGTTAGGGCGCAACATGTCCTCTCAAGATGGGTATACTTAACCTCGTAAGATGTGAACTTCTTGCTGAGATAATAGATAGCCTGCTCCTTTCTGCCAGTGATATCATGTTGACTCAATACATAGCCGAACGAATTGTCCAAAACCGTTAAATATAGAATTAAAGGTCTTCCTGGTTCTGGCGGGACCAACACGGGTGGGTTCGACAAATACCTCTTTATCTTATCAAATGCCTCCTGACATTCATTTGTCCATTTGACTGCAACATCCTTCTTTAACAGTTTGAAGATTGGCTCACAAGTTGTTGTGAGCTGAACAATGAACCTGCTGATATAATTCAATCTTCCCAACAAACTCATCACCTCGGTCTTGTTCCTCGGAGGTGGCAATTCCTAGATGGCCTTGATTTTCAATGGGTCTAGTTCAATACCCCGGCGGCTGACTATGAATTCCAACAACTTTCCAGACGGCACTACGAAAATGCACTTTGCAGGGTTGAGCTTAAGATTGTACCTGCGAAGCCTTTGGAAGAACTTCCTCAGATCCCTGACATGGTCAGGCTACTTTCTAGACTTTATGATCACATCATCCACATATACCTCGATTTCCCTGTGTATCATATCATGAAATATTGTTATCATTGCCCTCATATAGGTTTCCCCAGCATTTTTCAAACCAAATGGCATGACCCAATAGCAGTACGTTCCCCCATGGCGTGATGAATGCCGTCTTTTCTACATCTTTCTCATCCATCAAGATCTGGTGATAACCCGCGTAACAATCCACAAAAGAATCAATCTCATGTTTGGCACAATCAATTAGTATGTGGATGTTTGGAAGTAGGAAGTTATCCTTTGGACTCGCCTTGTTGAGATACCGATAATCAACGCACGCCCTGGTTTTGCCATCCTTCTTTGGCACAAGCACGACGTTGGCTAGCCAAAAGGGATACCGCGTGACCCGAATGACTTTTGCATCAAACTGCTTGGTGACCTCTTCTTTGAACTTTACACTCATATCCATTTTGAACTTCCTCAACTTCTGTTTGACAGGTGGGAATACCGGGTCAGTGGGTAATTTGTGAACCACTAAATCGGTGCTTAGACCCGTCATGTCATCATACGACCATGCAAAAATATCCTTGTATTCGAACAGTGCTTTGATTATCTCCTCCCCGAGTTGTGGTTCCAGATGAACACTTATTTTAGTTTCACGGATATTATCTTGGTCCCCTAGATTGATTGCTTCTGTCTCATTCAGGTTAGGTTTGAATTTTTCCTCAAAATGATTTAATTCCTTACTAATTTCTTCATAGGCCTTATCATCATCATATTCCAACTCGTTATCACACTCAATTTCTTGTATTATTATTTCAGAGTTAGATTGACTTTTAAACTGGGCCGAAGATTCCTCATGCATGTCATGTCATTGATATCAGCATAAAAAGAACTGTACAAGGAAGAGAAGAAAACAAAAATAAAACTATTAGGAATGAAGGAAAAAGAACAATTGCATTTCATTGAAATTAAAGATAACAAGGTTTCACATATCCAACTGGACGGAACATAATATCTGAATTACAACCCTAGAATATTTCAGACAACTAAAAGAAAATCAAGGCCCACTACCAAGACTCCCTTCGAGTAGGAAGAGGAGTAGCTTCCCAATTGTTGACTTTTGCACGTGGTCCAGCGAATTGCACATCTGCCTTGCTTGATCCTTCCCCAGCCTCTACCATGTTAACATCGGCGAATAGCATTTCAAACCTTTTATCCAAATCCCCATAGGCACCAATTAATGAACTGGGAACCTTCGACAACAGGCGCTTTCAGATACCCGGCCTGACAAATGATCTGGAAAGACACGGGACTGGTTTTGGCAGGGCCCAGGCCCTCTGCTTCATTTTGCGGGCTCGTCTCACATTAGCAGCTGTGGGCTTAAACCCCAAACCAAGTGTATCCAGATTCTTAGGAAAAGAAACTGGCTACACAATGCCTTGAAGAGCAGTACCCAAACCCTTGCCCGGTATGAAACCATTCTTCAACATCTCAGCGGCCACCATGACATACGCGGTCGTTACTCTAGGAACTGGGATGCTTTTACCCTCTGGGACCTTTTCCACTGATACTGTGTCAAAGACTTGGTAGACCCACGACCCCTTGTCGTCGTCAACTTCGATGAAAGGCACAATGGCATCACTCAGGGCACATATATTATCTTTACCGTGCACCACAATCTCCTTTCTGTCCCACTCGAATTTAACCATTTGGTGCAAGGTAGATGGTATTGCCTTGGCGGCATGAATCCAGGGTCTCCCCAGCAAAAGGTTATAAGAGACCGCCATATCTAGCACTTGAAATTCCATGGTGATTTCCACGGGCCCTATTGTCAATTCCAGTATTATGTCACCCACTGAATCTTTGCCCCCGCCGTCGAACCCCCCGCACACAAATGTTGTTCTTATGAATTCTATCATCGTCGACCTTCAGCTTGTTCAACGTGGAGAGAGGACAAATATTCGCACTAGACCCATTGTTGACCAGAACTCGGGTGACTACAGAGTCTTCGCACTTCACTGTCAGATAAAGGGACCTGTTATGTTCAGTGCCCTCCACGGGCAACTCATCGTCGGAGAAAGTAACTCTATTCACCTCAAATATTTTGTTTGTTATCTTCTCCAAGTGATTTACCGAGATCTTGTCGGGGACGTGAGCCTCATTCAATATTTTCATCAATGCTCGGCGGTGCTCATCTGAGTGGATCAATAATGAGAGCAACGAGATCTGGGCAGGTGTCCTCTTCAACTGTTCTACAATAGAATAATCCTTCACTTTCATCTTCTTTAAAAATTCTTCCGCTTCCACTTCCGTCACAACTTTCTTTACTAATACCAGGTTATCCTTGGGGATTCTGGCTTTTCTTAACTCTTCGGGAGCGAAGCACCTCCCCGAACGAGTCAAACCCTGAGCTTCACAAACTTCTTCTCTAATTTCTTTCCCTTTGTACGTTACTACCACAACAGGTAACTGAGTTACTAGTTTTATAATAACAGGCTCTGTGCGAGCACCCTTCATGACCACAACAGGTTTACTTGCTACCCCTGGTACCACTACTTTAGATTTCTCTGGTTTTGCTGTAACAATACTTGACGACCCTTTCTCGGCTACCACAGCTGGCTTATTGTCTACCCCTTTCAACTGGACCACTGATTTCCCACTAGTTGCCTTTTCATTTGACCTGGTTTTGCTGGAACGGATCATCATTACCGTCTGTGAGGGTTTCTTAGGCTCCCCTACCTTGTGTATTAACTCAATCATATGGGTCTCATGGTGAGCCGGCAGTGGATTCTGATTGATATTAGGTGTCTATGGGGCCTGAACCTCGATCCGATGAGTATCAATAAGCTCTTGAATAGCTGTTTTCAGTTTCCAACACTTTTCTGTGTCATGTCCCGGGGACCCTGAACAATACTCACAGCTCACCGAGTGGTCAAGATTTCTTGGATGGGGGTTTGGCAATTTGGGCTCAATCAGATTCAACATGCCCAACTGTCTCAACCTGTGGAATAGACTGGTGTATGATTCTCCCAGTGGAGTGAAAGTCTTTTGCTTCTGTAACCTCTCATTCTTGAAGGCTTGGTTTGGTCGGAAACCTGTTTCGGGGGGATTTCTGAAAGCTCTTGGGGGTGGATAGGTGTTTTGTGGAGCTGGGTATGGATTTTGTGGAGCCAGCGCATGCCATTGTGCATGAGCCGGAGGTTGGGTATAGGTTTGAGCATGAT
This sequence comes from Nicotiana tabacum, assembly GCF_000715075.1. NCBI lineage: Eukaryota > Viridiplantae > Streptophyta > Magnoliopsida > Solanales > Solanaceae > Nicotiana > Nicotiana tabacum. The sequence continues at coordinate 215,357,301 of NC_134085.1, forward strand.
GGACAGAAAAATGGGGATCTGGCAGTGGGTAATAGTGTTGTGGCGGGCTATATAGAGTGTGGGGGTAATTTTGGTGGTGGGGTCTTGGTTGGTTATAGTAAGGTGATGGGCCTCTAGATCCGAAACAGGCTCCGGACTCAACTATCGCAACATCTTCTTTCTTCTTTTTCCCAAGTATACCCCAGTGCCATTTTGGATGGCTTGGGTGGTTGCTTTGATTGTTGAATAACTCATGATCTTGTTGGACTTAAGTCCCTCCTCAACCATGCCTCCCATTTTTACAACCTCATTAAAAGACTTGTCAATCGCTGACACCAAATGACCAAAGTAAGTCGGCTCCAAAGCCTGCAAAAAATAATCAACCATCTCACTCTCTTTCATTGGAGGGTCGACCATCGCAGCCTGCTCTCTCCAACAGAATCCATATTCTCTGAAACTCTCCCCGGGCTTTTTCTCAATTTTTGTCAATGACAGACGCTCTGGAATGATTTCAAGATTGTACTGAAAGTGGCAAGCGAACGCTTGGGCCAAGTCATCCCAGGTGTACCACCTACCATGGTCCTGTCGTGTGTACCATTCCAATGCTGACCCACTCAAACTCTGGGTGAAGTATGCCATCAGTAACTCATCTTTTCCACCTGCTCCTCTCATCTTGCTGCAAAACCCCCTCAAATGTGCTACCGGATCACCATGCCCGCCGTACATATCAAACTTAGGCATCCTGAATCCTGCTGGTAATTGAACATCTGGGAACAAGCACAAATCCTTATAAGCCACACTGACTTGGCCACCCAAACCTTGCATGTTCCTGAAGGATTGCTCCAAGCTCTTTACTTTTCGAAACATCTCTTCCTGCTCCGGGTTTTTAGGTGGCTTTTCCAAAGTGAGGGGTGTAGGAATATGGTTCGAGAACTTTAAAGGTGGGCTCGGGAGGGTAGTACTAGCTGTCGTGAGTCTGGAACAACGGCTCACTGGAAGATCTTTGTAATGTGGCAGGTGGAGGTGCCACAAAGATAGGGGTGATTGGTGGAGGAGGGTATTGTTTGGGTGGTGAAGCTTGGGAAGTGTGGGAAGAGGTGCCATAGCTTTGTTGGTAGAGGGGGAAGGCTGGAGATGAGTTCACAGTAGGAGGCTCCTGAGATTGTGCCAAGGGTGGAATATACGCCGGATTGGCGGGATAAACTGGTGGTGGCTGCCCCCTTGCTCAGGACTGATATATTTCAGCCATTTGCTGCTTTAACTTATGCATCTCTTCTTTCATCGCATTAACATCCACCACTTCCACCTCTTTTGATGGATCGACAATACTTGTATCTAGTTCCTGGCCTGTCATGTTCAGTTTGTCTTTTGACCGGGTGTTGTATGGATGAGTTGCCAGAATGCCAATCAACTAACTACCTGCCTGAAGTCAACACGTCAAACAACAACCTTGTTAGCGATTAGGCTTTAACAGATTGGTAACCGCACATTGTGGGGGCATGAATGCACCTAAATAGTTAACCGTCTCTATTATACATTTGATCGATCGCATGCGTCATCCCGGCCTTTTCCTTATTTCAATTACAAACTTCTCTTTTCTTTTCTTTCTTTTTCTCTCTCTTTTTTTTCTTTCTTGCTTTTATTTTCTCTTTGTTCTTATTCTCTCATTCCCTCTTGTTTTGTCAGTGTTTTGTTTTTCCACTCTTTTTCTTTTCTTTTTCTCTCTTGTTTTTCTCTTATTTTCATTCTCTTTTTTTTTCATTTGGTTACGGTCGAATCCTATGGAGATTGCCTACGTATCATGACCCCGCATGAATCAGACCAAGCGTAGTTCTTGGAGATAAAATGTAAAAAATATTTTTTTGGAATTTTCAAATTTTTTCATAATAAAAACAAACTTTGATTACAAAGACTCAAAAACTAACAGACTTAAACAAGAAACTAACAAACTCTGATGAAAGACGAAACACAAACTCGAAAAAACAAACAACCCACATACTCTAATAAAAGAAATACAAACTCCAAGACAGACTTTAATAGAAAGACAATACAGACTCAAGAAATCACGAATACATTAGTGCCTCAATTGCTCCTGGGGCCCGCGGGGCATCATTTGGCCTTGCCACGGGCCGACTCGCTAAATTCCCTTGGAGGTGGTAGAGATCTTCCATTACCCGGTGAACAAAAGTCATCACAGTGGCGAAGAACATAGATCTAGTCATATCCTTACAACTACTGCACTTCATTGCGATGTAGTTGGCGATCCTTTTGACTCTCTCTCTTATGACTCCCTTCTCTTGCAACAAACGCCCGATCTGCTCGCCTCTGGCTTCCAAAGTTTGTTCGGCTACCCGATTCTGCTCTTGAAATTGTCGCAAATCTCTTTCTAACTGTGCCATTGCTGCATAACACTGTTCTCTTTCAGCCTTAAAGTCTTTTGCCTGTCTTGCCACTTTGTTCTCCGCAGTGATGACCCTTTTCTTTAGCCTCGCAACCTCATTATCATACTTTTCTTTTAATTGTCTAACCAAGTGTGCTCTTTCCTATGCATTTTTAGCCAATTGCTTTCGAGCCCCGGCTAATTTACTTTCTGCTTTGTTTAAATCAAAACTATGTTCTCTTATTTTCTACCTCAAGTTATCTATAAGTTTTTCATCTTTGGCACTCCTGGCGGGATTCTCTGCCTCTATTTTCATTTTTCGAATGTTGGCCCGAAGGGCCTCATTTTCTTTGGCTAGTTTCTTCTTATCGCCTTCATCTGCAGTGGCCTGTAACCCATTTTTAAATTGCAGATCCATGACTTATTTTTCCAGCTTTCCTATTGTAACCCTGTACTCATGTTCCTTAGCCAACCAATCCCACTGTTCTTGCGATGCCTTGATGAATTCCTGGAGATGGGGTCTTTTGGCTGGCCTCCCAAACTCAATTTCTCTCCTATACCAAGCAAGGTATCCTGGCGAAACTTCACCTTTGGACCGATCACGTACACAAGTATTTGCTGTTAAGTATTGACACTCGCTCCAAATTTGGCGGACTGTTGCTTTATGAAATTGGCCGTTAGGCCCGATCTCGACCACTTGGCCAAGATCTTCATCCCTCGAAACTATTTGGCATCTCCCCAGCTGCCTCAAAACTCGATACGGGGCATAAGGTTGGATGCTCCTGAGCCCCATCAAGAGGAAATGAGGCTCGGTGGCTGGCATGTATATGATTTCATCCACAGATAACCATCGGAATGTCCACTCTATTTGGTTTGTAGTGACGGAACGAAGGCGTGCTACCCACTCTGTGACCCCTTCTGGCAAGCTGATCCACTCAACCCTCGTAGAAAATTCCTCTATGCATGTTTTTTCTGTCGACCCATAACTCATAAATCGAGGACGATGGTATAAGTGTTCGATCATCCACATTTGCAGCAACACATTACAACCCTAAAAAAAGTCCCCTCCGGCTTTGCAGGCAGTAAGAGCACAGAAGATTTCAGCTACTATCATGGGTGCGAGGGTGTTGTTGGCCTGAGTAAGCAAAGTACTGACAACCCCAACTACTCGTATGTCAATATTTCCATCTTTTCTGGGGAACACCAGAAGTCCCAGAAAGGCCACCATAAATGCAAAACACATGTGTTCCTCCCACTTAAGGCGGTTTCCTTTGCTACAGATTTTGTTCTCTGGCTTGTTGAACCCTCCTATATTACCATATCTGTTGTATATAAATGGCAGAGTACAAAAACCAGCTGCCAAGTCTGGGTTGTGGACCCCCTGCTTATTTTCAAGGAGTCTAGGAACCTGTGTACGGCTACGGCCCTCGGAGCAATCAGGTATTGGTGTCTCAGAGGAACTTTGGGTCCCCCGATATATCCGGCTATCTCTTCCAATGTTGGGGTAAGTTCAAAATCTGAGAAGTGAAATACGTTGTGAGTCGGGTCCCAGAATGTGACCAATGCCTTTATAATATCCCCCCTAGGATTAATCTTCAGCAACCCAGTAAGGCCTCCCAAGTACAGATTGACCGTGTCTCGCCCCTGATTCTCCCAAGTCATCCCACCACATGTGCAACTCCAAAGGGATCTTGTTCACAATTGTTACTGGTAAATTCTGACTTGTGCTCATTCTGCACATTTATTAAGGTGATTAAGCAAAACAATCATGATTTACTCTATTTGACTCAAACTCAAAACTGACCCCTTTTTTTTCCAGATTTTATATTTCTAAAACCAAAAAGGCCAGCTTTGCAAATACGGCCTTTCAGCACTTCCGGAGGAAGATTTTAAGGTTGTGCCCGCTAACTGGCCAAAAATTGGAAAAAAGACAAAGGTGGCTGCTTATGCAAAAATAGCCTTCCGGCGTCCCTTTCGGGAACATTCGACTATTTTTGACAAAATGGCATCACCTTACCCATTTACAATAAAAATAAATTTTTTGTTGATTTTGGGCTATTTTTGCAAAAAGAAGTTGGACCCTATGAGGGTTGCCTACGTATCCCACACCATGTGAGAATCAAACTGGCGTAGTTCGGGCAAACAAAACAAACTATTTTTGAAAACAAGACTCTCTTTTTCTTTTCTTTTTTCTTCTTTTTCTTTTTTTTCATTTCAATTTTCTCGAAAATTCGGCAGAGTTTCAGCACTATTTGGACATTGATTTTTTTTCAAAACAGGCAATTACCTCACTTGTCCCTTACACTAGTATTCTCTTTTCTCAACCTTTCCCAATATTCATAAGCCGGTCGGCATGCAAGTCCGAAACAAATAAATGCACAAGTAGCAAGTAGATGCATCAGGATGGTTTTTTCATTTTTGGTACACCTGTCCTAGACAGACCCAACCCCTGTGTTGAGCCTCCAAAGTCAAATGCACATGATGCAAACAAACGTTCCTACTAGGGATCCGACATGGAGCTAAGTTATTCTAGGTTCAAAACCTGGGTATTTGTTCTAGACTGTGTACCCGAGCTGACAACTCGAGTCGAGGAGGGGGTTACGTACAGGGAACCAAAAGGCCATCCAACTTAGTAACTTGTCCGAGTCTCTTTCTTATTTCAAGGTATGACACTAACAAAATAGGGAGTCGACCAGCAAGCACATCCCCGAAGATGAGAAGAGAAGGACTTCGTAGAAGTTTATATACAATTCAAATAATATCAAAGCGGTAAAAGCATCATTTTGCACATATAAGCCCAATCATGTAATAAAATCAGATAATAGATAAAGCCAAACATAACAATTCATCTAAGCTCGAATTCTGAACCCTGAACCAAAAATTCTGGGTTCTTTTCTCCAGCAGAGTCACCAGAGCTGTCACACCTCCTTTTTCCTATACCCGTTAGGGTATTAAAGGAGTTTTTTCTAATTAAAGGACAATCGACACGGGATTTATTTAAAAGATTCAGAGTCGCCACTTGGGAGATTAATGGTGTCCCAAGTCATTGGCTGAATCCTGAATTGAGGAAAAGATTGACTCTGATTAACAGTCCGCGAACCAAAAATCCGGGTAAGGAATTCTGTTAACCCGGGAGAAGGTGTTAGGCATTCCAGGGTTCCGTGGTTCTAGCACGGTCGCTCAATTGTTATATTTCGCTTAATTATCTGATTTTAAACAATTATAAACCTATGTACAAATTTTAACTTTGTCCGCTTTTATTTAATTAATTAAAGGAAGATTGCAATGTCATTAAAACACGTCTCAAACCGCGTCACATAAATGCACCTGCGATCTTTGACATATTTTAACATCGTTGTGATTTGGATTTTGGTCACATAAATATGCACCCGAATTTAGGAAAGTAATATTATTAAACTAACGCGCCTAAAGCAATTTCGCGTTTGCAACTTTGTGAGAGCCGTGGAATTTAGCTAAACAACACGCCTCAAATTCTAAGGATAACAATATTAATTAAGGGACCAATACAAGATTAATTAAACCGAGGGCCATGCATTACTATTTATATTTGGCATGGCGCACCTCAATCTATTCTAATTTTAAAAGAATATTAGTTACATTTGGAGGGCCATAAACTATTGTATTGTTATAATATGGCACACCTCCACCATTGATAATTTAGTTAGTTAAGGCCCAAGATGTGACTAAAGAAACCTCAAAAGAAAACAAACTCACAAGGGAAGGTTGATTATTTAAAGCAAAGGTTTAATCCAATCTCAAACATATTGGTGAATTAAAGTCAAAGAGGGACAACCCATCACTAACGTGCCAGCAGCCCAACGCGAACAAACTAAGCACATTCGAAACAAATTGTTTCATTTGGGCCCGAGAATGAGCCCCAAGTTATTGAAGGTATGTTGTTCTTATTTTGGGGTGAGGGACTCAACATCGAATCTCCATAACACCAAATGGATGCCTGAAGCGAATCAAATTCGGAAAGCCAACGCTATGGCTACCACATAATCCGACTCGAGTTCGAGTCTCAGGCACCACGAGACCTTTTGAGCATTGGAAGTACTAAGCTCCAAATAGAGATAGAGACCTTAATCAATTACCCTATTCACACAGCAAATAAGAAACCACCAACTAATTAATAAACTCAAATTGAAGTAGGTATACTCCAATATTATCAGAATTCCTGAAGCCAACATACATATTTACTTGGATCGTAATAAATACCCCCAGATTCTTAATCATGTTGATTTACTCCTGACACAAAATAGAAAGATGACCCAGAAAGATATACATACTACTGAAGAAGGCCAGCTTGAATTTAGCACCATGAAACATTCACATTTGCTGAAGAAATCCTAAGGCTATCCCCCTCCCCTTTAAACTCATCACTTAATGTAAATTTCTAATCACAGAACCACAAATTAAAATCCAAAGTAGACTGATATGATGACACCTTTCAATATTACAGCCCTGTATTCCTTTTGTTAACATATCTAAGCATGGAACAACCAAAATCAACATGCACTGAACTTCATGCGTCGAATTCAAATAATGCACACAATCAACTACCAAAACACTGGTATACCATACATTTACTAGAACAAACCCTGTATTCAGCTAATATAGATGGCTAAATTAACCTTTACTACAACTAACGTAACCAACAGATCCAAAAGCATTTCATGAGTTCAAACAGTCTCTAATTAATTACATAACATGAAGATCTATCTAATCAGTAAAGCTAAATGAACTATATTGAATCGAATGAACACATAAAATAGAAGGAATCAGCATGGATTTTATTCTCATTCCCAACTTGAGAGCTACATCATGATGGATTTAGAACATGTACCTGAAAATTAAGAAAAATGGAAGGAGTGAGGTTCAGCCAAGCAGTAGCAAGAAACATCCCAGATTCAGCAGTTTGAACAGTGAAATTCACTCAGAACATCAGTAGAACAATAAACCAATCAATACACTTAAATCAACTCTTTCAAATACCCAAACTCAAGCCATTTTCAACCTCAAAGAAAATCAAAACTCGTTTCAGCAATGGAAAACTTTAGAATTTAAACAGAGAATTCAATGGTACAGTGCTTTCACTCTTTTCAGCTGTTTTTGAATTTTCAGTATTTCTTAGCTTTCCAATTTTCTCTCAGATTTCAGAATGTGTAAAAACTATCCCAAAATGAGGAGAAGGAGGTCCTTATATAAGCCTATCTAGTGCAGCCCTATTCTAGCTAGCTATTTCCCATTTTAACCCTCTCAAACCAAATTGTTTTTACCCTCTTACCCCTCTAAAGAATCTGAAAATCACCCCTCCTAACAGACTCATGTTTATCCTATCTTCTAGAGCCTCTCCCCTAACAGAATTGATTCTCTTACCTTATGAAGTCCCCAAACTGCCCTTTGCCCAACCAATTATTACTACCCCTGCCATTCCCTTTGAGACCCCCCAAAGTTCTAGGCATAACAATTAACTCCCCTAAGATCCCCTGAAGTAGAACAAACAGTACTAAACAAATGCCAAAGGCTTCAAACATATCAAAGGCATTCTCAACAACAATGCAAAACTTCTATTAATTGAACAAAGCATAACATGAATAAAACACTCAGCATTCACAAGATCATCTAAAATAACAATTAAACAGACGTATAATCTCTAAAACTTATTGCAATTAGACCTAATGGATTCACACAGATTCAAACACATGAAATAAAGAAAACCAAAACCAAAACTAAGCAAAGAATAAGAGAAAGAAAACACTGGTCTAACCTTAGGCAAACGATAAAGGCGACGAACTTAAATGGACATTGACGACTTGGCCGGAATCCGGAGAGCTTTGAAATAAACCCAAAGATGACACTAATCAATTGTTCTTACTGAGAACAAATGACTGGCATAATTTTTGGGCTCGAATCGAGCCTTGAAAACATTAGAAATCAGTAGGGGAGAAACAGATTAGGGCTTCATTTTTTGATCTAAAATTCGAAAAGCTTGACGAAGATTTGAAGGAAACAGGTTAGGGATTTGGGGTGAGGAGATGAAGGGGATCCTAGGGTGTAATTTTGGGACAGATTGGACAAATTAGGGTTTTGGTTGTTCCCTTCGATTCTAGATTCGAGAAGTTCGACTGGGATTCGAGGGAGGGGGTTTGGAGATTTGGAAAGAGGAGAAAGATAGGAACTAATGGTGTAAAAATGGGGTTGATTGGAGCACCGCCACCTGCGGAGGCGAATTCCGGCAGGCGGCTCATGGCGGAGACGGCGGGATGTTCTTTGAGGGTGTGGAGATGATGAGAGGGGGGTAGGGGGGCGTTCGGACAATTTTATACTTAGGAGTCCTAGCTAACCGTCAGATCTTACAAACCTCGACGGCTGGGATTGATTCTAAGCCAAACGGGGTCGTTTTGATTAATAGGGGGAACGGACCGGGCGTGGGGGAATTTGGGCTTGGATCAGGTGGTGGATTGGCTAAAAGTGCTTGGGCCTGGGTGGATTGGTTAAGAGCTGGCCCAAGCTGAATCTCTTCTTTCTTTCTTTCTTATTTCTTTTAATTCCCTTTTTCTTTTTCTCTTTTCCAGAATTAATACAAATCCTAAAATAATTCTTAGAAACTAATTAACTCAATAAAGTCACTAATTAACCCTAAATAGTAATTAACTCAATTTAGAAATAAATTATAAGGAAAACTACTTAAAATTAAAAGTGCAAATTACACTATTTTTGTGATTTTCCATTTTCATAAAACAACTAATTTGTTAATTAATCCTAAAATGCAAAGTTAAATCTTAAATGCAAAAATGCAAGATATTTTTGTATTTCTTATGAATTAAAATGCACAGACAAAATGCGAACAATTAACATAAAATGCCACAAAAATCCACAAAATTGTAAATACCGAAAGAAATTATTTCGTTTTGAATTTATGGGAGTAATTCATATAGGGCAAAAATCCTGTGCTCACAACTGCTATAATAATCCCTGATGTCCTCACATTTAGTGTATCATTATTTGACCACTAGCAAGTGTTAAAGTCGACCTCTCGTCTCTACTTCTTCGAGATTAGATGGGATACTTGCTGAGTACACGTTGTTTTCATACTCATACTACACTTGCTGTGCATTTTTGTCGCACAAGTTTATTGTGTGGCTAGTGGCATAGCAGCATGATTGACACGGAGACTAGGTGAGCTGTATTTCCTCGAGGCGATCCGCAGCTAGTACAGTCTCTCTCAGGATTCTATTTATTTTCTGTCCAATTGTATTCTGGACAGCTATTGTACTCTATTTAGTTTTTCTTCGAAATTGCTCATGTACTTGTGACACCGGGTTCTGGGATATAGTTGGGTATATTCAGAAATTTTAAAGTTGTTAAATATTTCCTTATTTATTCGGAAGAATATACTGATGTGTCGTTTTAATCGTACAAAAGAAGTGTTTTCAAAATTATTAAAATAAGAATTGAATTAAGTATTTCAGTTGGCTTGCCTGACAGCGGTGTCCAGCACCACCACGACCCTTAGTAGATTTTGGGTCGTGACAACATGGTATCAAAGCTCTAGGTTCCCGTAGGTCTCACGAGTCATGAGCAAGTCTAGTAGAGTCTTGCGGATCGGTATGGAGACGTCTGTTCTTATCTTCGGGAGGCTACAGGGTTGTTAGGAGTACTTCCCTTCTTGATTCCCGATTGTGCGATTTGATTCCTGTGAGGCTTATATCTTTGTTTCCTTCCTACTCAATCTTACGCAACATGAATTGCTTGTTGTAAGTCGAGAGATGAAGAATTGTAATGGTACAACAGATGTGGTGCGGGATGTTTCCCCCGGTATAGTTGATGGGACTATTATCGTCGCCTTATGGAAGGATATTCTTTTGATTCAGCTCAGTAGTAGTATTTCTGAGAGCTTCGAGGCTAGGCACCAGTTGCCATGATGCTTATGAACAATTGTTCCGCAGTATTGTTATGACGGTAGGATATTTGCCTACGTGTCGGGGCAGTGAATGACTTGAAAGGAGGTTTACTTTGTGCATGATTTAGAGATTTGGTGTTTTATTCCCAGCAGGGGAAAGGCAATCGGGCTGAAAATGTTCAGATTCAGGTTGTTAAGGTGTCGAGACTCAGTATTTGCTAGCATGGTGGAGTTTTCTTCTACAATGCGGTGTCGTTGTCCTTATTGAATGTACTAAATTCGCCGGTATTATGATCTTCTACAATCTCCTTTGAAGCAGGATATTGCGAGTTAGTAATGAAGATGCGGCGGTTAGAGATTGCGGGGTGCAGGGGGTCAGGATGGAACCGATGTTCCTAGTGCTCACGGCTCGAGAAAGATGACCTTCAGAAAGGTTTAAAGTTAGTCACGACTTGTGGGTTCAAGTGCTATGAAGGTAGATTTTATTTAAGGCAACAATTGAGCAGCAAAGTATGAGGAGGGACGTGTGAGAAGTGTCAGGCGGTGTTTAAAACTTCTAGAAGGCCAGGTATGAGAAGCGCAGGTCGATTAGTTGATTAAAGAATCGAGTTTGCCCGAAGTGGGTGAGTGGCGGAGTTGCATATGGGCTTGGCGGTAGGATGACTACGCACCTTAAGGAAGTTTGGAATGATTTGGGATTTTAGTAATTGGTGATTGGGGTCTACGGGTCTAATTTGAAGTATGGATTATTATGCGGCAGAAGATTGGATATAACGAGAAGGAGCTGCTTAAAAGGAAGAAGGATGCAGCATAACTTCGAATTGGAAGGTTGTTGCCCCGCATCTAAGTGATGTCTACGAGGGATGAATGGACTGGTGCAGCTAGAGAGCGAGCTTGGACTCAGGATGGGTTATTGGTGTCATAGTGATTGTACCCCGTGCAGTAGCGTTGGAAGATATCAGAAAGTGATTCCCACAGGTGGGTTATTCCCTGTGAGCAGGTTAGCGGTCGCGTGGTTGGCGAAGCTTCTGCGAAGAATTCTATTAGTTATGCAGCGAAGAGGTCGGTCGTGCAAATATGGTTGATGAGTCAGAGTATAAAGAGGGGGTTCTACAGAAAGATTCCGAGAATTTTGGCGGTTGATTGCGAAAGGTTATGTCAATAAGAGATAAAGAAGTCGGGTGAATTCCAAAGTTGTGAAATAATGGCTTCAAGCCAAGTGGGAGAGTCTCACCGCCTATGATTAGGTTGCATGGTTAACTACTTGCGAGGTTTTCAGTTATTAGTATAATAATGGGTTATCTCAGCTACGACAAAAGACCATAAGTGGTAATTTGAGCATATGAATTGTTGAATGCATGCTATGGTTGGCCTTATTGGCTCATGTTCGGATTTGAGGAAGGATTCGGGATTTATGCCTTGTATAGATGCAGGCTTCAAAGGAAGTGATTCCGCCAGGTGCTTCGTCGAAAGGGTATTCATGTGTTATAAGATTTATGGAGTTGATTATATTCGGGACTAAGTCAGAGCGGGTGGCTCTCAGTAATGGTCCTAGTAGATTCAAAGGGGTAGAGTGTGGTGTCTAATGATTTCGAGCCTACAAGTACAATTAAGAATCAGGCTTTGTAGCAACTTATGAGAAAGTGCCCAAAATGTTCTATAATATTTTGACTTGCAGTGTAGCATTTGGGAGGTATGAAATGGTTCATGGGATTTGAGACAGCATGGTCTCGTGATTCAGGGTCACTCGGGATAAGTGCAGATGGAGTATGTTATGTGTTGAATGGAGTAGTATTATTTCTAAGGCAATCAAGGATAAATTGGAAGGAAGTGGATTGATTAGCCATAGATGAATTGGCATATTGGTGTCAGTGATCAGTTCCTTCAGCGTGATCAAGTTATGTAAGTGATTTGTGACGGTACGCGTGAGGTCTGTCGGCCGCCGTAATTGATGTTATTCAGAAGCATTCCTCTATTATGGCTTGTTATGTGTGGCCGGATCCCGGAAGGGTTGTGGTGGATTAGACCACTACTTAAGGATTTGAATGTTGTAAGCACGTGATTTTTGCCCTATGAAAGAATTACTCCCAAAAAATTCAAAATAAAATAATTTTCCTTTGTGTGCAATTTTTGAATTTTCGTGGCATTTTTGGATAATTATTTGTATGTTTGTTTGTGCATGTTTATTTTGTTATATTAATAAAAAGTATAAAAAAAATATGTCGCATTTGCATTTAATATTTAATTTTACAGTTAGTAGTAATTAAGTTTGTTTTACAAAATGAAGAAAATCATAAAATATGTATTTTTGCATTTTTAGCATTTAACTTCCAAATTGTGTGACTTTATTGTTAATTGCTATTTAATTGTGTGTTAATTGTTATTAGAAGTTAATTAGTATTTTGAGATAATCTTGGGTTTTATAATTTAATCCTAGCATTTTTAACTTTATTAATTAGGAAATTGAATAAATAAAAAAGAACAAAAAATAGAAGAAAACCGGATTGGGCCTTCTTTTCAATTTTTAACCACAAGCCCAAAGAACCAAACCCATATCGGGTCAACCCGACCCGGTCCTCCCCATAACCCCAAATGACCCAACCTCCTATCTCCACTTCATTTTCATTTTTTCACAAAAAAACCCTAAACCTAAACATCCGCCCCGCCCTTCCTTCTTCTCCAACTCCCCAAGCTCCCCAACCATGGCTACCCCTTCACAGCCTCCATCATCGTCCTCCTGCTCCAACGACTACCCTCGAGGTACAGCTCCCATGGCTGCCCCTTGCTGCTTTGTCTTCTCCATGGCGAGCTCAAGCTCGTCCATGGACTGCCCTCCACCACCATCTCCTTTGAACCATCGTCTAGCACCACCCCGCTGCTTCATCTGCTTCGTCGACCACCTTGAACGACCGGCCATGAACACCCTCCACCATCTTCCTCCTCCAAACGAGCTCCAGCCATGTCCGCTTATCGCAAGCAGCAACGACGTGAAGCAGCTCGTCGTCGCTCCGCCCCAAGCTCCACCGCTGTTGCTTCTTCTGCTTCACCATCCAAACACTGCTGTTGTTTCATCTTCTTCGTCTTCGTCGAGCTCGAGCTCGAGCTCCCATGGCTGCCTCCGCTCACCACTGCCCAAACCACCACCATCGCTTCTGCTTCACCTCCCATGACTGCTTCGTCCAACATCTGCTTCTGCTGCGTTGCTGCTGCCTCGTCGAGCATCTGATTCAAAACCAATTCTCCTTGCAACTGCTTCGTTTTTCAAACGACACCAAACGACCATCTTCTTCGATGGTCCGTTCGTGGTCGTCTTCGGCGTCAAGTTATTTTGGTGCGATAATTGTTTCCGGGCAGATTTGTTTTCGTTCAAGTTCATCGTCGTTCCGATCCGGTTAGTTGGTTTAAGTTTCGTTTTTGTCCGTAATTTGTTTGATATTTTCGGATTTAAAATCAGATATGTTTGATATTAATTTCGTGTTTATCGTTTTGTTATTTTCTTCAGTTTGTTTCATTTTTTTTCTTGTTTATTTTTATGTAGAAATTGTTAGTTTAATTATAATGTTGTTAGTTTTAAGTTGAAGTTCAATTAATTATTTCTTCAGTTTGTTCTTATTAATTTAAAAGGATTTAGTTTTTAATATAGAAATATGTTAGTCCTTCGTCTTGACTGTAATATTGTTAGATTTAGTTTAAATTTGTTGATTGAATTTGTTTAGGAATTGGTTATATTTGCTGTATTTTGGTTGGAATTGATTAAGTAAATTGGTTATAGCTGATGGGGGTAGATTGGTAAATTGCAGTATTTTTAGGGGTAAAAATGGTAATTTTAGTAAGGTCGGAGGGGTATTTTTGGAATTGAAAATTTGAACAATTATTTAATCTGAGTGCTCCGTCCACTAGACATTAATAATATTAAAATAGTACATGGTGGGGGACAAGACATAATATAGTGTGGGAATAATATAATTGTTTAAGGTAGGCATGAGGGACAAGATATAACGGAGTGAGAATAATATAATTGTTTAATGTAGTGGGGGACAAAACATGTAGGCATGGGAAACAAGGGAATTAAATAAGAAAAACATTAAGTAGTGGGGGGCAAGGCATGCAATTAGGGGAATATTTCGGGTTATTGGTTCAAGACAAGAGTCTTGCTATAAATAAGAGTCATTTTTGACATAGAAGGGGGAACGATTTTGAGAGGACATTTTTAGGAGAGGTTTTTTTTAGAGAGGATTCTTGGAAGAGGAAGACATTCTGAAACTCTCAAGAGTGTTGGAGAGTTGAAAAAGAGAAAACAAAAACAAAGTGAGAAACGAGTTTAGTTTCGGGTTTAATACACGCGTGGGTTGTTGCTGTTTAGTCTTTTTACAAACTTTTGGGTTTGTTCCATTGAGCTTGTTTAGTTTTCTTCAAAGTTTTCTGGGCCTTGAATCTGGTTCGAATTGCTGCTGTTGGGTTGCTGTTGCGTTGCTGTGTTATTACTGCTGCTGACTCCTCCTTCTTTTCCTCTTGTATTGCCATTTCCAGGTACACATTTGTACACTCTCGGCTTGAGGCGAAATGAAGTATTAACCAGGCTTTGTTCCTGTTGAATTCCTCCTGTTTAGATTTGTGCTTGAAAAGAATTTTCCTTCCTTTGTATAAAAATGTAGTTGACCGATTAATGAGTAATGGGGTTGCATATGTATAACTCCTTCATCTAATAATGTTAGTTTAAATTAATCAAAGAATAGTTAATTTGTTTTGATATTATTGTGTGTCAATCTCATGTTCTAGTGTTATTAAATAATAGAATATAGAACGAAAGCAATCTTTCTTTGTACAAACTCGATTGCAATTTTCCATTGGCATTAGCCGTAAACTAATAACTAATAAGTTACGTCTTTTTTAGCATGTAATTAATTGAGAGATTTTCTTTTATTTTAGAGACGAACTTACTAGAAAAAATGTAGTCACTGTAGGTTTATCCTTTTAAATAAAAATGAGACGAGCCTCGCCAAATAAAACGCACAGATTGCGGGGCCCTCACAAAAAATGTATGTGTTAATTACTTAGAACTCGGGATCGGCCGCTTAGCGAAATCTACGGCCTTACCCAAAATAATAATACGCTAATCGCTTTAGGCGCGCATTTTAATAATCTTACCTTCTTAAACTCGGGTGTGCATTTCATGTGACCCAAATCCAAATCCCAAAACATTGAATAAAAATGTGTTCCGGATTGCGGGTGCATTTCATGTGACGTAATCCAAAGACATGTTTTTTAAATGATGTTCACATTCTTTTCAAAAATATAATAATAAAAGAGGTAAAGAGTTAAAACTTGCACATGAGCTCATAATTGTATAAAATCAGATAAACAAGCCGAATATGACAGTTGAGCGACCGTGCTAGAACCACGGAACTCGGGAATGCCTAACACCTTCTTCCGGGTTAACAAAATTCCTTATCTAGATTTCTGGTTCGCGGACTGTAATACGAAGTCATTCTTTTCCTCGATTCGAGATTAAATGGTGACTTGGGACACCCTAAATCTCCCAAGTGGAGACTCTGAAATAAATAAACAAATCCCGTTCCGATTGTCCTTTAATTGGAAAAACTCCTTCACCCCTTGCGGGGGCGGAAAAAGGAGGTGTGACAGCTCTGGCGACTATGCTGGGGATTGGCCCAGAACGTTTTGTTCAGGGTTCAGAATTCGAGCTTGGAATAATTGTTGTATTTGGCTTTATCTGATTTTGTTACATGATCTGTGCTTAATGTGCTAACTAACTGATTTTACCACTTTGATATTTTGTGAACTGTATATAAACTGTGCCGAAACCCATCTCCTCCCTGAGTCTTCTAAATCATGAAGAAGGGTGCACTTCGTGTGACTTCTTTTCTGTTTAGAGTCAATTCCATTTTTGGAACGAGGTTCGGATAAGTTGCAAAGCCGGGTTGAGCTTCTGTATCCCCGGTACACTGCCCCCCCGGCTCGAGCTGTCCGCTCGGGTAAGCCAGGTCTAGAACAAATACCCAGGTTCTGAACCTAGAATAACTCAACTTCATGCCGGATCCCTAGTAGGAACGCTTATCTGCATCATGTGCATTTTTGACTTAGGGGACTCAACAGAAGGGTTGGGTCCGTCTAGGAATAGCAACCTGAAACAGAAAAGACCATCCTGATGCATCCTACTTACTGCTTGTGCATTTTATTTGCTTTGGACTTGCATGCTGACCGGTTTTGAATATTGGGAAAATTTGAAAAAAAGAAAGAAAGAAAGAAAAATAGCAGTGTATAGGGTTAATCTTCTACTTTGAAAAAATAACAATGTCCAAATAGTGTCGAAACTCTGCCGAATTTTTTTTTAAAATATTTTATTTTTAATAGTTTGTTTTACTAAAAGCAAAGGAAAAATAGAAAAAGAGTTTTTATTTTTGGAAATTGTTCGCAGAAAAAGGAAAAGAAAAGAGTCTTTATTTTAGTTTGGGAATAGGTTATTTTTATTGTTTGTTGAAAATGAAAAGAAAAAAAAAAGTCGTTATTCTGTCTTGTTTTCAAAAAATAGAAAAGGAAAATAGTTTGTCTTGCCGTGAAAAATGAATATGAAAAAGTCTTGTTTTTTAAAAAAATATTTTTTTTTGTTATGAAATGCTAAAAATGAAAATGAAAAAGAGTCTTGTTTTTTTTTTAAAAAAAATATAGTTTGTTTTATTCCCGAACTACGCGGGTTTGATTCTCACCGGATGTGAGATCGTAGGCAACCCTCATCGGGTCCAACCTCCCATTTTGCTAAAATAGCCAAAAACAAATAAATAAATAAATAAATAAATAAATAAATAAAAACATGTCAAAATTTTAATTTTGTCATAAATAAGTCGGGTGATGTCCAATCTCCCCTTTTGCAAAAAATAGCAAAAAAATATATATATGTCAAATTTTAATTTCATCATAAAGAAGTCGGTTGACGCTGTTTTGTCAAAACATAGCCGAATGTTCTCGAAAGGGACGCCGGAAGGCTGACTTTGCATAAACAGCTACTTTTGGGGTCATTTTTAGATTTTGACCGATTGACCCTCACAGCCTTAAACATTTACGTCCCCGAGGCGTTGAAAGGCTGTGTGTGTAATATCGGGTCTTCTATTTTGAAAAACAATAAAAAGAGTCATAAATAATTCGGGTGATACTGTTTTTGTCAAAAATAGCCGAATGTTCCCGAAAGGGACGCCGGAAGGCTGACTTTGTATAAACAGCCACCTTGGGTCATTTTTTAGGATTTTGGCCGGTTAGCTAACGCAGCCTTAAAATTTTTGTCCCCGAGACGCTGAGAGGCTGTGTTTGCAACACCAGGTCTTTTATTTTATTTTATTTTATTTTTTTAAAAAAACAAGAGTCAGCTGTCAGGTGAATACTGTTTGGATTTTTAGTCAAAATAAGCCGAGCCAGCTTCGGCAGTGTCTTAAACCGTTCTTGCCGAAATAGCCTTAGTGTATCTTTCAGTTGTCGGAAGGCTATTTTCGTAAAAGAACGGACGAGTTTGTAAAGTGTCATAAAATAATCCTCCCGACCTTAAAATTCATGTGAAATTGAGAAGGGGCCACGTCTGAAAAACAACCATTTGGTTAAAATTGGCATATAGGGGAAGGAATCTGGCTGTTTGTTTTGAGTTTGTAATTTTTTGATTAGAGTATGCGGGTTATTTGATTTTCGAGACCGTTTGTTGTCTTTTGTCAAAGTCTGTTAGTATTGTAAGTTTTTAAACTTTTGTAATCAAGTTTGTTTTATTATGAAAATTGAAAATTCAAAAAAAAATGTTTTATTATTAAAAAAGAGGAAGTGGGAACTACGTTTGACCTGATTCCTCAAAGAGGATACGTAGGCGCTTCACGGCTCGGTCATAGTGTGCATAGTGTGCATAGTGTAACATAGTATAACGAAAATAAAAATTCCCCAAGTAGGAAACTGGGGCAGAAGTTGCATTTGATCTGGTTCCGAAGGTTGTAAATTTTGAACCAAAATTAATTCGTTTTTTAGCCGTTAATACCCTTTATTTCTAGCCTATCCAAAATCCCACATTACGGTCCAAAGAAAGACCTTCTGATCAGTCTTCAAAAGATGCCAAGTCAGACAAATGAGAGTCTTACCGGTGAACATAAAACTCTGATCCACAGCAGAAAGGACTCTAATCCCCAACAGAAAAGAAATAAAAAGAGAGTCTTATGGGTAACACCACAATCCCCAGCTGGAAAGTAATACAAATGAGAGAGTCTTATCGGTGAAGATCTTTGCGGGCACCATAAGGCGATGAAAACGAAGAGAAAAACCAAAATGAGAGAGACTTGATAGTGAAAACCTTTCGGGCACTACAAGTCGAATACGATTGAGAATCAGATGGGGAATCGCCAAATGAAGATCTTGAAAGACGATTGACGGCAGAGGATAGGCCACATGTGCATGTCATGACCATTAGAGTCGGTATCTGCGTTTGATAGGTTTTTATTTATAGTTTCTCTTGTTAAAGAGTCATCTTTTTCCTTTGTCTTTTATTCGGTTCCTTTTTTGTTTATCTTTCTCCTTTCAGAGAAAATTCTCTAGTAGAGTCTGTTTGGTCAGAACAAGTGAGAAATGACTTCAAAATCTGCCATCAACTTTCCAATTATGCAAGACCAGATCCGATTAAAACATCCAAATGGTCTAAGTCAGGAAGGAACAAGCGCGAGGCCAGTGTCAAGAAAGATATCCCCAGCAAAAGGAGATTGACAAAAAGATGGACGAGTGTCAAGAGGGATATCCCCGCCGAAATCAAAGGTTATAGACCTCAAGGCCAAAACCCGCGGACAAATCAAGAAAGAACAACGCGAAGAGCAATGGGCATGATTTGGGAAATTCATATGAGACTAAAAGGTCGTGGAAATGCCAGTTTCCGAGCTATGCCACAAAAGAAGAGGGATATCCCCAGCAGAAAAGGTTGTTTTCAGTGGCACGAATGAACAAAAAATGTGGTTTATCAGCAAAACATTGCAAAATCCTCAAGGGGAATCAGCGATTGACAATAAGGTCGGAAGTTATCGCCCAAGTTTCAAGATAGCCGAACGACGCAAAGCAGGGTAAGTCGTTCTAAGACCAGCATGAATATCATCCCCAGCAAATAATATCATCCCAAGCAAGTTTTGATAGGGTAATGGAACGCAGAGCAGGGAAGGAGAAAGGGAAAAGCCATCCCTAGAGGAGTATCACAACCAACCACCACGTTTTAAACTAACAAATTTTGTTTGATTTGAA
Source organism: Nicotiana tabacum (assembly GCF_000715075.1). Lineage (NCBI taxonomy): Eukaryota > Viridiplantae > Streptophyta > Magnoliopsida > Solanales > Solanaceae > Nicotiana > Nicotiana tabacum. The sequence continues at coordinate 215,376,851 of NC_134085.1, forward strand.
ACAGGTAAAGGAAATGGCATTGATGACGGAAATGCATGCCACAAGGGAGATTATCAAATTGGGGCAGAAAATTTTCCTTTCATTTAGAAAATTTTCCGGAAGTCAGGTACCCATTTGGGGAAGAATAAAGATAGTACCAGTCTCAAGGGAAGTGGTCTTTGAACCAGTGTTACCCCCAGCATAACAAGTTTTAATGAAGGAAGTTGTTCCCCAGCGGACATAACAAAAGGATGAAACTTGTGCTTGGAAAAAGCAAAAGGCCAGTGTCACTCCCAGCAGCCTTCAGAAGAGTGAAGCACTAGTTTTGAAGGAATCAAAACCCCCCAGCAGTGTTATCCTCGACAACGTTATCCCCAGCTGATAACATTTTATCCCCAGCAATGTTGAGAGAGAAAAGTTTTGAAGGAAGTAGTTTTGGAAAAAAGGGGAAGAAAGGAGATTCCCCCAGTAGTATTATCCCCCAACAGGTAAGTAAATAATTCCCCAGCAGTGTTATCCCCAGCAGTTTCGAGGGAAGACAACACAAGTTTTTAAGGAAAGCAGTTCTGTAAGAAGATAATTCAGGAAGAAGGAAATGATTCACGCATAGGAGACGCACTTCCTAAATCAAGATTTCATGCATAGGAGACACACTTCCTAAATTAAGATTTCATTAATAGGAGACGCACTTCCTAGTTTAAAATCATTAAAGTTTTACCCCTAGGAGACACACTTCCTAAGTTTATTTTTACCTATAGGAGATGCACTTCCTAAGTTTATTTTCATGCATAGGAGACGCATTTCCTAAATTAAGATTTCATTCATAGGAGACACACTTCCTAGTTTAAAATCATTAAAGTTTTACCCCTAGGAGACGCACTTCCTAAGTTTATTTTTACCCCTAGGAGACGCACTTCCTAAGTTTATTTTTACCCATAGGAGATGCACTTCCTAAGTTTATTTTCATGCATAGGAGACACACTTCCTAAATTAAGATTTCATGCATAGGAGACGCACTTCCTAAATTAAGATTTCATTAATAGGAGACGCACTTCCTAGTTTAAAGTCATTAAAGTTTTACCCATAGGAGATTTTTACCCCTAGGAGATGCACTTCCTAAGTTTATTTTTACCATAGGAGATGCACTTCCTAAGTTTATTTTCATGCATAGGAGACGCACTTCCTAAATTAAGATTTCATTAATAGGAGACGCACTTCCTAGTTTAAAATTATTAAAGGTTTACCCCTAGGAGATGCACTTTCTAAGTTTATTTTTACCCCTAGGAGACGCACTTCCTAAGTTTAATTTCATGCATAGGAGACGCACTTCCTAAATTAAGATTTCATGCATAGGAGACGCACTTCCTAAATTAAGATTTCATTAATAGGAGATGCACTTCCTAGTTTAAAATCATCAAAGTTTTACCCATAGGAGACGCACTTCCTAAGTTTATTTTACCCCTAGGAGACGCACTTCCTTAGTTTATTTTCAGGCATAGGAGACGCACTTCCTAAATTAAGATTTCATTAATAGGAGACGCACTTCCTAGTTTAAAATCATCAAAGTTTTACCCATAGGAGACGCATTTCCTAAGTTTAATTTCATGCATAGGAGACACACTTCCTAAGTTTATTTTCAGGCATAGGAGACGCACTGCCTAAATTAAGATTTCATGCATAGGAGACGCACTTCCTAGTTTGAATCATTGAAGTTTCACCCCTAGGAGACGCACTTCGTAGTCTGGGTCGTTCAGGTTATATTTCTGCTTTAGGAGACGCACTTCCTAAAATGAGATTTTCTCCTAGGAGACGCACTTCCTAGTCTGGTTCATTTAAGTTCATTCGTAGGAGACACACTTCCTAGTTTAAATCATTGAAGTTTCACCCCTAGGAAACGCATTTCGTAGTCTGGGTCGTTCAGGTTATATTTTTTGCTTTAGGAGACGCACTTCCTAAATTGAGATTTCCTCCTAGGAGACGCACTTCCTAGTCTGGTTCATTTAAGTTCACTCGTAGGAGACACACTTCCTACTTTAAATCATTGAAGTTTCACCCCTAGGAGACGCTCTTCCTAGTCTGGGTCTTTCGGGTTATATTTTTGCTTTAGGAGACGCACTTCCTAAAAATGAGAGTTTACCACTAGGAGACACACTTCCTGATTTTGGTTCATACAAGTTTTACTCGTAGGAGACGCACTTCCTAATTTGGTTCATTCAAATTTTATTTTTAGCAAACGCACTTGCTCATCAGAGTTTTGGGTTTTACTCATAGGAGACGCACATCCTGGCCTAGTAGTTAGTTTACTCTCACCATTGCATATAGTATAAGTGGTTTACAATATTTCTAACAATTCACAAATCTTCCTAGTGCAAACTGTGGCAGAAAATTTCCTTTGTTTTATCTATTTTGTAGCGGTCAGGAGCCCCCCCTGAAGGATAGAATGGCGATTCAAATTTCAAGTTTTGAAGTTGGGAGCCCGCCCATATAACAGAGGAATACATTTCAAGTAAGTAAAGCAGAGGAATACAACCGAAATCCCCAGCAGGAAGCAACAAGAATCCCCAGCAGAGGAAGGAAGTTCAAGATTCAATGGAAAAATAATGCGAAGCTCCCGAGAAGGACATAAGCAGTTCGAGGCCGGCAGTCAAGGGAGAATACAAGACAAAGCGGAAGTAAAGAAATACCAGAGGAGTCACCGAGACATCGTAGCAACAAGAGATACAAGAGCACGATTGAAAATCTAGATAAGATTTTGTAATTCATAGACTATAGTTTAGTCTAGCTTCTTGTTTTCTTTCAGCATGGTGTAATAAGGTGGTCAGCAAGCAGTAATAACAGCATGCAACAGCAGTAATATTGCGATCCCATGGTAGTCTCAGCTACCAAAACTTCCCGAACTACATTAACCTGATTCCCTTCTAGCCAGGGATATGTAGGAAACCTTTGAAGCAAAGGTTCGATTAAATATTTTTCAAAAAATGTTTCACACGGAGTACTCGGATGGGCAAAAATCGCTCACTTTATCTTTGCACGAAAACCCTTCGTGTCTTCGGACAAAGAGGGGCAGCTGTAAGCACGTGATTTTTGCCCTATGAAAGAATTACTCCCAAAAAATTCAAAATAAAATAATTTTCCTTTGTGTGCAATTTTTGAATTTTCGTGGTATTTTTGGATAATTATTTGTATTTTTGTTTGTGCATGTTTATTTTGTTATATTAATAAAAAAAAAAAATATGTCGCATTTGCATTTAATATTTAATTCTACAGTTAGGAGTAATTAAGTTTGTTTTACAAAATGAAGAAAATCAAAAAAATATGTATTTTTGCATTTTTAGCATTTAACGTCCAAATTGTGTGACTTTATCGTTAATTGCTATTTAATTGTGTGTTAATTGTTATTAGGAGTTAATTAGTATTTTGAGATAATCTTGGGTTTTATAATTTAATCCTAGCATTTTTAACTTTATTAATTAGGAAATTGAATAAATAAAAAAGAACAAAAAATAGAAGAAAACCGGATTGAGCCTTTTCTTCAATTTTTAACCACAAGCCCAAAGAACCAAACCCATATCGGGTCAACCCGACCCGGTCCGCCCCATAACCCCAAATGACCCAACCTCCTATCTCCACTTCATTTTCATTTTTTCACAAAAAAACCCTAAACCTGAACATCCGCCCCCCATTCCTTCTTCTCCAACTCCCCAAGCTCCCCAACCATGGCTACCCCTTCACAGCCTCCATCATCGTCCTCCTGCTCCAACGACTACCCTCGAGGTACAGCTCCCATGGCTGCCCTTTACTGCTTTGTCTTCTCCATGACGAGCTCAAGCTCGTCCATGGACTGCCCTCCACCACCATCTCCTTTGAACCATCGTCCAGCACCACCCCGCTGCTTCATCTGCTTCGTCGACCACCATGAACGACCGGCCATGAACACCCTCCACCATCTTCCTCCTCCAGACGAGCTCCAGCCATGTCCGCCTATCGCAAGCAGCAACGACGTGAAGCAGCTCGTCGTCGCTCCGCCCCAAGCTCCACCGCTGTTTCTTCTTCTGCTTCACCATCCAAACACTGCTGTTGTTTCATCTTCTTCGTCTTTGTCGAGCTCGAGCTCGAGCTCCCATGGCTGCCTCCGCTCACCACTGCCCAAACCACCAACATCGCTTCTGCTTCACCTCCCATGACTGCTTCGTCCAGCATCTGCTTCTGCTGCGTTGCTGCTGCCTCGTCGAGCATCTGATTCAAAACCAATTCTCCTCGCAACTGCTTCATTTTTCAAACGACACCAAACGACCATTTTCTTCGATGGTCCGTTCGTGGTCGTCTTCGGCGTCGAGTTATTTTGGTGCGATAATTATTTCCTGGCAGATTTGTTTTCGTTCAAGTTCATCGTCGTTCCGATCTGGTTAGTTGGTTTAAGTTTCGTTTCTGTCCGTAATTTGTTTGATATTTTTGGATCTGAAATCAGATATGTTTGATATTAATTTTGTGTTTATCGTTTTGTTATTTTTTTCAGTTTATTTCATTTTTTTTCTTGTTTATTTTTATGTAGAAATTGTTAGTTTAATTATAATGTTGTTAGTTTTAAGTTGAAGTTCAATTAATTATTTCTTCAGTTTGTTCTTATTAATTTAAAAGGATTTAGTTTTTAATATAGAAATATGTTAGTTCTTCGTCTTGATTGTAATATTGTTAGATTTAATTTAAATTTGTTGATTGAATTTGTTTAGGAATTGGTTATATTTGCTGTATTTTGGTTGAAATTGATTAGGTAAATTGGTTATAGCTGATGGGGGTAGATTGGTAAATTACAGTATTTTCAGGGGGTAAAAATGGTAATTTCAGTAAGGTCGGATGGGTATTTTTGGAATTGAAAATTTTAAACAATTATTTAATATGAGTGCTCCGTCCACTAGACATTAATAATATTAAAATAGTACATGGTGGGGGACAAGACATAATGTAGTGGGGGAATAATATAATTGTTTAAGGTAGGCATGGGGGACAAAATATAATGGGGTGTGAATAATATAATTGTTTAATGTAGTGGGGGATAAAACATGTAGGCATGGGGAACAAGGGAATTAAATAAGAAAAACATTAAGTAGTGGGGGGGGGGGGCAAGGCATGCAATTAGGGGAATATTTCGGGTTAGTGGTTCAAGACAAGAGTCTTGCTATAAATAAGAGTCATTTTTGACATAGAAAGAGGGACGATTTTGAGAGGACATTTTTTTAGGAGAGGTTTTTTTTAGAGAGGATTCTTGGAAGAGGAAGACATTCTGAAAATCTCAAGAGTGTTGGAGAGTTGAAAAAGAGAAAACAAAAACAAAGTGAGAAACGAGTTTAGTTTCGGGTTTAATAAACGCGTGGGTTGTTGCTGTTTAGTCTTTTTACAAACTTTTGGGTTTGTTCCATTGAGCTTGTTTAGTTTTCTTCAAAGTTTTCTGGGCCTTGAATCTGGTTCGAATTGCTGCTGTTGGGTTGCTGTTGCGTTGCTGTGTTATTACTGCTACTGACTCCTCCTTCTTTTCCTCTTGTATTGCCATTTCCAGGTACACATTTGTACACTCTCGGCTTGAGGTGAAATGAAGTATTAGCCAGGCTTTGTTCCTGTTGAATTCCTCTTGTTTAGATTTGTGCTTGAATAGAATTTTCCTTCCTTTGTATAAAAATGTAGTTGACCGATTAATGAGTAATGGGGTTGCATATGTATAATTCCTTCATCTAATAATGTTAGTTTAAATTAATCAAAGAATAGTTAATTTGTTTTGATATTATTGTGTGTCAATCTCATGTTCTAGTGTTATTAAATAATAGAATATAGAACGAAAGCAATCTTTCTTTGTACAAACTCGATTGCAATTTTCCATTGGCATTAACCGTAAACTAATAACTAATAAGTTACGTCTTTTTTAGCATGTAATTAATTGGGAGATTTTATTTTATTTTAGAGACGAACTTACTAGAAAAAATATAGTCACTGTAGGTTTATCCCTTTAAATAAAAATGAGACGAGCCTCGCCAAATAAAACGTACAGATTGCGGGGCCCTCACAAAAAATGTATGTGTTAATTACTTAGAACTCGGGATCGGCCGCTTAGCGAACTCTACGGCCTTACCCAAAATAATAATACGCTAATCGCTTTAGGCGCGCATTTTAATAATCTTACCTTCTTAAACTCGGGTGTGCATTTCATGCGACCCAAATCCAAATCCCAAAACATTGAATACAAATGTGTTTCGGATTGCGGGTGCATTTCATGTGACGCAATCAAAAGACATATTTTTTAAATGATGTTCACATTCTTTTCAAAAATATAATAATAAAAGTGGTAAAGAGTTAAAACTTGCACATGAACTCATAATTGTATAAAATCAGATAAACAAGCCGAATATGACAGTTGAGCGACCGTGCTAGAACCACGGAACTCGGGAATGCCTAACACCTTCTTCTGGGTTAACAGAATTCCTTATCCGGATTTCTGGTTCGCGGACTGTAATACTGAGTCATTCTTTTCCTCGATTCGGGATTAAATTGGTGACTTGGGACACCCTAAATCTCTCAAGTGGCGACTCTGAAATAAATAAACAAATCCCGTTCCGATTATCCTTTAATTGGAAAAACTCCTTCACCCCTTGCGGGGGCGAAAAAAGGAGGTGTGACAAATGTTCTACGGTTATGAGGATTCACCTGTGTGTTGGTATGGTTCTCCTGAAGTGAGTTAAGTGAAAAGTTCGTATATAATGAAGTGTTAATCTATTAGTGGTCCTGGAGTTATGATGAAGAGTCGTGTTCTACTTGGCATATTGGGTGCAGTGAGTAATATGGAATTTGAAGCGAGGAGCAAGGTTGCAGTTCGGTGTTGACAAGGATGTCATGAGCTCGTATGAGCAAGAAATAGTTTTGATGTTCATAGTGAGTTGGTAACGTCTTCAGCGTCACCTGAGATCGGTGTTTTGTGAAGGCTTTGCATCCTGGTTGAGGATTCTTCTATGCTTTTCAGCATTAGTGCGGCTGGTGGTTTGGGTGTACGGACCTGTTAATGGTTATAATAAGTGGTGGGAGCGTGTCCCACAGGAAGATTGTATGAGTGTAGCATGTAGTCACTTGATTGATTAAAGATTTAAACCAAGTATGAAGATTAGGGTGATATTGTCAATTTGAGAATTTATGCCTAGAGGGCATATGGCTTACTAAGTTGTGGACTGCGGATGAGTACTCCGGTTATGATGGTTGTTCTTGTGCGCTATGAGAAGAGGGAAGTTAGTATGGACTTTTGAAAAGTCATTGGCCTAGTTTGATACGATCAGGATCAACGTGAGATCGGTGGATTGATCTAAATAGGAAAATGGTCTCTATGTCAGGCCAGTTGTGTTCATTTCAGCAAAACGCTCCTTATGGGAGAGTAGTCGGGGTGTTATTTTGTCGTAAGCTATTCTCGGTAATGATGTATTGCGCAGTGTGAGTTGTAAGACGGCTTGGTAAATTTCTTATGTGTTGAGGTTTTGCATAGCGATGATGTTATATGAGCAGGATGGCTCTTGAGATTCAGATCATGTATCGCACCTCAGTTGTGCTTGAGTTTTGTAGCCTATAGCGCTATATGTTCCCTCAGGGATGGCATTATGCACTTAGTGTGTTTATGACCAATATTCGGTATTTTGTGGTAATGAGCAATTTAGCTCGCTGTATATCTCCTTATGTGAGTTCTATGTGTGGATCGGGTGGCACGCCTCCATGGGTATGTTGTTTGGATCGGGTTGCACGCCGCAACGGTATGATGTTGAGTACAGTTCCCCATATCTGTCTTTATGTGTTCTATTTCTTAATTTCCGAGGAAAGCTCATATTAGTTGCGAGCCCGCATCGCATGTATGATTCGCGAGCGGGGTATCTATTTAGTATGTTGCCCGCGTCGCATGTATGATTCGCGAGCGGGGTTATTGGATCTCCTTTTCAGGGTTCGTTTCCCTCTTTGTATCGCGTTTGAAGTGGTAGCCTATTGGCACATCGTGGCATCATATGAGACTTTTGATCATGTCCGGGATGGATTATTGCCTGAGTAGTTCGTACTGGGTGAGACGAGATTATTGGAGTTAAGATCTGTGCAATCTGATTATATGAAGTGTATTAAGGAGCTAAGATCATTATTCGGCTAAGAATGAAGTGATGGTTCTTTTCGGGAGTATAGACCCAATGATTTGTCGATTCGGCAGTTGGCTATGAGTTTCTACACGTCTCTTCCGTCGTGGCAGTATTGTAAGCATTAAAGCAAGACCTATGTATGTCATGAGGTGCAATGGGAGCACCATATTCGTGGAATTTTGACTAAGTTGATTAGAAAGTGTAGTTGTGGCCCAGTGATTAAAGTTATGCAAGGTGTGAATTCAACAAAATTGTGCAGTCATGCTTGGGCACCGCGTGTAGTGATTGATATGGTAAGCGTATGTTGGAAACAGGCTTGGCAGAGAATTCCGGATGTTGGAATTGGGCTCTAAGGCTTATTTGCTTGAATAAAGGGAAATATCTTCAGAATTTATCGAGCTCAGGTGCTCAACTAAGTTGTGGTAGCACGGGCAGGTGCATGAGGTGTTAAACAGTGATTTCAGACTACTTCAGTGTAGTTCTCAGCACGTTCGAGGACGAATGTATGTTTAAGTGGGAGAGAATGTAACGACCCGATCGGTCATTTTGAGCTCTAGCGCATCGTTCAGTAGTCTGAGGCCATGAGTAGCTTCATTTCAGGTATTATATACTTATACGCGTGGTCAGAATTAGATTTCGGGAAGTTCAGAGTTGATTTGGAAAGAGAATTCTCAGTTCGGAAGCTTAAAGTTGAAGGAATGAACTAGGATTTGGAATTTTGAGTAAACGACCTCGGAATCGAGATCTGAAGGTTCCAGTAGGTTCGTATGATGATTTCGGACTTGGGCTTATGCCCATATCGGGTTTTGGATGACCCGGGAGCATTTTGGCGCCTATTGTGGAAGTTAGCATTTTGGAAGAAATTTCATAAGTTTGGCTTGAAGTGCATTTCAGTGTTATTAATGTCCGTTTGGGATTCCGAGTCTGGGAGTAGCTTCGTATGTGATTCTGGAGTTAGGAGCACGATCGGAAGTGAATTCAGAGGTCTGTAGGTCATTTTGGAGTCATTTTGGAGTCATTTGGCTAAAGTTAGAAGATTGAAGGTTTTTGAGAAGTTTGACTGGGAGTAGACTTTTTGATATCGGGGTCAGAATCCAATTCCGGAAGTTGGAGTAGGTCCGTAATGTCAAACATGACTTGTGTGCAAAATTTTAAGTCAATCGGACGTGATTTGACGGGTTTCGGCATCGAATATTGAAGTTTGAAATTCTAAGTTCTTAAAGTTTGAAATGGAGTGTGATTCGTGATTTTAGCGTTGTTTGATATGATTTGAGGTCTCGAGCAAGTTCGTAATGTGTTTTGGGACTGGTTGGTATGATTGGTTGGGGTCCCGGGGGCCTCGGGTGGATTCCGGGTGGTTAACGGATCGAAATGGAATTTTTGGAAAGTGCTGAAGCATCTGCTTTTGTCATAACCGCACCTGCGGTTGGTTGACCGCAGGTGCGAGACCACAGAAGCGGTCGTAGCCTCGCAGAAGCGGCCCAAGGCCAGGCTGCAGAAGCGGAACCGCAGAAGCGGTAGGCCGGTCCGCAAAAATGCCCCAGACCGCAGAAGCGGTCTTTCTTCCGCAGAAGCGGTGGGCGCAGGTGCGGCCCAAGACTGCATTTGCGGATATCGCAGAAGGCAGTGGCCTTCATTTATTCGGGATCAAGGCCATTTTTGCTCATTTTTCACTCGTTTCTTGGGCGATTTTGGGAGCTTTTGAGAGAAGACTTCCACCTAGCATCTTGAGGTAAGTTATCCCACCTATTATTAGTTTAATACTTGAGTTTCGGGTAGATTAACACATGTAAAATTAGTGAAAATCATGGGAATAGAGTAAAACCTAGGGTTTTGTTAAAAATAAGATAAAACCACGAATTTGGTTATAGAATGGAATAGAAATCATATATTTTTGATCCTTAGGTTATAAAGAACAACTTCCTTCGAAAAATTTCGGAATCGGGGCACGTGGGCCCGGGGTCGGATTATAGGAACCTTGAATTTAGGGTTGGGAAATTGGTTTAATAGTTAGAATATGAACTTTTAAGCATGTATTGACTAGTTCTTACCCTATTTGAATAGTTGTGGATCGTTCGGCTCCAAATTGGAGGTTTGAGCGCGTTCTTGAATCGGAATGTAGGCTTCGGAGCAAGTTGAGTCTCCTTTCTAACCTTGTAAGAGGGAATTGTCCCCATAGGTGAGTTATTTGGTTATGTGCTCCTATTTGTGGGGGCTACGTACGCACGAGGTGACGAGAGTTCGTGCGTAGCTACTATTATGCTATTGTCCGGGTAGTTTAGGACCCAAGAGCATGTTATACTTGAATTATGTGTGAGCTTATTGACAGTTTGAATAGCTTAAATCACATTGAATTAGTAAATGAACTTCTAAAAGGATTAAACTGGATTTTCTTAAATTGTGAAAGGAGGATTGGCTTTTATTTGGATAAATGTTCCCCGATAAATCCTTAATTAGTTGTTTGAGCATGTATTCTTATGTGTACCTACGTCGCACATATGATTCGCGAGCAGGGTATTTGTTTACTTTATGTTGACCGCGTCGCAGGATAGTTCGCGAGCGGGGTAATAGATGCATCTATGGTTCGAGCCGTTCGACCCTCGGCAGTGCACAATTTACATTTTCTGTTGGAGCAGGCCGTCGACCTCGACATGATATGCGCATGCTTATATTGCTTGCCTGAAACTATTGAATGTTGATATTGTCTTTTATGGCCTAATATAAATTGCTGAAGATAAATGAAAAAAGATCTTGAAAATCCCTTATTACTTGTTAAAGGTGTTTACCTGTTTTCCCTTCTTTGTGAGTTAGAACTGCTATAATAATCCCTGATGTCCTCACATTTAGTGTATTATTATTTGACCACTAGCAAGTGTTAAAGTCGACCTCTCGTCTCTACTTCTTCGAGATTAGACGGGATACTTGCTGAGTACACGTTGTTTTCGTACTCATACTACACTTGTTGTGCATTTTTGTTGCACAGGTTTATTGTGCGGCTAGTGGCTTAGTGGCATAGTAGCATGATTGACACGGAGACTAGGTGAGCTGTATTTCCTCGAGGCAATCCGCATCTAGTATAGTCTCTCTCAGGATTCTATTTATTTTCTGTCCAATTGTATTTCGGACAGCTGTTGTACTCTATTTAGTTTTTCTTAGAAATTGCTCATGTACTTGTGACACCGGGTTCTGGGATGTAGTTGGGTGTATTCAGAAATTTTAAAGTTGTTAAATATTTCCTTATTTATTCGGAAGAATATACTGATGTGTCATGTTAATCGTACAAAATAAGTTTTTTCAAAATTATTAAAATAAGAATTGAATTAAGTATTTCAGTTGGCTTGTCTGACAGCGATGTCCGGCGCCACCACGACCCTTATTAGATTTTGGGTCGTGACATGTATGGTACTTGTGAGTCAAATCTTGAGGTGAAGATGTTAAACTCTTATCCTTAGTCTATTTTAAAGATTCTTGGTGTGATGAATTAGGATAATTGTTTAAAAAGGTCGTGTCTATATAAAGTGTAGTTTGATTGCTCAAAGACAAGCACCATTTAAGTGTGTGGTAGTGATGTTTGGCTATAATTATATATTTTTAGTGCATTACTTACCTTATGTTTTGGGGCTTTAATGCTAAACTATTATATATTTGTGCTTAATTGAGTTTATTTTATGTGTAATGTCATGGGCGGCTTTCCAGCCATGCCCCATGACCCCTTGGGCGCGCCCCGTGGCGTCCTAGCAAGCCTCTCAATGCCTGGCGCCACGGACGGCCCCGTGGTCTTGGCCGCGCCAAGTGACAAGCGCGCAGATGCCTTTGTCGCCCCACCGGTATCCCTCGCCAGCGCCCAGACGCAGGTAGATGCCAATAACACTGCGCGCGCAGACAATGCCGCTCGCGCCGACCGTGATGCCAAAGACGCTGCTGCTGACAAAGGACCTGTTTCTGCTTTGTAGAAAACTAAGTCCTTTTCATTGTAAATATAGAGTAGTTTTATTTCATGTACTTCCATTATGTTTCTATAGCTTAGTCAAGTCTAGTCTTGTAGCTTTGGTTCATTTTTTTAAGCATTATTAGGGGGGATCAAGCATTCAAAACTTTCTAGCAAGCAACAATTCTCTGTACTAGTGTCTCTCCCCCTCGACACCGCCTTGCTTTTCTATAATAGCTTTCATTAATGCAATCAAGCTTTCTTTCATTATCAATTCTCATTTCTGTTCTCTCAATTGCCCTTGACATTGGTTTTCTCATACGGCACTAACAATCTAGTCTAGCGTACGGAGGGGACCTAAGTTGGCGGATAGTGACTGCACTGATATCAGTTGCTTAGCCTTACGTCGCCCTTCCAAGGAATCTCAGGAAGGCACCGCGTAACAGTTGGTATCAGAGCCTAGGCTCGACATCGGACGAGGGAACGCATTGCCATTACCACCATTTCTGACCATGGTGAATCATGGGGACCGCATTGCGGCCCTTGAACAGACGGTTGACGGATTACGGCCCATTGTGGATACTGTTCCTGAAATAAGAACCAGCCTAGAGCAAAGGTTGGATGACCTGGATCGCAGGGTGATCCAGGCCGAAGTTGACATAGAAAACATTAGTCGCGACTCCGAGGGAGACCGACAAACAGCAGCCACAGAAGCAACCAAAATATTTGGCAAATTCGATGGACTCCAATAGGAGCGTGCCGATGATTTAGCTTACAGGGCACAAGAGGCAGATATGATGACTGCCATGCAACAAACTATTGACGACTTGACAGACAAACTCAATGTTGTCAATGCTGCTTTACACGGCCTGCTTCAAGGAGGTGGAAACCAAATCAGGGGCGCTGCAAACCCCGCTTCCGTGACACAAAAACTAAAAATTCCTGAGCCAAAGCCATACAGTGGAGCTAGGAATGCCAAGGAAGTGGAAAACTTCATCTTTAACGTCGAACAGTATTTCGATGCTGTTGGGGGCCTAAAAGAAGCTAAGAAGGTAGCAACTGTTGCCATGTATCTTCAGGGTGATGCTAAACTCTGGTGGCAGGTGAAGTAAGAAGCCATCAAGGCCGGTGAAGATGCTCTCGAGACATAGGCAGAACTGAAGGTAGCCATACGCCTCTTCCCCGCAAATGTGGAATACAATGCAAGGAGAAAGCTACGGGAGCTCCGCCAGACCAAGTCAGTGCGGGACTACGTGCGGGAATTCTCCGCGCTCATGCTAAGAATATGTGACATAGGGGACAAAGACAAGCTCTTCACCTTCCTGGAAGGGTTGAAACCATATGCCCGTGTGGAGCTACAAAGAAAAATGGTAGATACCCTGCCTAAGGTGATCCAAGCATCTGAATGCCTTGGGGACTACCAAATGGAAGCTCGGAAGGATAGGCCTCAGCCGCCTGCCCAAGTGGGATTCAAAGGGGGCCAGCCTAGCAATTGTGGCCCTAGCAGAAGTGGGGGAGATCGGAGCTCAACCAAATCTAAGGCTCCCTCCTCAGGCAGCAACAATGCTGCGTCAAACAACAATGACCGGGGGAGAAAGCCTCCTTCAGGATGCCATCATTGCGGCGGACCACATTGGAACAATGAATGCCCACATGCACAGATAAACGCCCATCAAGCTCTTGATGATGGGACTGATGACGATTCAGACGATGCGGATGAGACGGAACCAATAGGTGCCTTCAATGCAATTGTTGGTTCTATTTCCGAGGCATTAGCGGAGATCAGTGCTGGTATCTACAAGAAGAAGAACCCAGGCCCAATCAACAGGAAAGGGAAAAAGAAGGCGGATGAGGGGACTCCTCTTAAGCAAGAGAGGACCTTGATGTTCGTTGAGATGAAGGTGAATGACAAGCCCATTCTGGCGATGATAGACACGGGTGCTACCCACAACTACTTAGCCTCAACTCAGGTGGGGCGCCTTGGTCTAGTTGTAGGAAACGGCAAAGGTCATGTTAAGGCTATTAACTCACCTCCTCAGCTAGTGGTTGGAATAGCCAAAGATGTACCGGTGAAGCTTGGCCCTTATGAAGGAAAATTCAACCTACGAGTGGTGATCATAGACGACTTCGAGTTGATAGTTGGGTTGGAATTCCTGAGGCAACACCATGCCCGTACCATATGCAGACATGCTACTGATGATGGGAACAAATGGGGCCAAGCCCTGCATCATCCCGTGCATGCCCATGAAGATGGCCGTTGAGAACATCTCGGCCTTGCAGTTGAAGAAGGGGGTCAAAAGTAATGAACCTACGTTCTTGGCAACCCTCTGCATTGAAGATATAGAATGCTCCTCGGGTCCCATTCCTGAACCCGTGAAGGAGCTACTACTGGAGTTTGAGGATGTCATGCCACAAGACATGCCAAAACGGCTCCCTCCTAGGCGCACTGTGGATCATGAATTTGAGTTGGTGCCGGGCGCGAAGCCACCTGCCCGGGCACCCTACAGAATGTCACAACCCAAACTCACCAAGCTCCGGAGACAATTGACAGAAATGTTAGACACAGGGATCATTGTACCCTCCAAGTCCCCATATGGTTCCCCTGTTCTATTCCAAAAGAAACATGATGGCATCCTACGAATCTGTGTGGATTATCGGGCTCTAAACAAAATCACAGTGAAGAACAAGTACCCTATTCCGCTAATGGCAGACTTGTTCGATAGACTGGGTGGTGCGACGATGTTCACCAAGATAGACCTGAAGATAGGTTATTGGCAAGTTTGGATCGCAGAGGGTGATGAACATAAGACGACCTGTGTGACAAGATACGGGTCGTACGACTTCTTGGTTATGCCATTCGGCTTGACTAACACCCCAGCCACATTTTGCACTCTGATGAACCAAGTCTTCCGAGAGTACATTGATGAATTTGTGGTGGTCTACTTGGACGACATCATGGTATATAGCCAAACATTGGAAGAACACCTGGTTCACTTGCGGAAGGTCCTAGCTCGATTGCGGGAGCATGAACTATATGCAAAGCTATCCAAGAGCTCTTTCGCACAAAGGCAAATCGACTTCCTCGGACATGTCATCGAGGAAGGGCGGATCAAGATGGACCAACAGAAGATTCAGGCAATCACAAATTGGCTGCCACCTAAGGATATCCACGCCTTGAGGGCGTTCCTTGGCCTATGCAATTTCTACCGGCGATTTGTGAAGAACTACTCCCTCATCGCAGTGCCATTGACAGAACTCCTCAAGAAGGTCACGCCATGGTATTGGGCCCCCAGACGAGCAGAGGCCTTCAATGCATTAAAAGCGGCTATGTCAGTAGCCCCGTCTTGGCCCTCCCTAATTTGGCCAAGCCATTAGAGGTACAAACGGATGCATCCGACTATGCCCTCGACGGAGTCCTTCTATAAGAAGGGCATCCTGTAGCGTACGAGAGCCAAAAACTAAAGGATGCAGAGCGGCGCTATGTCGCCCATGAGAAAGAATTATTGGCTGTCGTCCACTGCTTGTGCCTTTGGAGGCACTATCTACTGGGGACCCCATTTGTGGTCAAGACATACAACACAGTTGTTAGCCATTTCATGACCCAGCCGAAGTTGAATGGTCTATAAGCTAGGTGGCAGGAACTCCTAGCTGAATTCCACTTCAACCTGGAGTACCAAAGTGGGAAGACTAATAATGTTGCTGATGCACTCAGTCGGAGAGCTGATATAGCATCGGTGTGCCTACTCGCCACCCTAAGAAGGAGCGAAATTGCCACCTTCATCAAGGACCAGATACAGGATCTACTCAGCAAGGATCCTTCTGCACAGTATTTGGTTTATTTAGTATGACAGGGCAAAACTCGCCAGTTCTACATGGAAGATGGTTTTCTGAAAGTGAAAGGAAACTGACTTTATGTTCTTAAAGGAGGAGATCTGCGAAGCACTCTTCTGGCGGAATGTCATGATACTCTGTGGGCCGGCCATCCCGGTGAGGAACGCACCATACCGTTGCTTCGTCGTGCATATTATTGGCCTCAAATGGCCGACGACGTCACTCAGTATGTGAAAACTTGTCTAGTATGCCAGAAGGACAAGTTAGACCGCTTGACACAAGCGGGACTCTTGGAACCGCTAGCTGTCCCAAAAAGGCCTTGGGAAAACGTTTCCCTGGATTTCATCACCGGATTGCCCAAGGTCGGAGATCTCACAACTATCTTGGTTGTGGTTGATCGGTTTTCCAAGTATACTACCTTTATTGCAGCCCCACAATATATATCAGCAGAAGATACAGCTCGACTCTTCTTCTCTCATGTCGTCAAGTATTGGGGCCTGCCCAAAGACATTGTTAGTGATAGCGACTCATGCTTCACTAGCAACTTTTAGACTCAGCTCTTTAAGTGCCTTGGGTCAAAATTGAGTCACAGCTCAAGTTTTCATCCGCAATCTGATGGCCAGACGGAGCGGTTCAATGGTATGTTGGAGGAATATCTCCGCCACTTTGTAACATGGTCGCAAAAGAATTGAGTGAAGCTTCTGGATGCTGCTCAACTGTGTTTCAATTCACAAAAGAGCTCTAGTACAAACAAAAGCGCTTTTGAAATTGTTACCGGACAGCAACCGCTACTCCCACACGCTGTGAACGCACCAAATATGTCTAAATCTCCTCGAGCTGCTAGCTTCTCAAAGGATGGAAGCAAAATTTGGAGATAGTGCGGAGCTATCTTGTCAAAGCTCAAAAGCGGATGAAGAGGCATGCTGATCAGAATCGTCGCTTTGTTGAATACCAAGTAGGAGACAAAGTGATGGTCAAAATTCCGAAGCGGTACTTATTTGCGGGGGTACATGGCCCTCGCCTATTGCAAAATACATTGGACCCTTGTCCATTGAAAGACGCATTGGGAAGGTTGCATACCGGGTGGATACCCCAGCTTGGTGGAAAATTCATCATGTCTTCCATGTCAGTCTCCTGAAACCTTTTCGGAAGACACAGAGGATCCTTCACGGAGTCAGCTTACAATACCTAGTATTCGAGGTCCCAATTCAACTGGGAAAAGGCGTGTTGAAGCTATCCTTGATGATAGAGCGATTCATGCCTCAAGGAAAGATCACCAAGAGTTCTTGGTGAAATGGCAGGGCTGTGATGCAGAAGAGAATATTTGGGAGATGAGAACAAACCTCAAAGCTTACAAGAGCCTCATTGAAGATTATTTGGCAAGTAAGGCGCCGAGGACGTCGCCAACTCAGGTGGGGGAGAATGTCATGGGCGGCTTTCCAGCCATGCCCCATGACCCCTTGGGCGCGCCCCGTGGTGTCCTAATAAGCCTCTCAATGCCTAGCGCCACGGACGGCCCCGTGGTCTTGGCCGCGCCAAGTGACAAGCGCGCAGGTGCCTCTGTCGCCCCACCGATATCCCTCGCCAGCGCCCAGACGCAGGCAGATGCCAACAGCGCTGCGCGCACAGACAATGCCGCGCGCGTCGACCGTGATGCCAAAGACGCTGCTGCTGACAAAGGACCTGTTTCTACTTTGTAGAAAACTAAGTCCTTTTCATTGTAAATATAAAGTAGTTTTATTTCATGTACTTCCATTATGTTTCTCTAGCTTAGTCAAGTCTAGTCTTGTAGCTTTGGTTTATTTTTTAAGCATTATTAGGGGGGATCAAGCATTCAAAACTTTCTAGCAAGCAACAATTCTCTGTACTGGTGTCTCTCCCCCTCGACACCGCCTTGCTTTTCTGTAATAGTTTTCATTAATGCAATCAAGTTTTCTTTCATTCTCAATTCTCATTTCTGTTCTCTCAATTGCCCTTGACATTGGTTTTCCCGTACGGTACTGACAATCTAGTCTAGCGTACGGAGGGGACCTCAGTTGGCGGATAGTGACTGCACAGACATCAGTTGCTTAGCCTTACGTCACCCTTCCAAGGAATCTCAAAAAGGCGCCGCGTAACAGTAGGTACGTTGAAGACGAAATTGAGAGCGGAGTAGAAATTTTAAATGTATTTTATATACTACAAGAATGGTTCGTGATTATTTAATGACGAAAAATATTATGATTGTATTATTGTGCAATGATTGAAGACAAACCAAAAGAAGACAAAAGAACCATTGAAAAAAAGAGAACACGTGAAATTGAAAAGTTAGGCAGCAAATTTGTAAATGAAGTAGCAGCAGGCGACGCGAGAGTTCAAGCTCGCGTTAGAGCTCGCGTCGCGAGGGCTTACAGCGAGATGGATGCGTGCAGTAGATCTAGCGACGCCAGGGTTACAGCGAGATGGAACTCGTGTTGCGTGGTCTATAGTGAGGGTGTTCCAGGTTTTAAAGCCTATTTTGTTTCCTTTTTGATTTTGGATTTGGTTATTTCATTTAAGTCTTTTCCCTACATATATAAATAGTTATTAAACACCATTTTTAGAGAAGTTTTTGGGCGGGAGGCAAGAACATCACGTGAAACAACTTTTGGAGGAGAAAATCATCAAGTTCTTCATTCCTTCATCTTTTCTTTATAATTTGTTTATGCAACATACTTAAAATTTGTTACTACGAACATAAGTGGCTAAGCACTCTAGTTTCTAGGATCGTGGTTGACATGATTATTAACGTTTATTAATTACATTTTCGTTAATTCAGATTATCATCTTGCGGTTATTTCTTTAGTTCTAGTTTTAACTTGTGAATTATCGTAGCTACCAATTCACCCTACTATATATGCTATGCTTGGGAAAGCCGTGTTTAGATTAGAGTAGAATTAAAGAGAGCTTGTTTCTGAACCCGTGGCTCAGGGAACGATTTCGCGGTTAGGATAGGAATATACCATACAATCTTGCTTAGTTGAATACCGTATTATATTCGTTCATGATAGATTCAATACTATAGGAATATAAGATTGATATATTGCGTACATGCGAGTAGTATTGTGGGAAAATGCTATTCATATAAATGATTCAGTTAATTAGCAGCCATAGATAATCTGGATTAAGGAGTGTGATTATTGAACTTAAAAGGATTGATAAACCAACCACAATCCTGGAATTTTCATCTCCTATGAATTAAAATCTCATCATACATATTTGCATTCTTGATAAATTAGTTGTTACTTGTTTACTTTCCGCAATCGTAGATTAATAGAAAAATATCACTCTTGATTATCTTGGACAATTAACCGATTTTAGTTTGCTTAGTTAACTATTGATCTAAGTTTATGTGGGTCCGACATCCGACATTTGAGTCACTTTATTACTTGACGGTCACGTATACTTGCGTGTACTTGGGGAACCAACAACTTTTTGACAACTTATTTGGATGATTGTTATATGTTATATTGCACCGTATTGTAACTTTAAATGCAATGTTTGTTTTGATTGTTACTTAAATTATATTATATTGTAACGTTAAATCCATCACTACGTAACAATAAAAAGTGTCACTATATGTAACGACCGACTTGGTGTGATCACATCGTTATCATATTTTTCTCTCTCATTTTGTCCTTCCTTATTATGAAATAATTATATTTTATCTTTTTACTCTACCTTTTTATATAATAGTTTTATCTTGTACCATATTTTTTCTTTGTGATATTGCAAGTTTATTATTCATAATGTTGGTGCATGACATCATGAAACGATGATAAACAATACAATCTATCCAAACATTGTATCAATCAAAACGATACGATACAATACAATACAATACAATATATATAATATATTATGAAATGATACATAACAATCATCCAAACAAGATGTAACTAAAATAATAATAGTTACTGCCAATGTTAGACATTAGTTATTATATTTGATAATTCTTTATAGGAATTATGAATTTCCCCCCCACATAATTACTTGATACTTATCACTAATTTTATTTTTATACTTTTCGCAGGTTGTTTCCATGATAGCAACAGTAGAATCCCTTATTAGAGAATGATGGAGCAAAAGAAAAGAGAAAATAATAGCTATAAATAAAAGGCAAGCTAAAATCACACAAATTTCATTGAAAATGACCATTTAACATACTACGTGGATAAGTTGTTGAAATTTTAAATTTTAAAATATAGGTATGATCAAATAACTGATAATTTATGGATAAATTTTGGTGAAAGCGATGGTGATTTTAGAAAAAATAAAAGATGATAAACCGATATCATACATGCAAAAATTACAACGAGCAAATTTGCTACCAAAATATTCTAAGAATTTACTTCTTTCCCCTAATATATTCTTTCAAATTCATCCGAAAATAATTTTATGTACGTTTATGTTTTACAATGACAATAAAAAAAAAACTCTAGTGGTGGATTGTATCTATGGCAACATATATTCTCACATGGTCAATTTTATGTAGCACTGTCGATAAAAAGTTATGATCATATCAGAGCAATGAAAATAGATGAAAGGAACATACACCAAGAATATTGTCTGCATATACTCTATAAGAAAGCATTAGTGAGATATTTTTCATTACATGTTTATACTTTATAAAATTAAAATATCTAATTAAACTTTAAATGTACATCTTCTTATATTCGGATGACATTCAATCATCTTGACCTCGACAAATAAGCTACCACATAACAATCCACGTTGATCATTCACAAAACAAATGCTTATTAATTCATGTGTAAATCTTTACAAAAGATTTTGTTTCAATAATATTAATATTATTTTGCAAAATTGTATATTACATAACTCACTATTAAGGATGGCAAGCGGTGCGGTGCGGTTGCGGGGTGAATCCGCATAAACACGCAAAGATTTTAACTCGCCCTGCTCCGCCCGCGTAGCATTTTCACCCGCGTTCACCCTACCCACACACACCCGCGTCCACCCGCCCCGCATAAGTTTTTTATTTTATTTTGTTTGCTTATTTCTATTTTATATTTTGGCTGAAATTTCAGTTTAATCAACCAAAAATTTGAAAGTTCTTTTGTTGCTTATGTACTAATTCTTCAATTTTTTTAAAAAAAGAATCTGTTGGTTATTGTAAAAAGCAGATGACCGCTTATGTATTAATTTAGTATTCATTATAAAATAGTATTTACATTCCTATAATATTATTTCTAATATTCCTTGATAACTTGTGTATAACCCAATAATAAAATTAATTTGTTTGAGTTAGCTAAAAAAAATTGACTCTAAAAGAAGTTCAATAGGAAAGTTAAAAAAAAGTCTGCTTTGATCAAAAAAATATTAAACACGAAATATTATATTTGTCTTTTCGAAACAAAAGTCTATAAAAAACCATAACTTGAAGTTATCATCGAACTTCAAAAGAATAAGAAAGAAAATTTACTTAAACCCGCATAAACCCGCATGACCCGCATCCCGCCCCGCATCAATTTTTATGAAAAGATATTTCAACCCGTCCCGCCCCGCACCGCACTCGCATAACTGTGAACCCACCCCGTTCCGCATAGCCTTCAATATTCACCGTAGACTTGTCTTCAACTTCATTTGCACGATTCAAGGACAACCTCTATTAAGAAAAAAAAGTAAAACAAGAGTGGAAAAATAATATATTACGTAGTAATTTATATCGCCACTCGTGTGACAAAATCATAATAGAACCCAAGACCTCACCTCAAGCAATAACATCAAAAGCAAACCATTCAAAAGTCGTCGCCATTACCTTTCTCTCTGAGTTTCATATAGTCGTCGACTTCAACGCCGTTGGGTCCCTCCGGGGACCGGTAAACGAAAAGGTCTTCAACGCCGTTCCCTGAACCAGTTGAAGACCTTTTTATTCTACATTTTCCAATCATTTAATTAACCTTTGATTTCAATCTAATTCTCAAAGCGTTGTGTGTGTATATATAATATTCGAGTGATAATGGGTTGTCGCAGCAGCAAGGCAGCTGATGCTAGCACAATTTCGCGATGGCGTTCCACTGGCATCGTTGCTTTACGCGACTCTAAATTGAAGGCATTTCCTTTTTTAATTGTTTTATTTTCTTTTTTCTGATTACAATTAATTACATCTTCTTATTGCAATCACAGTTCGTATAATGTTTATTTCATGGCACTTTTAATTCATCGCCTTTCGTTTCACTATTTCTGAAAAATATGTTTTTGGACTTCAAATCCATTGTATTCTCATATATGTTTGATTAGCGTTTGATGGATGATGCTTACTGTTATGAAATTCATAATATAGCTAATAAGGCAATTCAGCTAGCCCGTTTGAAAAAGGTCAAATATTTGTGATGAAATGTTTGTTTGACTATCTTTTTTGTTTCTGTAAACAGACATTTCCTGATGAAGTTTTTGACCTGGAAAGATCTGTACGTACCCTCGACTTAACGCACAATAAACTGGGTATTGCTCTTTAGTTTCTTGAGCTCATAATTTTATATATATTTATTATCACTTTAGAGTATAAAACAAATGCTACTAGAAGATTGTTTTCGTATACTTCTTTATCTTATTTTCCTAAAGATTGTTTTCTTGGAAGCTAACTATTACTATTCTGTTGTGACAGTTGAAATTCCCGTGGAGATCAACAAACTAACTAACTTACAACGTCTTGTAAGTACAATATCCTGCTCTCCCTCTTTTTTTTTTTTTTTCCGTTTCTTAAAATTGAACATATTCCTATTAATGATGACCATATTTCTTAAGTTGATTATCTGATACTAAGAGCAAAAAATTTGTATTTCCAATTATCTCTATTCAGATTTTAGCTGATAACGTTATTGAGCGCCTTCCCATGAATTTGGGATTGCTTCAGTCTTTGAAAGTGGCAACACTTGATGGGAATCAGATCACAAACTTGCCTGATGAATGTAAGTGCAGATATGTTAGATCACTCATGTTGAGTGGATTACCTTTTTCTTATATATGACTGCACTCTCGGTTCTAACCATAGAAACTTCATGTGTTCAGTGGGGCAGCTGGTGAAACTTGAGCGTCTGTCTGTTTCAGCAAACTTGTTGACAAGCTTGCCTGACACAATCGGGAGCTTGCGTAGTGTAAGTGATTCATTACACTTTATCTGGTACCTGCTTTGTTAGTTCATTTAATGTGCTAATAAAGTTATTGATTATACGTTGTTTTATTGTTTGTTAAAAATATTTTTATTGTAAAGGTGTTTGGTGATAAAAGATTTACTTAAGTTTTGATCTTGCCAATGCCTTTGTTTGGAGAATTCTTCTAACTTGATATCCAGGACTATTGTGCTTAAGCTGTAGGTTTCAGTTGATACATATTTCTATGAAAGAAAGCCTAATTTATTTCTCAATTGTGCTAGTAAGCCCTTATTGTGACATTTATGTTACACCTCTTGCTTAATATTTTGATTAGTTTACCGTTATCTTTTCATTGTCACTGTTAAACAGAGTAAGTACTACTGTGTAGACTCGTTATAACTTATCATTCAAATTCTCGTGGTTGTTGTCTTGAAGTGATGAATTGGAGGCTCTGAATCAAGTTCGATGGTTCTGTTGACTCTATAAGGGCGTTTACAATTGCACAATATTGTTATTAAAAGATTATCAGTTACTTATGAATTCTAGATGATGTTTTTCTCTCTGTCTGTGTGTGTGAAGGTCATATTGCTTAGACTGGCATCTTCTCAGTTCTTTTTCACTGAAAACTTTGAGCTTTAGAATTTATAATATATTTTGGCAATGCAGTTGGTTTTGTTAAATGTTTCAAACAACAAGTTAAAGTTTCTTCCGGAATCAATTGGAAGTTGCTTTTCTTTGGAAGAACTGCAAGCAAATGGTACCTTCATCTTTAGCTCATAATCCTTCTGATTTTTCTGTCTCTCCTTTTCCTTTGGTTTCCTAGGCGTCGGAGCTTTGTATGTATATCAAATTGAACATTAGAATTTCCATCTTACATCTGAGAAGACTAGTCTTTGTAGTAGCCATTTTGAGTTGATATATAATATCATTTTCTTTTCTCCTTTTTCCTCAGATTCACAGTTAGTACTTCTATTGCTTTCTCTTGAGACTATGATTGCTTCTGTTACAGATAACTCTATTGAAGAGCTTCCTGGTTCAACTTGCAATCTCATTCAACTAAAATCACTCTGTTTGAATAATAATAATCTCAATCAGGTAATTTTCAAAATTTCCTCTCTCTCTCACTCTCACGTACACACTCATGGACATGTGCACAAGCATGGTAAGTATAAGTAGATCTAAGGTTTTACTGTCTGTACCACGTAATATTTTTGAGTAAAACCGATATTTACTTTGTTATAGACTAAAATTTTCTTTTGATGCTTGTAGTGTTTTCTCTCTCCCCCCCCCCCCCCCAACCCTCTCGCTCCCCCTTTCCTTACAAAAGACTATTCAACAGAATTGTATATAAATATGTTATATAGCTCTTCATCAACCATAAGACAAGCATGGAAAAGCATTTTCTTTAACGAAGAAGAAGCTTTACATAGGGAAACTGTAATTGAAACATCCTCGTGTCTTTAACTTGAGATGTGAAATAGTCGTTGTGCCAAATATAGATATTTGCTTAGTAATCTTCATCTGAAGTCATTTGTTTAAACTTCTAAGTAGATTCTTGTCTTTAAGGCATTATCATCCTGGAATTTACTATTCTACTAGCTTTTGTGCTTATTTTATAGACATCTTTTAGCTGTTGATATGTTGGTTCTCATTTTCTCAGATGCCTTTAAACTTATTAAAAGAATGCAAGGGTCTGCAGAGCATAGCTCTACATGGCAATCCCATTTCCATGGACCAATTTCAACAAGTCACTATTGGGCTCACTTCCGTGCATCCTGAAAAAAGTCACTAATGGAGATCTCCATTGACTACTTTTCTTTCAGATGGAAGGATTTCAAGAATTTGAAACCAGGCGTAAAAAGAAGTTCGACAAACAAATTGATTCAAATGTGATAATTAGTTCTAAAGGGCTTGACGAGGGTGTTGATTTATGATACCAATGTTACCGTATTTTTGTAAGGCTCTCCATCTTATTAATCTTGTCTTTATATCTTTACTTCCTATTTTGGTTAAAAAAAATGAAACTTCTCCCATCCTATACGGTTAGGCATAAGCCACATTTCACGAAAAGGGGTTGGCATCTGCTTGTAATGTCTTTTACGTCTAAATTTGACAACTTCATTGTAGTCAAATGCTCATGTCATTACTTGATATGCATGTTAGCTTTGATCTTACCTCCGTACCATATTACCTCTGCTATCATTTACGCCCCAACCATATAGCTTGTATGACAACTATAAGCTTATAGCGCTGCCACTGAGGGTATCCATGGTGGAAAACATGTTCAATATAAAAAAAGTACGAAATAATTGCTTACGGACAATGTTCCTTGCAACATGATTCTGTTGTCTACCAGTTAATTTGATTGCCAAACTAGTTTCAACTGAGTATATGCTGAAATGCCAGATCTGCTGGCCAATTTGTTTTGTTGCAGTTGGGTGGAAATGTGAGGCGTTGTAATTGTTTGACTTCGATAAATGGCTATTACTGCTGACTGCTAAGAATATGCTCAGGCCATACAAACTTAGTAGAGCCTTCAAATCAACTTAAACAACATCAAAAACACGAATCACACATAGATTCAAGCCTAATACAACAACAACAACAACAACAACCCAGTATAATCCCACTTAGTGGGGTCTGGGGAGGGTAGTGTGTACGCAGACCTTACCCCTACCCTGAGGTAGAGAGGCTGTTTCCAAATAGACCCCCGGCATCCTTCCCTCCAAGAACTTCCCACCTTGCTCTTGGGGAGACTCGAACTCACAACCTCTTGGTTGGAAGTGGAGGTTGCTTACCATCAGAGCAACCCCTCTTGTCCAAACAATTGATTTCAACATTATTACCTTCAAGATTATAACATTTTACAACTAAAAACACAATCAGACACATAAATAGGAAAGAATGGAGTGAAGCCACTCTGTTAATTTTCAGAAATATAGCAGGAACATTGGTGTGATCTTATGCAAATGTCTAGAGTGTTACTGTAATGTATAAAGCATGAACCAAATTTTTTGAAGGAAAAAAAAAACTAGTGTGGAGAAAATGAATGAAAATACCCACGGTTAACGCCCCGGGGAAATTTCTATGTTAATACCCACTAACAATAAAATTATCCCAGATTTCTGCATTATGCACACCTTACGTATTCGCATTATGCATATTCCACCATATAATTACATTCTTTGATTTACATCTTAACTGTTCGATTTTATTACAAAAAGATGCAAGATTTGTGATTCAGATTTAAATATTTCTTATGGCTGAATTGAAATACCAAAATAAAAAATAATGTTGCGCCTTAGTTCATATAATCTCTAATCTTAATATAGCTATTCATTCTATTCGTTCACTAGGCAAAAGGGAGGGAATCAAAACCAGCGGTGTGATTTGGTTAGCAGAAATCGTTTTACACATTCATGCCAAGTCTCAATTAGTTGTTTTGCCAAAGGTGAAACTAAAAATAAAAAGAAGAAAAAATACAATACATATTAAGAATGGTAAAGGTGAGAAATTTCACACAAAGGACAAGATACAGTAACTGTAATCAAATTGTACCATATCTTTTTCCACACAAAATAATTCACTAAAGTTACACCACGTGAGTGACCAATTTTACTAGAGTATCCTTTTACACACAAAAAAATAATGAAATAATCGTATGAATTCGAACAAGTGAAATTAAAGTGGTAATTTCTTACCCCTTAGCAGCACGTGAGCAGGGGCGGATCTATGTTGTAGGAAAGGTTGGTACGCCACCCGCAAGCTTCGATCGAGATTGTATTTATATCTTTATGCACATAGTAGATTATGTATAAATACTAAAGGTGGCACCTACACTATATAATTGGTGCAAGGTGCCACTGGCAAAGGGCAAGGTTTTCCATCCAATTGAGGGGAGTTCGAACCTAGTCTACGACGTGTATTTTGCTGTCTTTTTACTTTTTTTGGCTTACTGCAAATGATTGTTTTTACGTGTATTTTTGTTCTTTCGGCTTGCTTCAAATACATGTTTTTGTATTTTGCTCTTTTTGGCTTGTTGCAAATACACATTTTCACATGTATTTTGCTCTTTGGATTTGGTGCAAATACACCTTTTTTTTTTTGTAAGAATTCCTCTTTTCACTATCCTTTATTAATCCTAATTGACTGTTTTTTAATTAATTCTTAATTTTTTTCTCGCTATTTTAGGTATTACTCTCACTAAGTGCTAAATTTAAATAGATTATGGTTGTTGTTGTGTTATTTATCTTGATCACCTGATATTAAGAGTGATTCTGCTATGTTCTCAATCATGATATGGCCCTATAAGGACGCCAGTTAGAAGAAGTACCAGCCTCATAAGAAGTCAGTACGAAGCTCCCACCGGATTGTGTATGTACCAAAGGTGCGAGTATCATAATAGAGCTTCAAGTTATGGACGTGAATTACACCTAGGTGGAAGGGAGGTCATGAGAGAGATAGAAGATACGATGCGGGATTTTAAGGTAAGTAAGGTAAAAGTGAACAACGTATGAGATACTCAAGGGCAGAATATCATGAATAGTCTATACTTCGGATAGAAGGCTATAAGCACGAGGATTCAATATCCAAGAATAATAGCAGCATCGTCAATGGCATATCTTCTAGTCAATGATTTCTAGGTATCGAGAGGTCTAGTTAAGAACGTAGAGAAAAGTTAAAGGGGATGCGATATCTCGTTTGATGTTTCAGAAATGCATAAGGGGAATCGATCGCAAGCTAAATTATGATAGAACAACAGGGTTTTAGAAAGACAAAAATAAGGATAAGAAGAAGGTAAGTGAGAAGGTGACGACAATGGATAAGTCCTTGGGATAAAACCCGTGAAAACAAAGGAGCTGATGGTCCCTCTAAGTTATAGAACGCTCAATATAGCCTAAATAAACTCAAAGGAGTCTAAGACTAGTAGCATTTAGAAAAGATGGAATGCTGCCTGAGGATGTAATTGTGATAGATAAAGGACGATGTTTGGGCCTTCGATTAAGTAATGATTTGAAGAGAATTTCATGGATTGTACGGGATTAAAATACCCACGTAAGTCAATCACATTGGGATGCTATAAAATACGATCATTAAAGTACAGTATCACCCCTAAGTGGATCAGAAAAATAAATTTAAATATTCATCCATGCAACGTAAGCCCTAGTGGCAAGGTATGATGTAAGAAGTTTCAAGTTATCAGTGGTATATTGTAGATTAATATCGAGGTGAATTAACGATGGATGGACAATAGTCACAAAGTATGAGATGAGATTAGGCCGCCATTCTTAAAATGAACAGTAATGAGGAAGTATCAAAGGACTAAGATTTATTAATATGGGATAAGCAATTGATAATGAAAGGGAACGGGTGGTAAGCCTACCACAAATGATATTAAAATGGGAGCGGGTGGTACGCCTATCACAAGTATGATGAAATGGGAGCAGGTGGTACGCCTACCACGAGATATTGAGAAATGGGATCGGGTTGCACGCCTGCAACAAGATGAGTTGATTATGAAAGTCGTCTTATCTCTTTATTTTGTGATAGAAGCTAAACTGTAGTTGTACGATTTATTGTTCCTGATATTCATTTCTATCTGTTGCCCCTGAAGCATGCTCCTACCCTCCGCTTAACTGGTTTATTCATGTTGTTTTCCATTTATTCCTGTTTTATTTTCTGCTGCATATTATATAACTGCACAGGTTTATTTGGTAGTCTGATCCTAGCCTCGTCACTACTTCGCCGGGGTTAGGCCAGACACTTACCAGCACATGGGGTCGGTTGTGCTGATGCTACACTCTGCACTTATGTGCAGATACCGGAGCAGCATTTGAGCAGCAGCGTTAGATCGGGAGCCATCCTTCAGTCCACGGAGACCCGAGGTAGCCTTGCAGGTGTCCGCAGGCCTGACGTCTCCTCTATCTTACTCTTCATTTTGTTATCTCATGTATCCGAGACAAACAATTGTTAAATTTCTTCAAACGGTTGTATTTAGTATTCTTAGAAGTTCATGGGTAATGTGACGCCAAATTTTGGGTAGAGGTTGATGTTGGATTCCACATTTCTTTTAGTTTTACTTATTTAAGTCTTCCGCTCATTTAATTTATTCCACTGTCTTTACATTAGTCTTGTTAAATTGTTAAAGAAGGATTTTATTGACGAAAAAGGTAGATAAGAGTTGGCTTGCCTAGCTCCTATTAGTAGGCGCCATCACGACTCCCGAGGGTGGGGAATCCGGGTCGTGACAAGTTGGTACTAGAGCACTAGGTTACATAGGTCTCACAACTCACGAACAAACTTAGTAGGGTCTGAGGGATCGGTACGGAGATGTCTGTATTTATCCCCCAGAGGCTACAAAGTTAGAAAAAGTTTCACATTTTTTCTTTCTTGTCATGCGGTTTGGTTTCTTAATGCTAATTGAACTTCTACTCTGTTATTTCGCAGATGGCGAGAACACGCGCTTCCTTATCTTCCGATCAGCAGTCTGAGCCCCAGGCATCTCCCACTAGGGGCAAAGGACGAGGCTGTGTGAGAGGCCGAGGTAGGGGCAGAGCTCAGCCCCGAGCAGCAGCACCACTGGCGGAGGCTTAGGTTGACTTTGACGAGGGGGTTCTGGCCCCAGCTGCAGTAGTTCCAGTGGGCCCAGCTTAGGTCCTAGAGGGGTTTATTGCTACCCCAGTTTTTTAGGACGCTTTGGTCTGGTTGGTGGGCCTCATAGAGAGTGTCACCCGAGCAGGATTGCTTCCTATAGCACCAGCCACTTCTCAGGCTGGAGGAGGAGCCCAGACTCCTGCTGTACGTACTCCGGGGCAGGTAGCTCCCTAGGGTCAGGTTCCAGTGGTTCAACCAGCTATGGCAGTTCAGCCGGGGGTAGTTTCTCAAACCGGCGATAGCGCGGCTATGTCCGCAGATTCTTTGTGGAGGCTATACAGGTTCACCAAGCTCTTCACTACTACATTCAGCGGTGCTTCTTCTGAGGATCCCCAGGATTTATTATATAGCTGCTACGAGGTTCTTCAGAACTTGGGCATTGTTGAGTCCAATGGAGTGGATTTTGCTGCATTTCGCCTATTTAGATCCGCCAAGACTTGGTGGGGGGATTTCTGTTTAGCTAGACCAGCAGGGTCGCCGTCTTTGACTTGGGATCAATTTTCAAAGTTGTTCCTGGAGAAGTTTCTCCCCGTTACTCAGAGGGATGCCTAACGGAGGCAGTTTTAGCACCTCCAGCAGGGTTCTATGACGGTCACTCAGTATGAGACCAGGTTCATTGATCTAGCTCACCATGATCTTGTCATACTTCCCACTGAGAGGGGGGGGGGGGGGGTGAGGAGATTTATTGATGGTTTGACTCAGCCGATTCATCTCCAGATGGCTAGGGAGACTGGTAGTGAGATCATCTTTCAGGAGGAGGCCAATGTGGCCCGCAGAGTTAAAATGGTTTTGTCATAGGGAGGTGGTCACGGGGGAGACAAAAGAGCCCATCATTCTGGCAGATTCAGTGGTACCTCGTCTAAAGGTAGAGATACGTATGGTATAGGCCATCCTCCTAGGCCCTTTCAGTCAGCCCCCAGGTCTCTCATGGTACTTCAGGTGGTCGTGGTTCCCAGCCGCAGTATTCCGAGCAGCCGCCCATCTGTGCACCACCGCTTTAGAGTTTTTAAGGTCGTCAGCCCCAACAGCTGAGGGCTTGTTTTACTTGTGGCGATGCGAGGAACATTACCAGGTACTACCCTCGCGCGCCAGGTGGCCATCAGCATCAGGGTTCTCGTGCCATGGTACCGGCAACAGGTGCTTCACAGCCAACCCAGCCAGCTAGAGGCGGGGGTAGAGGTACTAGAGGTGGATTCAGAGGTCATAGAGGTGGAGCTCAAACCTCTAGAGGTGGAGATCAGCTAGCAGCAGATCGACCTAGGGATAGTACAGGGTGGTGGGGCCCAGCCCTGATGTTACGCCCTTCCAGCTAAGCCCGAGGCTGAGGCTTCAGATGCAGTCATCACAGGTACGGTTCTGGTTTGTGATCGAGATACTTCAGTACTATTTGATCCAGGGTCTACGTATTCATATGTTTCATCTTATTTCGCACAATGCTTAGTCATGCCTAGTGATGCATTAGGTATTCATGTATATGTGTCTACACCGGTAGGTGACTCTATCATGGTCGACCGAGTCCATCGTTCGTGTGTCATAGTGATTGGGGGTCTTGAGACCTGTGTAGACTTGTTGCTCTTAGATATGGTGGACTTCGATATCATATTGGGTATGGATTGGCTATCACCCTATCACGCTATCTTGGACTGCCATGCCAAGACTGTGACCTTAGCGTTGCCGGATATGCCTCGTTTAGAGTGGAGAGGCACACCAGGTTATTCTACCCGCATCGTCATTTCGTACGTGAAGGATCGACGTTTGGTTGAGAAGGGGTGTCTGGCCTATTTGGCCTATGTTCGTGATTCCAGTGCTGAGGTTCCTCCTATAGATTCTATGCCTATTATTCGGGAGTTTCCCGATGTTTTCCCTTCAGA
Organism: Nicotiana tabacum; assembly: GCF_000715075.1. Classification (NCBI taxonomy): domain Eukaryota; kingdom Viridiplantae; phylum Streptophyta; class Magnoliopsida; order Solanales; family Solanaceae; genus Nicotiana; species Nicotiana tabacum. The sequence continues at coordinate 215,408,394 of NC_134085.1, forward strand.
CCTGCCGGGCATGCCACCTGACAGGGACATTAATTTCTATATTGATTTGGCTCCGGGTACTCAACCCATTTCTATCCTGCCATATCGTATGCCGCTGCCGGAGTTAAAGGAGTTAAAGGACTAGTTACAGGATTTGCTAGAGAAGGGTTTCATTAGAGCCAGTGTTTCGCCTTGGGGCGCGCCAGTGTTGTTTGTCAAGAAGAAGGACAGATTGATGAGGGTGTGCATAGACTACCGACAGTTTAACAAGGTAACGATTAAGAATAAGTACCCACTGCCGAGGATTGATGATTTGTCCGACCAGCTTTAGGGTGCCAGGGTATTCTCCAAGATTGACTTGAAATATGGCTACCATCAGTTGAGGATTAGGGCATCCGATGTCCCTAAGACATTTTTCCGCACTCGGTATGGGCATTATAAGTTCCTGGTCATGTCATTTGGGTTGACCAATGCCCCAACAACATTTATGGAGTTGATGAACCGAGTGTTCAGGCCATATTTGGACATGTTCGTGATAGTCTTCATTGATGATATTTTGGTGTACTCCCGCAGCCAGGAGGAGCACGAGAAGCACCTTAGAGTGGTTCTTCAGACTCTGAGGAATAGTCAGTTATATGCCAAGTTCTCCAAGTGTGAGTTCTGGCTGAGTTCAGTAGCATTTCTGGGTCACGTTGTATCAGCAGAGGGTATTTAGGTGGACCCGAAGAAGATTTAGGCAGTCAAGAACAGGCCTAGACCAGCATCAACTACAGAGATTCAGAGTTTCTTAGGATTGGCAGGCTACTACCGTCGGTTTGTGAAGGGGTTTTCATCTATTGCAGCCCTGATGACCAGGTTGACCCAGAAAGGTGCCCAGTTCAGATGGTCCGACAAGTGTGAGGCGAGCTTTCAGAAACTCAAGACAACTCTGACCACGACACCGGTGTTGGTTTTGCACACAGAATCTGGGCCTTATACCATTTATTGTGATGCTTCCCGTATTGGGCTTGGTGCAGTGTTGATGCAGGATGGCAAGGTTATTGCCTATGCTTTGAGGCAGTTGAATATTCATGAGAAGAACTATCCAGTGCATGATTTAGAGTTGGCTGCTATTGTTCACGCCTTGAAGATTTGGAGGCACTAATTGTATGGCGTGGCATGTGAGGTGTTCACTGACCACAAGAGTCTTCAGTACTTGTTCAAGCAAAAGGAGTTGAATTTGAGGCAGATGAGGTAGTTGTAGTTGTTGAAAGACTATGATGTCACCATTTTATATCATCCAGGGAAGGCCAATGTGGTGGCCGATGCGTTGAGTAGGAAGTCAGCCAGTATGGGCAGTCTTGCTTATATTCCAGTCAGTTAGAGGCCACTTGCTTTGGATGTTCAGGCTTTAGCCAATCAGTTCGTGAGACTGGATGTTTCTGAGCCCAGTCGTGTATTGTCTTGCACGGTCGCTCGTTCTTCATTATTGGAGCGTATCCATGATCGGTAGTTTGATGATCCCCATTTGTGTGTCCTTAGGGACATGGTGCAGCGTGGAGGTGCCCAGCAGGTTACCTTAGATGCGGATGGAGTTTTGAGATTTCAGGGGCAAGTTTGTGTGCCCAATGTAGATGGACTTCGAAAATTGATTTTAGAGATGGCCCATAGTTCCCAGTACTCTATTCATCCGGGTGCCGCGAAGATGTATCAAGATTTGCGGCAGCATTATTGGTGGCGTAGAATGAAGAAGGATATTGTAGCATATGTGGCTCGGTGTTTGAATTGTCAGCAGGTCAAGTATGAGCATCAGAGGCCTAGTGGTCTATTTTAGAGGATTGAGCTTCCCGAGTGGAAGTGGGAGAGAGTTACTATGGATTTTGTTACTGGACTTCCGTTGACTCGGAAGAAGTTTGATGCGATATGGGTTATTGTTGATAGGCTAACCAAGTCAGCACACTTCATTCTTGTGGCAGTCTCCTATTCATCCGAGAGATTAGCTGAGATTTATATCCGGGAGATCGTTCGCCTTCATGGTGTGCTGGCATCTATCATTTCGGACCGGGGTAAGCAGTTTACCTCGTGCTTATGGGGAGCAGTTCAGCGATAGTTGGGAACACGGGTTGAGTTGAGCACAATATTTCATCCCCAGATAGACGGGCAGTCTGAGCGGACTATTCAGATTTTGGAGAATATGCCCCGGGCTTGTGTTATTGACTTTGGAGGTTCGTGGGATCAATTATTGCCTTTAGCGGAGTTTGCCTACAACAACAGCTACCAGTCGAGCATCCAGATGGCTCCTTATGAGGCTTTATATGGTAGGCGGTGTCGGTTTCCGATTGGATGGTTTGAGCCGGGAGAGGCTCGGTTGATAGGTACAAATTTGGTTCAGGAGGCCTTGGACAAGGTCAAGATCATTCAGGATAGGCTTCGTTCGGCTCAGTCGAGGCAAAAGAGCTATGCAGATCATAAGGTTCGAGATGTAGCTTTCATGGTTAGTGAGCGAGTATTGCTCTGAGTGTCGCCTATGAAGGGCGTGATGAGGTTTGGGAAGAAGGGCAAGCTTAGCCCTAGGTTCATTGGGCCATTTGAGATCCTTGATCGAGTGGGAGAGATGGCTTATAGACTTGCATTGAAGCCTAGCTTATCAGTCGTGCATCCAGTTTTTCATGTATCCATGCTTCGGAGGTATCACGGCGATCCAACCCGCGTGTTAGACTTCAGCATTGTCCAGTTGGACAAGGACTTGTCTTATGAGGAGGAGCCGGTAGCTATTCTGGACCGGCAAGTTCGTCAGTTGAGATCCAAGAGTTTTCCTTCTATTCGTGTTCAGTGGAGAGGTCAGCCCCCTGAGGCATCGACCTGGGAGTCCGAGTCTGATATGCGGAGCCGTTATCCCCATCTTTTCCCCGACTCAGGTACTCATTTCTTTTGTCCGTTCGAGGACGAACGGTTGTTTTAGAGGTGGAGAATGTGACGACCCAAAGGGTCATCACTTGTTTCCTTACCCTTTCTATGCCTCCGAGGTCTTGAAAACCTCATTTAGAGTTGCCTCGATTTGCGTGCGCAGTCCGGGCATGTAGCTGGAAAGCTTAAATATGAATTCTGTGAGAAAATGTTAAATCTTGATGTTAAATGGATTAAGTTTGACTTTGGTCAACATTTTGGGCAAACGGACCCGAATCCATGATTTGACGGTCCCAGAGGGTCCGTAGGAAAATATGGGACTTGGGTGTATGCCCGGAATCGAATTCCGAGGTTCCAAGCCCGAGAAATGAATTTTTGTGTGAAATTGTTTTCTAAAAATAATTAAGGAAATTGGAAATGAAACTTGATTAAAAGACTGTAGTATCAGGCCCGTATTTTGGTTCTGACGCCTGGTACAAGCCTTATATATGGTTTAAGCGCTTTCTGTAAAGTTTGGTTGAAATCGGACGCCGTTTGACGTGTTTTGGACTTAAAACTCTAAAATTGATGTTTTGTGAAAACTTAGGAGGAAATTAGGGGTCTTAAGGCCTACTTTGATGTTTATGATGTTGTTTTGGCGATTTGATCGCACAGATAAGTTCGTGGGATATTTTTGAGGTTGTGTGTATGTTCGGTTTGGAGCCCGGAGGGCTTGGGTGAATTTTGAGTAGGTTCCGGGAGGTCTTAGACTTAAAATACTAGGTGTTGCAGGTTCAGGAGAATTTGCAGGCTCCAGCGCACCCACGGTCACCTTAGCGCGGTCCGTGGTGTGTGCTGCGTGGATGCGGTCGCCTTAGTATAGTCCATGGTGGAAGCTACGCGGCCGCGGTCGCGGTCGTCCATGCGCGGTCCGCGTAGCTAACTTCAGAGAGCCAGCACTCTCCAGGTCTACTAGCGCGGCCGCATTCCCCTTTTGTGCGGTCCGCTCTGGATGATTCAAAGAGTTGTATTTTGTTCAGTTCTTCAGCGCGGCCGCGGTCCATTTTTGCGCGGTCCACGCTGGGACTTCAGCGGGGGTATATAAAGACGGGAATTTCAGCTATTTTTCACTTTTTCAAAAACCCAAAACATAAGAGACGATTTTCCAAACAATTCTTCTTCTTCAAAATGATTGATAAGTGATTTCTAACTCATTTTCTTCACTCTTTAACATCTTTTAACTTAATTTCAACTTCAACACAAAGATTTTAATAGGGAAATTTGGGAATTTTGGGTAGAACCTAGGTTTTCAAAATTTGGGGGTTTTGGACCTCAATTCGAGGTCCGATTCCAAAATAAATTATATATTTGAGTTCATAGGGGAATGGGTAATCGGGTTTTGGTTCAAACCTCGGGTTTTGACCATGTGGGCCTGGGGGCATTTCTGACCTTTTGGGGAAAAATGATGAAAAAGCTATAATTAGACATGGGTTTGATTTGTTTAGCACATATTGATACTATGAAGTCATTATTGTATAGATTTGGTTGAGTTGGAGCCAAATTCGAGAGGGAAAGCGGTTATTGAGGATTGAATTGGCCGTGGAAGTTTGAGGTAAGTGTTTGGTTTAACATTAGCTTGAGGGAATAGGAGTTGAGTCTTATTTGCTACTTGCTAACTGATCGAGTACGATGTATAGGCATGGTGATGAGTATCTATACATTGGTGTCCAACATGACCGTAAGTCTTAAATTGATAATCGTGTATCCTTAATTGATCCTATGGAAGTTGTGATTGAATATTGGTATAAGTGGTGCCAAGTAGAAGTTAAATAATATTGGTTATAGCTGATTCTCCCTTGCCGGGATGTTTGACTTGTTGTTATTGTTTTCCTCTTGTCGGGAAGTCATTATTTGTGTATTCTCCCTTGCCGGGATTATGTTGTGTATTTTGTTGGAAAGTAATGGGAGCGGGTGGTACGCCTACCACAATTGATAATGAAAGGGAACGGGTGGTACGCCTACCACAAATGATATTGAAATGGGAGCGGGTGGTACGCCTACCACAAGTAATGGGAGCGGGTGGTATGCCTACCACGAGATATTGAGAAATGGGATCGGGTTGCACGCCTGCAACAAGATGAGTTGATTATGAAAGCCGTCTTATCTCTTTATTTTGTGATAGAAGCTAACCTGTAGTTGTACGATCTATTGTTCCTGATATTTATTTTTATCTATTGCCCCTGAAGCATGTTCCCTCCCTCCGCTTAACTGGTTTATTCTTGTTGTTTTTCCGCTGTACTTGTATATATATATATCTGCACAGGTTTATCTGGAGTCTGTTCCTAGCCTCGTCTCTACTTCGCCGGGGTTAGGACAGACACTTACCAGCACATGGGGTCGGTTGTGCTGATGCTACACTCTGCACCTATGTGTAGATACCAGAGCAACATTTGAGCAGCAGCGTTAGATCGGGAGCCAGCCTTTAGTCCACGGAAACCCGAGGTAGCCTTGCAGGCATCCGCAGGCCCGACGTCTCATCTATCTTACTCTTCATTTTGTTATCTCATGTATCCGAGACAAACAATTGTTAAATTTCTTCAAACGGTTGTATTTAGTATTCTTAGAAGTTCGTGGGTAATGTGACACCAGATTTTGGGTAGAGGTTGATGTTGGATTCCGCATTTCTTTTAGTTTCACTTATTTAAGTCTTCCACTCATTTAATTTATTCCGCTGTCTTTACATTAGTATTGTTAAATTGTTAATGAAGGATTTTATTAACGAAAAAGGTAGATAAGAGTTGGCTTGCCTAGCTCCTATTAGTAGGCGCCATCACGACTCCCGAGGGTGGGAAATCCGGATCGTGACACCCAGAACCCGGTGTCACAAGTGCAGTAGCATCTACTGACAAGGAAATATAATACAACATCTATCCGGAATACATTAGACAGGAAGTAAATACAGTATACGGGAAGGGACTGCTCTTGCTGCGGCCGTCTCGAACAATGCAGCTCACCTAGTCCCCGAATCATTCGTGCTGCTACACCCAGTAGACCGCTAGAGTTACATGTACCTGTGCAACAAAAATGCACAGAAGTGTAGTATGAGTACGAAAACAACGTGTACTCAATGAGTATCCCGCCTAATCTCGAAGAAGTAGAGACGAGATGGTCGACTTCATTACTTACTAGAGGTCCAATAATAATATACTAAAGTGTGAGGAAATCATGAATTTTATATAGCAGTTCTAACTCACAAAGCCAGAAAATTAGGCAAAATACCTTCAATAAATAATAAAGGATTTTCAAGGTTTACTTTTCATTATCTTATCAATTTATATCAAGCCACGAAAGGCAACGTTTCATTTAAAATTCTCAGGCGACAATATATCATGCGCAAATCATGCCAAGGTCGATGGCCCGCTCCAACAGAATTAAAATGTGCACTTGCCGAGGGTCGACGGTGCGCCTATGGATGCATCTATTACCCCACTCGCGAACTAACCTGCGACGCGGTCAACATAAAATAAACACACACCCTGCTCGCGCATCATGCATGCGACGCAGGTACACATAGAGATACATGCTCAAACAATCAATCAAGAATTATCGGGGGACATTATCCAAATAAAACAACTTCTCTTTTAACAATTCGAGAAAAGTAACGTTTAATCCCTTTTTAAATTCATTTACTAATCCGAGGTGATTTAAGCAATCCAAGCCGTCAATAAGTTCACAATTAATCCAAGTATAGCATGCTTTTGGGTCCTAACTACACGGACAATAGCATCATAGTAGCTACGCACAGACTCTCGTCACCTCGTACGTACGTAGCCCCCACAAATAGGAGCACATAATCAATTATTTCACCTATGAGTACAGTTCTCACTTACAAGGTTAGAAAGGAGACTCACCTCGCTCCGAAGATCCATAACCGACATTCCACGCCCTTCCGAAGACTCTAATTGATGCACCATGCTCCAAAACTAGCGAACAATCACGCAAATCCATTAATATATGCTCAAATATTCATTACAATCTAATTTATAGCAATTCCTAACTCCGATCGAAAAGTTGACCAAAACACCCTCGGGCCCACGTGCCTGAAATCTGAAATTTTTCGAAGATAAAGGTTACCCATGACCTTAGGAACTCAAATATATAATTTTCACTAAATTCCATACTCAATATCGTGGTCAAATTCCAAGAAATGTCAATTTCTAGGTTTTCCACCAAAACCTCAATTTTTCCATAATTTCCTTGCCTAAATACATGTATAAACTTTGTATTTAACTCAAAGCTAGTATAAATTACTTACCTCATGACGAGTGATGAAAATGGCACCTCAAAATTGCTCGCCATCGGCTCCAATGGAAGAAAAAGGGTTGAAATGAACCCAACCCCGAATTTTAAAAGACCTCACTACCTCAACTATTTCCACACCTGCGGTCCTTTGACTGCTTCTGCGCTTCCGCAGGTGCGGTTAAAATTCTGCATTTGTGGTCCTCTCTAGGCCACCCCTTTTCGCTTCTGCGCCAACTCTTTCGCAGATCCGTTAATCCCATTTTCGATCCGTTAACCACCCGGAATTCACCCGAGGCCCCCGGTATAACAACCTGACCGGTCGTTTTTGAGCTATAGCGCATTTTTCAGCAGCCTAAGGCCATGAGCATCTTCATTTCAGGTATTATGACTTGTACACGTGGTCGGAATTAGATTTCGGGAAGTTCAGAGTTGAATTGAAAAGAGAATTCTCATTTTGTAAGCTTATAGTTGAAAGAATTAACTATGATTTGAATTTTGAGTAAATGACCTCAGAATCGGGATCTGAAGGTTTCATCAGGTTCGTATGATGATTTCGGACTCGGGCGTATGTCCGGATCGGGTTTTGGATGACCCGGGAGCATTTTGGCACCCATTGTGGAAGTTAGCATTTTTGGAAGGAATTTCATAAGATTGGCTTGAAGTGCATTTCAGCATTATCAATGTCCATTTGGGATTTCGAGACTGGGAGTAGCTCCGTATGGTGATTCTGGAGTTGGGAGCGCGATCGGAAGTGAATTCGGAGGTCCGTACGTCATTTTGGAACCATTTGGCTAAAGATTTCTTTGAAGGTTTTTGAGAAGTTTGACCGAAGGTGGACTTTTTGATATCAGGGTCGGAATCCGATTCCGGAAGTTGGAGTAGGTCCATAATGTCAAATATGACTTGTGTGCAAAATTTGGGGTCAATCCGATGTGATTTAATAGGTTTCGGCATCGAAAATAGAAGTTTGAAGTTCTAAAGTTCTTAAAGCTTGAATTGGAGGTTGATTCATGATTTTAGCGTTGTTTGATGTGATATGAGGCCTCAAGCAAGTCCGTAATGTGTTATGGGACTAGTTGGTATGATTGGTGTGGGTCCCGGGGGCCTCGGGTGGATTCCGGATGACTAACGGATCGAAATTTGGCATTGTTGGATAGCTGAAGGGCCTGGTTGCTGGTATTTCCGCTTCTGCGGAAATGGGACCGCAGAAGCGAGAAAGGGAGCCGCAGAAGCGGATTGTGGTCAGGGGTTCATGGACCGCAGATGCGGTCAAGGGTCCGCAGAAGCGGGACCGCATCTGCGGAATTTGTGTCGCAGAAGCGAAAAGGGTCAGCCTAGGGGAGGACCGCAGAAGCGGCGCTTGGACTGCACCTGCAGAACCGCAGAAGCGGTCAAGGGACCGCAGGTGCAGAATTCACTGAGCCAGTGAGTTCTTTAAAAATCGGGAGAAGGTCATTTCTCTCCCATTTTTCACTTGGTATGGGCAATTTTTGGAGAGCTTCAAGGAGGGATTTCGTCATCTATGTTAAGTTTTGGAGCATTTGTGCAATGGTTCAAGTCTTCGGAAGAATGTAGAATGACGGTTAAGGATCTTCGGAGCGAGGTGAGTCTCCTTTCTAACCTTGTAAGAGGGAATTGTCCCCATAGGTGAGTTAATTGGTTATGTTCTCCTATTTGTGGGGGCTACGTATGCACGAGGTGACGAGAGTCCGTGCGTAGCTACTATATGCTGTTGTCCGGGTAGTCTAGGACCCAAAAACATGCTATACGTGGATTATTTGTAAACTTATTGACATACTGAATTGCTTAAATCCCATAGAATTGGTAAGTGAATTTCTAAAAGGATTAAACTTCATTTTATTAAATTGATTAAAGGGGAATTACTTTTAATTGGATAATTGTTCCCTAATAAATTCCTAATTGGCTATTTGCGCATGATTTTTGATGTGTACCTGCGTCGCATGCATGATTCGCAAGCAGGGCATGTGTTTAAATTTTGGAACGGGCCGAACGCCTCTGCAGATTAAATAGATGCATCTATGGTTCGTGTCGTTCGACCCTCGGCAGTGCACAATTTACATTTCTGTTAGAGCGGGCCGTCGACCTCGGCATGATTTGCGCATGCTTGTAGTGCTTTCCTTGAAACTTATTTGAAGTTGTTGCTGCCTTTTCCCGGGTTTAGAATATTGGTAAAAATAATGAAAATGAGTATTTTCCTATAAAAGAAAGAATTGTCTATTTGCTTCTCCCTATTGAAATACAATCATGTTTTATAAATCCACGATTAAATATATTATGGATAAATCATTATTGGACCATTAGTAAGTGTCAAAGTTGACCATCTCGTCTCTACTTCTTCGAGATTAGTCGGGATACTCATTGAGTACTCATTGTTTTCGTACTCATACTACACTTCTGCGCATTTTTGTTGCACAGGTCTACATGTGGCCAGTGACTTAGTGGCATAGAGGCATGGTTGACACAGAGACTAGGTGAGCTGTACTTCCCTAAGGAGATTCCGCAGCTAGTATAGTCTCTCTCATATTTTATTTATTTTCTGTCCAATTGTATTCCGGACAGTTATTGTACTTATTTGGTTTCTCTTAAAAATTGATCATATACTCGTGACACCGGGTTCTGGGATGTATTTGGGTTTAATTCAGAAATTTTAAAGTTGTTAAACATTTCATTATTTATTCAGATGAATGTACTAATGTATTGTTTTAATCGCATAAAAGAAGTATTTTCAGAATTATTAAAACAAGGATTTAATTAAGAATTTCAGTTGGCTTGCCTGGCAGTGGTGTCCAGCGCCACCACGACCCTTAGTGAATTTTGGGTCATGACACCTAGGACCTCAACCAATCACATCAACCAGTTCTAAAACACATTACGGACTTGCTCGAGGCCTTAAATCACATCAAACAACGCTAAAATCATGAATCGACCTCCAGTCCAAACTTAATGAACTTTAAAATTTCAAACTTCTATTTTCGATGTTTAAACCTATCAAATCACGTCCGATTGACCTCAAATTTTGTACACAAGTCATATTTGACAATGCAGACCTACTCCAGCTTTCAGAATCAGATTCCAACCCCGATATCAAAAAGTCAACTTCCAGTCAAACCTCTCAAAATCCTCCGAATTCTATCTTTAGCCAAATGGTTCCAAAATGACCTACGGACCTCCGAATTCACTTCCGATCGTGCTCCCAACTCCAGAATCACCATATAGAGATATTCCCAGACTTGAAATCCCAAACGGACATCGATATTATTGAAATGCACTTCAACCCAGACTTATGAAATTTCTTCCAAAATGCTAACTTCCACAATAGACGCCAAAACGCTTCCGGGTTATCCAAAACCCGAACCGGGCATATGCCCAAGTCTGAGATCATCATACGAACCTGCTGGAACCTTCAGAATCTGATTCCGAGGTCATTTACTCAAAATACCAATCCTAGTTCATTCTTTCAATTTTAAGCTTCCGAAATAAGAATTCTCCTCCCAAATCAACTCTGGACTTCCCGAAATTCAATTCCGACCATACGTACAAGTCACAATACCTGAAATGAAGCTGTTCATGGCCTCAGAATGCTGAACGACGTGCTAGAGCTCAAAACGACCGGTCGGATGGTTACAAATATTAACAGAAACAAAAAGGAAATAAGAAGGCTCAAACATAAGTTAAGATTAAAGATAATACAATGACAACATATGCTATAAAGAAAAATATTGCTATCTGAAGGAAGAATTTTGGATTGTCCCTCATGTTTGGAGATGTTACCGCACTGCAACAGAGAATTAAAACAACTGATCAATTTTCTCCAAAAGCTAAAGTTTAACTGATAGGAAGGCTGTCCAATAATTCAACTAATTCCACTTGCTGCTGCTAGGAGATTTACCTAGCAATGCATTGAGAAAGCCTGTGAAAAGGCATGCTTTGGACGAAGACAATACCTGGCCCCGTTAGAACAACCATTATTAGATTATCACTCTGTAATTGCATAAACATGGTCAGAACAACATGCCTCGGAAACCAAATTAAAGAGATGACAAAGGACTCAAGTTGGATTACTTGCATAAAAGAACTACTCAAAGCTAGAGGATCGTAGATAATAAATCACATTTCTAATTGGATAATGTTCCAATCATTAGTAGAGTGCCAAAGTAATTATGCTATTAGCAGAGATGTAGACACTACATACATTGGTTATTGAATGCAATTTGGATCTCAAACATTATAATGGAAGAAAGCACCAGAAACTTGCAATATAACTGAAGTTCCAAAAGATCAGGATTAAGTTTAAAAAGAGGAGGGTATACTTCTAGGTCCATGGAACTTTCTTTCATTGTGAAGGAAAAGGAGGAAAGTCCACATGACATAAGGTGACAAAGAAAACAAAATAAGAGATGATATCAGTAATGAGCAATTTAGAGTCTTAGGGTTGTGTGGGGCAACAGAGTGAATCGGTGCAAGACAAGAGACACAAAATTTCCAACTTCGAACTTGGGATAAGTAGAAAAATCACCTTACAGGATCAACCAACAAACGATGTGCATCACGTAGGTCCGTCGATCATTGCTAGGCAAACTATGTAAGTTAATATCTACGGGGATAAAATTACATGACACAAAAACTCCTGAATCAAAATCTTCATGTTGTCAACGGCTCCTAGACCAAAATAATGGTAGTTTCTAGTAATTGAATGCAGAAGATTCAAGAATTATATTTGGAACATCAAACGTGTGTTCGTAGAAAGAAGAGATGGTTGGCATCTCCCCCAATAGGGAAGGGAAGTCGGGAACCGCCTTCGGGCTCTACCTGTTGCCACACACATCTGCGGTTAAGGCTACCACTTCGGTGGATCTTACCCCAACTTTATCAACCCAAAAACATTTTTTTGAAACATAGTGAACTATCTCGATGATTGTTCTTGCTCATCCCTATTAAGATCCACTAATCATATCCTAGTCAATTTCCCAACCCCTTTCAAACCATCTCAAGTAATGCTGCTCTACTCTTAAGAATCCAATGCTAACAGAACTTGATTTTTATTTGATATAATATGTCAGCAGTTATTTTACTTGGCAGTTCCTCATATCAACTCTAGTTTCATCTAAACCTTGATTACTGGTCAAGGACGACCTTCGATGTAGTTCAAACCTTATTAATCATCAGGCAGTCACTAATTTCCTTAGAAGATACAATTACTTTATAGTGTGTTTTCCTGATTGTCACCTAAATATAATCACTATAGATAGTTAAAGTTAGTTTCATTTTCCTTGTAAGATTATTGAGGAACCATTCTCTAAGTTTCTGTAGGACTAAATTGTAATTTTGAAGGTTTTTATAAAAAGACCAGGTTCCTTTGTTAAGACAATTTGAGGAAGACGGGGAAGGAATTGTGTGAGACATGCATAAGGCCAAATATGAGTTGAACCCTTGAAATTTAGTAACATGAAAGATCTAGCAAAGTATAGCAAAGTAAGGCTCTTGGGTCTCTTCAAAGTACAAGTTGCCATAGTGACAAAATGATTCTGATATAGGCATAAGAAAATATTCTAACATACCCTTTTAGGATAACTGATTCTTTTTCCCAAATCATAAAGCAACCACCATAACACAACCTACATCTTTCCTTTTTTCATCTTTTGAGAAAACATTACATCGCCATTGTCACAAAGCAATGCGGTCTCTAGCTCGGATAAAGGAGAACAATGCTAAGTTGACAGCAAACACAAAAACTATTTAATTATAATGAATTAGTATGACGAATCCTCTGAGGATCATATAGTCAGCCCAACTATTTTGGAATTCAGATGTTGTTTATCCATTGAATTTTACTAAAATAGGCATAACAGAACAGAAGACACCTTTTTAAAGGTGCTATTTTTTTCTCCAAATAATACAACAAACACCATATTTATTATGCAAGCATCTGTTTTCAGCAAGCCTAGTATAAAACTTTAAAAGAAAACATGTGAACTGAATAAATTACCACTTCAAATACTAAGCTTCTCGGGAAGGAATCATTCCAGCCTTTCTTGCATAAGCAAAAAATGCCACCAGCTTCAATGACAGGACCAACATCACCAATTGACTTCAATTTATACTCTTTTCCGGTTGTATGATTAATCAACCTACTCTATCCTAGCTCAACAGTCACCACATCACCCATCTTACACTCCTCACAAATCCTCAATTCAAATTCAAGCGGATAAACTTCACATGTCGTAACCGAATTCCTGAAGAAAATCCTCGCTTCTCTGCCACCACCGCCGCCACGCCCGTGGCTCCTAAAGCAACCGGGGCGTGCTCACGCGACAACCCGCACCCGAAGTTGTCGCCGCCTATGATGAGGGAGTACTTGGATGTGAATTCATCCGAATCGATGAAACGGGTTTGGTATGATGAAGGGAGTCCGCACAGCGCGTAAGACACGAGTTTTTTGTACTCGTCTAGGTTTGTTGGGACTAGGGTTAGGTATTCCGCGGGGATGATTTGGTCAGTGTCAATATTATCCCCAACGACTTAGCAGAGGCAGTGGAATGTGGTGGCGGTCGTGGTAGTGGTTTTCGGTGTGGCAAAGGCGGCAGAACAATAGAGGGGTGCGACGCTGGTTTTTTTGGGAGTTGGGCCAAAATGAGAAATTAAATGATTGAAAGGGTTATTGGAGAAAATTGAAGGGAGTTTAACGGAGGCAGTAATAGAGGAAGTGCGTGGTTGGCACGGAGACAGTTTAAAGGTGGTGATGGAACTGGAAAGAGTTGATGAAGCCGCCATTGAAGAAAGCTTCGGAGATTGCAAATTTTTGCTGAGAGAGTGGAGTGTGTTAAAAATGTGGGCATAACTTATTAGATATTGGGCCTTATTATTATGAATCAGAAAAGTAGGCGAGCCACCAGTTTAATGGACCAGTGCCACCATTTTTAGAGTCCACCTAACCCTACTCTCTCTAACCCTATATTTATTTCATATTCTCCTGTCTTTTTTGAGTATGTGTTAAGTAGTAGTAGGACATAAGAGAATTTTATCATAAGAACTCATGTTTCAATAAACCAATATATGTAGCCAAATATTTCAAAGTCTTGTTTGAATAGCGTCGTGGAATACTTTTTTCTAAAACCAAATAACCATCCTAGCAATGGTAGTAGCATAACCAAACACCAGTATAGACATTGGGAGACACTAAATGCTTTTGGTCCATCGACGAGCAATAGTGTTGAAGTTGTATATGCAGTATGTTTTCTTTCTCCTTAAAAAAAGGACCCAAACCAAATCATGAACATCCCTATATAGCAACATAATCAGTATATAATCTATGTATACCGTCTAAGAAAAGTAAACAGTGCATCCGACATAAAAGAGCGCAGGAACAAACATGTAACATGCCTAGGTCCACCTCAACATCTCATTTAATTGCTTAAGCTACTAAATGTTTGAAATGGTTGAATTTTAGTGATTATAAACTCCATTTTTGTCTTTCATGTTGGTGAGGATTATAAATACTTAATTACTGGAGAAGTTTGTTAATTCTTAAAAAAAATAATAGATTTCTCTTTTCCCGACGTTTCACTTGTAGAAATTAGCAAAGATATCAAGTATTGAACCTTCTTCAATGATCCATAACATACTGAATTTAATACAGGGACAAACCATGCAGTTCTAAGACAAGAAAAGCCACTACTATGATGTGAAATTTTGATGCAGATACTGTACAAGTTAGCAAGGTCAATCGAAAATACAATTCCAACATCATACATGACTCTATCATTGCCACGCTAAAATCTCTGCTTATATTTACTCTATATTTACAACTAAGATTTAAATGCTGGTCAAACCAAAAGAAAATAAAGGTGACAAAGAACGATATAGAATATTAACAGAAACAAAAAGAAAATAAGAAGGCTCAAACATAAGTTAAGATTAAAGATGATACAATGACAACATATGCTATAAAGAAAAATATTGCTATCTGAAGGAAGAATTTTGGATTGTCCCTCATGTTTGGAGATGTTACCACCCTGCAACAGAGAATCAGATCAATTTTCTCCAAAGCTAGAGTTTAACTGACAGGAAGGTTGTCCAATAATTCAACTAGTTCCACTTGTTGGTGCTGCTAGGAGATTTACCTAGCAATGCATTGAGAAAACCTGTAAAAAGGCATGCTTTGGACGAAGACAATACTTGGCCCCGTTAAAACAGCCATTATCAGATTATCATTCTGTAATTGCATAAACATGGTCAAAACAACATGCCTCGGAAACCAAATTACAGAGATGACAAAGGACTCAAGTTGGATTACTTGCATAAAAGAACTACTCAAAGCCATAGGATCGTAGATAATAAATCATATTTCTCATTGGATAATATTTCAATCATTAGTAGAGTGCCAAAGTAATTATGCTATTAGCATAAATGTAGACACTACATACATTGGTTATTGAATGCAATTTGGATCTCAGACATTCTAATGGAAGAAAGCACCAGAAACCTGTAGTATAACTGAAGTTCCAAAAGATCAGGATTAAGTCTAAAAAGAGGAGGGTATACTTATAGGTCCACGAAACTTGCTTTCATTGTGAAGGAAAAGGAGGAAAGTCCACATGACATAAGGTGACAAAGAAAAAAACATAAGAGATGATACCAGGAACGAGCAATTTAGAGTCTTAGGGTTGTGTGGGGCAACATAGTGAATCAGTGCAAGACAAGAAACACAAAATTTCCAACTTCGAACCTGGGATAAGCAGAAAAATCACCTTACAGGATCAACCAACAAACGATGTGCATCACGTAGGTCCGTCGATCATTGCTAGGCAAACTATGTAAGTTAATATCTACGGGGATAAAATTATATGACACAGAAACTCCTGAATCAAAATCTTCATGCTGTCAATGGCTCCTAGACCAAAATGATAGTATTTTCTAGTAATTGAATGCAAAAGATTCAAGCATTATATTTGGAACATCAAACATGTGTTCGTAGAAAGAAGAGATGGTTGGCGTCTCCCCCAATAGGGACAGGAAGTCGGGAACAGCCTTCGGGCTTTACCTGTTGCCATACGTATCCGCGGTTAAGGCTACCACTTCGGTGGATCTTACCCCAACTTTATCAACCAAAAAATATTTTTTTGAAACATAGCGAACTATCTCGATGATTGTTCTTGCTTATCCCAATCAATTTCCCAACCCCTTTCAAACCATCTCAAGTAATGCTGATCTACTCTTAAGAATCCAATGCCAACAGAACTTGACTTTTATTTGATATAATATGTCAGCAGTTATTTTACTTGGCAGTTCCTCATATCAACTCTAGTTTCATCTAAACCTTGATTATTGGTCAAGGACGACCTTCGATGTAGTTCAAACCTTATTAATCATCAGGCAGTCACTAATTTCCTTAGAAGATACAATTACTTTATAGTGTGTTTGCCTTATTGTCACCTAAATATAATCACTATAGATAGTTAAAGTTAGTTTCATTTTCCTTGTAAGATT